>NC_088986.1:16063700-16708079 GCF_963932015.1 Anas acuta | reverse complement strand
GTCACTCACTTACCGGAACCTCTACAAGAATGTATTTATGGAAGATTTCAAGACTTTATGCGATTAAAGATTGGAAATAAGCACCAACACGCTTGGAACAAATCAAGCCTTTTATATTCCCTATATTCCCAATTCTATATTCCCAACACTTGTATGAAATTTTCAGACATGTAAGGTAATTTACCATCTAATGCTTTTCAGCTGAAAACTCTCCCAAGCACTTTACAAATGCAGCACCACTAAGATCAATCCACTCTGGAATCACTAGATCAAACCCCTGCTCTGATACCACACAATATTTAATATCTGCACGCAACACTGACGTTTCTGAAGAACTTCAGCTTTTCAAGTCACAGGACACTTGACCTGCTACGGTAAACCACCAGAACCTCAGTGACTTAAGAAGGTCAAACTAAGTAGGCCTTTGCAGGATACAAACTGACACTAAGTCACTGTTTTTTAAAATTAATCCACCTATACACATAATCAGTAACAGAGTTACTATATTCACTACCATTAAGGCTCCATACTTGATGATCTACAAATACACTATTCCCATATTCTTCAGCTGACCTTGAATCTTCAACCTTAGCTTGACTTACAGCAACATCAAAAAGGACCAGCATTGATACATACAACAGCTTTTTAATTTAGTGCTATGAATTCCAAACCATTGAAAAAAATTAACATCATAAAACCCTGTAAGCTCCAGATTAAAAAAATAAATAAAAAAAATCACCTGATGACAATTATAAGAGAGACAATTATGCTTTTCAAGGGAAAACTGCTGGAGGCAGGAAAGCCTATTCATAAATAACGTTCTGGGTTATAGGCTATTTATTGACCTCAGGATCACAGTAAAGCCATTAATAAAACAAGATCACAAAAATAGCTTAAAATATTTTATGTTCTGAAGAGCTTAGGAGAAACAAAAAGCCCATATGTTTAAAAATATTTTTAAATAATGAGCATGAGATTATTGCTCATGAAAGACGCCAGCTTAGAAGCTGAAGTCACCCATTTATGCCCAGAACAGGTGCAGACTTCTGGCACACTGCCCATTTCCCACAAAGGGGGCTCAATTCTGACCTGAAGAACCTAGCATTACACACAGAAAGTCAAAAGTCATCTCTGTGACCTTGCAGTCCCTTGTCCACTTAGTAAGATAAGTATCATCAGCTGTGTTGGTCTGAGGAACACATACACACTCTCACTTTGTGACTATGACCAAGACTTCACAACCTCCTGCCACACAGAAGGAACACCATCTCTGAAACAGGAAAAAATACTATTTTTCTAAAGTATGCTTACGAGACACAAGTTTACTCACAATGTCTCCGATTCTTTCAAAACCACTAGCTGGAAAATTTACAGGACTTAAAAAATACTTTCTAATATTTTCCCCCACCTCCTGGTAAAAACAGAAGGCAGAGATGGGGAATCTGCCACTCAAAGGAAGCAGATTTGAAATTATCTGTTCTGATTAGAACTCTGTGTACTCCTTGCAAACATGGAAAAGGGAAATTCTAAGCACTATCTGTATGCGGGACAAAATCTGCTTATCTTTCTTGACCATGGTTTCAGCATTTCTGTATCACTTTATGTCATGGAACTTCACAGGGAAACTATTTGATATAAATCTCTGGGTAGTTTTAAAAGTCTTTACAATACCAACCTGGATGCTAGCACAAATCAAGCTCTTACGTTACTGCCTTTGACCCTGATGAAAATCTATTAACATAAAAGAGCACCAAAGTTACAGCCACCTCTTGATGATCTGGCTCGAACTGCCACAGCCGCACTGATTCCAATGAAGTGAGGCCAGGAACTTGGCCTGACAAGGGGAAGGCACTCAGCAGCGTGCCATGTTAATTGCATGTAAGTTTATTTCGCTCTCTACAAAACCTTTGTGCTTTAAAATATACCTTTGAAAACCAGCACATATCTGTACTTCTTGCAGAAATGCTGACCAGTAAAAGGAAATACAAACATCTCATCTGCCTGAAGAGGCAACACTGAAATAAGACCAAAACACACATTCACTTAAGTTTTGAAGAAGTTTCTGCTAATTTTTGAGAGACTCTCATTATTTAAAATACCATGACTGTTTGGGGTACTCAAACCGGATTCCTAGCAGCAGAAATAAGCTACAGCCCACTATGAAATAACTGTTAAGACCAAGCCATAAGCTAATATCCTTGTTTCTGCATTAAGTATCATCTGATTCACGGTCACAACTGGTCAAATCGTTTTTATACACATTAGTAAAAAAGGAAAAGCCAACACGAGAGAGTTTCTTCAGATAACCCCGACGGACAACTTCATCAGTGTTGTTTTTCATTTTAAATGCTGAGAACAGTCAGTGCAAAAAGTTAAAATCACAGCAATTCATGTGGAATTCAGCTCCCTGGAGCAGGCTCCAAAGTCCACGACGCCAAAATGCCACTGCGCCAGCATTACTTACCCCTAGCCATCTTGCTCCTTTGTTGGCAGCCTGCTGAATCTGCACTCTTTTCAGGGTGACATGGTAAACAGCTCCCTCTTCTACTTCTTCACCCCAGTCCTGAATTGAGCTCTGCCAGAAAAAGAAAAAAGGGAGTGAGAGAGAGAAAGGAAGGTTTTCTCCTCTTCTGCTAACCACAATCTATACCAGGTGCTCCGTTGCTTCACACAGAGCTCAGAGCAGAAGACAGGCTGCACAAAGTACGTACAACAATCGAAGCAGCACAGGATACTTTTAGACTGAGGGAACGCTGGAGATATTCTTGGCAGGCTGTCCTTTCCTGTGGTATCAAGATACCCTGACTTTCCATTTAGCTATTTTTCCTAGACTAGCACATATTTTAAATAGTTGTACAAAGTCTTTTCTAAGGAAATAGTTTGGTTTTGATTAGCAGTCTCTCTTCCCTCTCCCTCCCACCCCCTCTTTTCTAAAGCAATTAATCTCTTTGGCCTCTCATTTATGGCAGAAATTGCGCTTTTTAAAACTGTTGAATTACTTACGCAGACAGCCTTTAAACTTTGAAGCTAACAAGCACCTAAAATACAGCAACCCTTTATTCCTTCTGACAGGAGAGATCCAAAGCGCCCGCGGTTTCCTTTCCCAAAACCTATTATTTCAAGCTACAAAAACTTTACGGAGTCGAGGCTTTAAAACTTGCAATAAATAAATAAATAAATATTAAAAAAAAAAAAAGCCCAACGTCTTCCAAAGTTTACCATGCGCTGGGCTGACGGCTCGCCTCCCGGGCTCCCAGCCGTACAAAGGGGCCGCGCAGCGGCCGCTCCCTCCCGGCCCCGCTCCCCCGAGCCCCGCCGCCCCCGCCTGACAGCGGCGCCCCGCGGGGGGTGAAGGACTCCCGGTTACCATTTTAGCTCTCCACAGAAATCTCATTCTCAGTTTCTCGCCGGGCGCCTCGACGGGGCATGCTGCTGCTGCTGCTGCTGCTGCTACCGCCGCTGCCGCCGGGCGCCAACCCCGCTCCGCCCTGTCAGCGGCCGCCGCCGCCGCGGGCCGGGCCGAGCCGTGCGGCCCCTCGGCTCCGCGGCGCGGGAGGGAGGGAGGCAGGGAGGCGGCAGCGCCAGGCCCCGCCTCAGCCCAGCCCGGCCCGGCCCCGCCGAGGGGCTTCCTGTTTATGGCGGGCAGCCACGGCCCGAAAGTTGAGGCCGCTTCGCGTTCCCGGGCCGGGAGCCGCGTCCGAAGCGAGCGGGGCGGCCGCTGCCCGCCCGTCGCCGCCTGACAGGAACGGCCCGGGGCGGGGGGCACGGGGCGGCAGCCGGGGGACCAAGAGGGCTGAGGTCCGGCCCTGCCCATGCCTCAGTCCCCCGGGGGGATGTTGGAGCTGCTCGAGTGTTGCCCTCCACAGCCCTCAAGCCTGCAGCCGCTCCCCGCGACAGGGAGGCCGGGGGCCATGCAGGAGGGGTGTAACAGAAGCGCAATAAACTGCGGGGTCATGAGGAACACGGAGCAGATGAGGGCAGCGTGGTCAGCGATGTAGGGGAGCAGGGCTGAGCTCCTGTCTGGGGAGATGAGGTTGAGGGTGATGGAAAACAAGAAGGGGGAAAGAATTCCTACCCATTGGACCTGTACGTCAGGAAGCAAATCCTGACTCTTTGCACCTGTCTCACCTTAAAAAAAAAATAAAAACAAACCAAAATCAAACAAAAACCTTTTCCTACTGCTGCAAAGTAATAACACAGTAGCAGCCTCTCCTCGTTGCTCAGCCATGAGGCCTGCTATCACAGCAAGCCACGGCCCTCTGAGAGGCTGCTGGCTGGACCTTCTCCAGGTCTGCTGGACACCAGCATGAATATGCACAAAGACACTGACTGGGGTGCTGCCCCATGAGACCCAGGCCTTGGTGCTTCTATCACCTCCTAGAGCAAGGAAGAGACAGCCACCTAAAACAGTTCTTTCAATTCAGCCTCCCTCCAAGGTACCTGGCAGCTACTTAAGAAGAAAACTTTTGATCTTGATTCTGTAATTACAGACTACTGTCTATTTATTTTCCATCTTGACAAAGACTAAAACCAAAACATCCTTATTTTTCTAATAGGGCATCCCTCGTTCACAAACCAGCCTGCATATACCATGTCTGTCTTCCCTGTACAAGCAATAGCCGCAGACATCAGCATGGTAACACAAGGATCTCAAAACACCTTAAAAACACTAATTTAAAATGCCTCTTGAGCTGGCATCATTGTTTTGTTGTTTGTTTGTTTGTTTGTTTTGTTGTTGTTGTTTGTTTGTTTGTTTTTTGGACTTACAAATGAAAGCAAAGTTAAGTATACAAATTATTGTACAAGTCAGTGAAAGAGGTAAGAATTGAACCAGAGAGTTCAGATTTCCTCAACCTTAGCTACAACAAGCAGCAGATTAACATTTATACACAAGTGTTACTACCAGTTATCTCAGGAACTATGCTGGTTCAGAGACACTTGCAGCTGCTAACATGAGGAAGCATATGAAAGTGAGAAATAGTATTTTAAGCTATGAAACTAAGCTTGAGCTGCGTTGTTACAGGTGAACAGATCTGATTATTCTACAGGCTGTGCATTTAGTTTATTTGCCTAATACTGAAGTGATCCAGAATGTGCTGAGGCAGATACAAACTTAATAATCTAAAATTTACTGTAGCACACAAATTGAAGTCTAGATTTTCCAAAGTCCTTTGCCTTTTGTAAAACTGCACACAGCCTTTAGAATGCTTTAGATTTTGCAAATGGTTTTCCACATCATAATTTTTAGGTGCAAAAAAGGAGTCTGCATTGAATTCATGTAGCTAGCCCAGCGGGCATGCAAGCCATTTCAGAACAAATTGCAGCTGAATAGGACAAGCATATGTTAGCATATGAAAATGGATATCCAGCTACAAGGAATATAACAGCAAAGCCAAATAATTACCCAGTACTGAAATGAAAGTTCTTTCACAGTATGATATTCGGGTGCCACAGTAAGTGCACTAGTGCACAACCATAACTTTGGATGGCAATAAAAAACAAAGAAACAAACAAACAAAAAAAACAGCTACTATTTCTAACTATTTCTCTAAAAGCAAGAAAATGGCAGCAAGTTCATACACTGGGAATAAGCTCACATATTTGACCCAATTTAGCTTCTGCTGAACTAAAAATCTCAGACTGGGTCCTTATGGAACACCTTCTTATGGAGAGACAAGCTCAGCACTTTTAATTTGAGGTAGGGCATAAGCCCTCTCACGGATGATGTTCCCAAATCCTCTTGGTCACTGTCAAGTGACAGAGGCTCTTTTAGCAAGGAGCACCAGATTAACTCATCTAGTCTAGCAAGTAGCTAAAAAGCTACCCTTTTTATTAACTAGATTGTCATTAGTCATGCTTAGAGTTGACTATTTTCTAAATAATTTTTAGCAACAAGTAAGTTTTAGCAACCCAGACTCTGTAACATTAAGCACAGATACACCTTTCTAATAAATGCATAAAGAAGGCAGAGTGTTGTTATCTGGGTCTTTCCAGCATCATCCACCCTTTGCTGTCATGGACAGTGAACTCAGACATAAAAGTAGAAACATCTTAGAAGCAGCTGTTTCCCAGCTCAACAGATTTCAGAGTGAGCCTTTAAGATAATACAAATACAGTGGGATATTTGGTTCTGTCGTGTCCTCAGACAGCTGATCAGGGAGGGAAGTATCAGAATTGACTTGGAGGAAAAAAATCATTGTCTTTGCTAAGAGTTACTGCTCTTTGAGGAAGAGGCAAAGAAAAAAAAAAACAATAGTATTAAAATTGTGTGTCTTTTGTGGAAACTGCTGTCAGTATTTGCTTGATTGAAATTGGAATCTAGTTTTTTTGTTTATTTGTTTACTTATCCCCTTAAGTCAGTCTGCATGATGAAGCTTCTGGAAACTGCATTAACTGCAAGCAAAGGACCAGGACATCACACAGCACAACTTAGCCTGACAAATTCATTTCATCTTACTTTAGTCCCTATTGCATATATCAGCTCGGAAAAGCATGTCAGTGCTGGCTTTACCTTAGCATAACCTGAAACGTTTGCATCAAAGGAACTAAAGTTTTAAGATTCTTTGATGGACTGGAGCCTAGACCCTGAACTCAAAAAGAGCTGTAGGTTCAATCCACCATGGGACTGAGTTTTCTCCCCACAAGAATTACATCAAACATTTCACTGTAGAAAGCCCATAAATCAATTTTTCAGCAGATTTTCAGTGAAAAACTAGTTATACAAATCATCTGCCAACTGTAATATTTGCAGTTTTCTAGTTCCTTGGAAGTCTGGATTTTATTAATAACTGTCTCATTCGGTAAAAGGATATTTGTAGGTTTGGGTGGCATCTTCTTTAAAGCAACTGCCAGGGTATGGAACAATGTTTTCCAATGTGGTGTACCTTTCTTATGCCACAGCATTTACTTACCTTCCAGCTAAACAAGGAGGTCAAGTTAATATATATTCTACGTATTATATACAATGTTTTAATTATATGTATATATAATATACTTCATCTTCTTACAGATCTTGTCTGTATTTATATCATCAGCTCTCACAGATCCAAATATGTTTTTATGTGAAGTATAAGAAAGTTCTCTCAGACTGGTAGTCTTTCAAAGTAAATGAGGCATACTGTGCTGACAGACTATAAATTTGGAAGGGCCCATTTTAACTCCATATTCTACGAAGCTTTTGTCATTAGCTTTTACCAAAACATGCATGTCTGTGTATGCATATATATGTATTTATTTTGGTTTTGTAGAGAGTAATGAGGATGCTCAGTCTAGACTCCTAAAAACGTACCTTAAATCCAAACACTGATTATTCATTGCTAGAAAGGTGTACATTGTACATGACTTTCATTAGTTGCATTCTAAGGCCATTAAGTAGTGTTCAACAGCTTATTTTAGACCAGGAGATGGGATCAGAACACACAGGAAAACATGAAGACAAAGCAGGATCTGAGTAATCTAAAAGATGTTCTGTAAAGGTTTCAAGGACAGAAGGACGCATGAAGAAGTTGAAGAACAGCCTGCAGCTTAGGTTACTATAACTGCTGCTTTGTTCTTTCAGCAGGCTTTAATCATGAAACTGATCTATACCCATGAAAAACACTCATGGCCAACATTGTGTTAAATATTTGGTTCTTTCCAAATCATGTTTGCATGCAATAGCTACATTCCTGTCATAATCAAGCCCTGTGTCTGCCCTTTCTACTGAATCAGAGTTGTTCCTCTCAAAGATCTGAGCGTATATTCCTTCCCCGTTGCAACAAGAAATACAAATCCGCTTGTAAACGCAACCTTACGCTTCTCACAGGGAAATGTTATATAAGGAAATATTTTGGGGCTTGGAAAACTCTCAAACTGCAGATCATTGACCACTTATAGTCCAGAACTTGCTGACTGTCCACAGAGAAATAAGTTAGTCACACAGTGATGATTTTTCCTTGTTTTCAGCTGTTGCTACAGCTGGCACGCAGGCGGTTTCATGAGAAGACAAAGCAAAAGACCTATAAACCAGCTGGAAATAAAGAACAGCTAGTCTTACTGCTTTTACTAGGGGCCTAGCAGAAGGAGAAGAGGAAACACAAGTCAGAGATACCCAAAAAAGGAAAACATTCAGGAGAGCAAAGGAAAAGGACAAAGTAATCAGGTGCTATAAGAATCGCACCAGGCAGCTTCTGTGTGAAAAGCTATGCATTGTGTAGCCTAAAAGGAAAGAAGCCAGGTACCAGAACCCTGCATGCAAATTAGTGTCACTGGAAAAGTATCATCAGTGGGAGAGGGGAAGTTAAAACACATAGCTGTTTCCTTAGTATTTCTCCAAAAAAGGGCAAACACCCCTTGCATTACAAAACCATAAGTTTCACTGTGTTCCTGTCAGTGGCACTGCCAGCTCAAGCAGTTTGCACTCCCTGGTGCTTAGTTGTGCCAGAGCTATAACTGTTTGCATGTTGGATATGCTAGAAATTTCCCTTAAACATTGTTCGGATATTACCTTTAAAAAAAAAGGCAGCAATGGCTACCACTTCAAGAGCACTACCTAAACACATGCAACTGTTAATCGGAGGAGAGGATTTCATGAGACAATCTTTGTGTTCATCCTATAGAAAGTGTTGCAGTCTAGAGAATAAAGCACGTACAGAGAAACACCCCTGTGATGAATTGTGCATTAGAAGTGCATGCCTACAAAAGGAAATACTGCTTCTATTAATACTATTAATGCTATTTCATTAATTATTATTGGTCTGGTTTCTTTATAACCACATTTAGCCCATGCTTTCTGTTTATGGCACATACCCTCAATTTGATAACTACCAGGTGCTGCAGACTACAGTTCTTAAGATTGAAGCTATTTTAAAAGGTAAGAAAATTCACATGCAGGTGATCCACAAAAGCTACACAATGCAGAGACTACAGAAATGTGAACACAAACCAGTCTCATATTGTGTTTTAATTACTGTGGTCTCTGACCTGTAGCTTGGCTACAGAGAGCTCTTCACTACAGCTGCCATATGAAAATCACCTGGTAATATTCCTTTACACTGTGCACACCTGAGTTCCTGCTTTCCTGTCAATTACAGTTTGCCATGGAATCCTTTGGATCCACATAACATCCCACGTGCTACAATCCTACCTACACTAAAGATCCTTTACATCACAAAGCAGCTCTCTGGCACACATCTCATGCAGTCATTTCCATCAGTACAGCAGCAGTACTTTGCACATACTGTGTGCTGATGTAAAGGGTAATAGAGTTAAGTCAGGTCCTCTGTCTTCCTCATTTGAAAATAAATTAATTTGCATACTTATATTATTTAAATGAATGAGATGCACTGTTACTATGTGTCAACCAGGAAGAAAAATTATTGGGATCAAAAATTAAATTTGAATTTCAAACCACTGACTAATCAAAGAAATGTTATATAACACACCAAATGCCTGATCTTCCACTGGCTGCAACCTTTGTGATCCGTACTCCTCTGCAAAAAGGGAAAAACAATGTTCCATGCTTGCCCTGCACAGTGTTAAAAGATGTGACAATGTAGTAGCAGCTCAGTAAAGAACCAGATATACAAGTTCATCGTGCTCGGTCTTCATTGACACTAGAACTAAATGGAGGCCTTCAAGTAATTGGAAATATTAACCAGCTTCATTGTAAAATGCCAGAGGAAATACAGCAGAGCTCCCATATAAAACTACATTAATGTTTCATAAGGCTGCCTCATTACCAATGCTAAGTCAAAAAATTATGTAGTTAAGGAAGCACATGCAGCCTTCCATTGACCTCTCATTTCACGTGATTGCAATTAGATAAGCATGCACTGTTTCACAAACTATGCTGCCCAATAGGGTATGGGATGTTTTTGTATAATCTTAGATCTTGGTAGCATATCTGTTCCACGCAGGAGTGCATAGAGTTCCACTTGTTAAGACGCAAAGCAATGGTGCTTGCAAAACCATGGTCACATCACCAGTAAACACCACTTGCAACACCATATGGAGAAACACTGGCATATTATATTCCACATATCCTGAACCTTTTGATTCAAGAGGAGCGTAAGTAGTGCTGCAACGTCTCTGAGTCTGATCTCAAACCTGCTCCCTACTTAGTGTGCAGAAACCTACCTGGTTCTTTGGAAATGACATGTAGGAGCAGGAACACTCAAATCTCGGTAACACACATCACAAAGCGCACCAAAACTTTACTTTTGGCTGTAAACACTTTACGAGTCCTTCTGCTCCTCTCTTAGGTCCAGCATGTTCCTCCTGCTCCAAAGCACTATCTTTCTCTGGCTTTATTCTGTGCAGCCACTCAGGTGCTTGTTCACAGCAAATCCTCTTGACTGCACCCTTCACAACCTTTGCAGGAAGAAACAAAACCCTGATTTTCATGCTGAGTACATGATTTTTCTAAAGCCCATAACTCAGTCAAATCAAAGCCAAAACTAAGACACTTCACAGCTATGGCTATTTCAATGCCAAATTTTGGCATATGGGCCTAAGCCACACTTACTGCAGAGCTGTTCAAAAGAAAGCAGCAAAAAGTCTTTATGAAAGGGAAAAATAGTTTTCCACTTTCCTCATACTTACACATGGATGAAATGTTTCACTCAAACTTTCCAAAAAATTCACCTTTGAGTGGAGTCCAAGGGCTACATTTGAACAATTTTAAAACTTTCTGCAAAGAATAAATATTTTAATCATATAAAAAGACATCGCACAAGTACAAAATTGACTGTGGATAATTCTCCTGACGTCAATTCCATTTCTCCCAATTTACATTGTTTTGTGACCAGAATCAACGCCAGTGCATACAGAGAACTAATAAAAATTATTACTCCCTCCTCCAACAAAAAGTTATGAAAGATTGAGGAAAAAAGGCCTATATATCCAGGAAACATCAGATATGGGTACGTACAGTGACAAAATATACAGCACCATAAAACAGCAGACCAAAATGTTTAACCCTGTAAGCTTCATAACAAAATCTTCATGGCACAAAGTGTATGAAAAACGGTGGAAAGGGAACACTCCAGAAGCATTTGAGGTTCAAGAGGACGATGGCTCCCCACTAGTCCTCCCAAGCCACAGTCAAACAGGGCTGACCTTGGCATGCAGCTGGGCTTCAGGACAAGCTGGTGACTTCAGCCAGAGATCTGGATTATGCAGCAGCCCCTGCCCCTCCATTCCCCCTCATGAGGAAGTTGTAGACTGTGATGAGGTCTCCCCTCAGCCTCCTCTTTTCCATGCTGAACAGAGCAAGTGACCTCAGCTGCTCTCCTCATACATCTTCCCCTCTAGGCCCTTCACCATCTTCGTGGTCCTCCTCTGGACACTCTCCAACAGTTTCACATCCTTTTTGTACTGTGGTGCCAAGAACTGCACACAGTACTCGAGGTAAGGCCACACCAATGCAGAGTAGAGCAGGACAATCACTTCCCTCGACAGACTAGCGATGCCGTGCTTGACACATCCCAGGATACGGTTGGCCCTCCTGGCTGCCAGGGCACGTTAAGTAGCAAAAGTTGCTTATGCTGTTGAGATTGCTCTGTTTGTAAATAATGGGACCTTGTTCTTTTATTGCTTCAAAGGGAAATAGGTAAGTGTGCATGCAAAGGAGAAGAGAGTAAGGGGGAGCTCACTGATTTCATCCTTTTTTTTTTGGGGGGGGGGGGGGGGGGGGGAAATATGGTTTCTCACATCTTTTTTAAACTTGTACACACACTTTTCACTTTAGTATCATCAATATTGTAAATACTGAGTTTTCTGCCACAGCTCTTAGAAAGCATCATAAAACAAGTCAAAAATATGAGAAAAAAATCTTACAGACATTGTGATATAAATGGATTATCGTGTACCCATCAACTGAAAGACAGAGAACTCCTTTCCTCAACTGAGGATCAAATGGCTTGCTCATACAAAGCATTACTCAAGGGATTGCCTTCTCTGCCTTTCATATTTGTTTTCACCTAAGGTTTAATAATTAATTTGGCTAGTCACAGTACAAACTCATATTGGGTTGATTTAACAAAATTCTTATTTTTCTAACTGCACTCATCTCCATCTATGGCCTGATTCTCTATAAGAAGCTTCTTACTTTCGATACATTTACAAATTCATTATTTATACTATTAGCTAGTTGTTACTCAATCCTCCCCCTCATTCCCAAATTATTTGCTGTACTTCGTGTACTTTTTTTCTAGCAAGATTCAGTTCCCAGAATAAGAAATCTAACGATTTGATTATATGAGCTAAAGGAACTTCCCATTTACAAACCTAACTTTTTTTTTTTTTGCCTTCTGCTGTTTCTTTTTGCTTTGATTACAGTTATACTGCACATATGCCTTTTATGAACCTGTAACGGTATGTTTAAACAGTATAAACCTCTTTTGACTATCAGGATCTGTCTCCTTAATTTTCACTCTACAGTCTTTTTTTTTTCCCCTCATTTTACCTCTTAAAAAGAAATATTTCCTCCCCTAGGAGTCTGCATCACTCTGGTATCCTTTAATCCAAGTACTCCCCAGAGGACACTAGACTTAATAATTGTATTATAGAGTGTCTATTATTTAGGATACTGGGAGTACTTCCCACTCTATCTGGGGCCTCCCATTCCTCTGAACAGACCTTTGCCAGCTAGCTCTGTATTTATATCTAACTAGTTCAAACCACAAGGACTTTGTCCCTCCCACCCATTGAGTTATAATCAGATGGCATGTCTTAAGTTTGACTCATTCACTTCATGCATACATAGTTTCCAAAAACAGTAAATGAAGAATTTCAATTTAAATACTGTTCCTACAGCAAATCCCAGTAATTACAGGTTTTCAAAGGCATTATACATGTATACGCTAGACATCACAATTGAAACCTGGAAAAGTAACTCCATAGTTGAGAATTAAAACATGAAGAAAAAATCACCATAAAACTGTATTGTGAGTAGTGAACCCCAAAACAAAGCTTGGTGTTTCTGAAAGTTATGCATAAACACAACACTGCTAACCTCTAAGAGGTCATTAAAATAACAAGAAAACCATCATCATGTTTGTATTATCGTAGTTTATCTTACTTTACATTTCAATCTAAGTGACCCATATAAAACTTAAAAACTATGTATTGTTTTGTATGTCCCATCTGTATTGTGGGACACATTTCAAAAAATACTCAGAACTTTTCAGACCCCATTTTAAGAAGCCTGCTGAATACCTGCCATTTAAGAGAGCTTTTCTGGATGGTGAAGGCTGCTGAACACCACGGAAAGGTTTCTCAGCCAGATCTAAAACAAATTCTTGCAAGCTTTCACGTAAGACAGGCACTCTGTGCAATTCTCTGCTCTCAGATCACAATGCTGTTAATCCAATCCAACAAAGGATTCCCACTAGCATAACAGAAAACAGAATATAGGATATCATTCAGCTTGTAGTGAAGACGTGAGAAACAATCTAATTTTCCAGTTGGCTTAGGCTACTGACCCTACCTTTTTCCTAATGCTCAAAAAACAGTAAGCCAGAGTTGTCATCTTTTTTCTTCTCTTCATTAGATTAAAAAGGAAATAATTTAAGTGAAGCAAGAATTCAGCTTATCTATGAGTCCCTTGTTTTCTTTAATGCTGCATTCATCCTATCAGATTTCACCAAACCCTGTGATGATTTTATTACCCTCTTATAACCCTACAACATAGACAAGTGGGCACCATTAAATCTGACTCCTACTCCACAGCTTTCTTTTAAGCACTGTTTAGATTTGCAGGCAGAAGCAAGGAACAAGAGAACTGTAAATAAATACGGAACAATTAAGGTTAGAAATATATGTACTGATCCCTTGGCAAACACGTAGCATTGTTTCATCATACATACCACTTCCCAAGAACTCAAATGTGATGGATTTACTAGCTACCACAGTCTTAAACACAGAAATCCCTAAATCAGAAAGGGTATCTTTATAATGCAGTGTAGTAAAATCCAGTTTGGAGCTTTTGCTTTTTTGTTGTTGTATGTTTTTACCTCCTTCATGTCTAAAATCTCATAGTCAAATGCAACAGTCCATAGGCCAGTGACTTGCCTTCTGCAGTCAGTAGACACTTCTACCCCAGACATTGCTCGAGTGGGTTGCTCTTGCACTATCTTCTACTTAAGCTGTGAAGAACCAGGTACTTGAAGGAAGAGCTCCGTGCCTGTTTGAAAACAATGGAAAGGCAGTTTTTAACTGCATTTACTTTCAAAGTCCATTATGTTTCTGTCTTGTGAAACACAACAATTGAATTAGATCATTATCTATAAAGGAGGATGCTCAGTCCTGTTCATTAGACACAGCGCCAGCCTCCCACAGCTGCTAGCATGGTTATGTACACCCAACACCCATTCCTGGCTCTCTTACATAGCACTTCTACTTCTCCCTCTTGATTACCGTGCTTAGCACATGCTATATGCTAAGACTTCCTTGATCAGGACACCTCTATACTAAAAAAATAGGTACTAAACATGCTTCTCAAAGTGATCTGTTTTACCAGCATATCTCAGCTTCAACCTTTTTCACTTTATGATGTTATTTCTCTTCCACCTACTGCAAACTCAGCTTTCCACAGCTCACATTCCTACCCCCTAGATCAGTCAAAATGCAGTGTAAGGAGCTTTCCCATTCAGTTATTTGATAGTCACTTTTAAGATCCCTCAGAATTTGATAACTGACTCTCCTCATTTTTGCCTTTTAGAAGCTTCTCACAGATCAATGCCTACCACAAGCTCCCAATGGTCAATTTCACTGCTAAGCTTTTTTAAACTTCAATTATCTTTTGCATGTTACTAATATACACTTGGTAACCACTTCTAACTGATAAAACCACCTCTGAGACAAGACAAACCTTTGTTTTGACCCCAAAATATGTATCTGCATTTCAAAACAATGACAAAGTACATGGGATTTTACATAAAGTACAAAATTTATGTAAACTGGGACAGGAACAGTATTTCCTTTTATTAACAAATATTAGAAGATCTGCAACCTGTAATTGATGCGTATCACTAGTGATTACAAATACTTGCTCTTGCCAGCAAGTACCTTTGTACTTTGCCCTACATCTTTCCTATTGCTTGCTCTGCCCTGTGCTGCCTTTTCATTATGTTCTTTGAGACAGACTTTCCCCTACTTGCACAGGGTCCAGGACAAGATGATACAGCTAGCTGTGACCTTTGGGTCACAAATACCATATATACCATGTATACCACATATACCTTGGATCCAGAGAGACCAATATTCAACAGTCTGATACCACTCTGGTGTAGATTACAGCACAATGCACTGAAACAAGTTTGGATACCTACCAATGCCTACCAAAAAGTTCTTCAAACTTTTGGGAGAAGCTTCCTCAGCTAAAGAGAAATCCCCCCCCCTACTTGTTTTCTGGCTGGTTGGCTGCTGCTGTAGTATCTACAACACTTCCTTGAATAGATGCTAATAGGGATGTTGGTGAATTTACTTGCAAGGGAAAGGTGACAGGACTAGAACCACAGTCTGTAAACACTTCAGTACTCTCTGGGACTATGTTGTTTTGTTATTATTGGAGCATTGTGCTCATACAGCAAAGACATGCATTTAGGGATACTAGTTTCTATTTCCAGCTCTATTACATCTATTTTTATTTGAACTTATTTAAAGACGACATTATCAACCCAGAGACAAAAGACAGGAAGGAGATGGAAGTCCAAAATGCTTAAGACTCCAGACAATGAGAGGAAACAGCCTGTGTTTTGAAAGTTCCCCCATTTCTGTTACAGATGATCTTTGCTAAGTCCAAAAATCAAAACAAAAACATAAACAAAACCCTGTGAAGGGGAAATCCTCTTACATTCAGATACCAACAGAATGGAAAAATTTAGAGAATCCAGGTCTAGAATATTATGTTAGAAAAAAGGTATCTATATAAATAGAGGAATTGAACAGCATCACAACAGTAAAAAGACACGTAATGACTTGATGTTCCGCTAGGAGAAATCCCACTGCCTGCCTCCAAGTAAAATTATAAATCGAAAAACAAACAAAACTATTCTGTGTGTTTTGTGATGGATATATTAACAGGATATTTAGCATCGGTGTTTTTAGAGTAAAAAAGTTTTAGGTATATGAAGCCTCAGATCGAACCCATTTCTGAGACCACCACAGGGTCAGATGTGAAACGTACTTCAGTTTATATGTGCCTACTACTATCATTAGTACATGAACATAAAAGCCAGCTGTATCAGAGAAAAGGTAAGAAGGTCAACCAACAAGCAAGCCAGACTGCAGGAAGTTTTGTGCTGTTCTAAACAATCACCCAGCTTACTGGCAGCGGAGCATTATTTAGCAAACTCAAACCCTAGCTGTTGTATTGGGATGACATTACAAATGAGGTATGAAGTTTTCAGATAGACAAAGACGCAGTTGAAGTCAAACACCCTTTCTCCACAGGGAGAAAAAAAAAATAAAAAAAAGAAAAACTTCAAACTTGGCTGAGGTTGAAGACTGTAACACAAAAGTTCAAACCAACCATTCTGTTCTCCAGAGATCAGCTGGAAACACACCAGTAAACAGGATGGAAGGTACTCTTTTCAAGGGAGTATTACAAATGGCAAATTAATTGTGCAATATGTTACTGTGCTCAGGAAGATGAACTCAACTGGAAAATAAAAACCTAGAACAGACAATTAAAGATGAGGCAGTTATATTAGAAAACACTGAAAACAACAAGAAAGGCCAATGAAATGCAATATCCTTTCCCTTTGGGTTATAAGATTAATACTGACTTGGAATTTGGGGGAACTTGTTCTGCAAGGCTGCATAGCTACTGCATAGCTGTCCACAACGGGAGCAATATGTGCACTGCATAAGCAGTTTGCCAGTCTTGCTACAGCCACAGCTGCTTTCCACATTACAGGCATTTTGCAGGATCCTTGAAGTATGAGTTTAAACATACAATCTTTCATCCAAAGATAACCTCTTACCTGAAACTGCCTTGCTAGAGATGACTATTCAAACTTAATGGCAATTCTTTAGCAACACTGCCAGCAAGAATATCAGAAAGCATCAGATACAATAAGGGAGTTAATGAGGTTGTCATCAGCACTGTGAGGACTGGAATAAACCACCAGATGCATTGCCCATCCAGGAGCAGACAGTATAAGGTAGCAGCATGTTTCTGTCTTTGCAGATTATCCTGGATGAAACCTAGCAAGCAAGGAGTGAAATGACTCTATCCTCCTCTTTGCCAAAATACTTGTCAAGAATTCTTTATGGCTTGTTTTCTTAACCTTTCCTTTGCAAAGCAAAAAGGAAGCAAAAAAAGCCATTGCTTTAAAATTCTTAAAAAATATATAATATTAAAGAAAGAGAATTTAAGCTTGCTGCAATCCACAACCAGACGTGCATTTATCACCATAATGTGCGTGATGTGTCAGTTGATAATTTGGCACCCACTTAAGAGAAAGAATTCTGCTTATTTTTGTTCCACTAGCCAGTCCAAAACCAAGTGCAAAGTTGCACAATCCCTCCAAGTTTGTTGGAGAGGCAGTATTTAGAATCAAGATTCACAGAAGACAAGAAAAAACAGCCCTCCTTTCTGGGTAAGTGGTTATATATTAAAAACCAAGAGCTCAGCAGAGAAAAACATTACTCTTTTGCTTCCCCAAGCAGGTTTCTTTCTCTTCCAAGTGGACTCCAGACTTCATGTGTTTCTTTCTCTTCCTCCCTCCCCCACTCCTTGATGATAGTATTTGGCAGGAACTTTCAATTAAAAAAAAAATCCAGACTGCCTTTGTGCTACCCCAGCAAACCTCTCTGGGGAAATGATGTTCTTTGCTCAGCAATTCCTGTTCAGCACAGAGTGCCAACACGAGGAAAACAGCTGGAGTGACTTCCTATTCTCCATTAAGGCCCAGGAACAGTTCCTCACAAAAACAAACAGAGGCTGAAACCAACGAAGAATTACTGATGAAGAAATGTGTGATGATTTCTGTACAATGTAATTTTCAGCTCGTTTTTTTTAAAGAAATGCATCCAGTCTCACATGATAACACAGAACTTGTTAACAACCCCAGCCAACAATCACCAAACTGTGGAAAAAGCTTCCTATCAAGTGGCAACTGGAACAACGGCTTTAATGAGAAAAGTCGACCTGTTGTAAAGATTGTGCAGAGATGGTCTGGGCAATGGGCTTGAGCAGCAGCTACTACAATGTCCGAGCCTGAGCCCAGCCTCCAGCACTAACAAATACCAACAGCAACACAAAGCAACAAATATATGTTCTGCATCACCACCTGACTGATGTGCTGAGGCTACAGTTTACATTTTCTAGGCCAAATACGCATCCTAATAGAAGTTACCTAGGCAGCAACTTTGCAATACATCTTTATTTTATTCTAGTTAGCATTTTCCCTGAAGAACCTCCTGATTATTCCCTGGAGAGTCTTGACTTTCATTTAAAGACAAATAATTTTCTATCTTCCAACAGCTGAACATGGCTCCCCCACTAACTCCATTAACACCTAGAAAATAAAAAATTAATACTTTTATTATCTTCAGAGTCTTGTGTTCATGTCACTCTTGTACAGGGGAGCAGGGGGGAGTTTGCCAGATGGGATTGATAACTACGTGGCTGTAATCCTAACAGCTGTCATTCAGACACAGAAGGATATTGTCCAGTTTAATCTGAACACCAAGAGATTATTTTTAAACCCTTTCTGCTCTGTAGAAAAGCCATCCTGGCTATGCAGCTACCACCACATCTCCCCAGGCTTCAAGACTGTCCTGACTATCCTCTTCTCCCACCCAAGAAACATGTCTTTATGTGTGTGGAGAAAGCCAACATTTAATCCAAGTATTACGGCCATGAAGACCTGCTATTCTAAATCAGGCTGCTTCTTGGCCTTTAATTTGAAAATCTGTACAGTACTTGTTAACTTCCTCACATTTAAACCTCAAAATGCAAAGCATCTGAGATCATAGTTGGGCTCGGTGAGAGACCCAACAGCTAAATCTCCAGAGAAGTCAGGCAGGGCTGATAACTGGATTCAGACAATGATATTTATTTGTTTTTTACTGATAATGGATAACACTCCAGCCTTGCTTTTTTTTTTTTTTTTTCCAGCTTTGCTCCCTTCTTCCTTTAAAGGAAAGGCAACCTTTGTGATCGTTTCTCATCACTAATCACATCTAGCTGATGCTACCCAACCCTTTACATTAGTCTAGGTGACTAACGGTTTGCTGAGGGATGAAGGAAGACTTTCATTGTCTTGAAACCCCATCAAGAATTGAAACAAATCAGTTTCACGATGGAAAGAATGAACGAACCTTTGTTTGCTACTGATTTGTTGCAGAAGTCCTTTCATTCCTTCCCCCCCACACCGGCCCCCTTGCCAAGGCCCCGATCCTGCCCTCATTCCCACACAGCCCAGCCAAACCTCCCTGCCTTGCAGCCAGGCCCCACAGCCACCACCACTGCTCCACCAGTGTGCTCACACCAGCTGCTGGAGGAAAGGGAGAGGAAACGCTGGAGCTCCAGTGGGAAGCCATTCTCACAGGATCGTGAAAGCAATTCTCTTCTCTCTCCAGGCACTGATTTTATGCGTTACTACCTGGGGAACCCCCTACCATGCTGCTAAGCTGAGTTGATATCTGGAACGTGATTTGGGATTCAGCTGAACTGCAGGCTAAAAGAAAGTACGCTCACTTAATCTTCCCTTGCTTAGGCCAATAAACAAAACTGCTTTGAGATTAGAGAGAATTCAAAAATATTGTTGCAAAGTGAGAGAATGTTTTGGAGCAAAGTAAAATTAGGAAACCTTTCAGAAGGATTGTTCACTTTAATTGCCCAAAGTATTGACCAAATATTGACTAAAACAGAAGAAGGGGATCTAGGACACCGTTGACTCTGAATACTACCAAAAATCAAATTAAAGACCCTTAAGGTTTTGCAGAACTGGAATTCAGGCTTGCCCAGGAGAATGGGGCTGTAGACTGCAACTGGCAAACTCATGGTAGTTTACAGCCCCGAACTAACACACCATCTGTTGGCAACTTCCATTCATAGGGAACCAGCCCATTTATATCCACAGTTAATTGTATGTATATCTTGTCTGGTCATCCACCTTCCTTTCCCTCTTCCAAACCAGACAAAGTAAGCGTGTTATCCCAAAGATCCTTCTGCCTACAAGACGGTCACTCTTCAGCTTTGGCCATGAGCCCACAAAGAAAGAAAGCTCATTCTCATTCATTCTCACCGAGAAAATACTCTTGTTTCTAATGCCTATTATAATGGACTCCATAAAGCAAAACCAACCCTGTGTCAGATACTTTATAAACAAACACAAAAATACTTCTCTCACCCACCAAGAGTTTAGTTCCCATTTGTAGAGTACTTTGAAATTGCCAGACTGAAGGTACTACAGAGATAAATATTAAAAATCATTAAAAGCAACTAAAAAAGCAAGTCTTCTGTCATGCCAAGGAGCTATGCTTTTCTACCACAACACAAAGCGTGCACTGGGTGGAAATCTAGGTTTTCCATTACTCAGTACAGTGCCTGGCCCAGAACAGAACACAGCTCCAGGCCACCCATGCAGTGTTCTACTCGTTTTTATTTTGAAAACAAGTTTTATCATCAGGCATTTTGAATTCACTTTCACTGAGCATTTTAACAAGATGATTTTAACAGTATTATTTCTTAGTGAAAAAATTATACAGATATGTAGAGTGTCCTTTCTCTTGTTAAATTCAGAAGGGAAAAAAATCATTCTAGAAGAGCAGAACAAAGAAGAGAAAATTGTCACCAGTATAGGACTATAAAAACACCCATCCCCAAAAACTTGGAATTGGAGAATGTTTGTTTGTTTTTTCTCCTAACATAAAGCTACCCTGTAATCTGTGTACTAGCAGAAACTACAACCGTGGAAGAGGAAACAATGAGTTGCAGCTCTACAGAGCAGAAAATGCCTGTGTCCTGTGCACAGCAAGTAACACAACACACAATGCAAGCCCAGAAGCTCAGAGGCAGCAAAATATCTCATCTGGTGCTTTCGAGACTGGTATCAAAATGGAGACACAGCATTTTACAGATTGAGTTATCAAGCATTTGTACCTAAAATACGGATAGAAGAGATCATTTAGGTAGCACCTACATCTGTCAAAACCCACTTGCAACCGTTATATATTTTATATATATATAAATAAATTCAAGGATCAAAACAACACCTAACAGACACACACAAGCAGCTCTGCATTGCCTTTGAAAGCACTGCTATGAACTACCCAAAGTATTTTTAAGTGCTGATGAGAAATCCAGACACAGCCCTGCTAAAAACATTTGAAATCCTAAAGAAAAAGAAAATTCTAGTTATTTAAGCATTTCCTAGATCCCATCAAGATTTTTCTCCCGCTCTGGGATGTAAAAGCCTCAGCTGTTTGCAAAAGGCCAGCAATACCAGATGTACATTTTTCTTGACCAAATCTGTTTTAATTTCTCTTTTAGAAGGATATGGTTTTATACTTCACATTAAAGTCCATCAAAGGGTTGTACAGAGCAATGGATTACCTTCCACTATGATCTGACTTGGTAGACAAACCATACGAGCACAAAAGACCCACTGTTAACTCCAGCACAGTTTGGGACCTTACACCTTGCTTTTTTTTCTTGACATTTAGCACTTTTGTTACATCCTTTATCAGGTCTCCTCACATTTTACAGATTTTTACTGACTTAAACATCCCATGATTTTCTAAGAACCAAGGATGAAATGTTGCAAGGATGAATGTTACGGCACAAAAACTGAAATCCTGGCAGTTAAGACACAGGGAGAGACTGGCTCTGCGCGAGAGCTGGGAATAAATCCCAGAAACGATGTGCCATTCTATGCCCTAGCCAAGAGGTTCAGTCAAGGAGCTATGCTTTTCTACCACGACACAAACCATGCATTGGGTGGTGTTCAGTCACACTCCTCTGCCCTCAGATCATTATACTCCTACCTGAACAGCCATTAGGAGCTAACAGCTGAAGACATGTTAATTTGAGGTTTTATTTTCCAGGCTAGTGCTCCATGTACATAAAGCCATGCAGTGTCAAGGGAGGTCTAAGCCCAAATGTTAATTTGGGAACTGAATTCCTGCCTCCCGAAACACAAGGCTGGAGTCTTTCACTCACATACTTATTATCCACCTTGCTGATGCATCAGCTGGCCACAGCAAGGAAGGCAGTAAAGATCAGAGCCTTCTTTTCTGCAGAGCTTCTGCCAACTACAGTCCTGAAAGCAAAGTAGGGTATGCTCAGGAGAGCACTTTGGTGTCACTCAGAAAGGAAAAGCACGCAGCTCCTCCCCTTGGTGAGCGCCTGCAGAAAATAATCACACACAGGGAAATGGAGTCCTTGAGGCAGATTCCCAAAAGACTACATTCTTTGGGACTGTGGTGGATGAACCAGGAAATCAGCAGCACCTCCCCAGCTCATCCAGTGCTCCCTTGTACACTAGGTGAGGGGCTTACACCTCACTGGCTGTCTTTTCACGCTCAGCAATCAACCACAAGCACAGTCACTGCATACTGCAGGCAGAGGTACCTCTGTATTGTTGCACAGGGCAGTGCAAACACTCCCAGGAGCCAGCAGAGCAATACCTGCAAGCAAGTAGGCTGCTATTTTTTACACAAGCAGAAATACAGAATGAAAAACCCGAAATATCCAAACACAATAAATTGTGTAAAGAAACATCGATTAAAAGCATACAAACAAACGTGTATACATAAGGAAAAAACACACCATGCTTTCTGCTGCAGAGTTGGACTCCGTGCAAAGGCAAAGCTGCAGCAAGCAGGACCAGTAAGCTTCATTCAAGAATTTGATATTTATATGAACTTAAATCAAACCTGCAGTATGCAGATTAGAAGGACAACCAAACGGGCTGTCAGACCTGGGGCAGGAACTGCCACCTGATGTTGCAAACTACATGGGAGGCTGGGATTCTCCAAAGTGTCTGAAACTGTTTTTGTTTTTTTTCTCTTCCCTCCCCGCAGACATGATGCTGATCTAGATAGAGATCTCTGATGTACTTCTATAAGGTCCAAATCTGGGGGGATGTAAGACAGCAACCAACTGTGTTTACTTCTGGTTTGTGCTACAGCACATCTGGCTTGTAATGGGAACAGCTGGCACATGCGAACATCAGGGCAATGGAGGAAACTGCCGTTCTGAGGAAAGTTAGTCTTGCTGCTGACACAAAGCTGGAAAACTATGGATTCTTTTCCTGGCTCAGTCAGTAACTCACCTGTACCTTGGTTTCTTGCTCTTCACAGTGAATGTAAAGGGTTGGGATTCTCAATGATACTGATTGCTGCTGGCACTGTGATTTCGCAGACACAGCTCAGAGAGATGGGTAGTCCATTCCATTGGTATTTGTAAGTTTGACAAGTCCTGAAACGAGGGTCTTACAGCATAACAGGACATCAATACTTTGGAAATAATCTCATTCAGAATAAAGAAAAAAAAAAAAGACATTCCTCACCTACAAGCTTATCAATCTAAAATACTAGCAAGCGTTAAACCTTCTACAGTGTCTGGAATATCTGGACAGAAATACCAGAACAGAGGCTTTGAGGTATTTTCGGCGTAACCAGAAGCAGGAAGAACCAGACTGCTGACCCATGAGATTTAATTTGTATAGATAACTTCCGTGCTTATCTGATCTACATCTGCAATCTGAACCTTTTGAGGTTCGCCCAACACCACAAAACAAGACAGCAAGTTGAGAACATAGGAAACCTCAACAGATTTAGTCAAGAAATCACGTAAGCAACAAAATGAGGTCATGCGATTCTTGCAGCTTACCGCTGGCAGAAGGGAGAAGGGGGAGAAAAGGGAGAGAAAGGAAGTTCTGTATCCTGGGAATGGGAGGCACTCCACAGCCAGCAATATTCCCACATTTCTCTTTGTTTCATCCACTTCCCTGTTCTACTTCCCAACGCCTCCCAAGGTAGTCAGCAGCGCAAATAACATGAAAGTCAAGCTTCACTTCCCATTGTCTGGATACCATCAATGATACCATGAAATGCCTGGTTCTCTCCTAAATGACTCCGATAAGGACCAGCTTAAAATCACACAAAGGACACATCTGGAACAAGTTACTAATTCACCTTGCAATTTTTACCTGACCTTGAAATGAATAACAGAATTTAGGTAGTTCACGTGAGTCGTAATTAGCCCAAATAAGAGAGCTCAATGCTGTACACAGAAACAGCTTCCCCCTATTTAATCAGTGGCCGTGTAGAGCTGCCCTACACATATCAAAGGAATCTAAATGAATTCCTGTCATCCACACAGAATGCATCACTTTATCCAGCCATGGCATAAAAGAAAAAAGCTAGCTCTTTTCTCATCAAAAAGAAAACAGCAATGCCCTAAAATCACATCTTCTAGGCAGCTTCCCAAGCACACTTTGTTTTCATTGACTAAAATAATGCCTTACAATAGAAATTGAAAGCAGACTTTCCTACACTATAAAGTCTTATTCTATTAGAGACCAGCAGATCCTGAATCATGTTATTTAGCCAACACATCTCTGCACATTGAATGAACATAGGTCAACTAAACAGAGAAATAGTAGTGATTTTCTCCGTTCTTCTACTATTTTAATGACTAGATCAGAGATGCAACCTGCCTGAAACAACAATCTGAGCCCCTTCTGAGCTGGTTTGGAAGGGGGAGGCAATGGGTGTTGCCACTCCTTATTGCACACCTAATGTTGATGCACCTAGTTTGTAGTGTTAACAGAGCAGAGTCAGAACTCACAATGCTTTCATGTCAGCGCAACTCTTATTTGAAAAGAAGTGGCCCTATATTAGAGAAGTAGAAGTGAGATCAGAACAGGACAGAACACTGGGGCAATTAGAAAATGTACACTGTTCATACAAAAATACAAATGAACATTTCTGCCTGTCTTACAACACTTACCCAACTAGTTGGTAAAATTTTCTCTAGCCCCATGCTTCTGAAAACCACCCTAGCTCTACTGATCTTCACTGCAGCAAATCTGTATACATGATAACCACTTGACACTGAATTTAGATATCTTTGAGATTCTTTCCAAGCCAAACCATTCTATGATTCTATGATAATCTCAAATTATTTTCTGAACTGCTATTTTCTAAGAATGAAATACGGCTCTTTGAGTCCAAGGATAATCTTCGTTTTAAATAGAACAAAGACAAAAGGTGGCATAGTGCCAGCAGTTGTGCCATACAATAGCAGTTCTCAGTCGTATTTTCTGTTAATGTCTTCTTCCTACATGCTTTGTGTTTCATGAGTGGCAGCCAACTCAGTAGACTTGCTTCATTTTCCCAGTCTTATAAAAAACGTCAGTTAAGTAGAATCAAGCTCAGAAGTATTCTAACTTAAAAAGTCTCCACTCTTTCTATGTCTAAACTTAGGTTTTATTCCTTTTCTGTCTACAAAGGCTCTCTTGGCAAGTTCATTGATTTGTTGGTGGTGGTTGTTTGTTTCCACAGGTTCACAGGTTGAGGAAACCTGTCAAATTGTTTGAAAATCAAAGCATACTGGTAACAAGTTCAGAAGCAACATGGAATAATTTCTCAACCTAGGATCTGTACTGTGACCACACGCAGAGGAAGGGGATATATATATATATATATATATATATATAAAATAATAAAAAAGAAAACAAGACCCTATTTTTTTTCTCATGTCTCGTACTATCCTAAAATTTAACCCATTCACCCTATGGCACTTAAATATCCTTTATTTGTTATTCACCTTCTGAGCAACAGCTGGCCAAAGAGCCATCAGGAGGTCAGTGCATGCTTGTCCTGAGAGGGTGAGCAGGCAGAGCATTGGTAGAGCACTGAAATGAGTCTCACAGAGAAAGTTGTCAGGCGGGTGGATGTGATTCACCAGCTTACCCAAATGGATGTGACGGTGGGTATCTCAAGGTTACGCGAGAGTCCACGAAGCATGAAGAAAGACTGATGGCTTTTCCTGCTTTGTGGCTTATCGCTTATTCTTGACTCAACGGTTTCCTGCTTTATTTAAGATGGCCAATATTCTAAAGACAGAAAACATTTGTCTTTCATTTTCTCTGGTTTTACTTCTTCATTTTCTCTGGTTTTACTTCTGCCCAATTCAGACAACTTCAATCTTTCTAAATAACATTCTTGACTGTTTTATATATATATAGAAAAACAATCTGACAGATGGAGTTTTTAATAAGTTAACAATGGACTATATTTTTTTCATTTTTATGATCTAGTTAGTTACACTTTAAGTCTGCAAAGACAATCAAAACAGGGCCAGATTTTTCCCATATGCTAGCACAGAAGTAATCTCCTGCAACATATGAACTATATACAGAAACTGGCAAACCACTAACCAAACTTTCAGCAATCCATCCTTCAGCAACAGCCAGGAAAACAAACAAAACAAAACCAAAGCCAAACCACCACCAATTTCTGTCTAGTGAAACTTGACATTTTGTACTCTTTTCAGAATAAGAGTATCAGTATCCTCCAGAAATGAGGATACTGATAAGTAACATGTCAAGTTTCATTCTGCCTTTGATGCCAATAGCGATATTCTTCATCAGTCTCCAGTTAAAGAACTGCACATAATTTCATAAGACCTCTTATATCAATTTCTGCAATTGCATTTTCTGTTCCCTAGAAGAATGCAGACTTGAGGACAGTATTTTTCTAGCACAATAGCTTGATATATGTATGTTCAGAGCTTCATAAACTGGAAACATGGTGGCCTTTAAGGAGATAATTATACAGGAAAATAAGGCAAACAACTCTCACTCGCTGTATCCACATGATTCCCTGAAAGCCGAGCACACAAACGTCTGGTTCTGATCATTCACCCGTGTCAGAGCGTGCAAGCTGTAGGCCAGCCAGGAAAGGTTGAGTGAAAGCTTAGGAAATCTGTCACTTGCCTACAGATAGAGCCAATGAAGTAAAAGTCAGAAAGCAAATGCACACATGAATGTCCCCTTCCTGCTGATGTGCTGGAAGCAGTCATAAGCATAAATACTTCACCAAGTCCTGAAGACAGGAACAAAAAACTCCCCAGGAGTGTCCCCCTAGAGACCCAGGAAAGCTTCTCAGAGCACTGCTGCTAGATTCCAAAAAGAAACTGCAAGAATAATTTCTCTGAAAAGAGAAGGAATGAAAGACAGAAGTCAGAAGACTAAGCAAGATACTGTGGATCAGTGCTCTTTAGAAAACAGCTTGTTTCTTTTGAAAACTGAAGTAATCCAAAGGCCTTGGAGGGGTTGAGAGGAACATTACCTGGCCAGAAAGACAAAGCTATACGAGAGAGAGATGACTGGAAAACCCTGAGCAGCACATGGCACATGACAAGTACATAACATCAAGCTTCACACTGCAGGATGAGTTACCTGCTACCTCCCCACGCAAATCTCATCAACACACATCCTTCCTCTTACCTGTATTGGCAAAAAGAGGAAACAGGTTCAATGTTATGAAAGAAATTGATTCTTCCTTTCAACAGAAAACTGATACTGACACTTTCATGAGCTGGACCTCCTCCAAACCCAGTCAAAACTGCAGGGTTTTCCAAGATAAAGCAAGGTAGTGAATTATGCCTGTTACTTCAGAGTACCAGATCCTTTGCACTGCTGCAAATGAAGCCAAGACAAAAGGGAAAAAGTGAAGACTATCAGCAGTGTGCAGGAGTAAACAAGTGGGAAGAAGACACTGAAACAAGACTTAACTAATGCAGAATTACCTTCGACACTTTCGTCTTCTCCATAGATATGCTTTAAGAACTTTGTTCTACCTGAAAGAGAGAGATATGAACACACACGAAGTACAAACAATCATTCCTCTTAGATAGCAAAGCTCACACTTGGCCCTTGAGATAGGACTCCATCAAACAGAACCAGGTTACTGCCTAAGCACCCTGGTGCTTTTCACTTCTCCCAGTTTTGAAAACTTTTTCGAAGTTGGAAAAATTTGATATAGGAAGGCAGACGAGCCCTTCTTTCAGGAAAAGGGGCTGAACTTCCATACCAGCCTCAGGAAGCGCTGAACATGGGCACCAGTACCACTGCAAATCCTGGATCCTAATTTATTTGGGGAACATACAAAGAAATGTGGCATCTGCAGCTGTCATTTGGCATATCTTTTTTGCTAACAATTATTTACATTTTTTGTCCAACCACATACTGACCCAGACTCTATCTGTAAGGCTAACAGCAGGTATCAATTTGACAAGTTTCCTCCAGCGTTAACCAACTTTCTCTGCAGCCAGGACATCCCCTCACACAGTAACTAAAACATCTTTGGCAGCTGTTACTGTTCCAGTCCCATGCCCTGCAAAGATTTATAGATCTGCTTAACTTCATGCACATAAACAGTCCCAGTACCATTAGCAGAAGCCCTGGTACTTATTAATTTAAACACATGCGTAGACTTGGTAGAATTAGGACATTGCCTAGAATTCTCACAAGCAAATCAAATCCAAGTCTGAAATACATTAGTATTTCTTCAGTTTGTTTTCAGGTTCCCATTTTTCACAATGCCTTCTTAAGTGGCTTTACGCTCAAATGTGTACCTTCAAGACCAGAAAGTCTTTCAAGGGCTCCTTCCTATGTCTGCTTATTTACTAGGGAGTGAAAAGCACCAAGAGGAACAGCACAATTCTTAGAAAACACTTTGATACCAGTTCCAGGCATTTGCCTTGACATTTTTATAACCAAGCTGAACAGAGATCTACATAGACTAGCTAAAGCAAACTAAGTGAACCAAGGAGTAAGCAGCTCACGAGCCAGTCTAGCATTTTGCACATCTATTTTTGCTAATCCTGGCTTAATCCAACAGCTTTTTTATTTTCAGCTTTCTGGCAATTCATGCTGAGACCTTCTGGCTAGGACTTACTTTGCATCAGCTTTCTCTTTTTTTTTCCTCCTGTTTCTGCAGGGCTATCAGCCTAAAATCCTAAATAAACAAAGCATATATAGTCTTGCTGTCTTCCTGCCCCAATTCTGCTGTTATGTATTATTTCTGAACTCATTGACTCATGTGAGCCCACGGAACCCAGCTGAGAAATGGGCAGAGGTCACTAATATGCAGAGTTCCTACTAACTTCTGGAAATATCAGCAAACAAGTGGAGACCAAAAAAAGCGTCCTCACTAAGGAAAATTTACCAGCGTGGCTCACCTGCTGCCCACCGGCTGAGCATGGTTTGAAACTCACTGCAGCCAGCACCTTTTTCTGCCCTGAGGCTGGTGCTAGGGGTGAGATTATACACACTGACAATAAATTCAGCAGTAGTTTCCAGGCAAAGAAGTGGGAATCAATAAGATGGACATAGAACACAAGCTCCAGCGGTACCTTGCAACTTCAGGAGATGCTGCCCCTCAGAGCTGCTTTCTGACCCCTGTCCCTGGACGAAGCTGCAGTCCAGCTCAGCAGAACACTGCACTCCCCGCAGGTAGCACCCATGAGCAGCCCAGCTGATGGACACGCCAACCTGACACATGTGGAAAGCCTGCCACTGCTCATCCACCACAAACTGATCCCTGGATGGAAGATCTAGCAAAATTTTGCCTTTTTTTTTTCTTTTGCATTCCCTTCTAGATAGAGGAATAAGGGAAAAATACTTTTTTTTTTTTTTAGATGTAGAGATAGAGAAAGGGAAACAAGCACTGGGACTCTGCAAAACCTCTGGAACTGAGCTGACAACAAATCGATTTGAGGCTTGACAAGAGAGGTGAGGAAAAGTTGGTGAAACAGTTGTGTGAGGCTCTGATTTTCAAACAAACTCAAGTGGGAACCGTTCCAAGCTTGGGACCTAAATCCCTGTTAATCTTTATGGGCTGGTGGCAGAATGCAAAATACCAAGGCTCCACTGGGGAGATGTGAGTCAGCACTCCTACAGCACCAGGGATCTGAACCTTGCGTGTCAAATCAACTTCCGCCTGCTGAGTGCAGAGCCAAGTAATTCCACAACAGCTCAGGTTTACACTGTCCGTGTGGACGTGTTTGTTGGCAGTTTGGAAGAGCATTCTTCTTCTTCTTCCCTCGCTTTCTCTGCTGCTTCTTTATAAAATCTTACAACTGCACAAGAACTTCAGGTCTCTGGCTGTTTAAGGACCATGTGACTCTTCTGTACTTTGAACTCAGATAAACTTCTTACTGAATGAAGTCATGTGTAAAATGCTTTCCAACACAGATTATTTTGAACCAAGCCATACTAAGAAATGCAACAGAATTTCAACACTCATATTTCAGCAGCAAAAAAAAAAAAAGGAACCATTCTTGTACAGAGGGCAGTGCTCTGGGGGGAAGCACCACATTCCCTCACACAAACAGAACTGCACTTGTATCAGACTATGGGAGTAGATCATATTTGAGTCAATGGAAGAAAGACAGACTACACTTCCATATAATCACACTCCAGAAAAAGAGCTTTTGTCTACTACTGCACTAGGCTTTAATCTCTTCATGCAACTTTGCATCCAAAACACATTTTCATAAACCACAGAACCCCAAGTCAAAATCAGTAAGACCAGTACCAGACCATTGAGTTCCAAACTGGCCACATTGGGATGGATCTGTATCTCTGTATATTGAAGAAATATCAGATTTTAGCTAATATTTGGATTTAAAAAGATGTATGGCCCTCATCATCATGCTTCTTACCCCCCACCCCCCCAGGAACACAACATATGGCTTGTATCTGGCTAACTTCCAATCTTCCAATCTGAGTAATTACATTCTGACTACGTCAGTTTCCCCTGGGGTTTTAAGTGGCTATAGCATTCCTCTCTAGTTCCTCCTGCAAACATTTATGCCATGTTGAGGAGCACTATTAAACAGCTAGTGCCCTCTGCCCCAGAGACGGCTGCATTTTAGAAGTATGTGAAACTATTTTTTTTAAATGATAGTGATATTCCCATCTCCCTCTGCTATATTTTGCAGGGGCATCTTTCTTTCTTCAACGCATGTTTTGAGTTCCTAACTGTATCCACATCATGGGACTTTCCGTATCAGGATGATGTTTTCACATAATTAAATAGATAGATGAATGTGAAGGTGGTATTTTCCTCACGGACCTCAAGTATTAAAAGACCTGCTCCTAGGTCCATGCAGCATATTTAAATTAAGCATTTCTTCTGAGAATCTGCAACAGCAATATAGGCTCACGAAGGGCTATGTGTTGAAAAGGTTAATATTTGAGAAGATACGAGCAAGATTTCTGCTCAGACATAGGAGACAATCAGATGAAGCAAAAGAAGAGTTTGGATATCTTGCTTTTACATGGGCATTGCCTGCTTTCAATGGTTATTCTGTTTAAAGGACAGAGAGCCTCAGACAGAATGAGCTACACACCACCATGTACAGCACCGCAGCCTAGCACGTATTTCAAAGATCTCAAAGCACTTCACAGCTGTTTGATGCCTATGGGAAGTACTGGAGACAGCCATTAGGAAAGCTACAGAACAACAGAACAAAACTAGGTACCAGGACCAGGTAATATTCCCCCCACACACACACAAAAAAAGGACAGCAAACACTGAAGTAAAGATGAAAACTACCAAGAGGGAGTTTGGAGTACCTTCATTTCTGATTTCACAGCCTAAAACTGTTGGAATTTGAGATTTCAGGCTTGTCTAAACTATTAGCTTACGCTAAAGCCTGCAGCATCCACTCTCTGCAGATGCATCAGGATCACTGTGACAAGTGAGACATCCTGCAAGTCAGAAGCCACTTTAGCAGCATCCCCTGAACAGGATCAATGTGACACTAAACAGCAGAAATACCAGAAAAAAGCCACTTACACCAGGCTATATTTTAACCACTTGGTCAGATTTATAAACTACTTTGAGGATGATAAATGCTACAGCACTGTTCAATATTATCAAATAAAACTATGTATGGGAACAGAATTTTTTCTGCTTGACAGCTGGATGAGGAGAACCACTTTTAGCCACGTAATTCTCCTGCATGTATATGCACACACTTCCCTATGTGCATGCAGAGAAGCCTGCAGCAGCCGAGCAGAGAGCCCTTGTCACCACAAGCCCAATAAGGGTCATGGCGATGGCACTGGCAAAGGAGCCAAAGGCTGGTGCAGCTCACACCCCATAAATGGGATACTTCAGGGTTTGAGTGCCATCCTGTAAGAGTATGACATGGTTAGTTGAAAAGACTGAAAATTTGCTGGGTTTGGAACCAGCCAAACCACCAAAAGGAAAAAAAAAACAAAGCAAGTTTTAGAGGGAGATGTAAAATGTCAGGTCTCTCTGGCAGCATCCCTTTAAACGTACTGAAGCAGAGCTCAGGCCACTGCCCTCATCAACAAGCGTATAAAATGCAACACATCTCCAGCATGCAACATTGCCATTACATGGACACCCCAGCTCTGCCAGCGGGGACAGAACGAATCAGAGCCTTGCCCCAGATTTACAGCTTTTTAAAATTGTCTCTAATAATATCATCAACCTCCAGGTGGTGGTAACTCTTATAACGTGCCTCTCCCAAGAAAAACGCCCTGCTTCAGACTTGCTCTTTTTTGTGTTAGGTAGCAAATACACTTTTCATTTTCTGAGACACACTCACCCCTGCCAGATTATTATGTTGCAATGCGTGGTTATCAACACCAAAAAATGTACAGAAACATGAAAAATGACAAATGCAGCATTCCTGATGTCAGGAAGCCAATCTTTAGAAGTAATGTGAATGAGAACAGCACAATGGCTTGGACCAGGAAAGAGCTCCAGCACAGGAAAATACATGGAAGTTGGCATAGAGTGAGAAGTGGAAAACAAAGCAAGTGAGTCATTAGTAATTTAAGAAGAAAATGAAATACTGACAGAGGACAACGCAGTGTGGAATGCAGAAGCAAACTGTAATAAATAAAATGTGCAGATGGAAATATTGTACATCAGCAGAGAAGCGGTAACAGAATTAAACCGGATTCAGGGATGGTGAGTGACTCAATGAAAGTGGCAGCAAGGAACAGTAATTATCTGCCTCAGCACTTCAGTCGAAGTTGTTTATCTGCATAAAACTCATGCTGGCACTCAGCTGGAGCCCTGCCCAAGCAAAGCAAGCATGATTTCACTCACAAAACAGCTCACTTGAATTACGGTCTCACTGAAGGACATAACAAGACTTCTTAATGAAGGGACCATGCTGCTTCCATGCGTATGGAAGCAGAAACACAACAGGAGTAACAGGGACCTGGACTCAAATTTAATAACATACTCCTGAGAATGTCCAACTTGCAGGTATAAAAACCCTGTATCAAAGCAGCACCAAAGAAACATAAATAACTTCAGATCAGAAACAAATACTGACAGGCAAAGAACGGAAGCTTAACCACTGCAGGTGGCTGAGGATATGAAAGAAAATCCTGTTTGTATCCCCATCTCCTAGCACTAGACACCTGCAAGGGAGCCCGCCCGCTGTCCACAACTGGAGCAGTCACCACATTTGGACAGTCACTGGACCATGCCCTCATGCCTGACTGGGGCATATAGCAAACCACTGACAAACTGGGTGGTGGGGAAACGTGCACAATGGAAAACTGATGGTGTTTTCTGGAGAGATGGTTTCCCTTTTCTGTAGGAAAGGTCAATACATAAATGAGAAAAGTAATACTAAGCATTTTATTTATTTTTTCCAGACTGGCTTGCTCTAGGTAATTGCCATACGTTGTTCTGTCTGCAGGAAAGGGAGTTCTTGAACTATGTACATAGTTGATACAAGCGCATAGTTGATATCAGGCCTAATTTGTTCCTTGTCGAAAAGACTGCGTCCCGAATTGCACAGGACACGCTGCTGGAGCACGGCGTCTCGCTTGTCATCGCCGTAAAGCCGGTGAGCGTTTCATGACGGACATAAGACTCCACCTTGTGGCGGATCTCTGTAACTTCTCCTTGTAACAAGCTTTTTTTTTAATTACTTTTTTTTTTTTTTTTTTTTTTAATGGTACTTCCTTTCCAAGAAGGCAACAGACAAATCTAGTAATTTTTCAACAGGGAGGTGACCGTCCCCCTGTTCTCCTTCTTGTAGTGAGGAGCCCAAAGCTGAACACAGCACTCGAGGTGCAGCCTCACCAGAGCTGAGTACAGGGGGACCATCGCCTCCCTGGTCTCGCTGCTTTCACTATTCCTGACACAAGCCAGGATGCCATTGGCCTTCTTGGCCACTTAAGCACACTGCCAGCTCATGTTCAGGTGAGCATTGACCAACACTCCCAGATCCTCTTCCTATGCACAGCTTTTCAGCCACGCTGCCCCAAAACCTGTAGTGTTTCCCAGCCCCAAAACCTGTAGTGTTGCCTGGGGTTGTTGTGACCGAAGTGCAGGACTCCGCACTTAGCCATGTTGAACCTCACCCCCTTGGCCTCTGCCCATGGAGCCAACCTGTCCAGGTCCCTCTGCAGGGCCTTCCTACCCTCTGGCAGATCAATGCTTCCCCTCGACTTGGTGTCATCTGCAAACTTACTGAGGGTGCGCTCATCCAAGTCATCAATAAGGATATTAAAGAGAATGGGCCCTGGGGAACACCACTGGTGACCGGTCACCAGCTGGATTTCACTCCATTCACCACCACTCTCTGGACCTGGCTGTCCAGCCAGTTTTCAGCCCAGGAAGAGTGTACCTGTCCAAGCCATGGGCTGACAGCTTCTCTAGGAGAACACTGTGAGAGACAATGTCAAAGGCTTGCCTCAAATCTAGGTTGACTACATCAACAGTTTTTCCCTCATCCACCACATGGCTTACCTGGTCATAGAAGGAGACGAGGTTGGTCAGGCAGGATTTGCCTTTCATGAACCCGTGCTGACTGGGCCTGATCCCCAGGCTGTTTCACACGTGACTGCATTCAAGATAACATTCTGGCAGTGAGGTCAGGCTGTGAGGACTGTTGTTTCCCATACCTTCCTTCTGACCCTTCTTATAGGTAAGAGCCACATTACAGAATCACAGATACAGATTTAGTTGTGGACCCTGTCCTCGGACAGCTTCAGGGTAGGTATCTAAGAACTTTGGCAAACTTTGGAAGGAGTTAGACACCTTGAAATTTCTTTTGCCTCTATTTGATTTTGTCATGCAAAACTTTTTGGCTAGCACCAAATAGAGAATTGCTTGTCAATATCAGATGATATTGATGATATATCTCCAGGTCAGGGCTCTAAAAAATTTGGCCCTAGTTTGGAGGTAGCTACAGGCCTGGTAGCTACCATTGCCTCCTCCAGGGAAGCTTCTGCAAATGTTGGGGATTCTCCCTAGGAGACATTTAGTTCTGGGTACCAGCTGCAAAGCCAAGCCCCTGGAGCCTGCAGTGGACCTCATGCACTGACTCCCGACAAGGCCCCTGACGCCACAACAGACCCCAGGAACGCACTCCTGCTGAGGATCCAGACCCTGCGGTGGACCCCAGGACTCTGACTCCTACCGAAGCCCCAGACCCCATGACAGAACCCAGGTGCCGAATCCCACCCAGGCCCCAGACCCATGGCGGACCCTGGGCACTGACTCCTTCCGAGCCCCTGGACCTCCTGGCGGACCCTGGGCACCAACTCCCACCAAGGCCCCAGACCCCACGGCTTACCAGGAATCTGACATCTGGAATAGAACAGCCTTCTGTCTCTCCCTCTGAAATTATTTCCATAGTTTGTTAACGATGTAAGAAATTTAACTGAATTTGATGAAAAGGGACCCAGGGTTCCATTAAAAGTTCCTTCTAAGCCTATAGAAAAAAGGCAATTATGTCCATTATAGTTAGCAGCTGCCTTAGAAGAAAGGTCATTTAAGCTATCACTTAACATCAGTTAGAAATGACAGTATAAGGAAGAAATCAAGTTATCTTTTAGGTTACAAATTAAATCAGAAATGAATAGAATTCAAAGGTCCTGAGATTATACAGCAATAAAAAAAATACACTTGCACAAATTTGGGCAGCATCTTGGTTCTCTTAACTGTCACAGAAGTTCTCATGCTAAAACTCATCAGTTTCTAGAACACTGCTACAGTTCCTGTTAAACTGTCTGGGAAAGGATCAGCATCTTCTTGTAGAGCAAGAGATCTACGAATAGAACACAAAGAGATGAATGACTACTTTTAAAGTATAATCTTTTTTCTGCCTTACTAAGTATTACAAATAAGAACCTTATTTCTAAGCTTAAAATGGAGAATGAATGTTCAGTGATCTAGGAAATACTTCATTATTTTAAACTTACACATCCAAAAACAGTATTGTTCAACCAGCTTCAGGCTCAACACATCTTCCAACCAGCCCATGCTAACTAGTTTCAAGCTAATCCACTTACAAATGTAACAATCAAGTCTACATAATGCAACGTGTGTGGTTTTTTTTTTAGTGCAAACTTATAAACCATGCATGAAACAAGAAACAATTCTTTTTTTTTTTTTTTTTTTAAAGAATCTTATTTCTTCCTAACTTCTATTTTGAAGAGTTTTAGTTCTCCCTAACTTCTACCCATTCTAGCTTACACAAGACCTTAACAGGGATATAATTCTTGAGCATCTCATGTGCAACTGTTCTTCCCTTAGCACTACTTGCTTTATTTCCCCATATATTCCATACCACTAAAGATGCTCAAAATAAGTTCAAACAGTTCCAATTATGCCAAGTCCATAGTGATAATTCAGTATAGCACAACAAGGGCGAGTAGAAGCCTGGCACATAAACCAAAGCCTTATGTGATAACCAAAAAAGTTCAGATGGCTTAGTATGTAAAAGAATATAAAATTCTCTCTGATTTTTATTTTTTACAACTCTGTATTGCTACATTCTAGTAAGAGATGCACATTTCCCCTCCCTAGACTTCCTCACAGACATGTCTTTCCCATCACTGGATGTCATTGTTTAGTCTGGGTCCCCTTTCTTTATTTGACTGTTCCTTTATCATCACCATTCTCAATTTCAGTCCTTAGCTGTCAAGGGATTTGCCTTTTTGGCCCTGAACTTAATAATAGAATTCAGTGTGTAACTGTTTGCTTATAATACACTTCCAGCACATGAACTGGTTACAGGGGTGTGGGACCAAGATGAAGTTTTCCTCTAGGATCTTTATCCATTTTGTATGTGTTTTGTTTTAAATGGGCTGTGCACTGTGGATGAAGCATGCGGAGTATCTTGCAAATGTTTGGCTTAGAAACCATAGTTAAGTCACAGGTTGTAAAACGCAGCATGCATTACAGTGTTCTATGCATTCTGCATAGACCACCTGTACAGTGATAGTTACAAATTAACATGAATATTCTCCAAAGGAAAGGTGCTCAAATCACACATGAAATTTTTGAAAAAAGTTCCCCATAATTTCTGAAAGAGACTGCATAGTTACTTCTATTAAACATTGCCACACTTAGGGAAAAATGATGCAAATTACTTAGCTGTAGTTAGAAAAACTTACATCAAACATTTCCAGTTCCCATTAGTCAAAAGCTAGATTAGAAGGAACTGAAAAAACACACCGCACTAAGAAATTTGTAAGACAGCCAGCAGTAAACAGCATGTACATATACTAAAAGTATACTTTCCCGGGCACAGCATAAAGGCTACAGTACCTTATGTCTGTCCTAGTAGATGTAGTCTGAATATATCAAAAAAAACAACAAAAGAAGTAACGTGAGTTGCTAAGATGCAACTACAAGTTTTAAATAATCATAGCATCAATCAAGATTTGATTCAAAACATATTTAGTAGTTAGAGGGAAACACTTGAAATACTTAACCATAGACACTTTAAACAATAACATTTAAGTGTTTTATTGCTACAAATTGGTACATCTTATCACAAAAAGCTACAAGGCATACTATTACACATACTCTATTATACAGAGTGCAATGCAGTCCCCAAAACAGCCACACTCAACAGCACAATTTTTGAAGTTTACTCATTCCATATCGAGAGGTAAATATGATAAGCGTATGCTGTACAGCATTTAAAATATTTACCCCACAGACCAGCCTTTCTTTTCAATTGATTAGACCAAAAAACTATTATATCCAACTTTCAGTACACACACCAAAAAAATAGGATGCTTAAAAAAATATACAACACAATGTTTTAATCAGCTTTAACAGTCAGTTTGCTATAAAAAGCTCAACTAAAATAGTCTTAATTTCATTTTAAACAAAATCAGAAACACAGAGGAATTATATAAACAAGTTGTCCACAGAATGGAATGCATGCATAGGGTGGGGAATCTTCAACAACTCTCAAATGAGACTACTAAAGAGTCTTAGCCACTTTTGAGCAGAAATAAAAAGCTGTTTTGCCCCCCCTCATTTGTTTTCATTTGTGTTTTCTTTCACTTAGTTATCTTCAGTGTGGTCTAAGGTGAAGTCAGTTTGTTCTTCAGTTTCTTCTTCCTCTTCTTCCTCCTCTTCTTCCTCACCTTCAGCTGGCTCATCAGCCTTGTCCTCTTCTTCTGTCTGCTGCTCCTGAGCCTGATCATTTATTTCAAATGGATTTTCACCCTGGAGGAGAAAACAGAAAACAAACGTTTTAAATATTGTTTTTTCAAACAGTACAAAATAATGTTTTATCATTTCAATGACTGGAAAGCTCTTAGTTTGTAGTATCTACTGAGTCCAATTAACTCATTGCCAAATCAAAGCCATAGTTGCCACATATAAAGCCCCATGAATAAGGCAGAATTTTAAATTTAAGATACTGGTGTTTTGCGTTTTTAGAAGTAGACTCTCAAAGGTAAATGCCAAGTATACAGAAAGCTAGTATAACTTATCAGAGACCTATGAAAACAAGAAAACCCTAAATCTCACAGTTAAAATTCAGGCCACTTTTTAGGTGAACCACTATTACGCAAGCACTGAGAGGCTACAGAGCACCAAGAATTACTTCACCCAATCTGTAACACTGTCCAACACTGAAATACCAAGGATACCTATTAGCTCAGTAAACTGGCTCGCAAAAGAAAAGAGAATGCTTGAACCATTTTAACTCCAGCATCAGTGGAAAGCATTGTGAAATAATAAGGTAAGCATCCAAACCTTACTTCAGCTGGTATTTGTGCAACTCTCCAAACTGTACTCATCTACTTCCCTTTCTGGATAGAAGTGAGAAAGACCTCTTGACTAAAAAGCCTCTGGTACTATCTTCCTTGGGATCAAGCAAGTATTTTCAATCACATTTGGGCACAGCAACAAGGATTTCCAAAGATGGGCACAGAAATAAATAGAGTTAAGAATACTCCACCTAGTTAGCTTCAAATACACACTCAACAGTAAACAGAGTGAAAACAGGTGGGTACATTAAGATCTGTAAACTTTTAATGCTTTTTGTTAGCATTAGCTTTTCATTAGAAAATAGTATTGTTTCCTAGTACAAGAACAAAAACGTGTCTTGTATCTGTAACACATTCACAAGGATGTTAAAAGTACATCTATATATCTGATGCAAAAGGAAAAGACTAAAATACTCTTGTGTCTGGGCTAGGTATGATCATGAATTGCAGTTGAAGAATGTACTTCTGAAAGAACTACTTTCACACTCCCACAGACAACTTAACTGTTCCTGACTCCTGAGGACAAGCTACAGAAAAAATTTACTGTTAATTCCTGTGAAAACAGTATGCAACTTACAACTAACCTACAAGAACTGGATTAAGCACACTATTTCTAGCTGAACAGATCTCTACACAATAATCACCCTCCTCCCCCCTACCCCCTAAAAAAGAAAAAAAAAAAAATCTTTCCCCCTACTGTTTCTTCAGAGAAAAAAAGCATTTTTGTTCTCAAACTAAGGCAAAAGTTACTACCCTCAAAGGAAGATCCTAATGATTGCACTCTTTTTCCCAGTGATGTACCATTTAACACATCCAACACAGAAACAATGTTGATGCTAGTTGATTTTGACAGCCACACTGGTACCATCTTCCCAGATGGCTTAAATATATATACACACACATCTATGGAGCATAAGAATGTAAGCAGTTAAGTATTTTATTCCCAAGAGATGCATCCTTTGAGCTCCTTGTCTCTAGAGTATTTAAATTGCGCAGAAAGATTGAAACTAAAGTGGTGTTTACAGGCAAATGTGTTCATGATTCGAGTGACCTCAGAAACTAGCCTCAGTATTATTTGTAACAGGTCTAACAAACCTGATCCAAGAAGATCCTGCAGTCTGCCTACCTCAGAGGTAAACTTCAGAATCCCTCCACTAATATATATGATAAACAGTCCTTCTGCTGAGTTTGTTTTATTTCATTTTGCACATATAGCAAGCAACCTGTGGAACAGTCTTCTACATGGAAAGAAGATTAAATCAAAGAACAGAAAAGATTTTCCATTAATTGTTAGGTAAAGGAGTAAGTCACATGTTGAGCTGTCACCCAGTTGAACCCAGTCACCAGACCCACCAGTGAGCTCCTGCTCACTGCTGCTGGGGAGAACCCCACTGCAGGCACACCTGTGCCCTCCCAAGCCAAGGCCGCAGCATCAGTGCCCAGGGCAGGCACCACTCCAAACCCTGACCGTGGCTCAGTGTGGAAAGGTGCTCCCCTGAAGCTGTCCACTCTCCTGGGCGATGTGGGTTCTACAAGTCCATCTGAAGACAACCCTACCAAAAAGCCCCCAAACTACCATTTCAGCCTCAGCTGAAAAAATGGCATTTTGCTTAAAAGTAGCCAAGGACTTCCCAAGACAATTATTGCTTGTCAGTTAGCTTACTCCAGACCAGAAGTCAGTCCATGCCCCCAATTTTCCATCAAACATTAGCCAGAGCGTTCAATCCTGAAATGCCTTACACTATGCAAAAGGCAGCAAATATCCCCAAAACTGCTTGCCTGCTATTTGCTAGAGCCAGGCGGTCAACACAGCCAGGACTCAGCCTGCCAGGTCCTCCCTGCTCCAAATTTCTTCTTTCCACTCTGCATATGCTGTATACACAAAGCCTTCTGAAAGAATGTTTTTTGTGTGTGTTTTTGTTTCTTCAAGCCAATCTGCCTATCATCTCAAAGCAACTGATTTTCAGCTGTCAGCAGGATTTTCTACTCTATTGAAAAACAGCAGGCACCAAATACATAGACTGGTTCACCACATGCTGCATAAGAACTACTGACTCCTTCGGTCTGCAGTTGATTATACATTAATTATGAGAAGGATTAGCATATCCAAGAAGCTAGATATATCTCACTGAGCAGGTGCTGCTAGAAGTGTATTGCATTTGGGAAATACCAATGGTAAGCATTCTGAAAATGGCAGTGACCTCCTTGTGAAGACAATCTTCAATTTTCCAACTAGCAAATTACACATTTCCAATCCCCTTTTCACCAGTTTCCCACTAGGGGGCTGTAAGGGACAATACACATGCATGCCATACCATAGGGAATACCAGCAGAGAGCTGAAAATAGTCAAATATTCTAAGCTGTGGTAGCTGGTAGTTGCCATCTTTTCTTAACAGATATAGAAGAGCTGTCTGAAACTGAATTATGCATCCAATTGTACATAATTCTGCAGAACATGACTAAATTCAACCTTTTAAATTACAATTAAATATTGCATTGGCTGACACCTTGTCATATTTCTGCAATACAGTATTGCTTTTTCTGAAATCATCTATTGGTTAGGCACAGGGAAAATGTTACTACAGAAAGTCACATATCTGGCCCAGAAAAGGAAAAAATATTTTGCCAAAATGATTTCACATATTTCTCAAGCTGTGAATTTATAACACAGGCTGCCACATCTTTTAAATTCTCTGACCATGACTAGTAATGTTGTAAGCTTCCACTGTCTGTATGCTGCCATGAATCCTAGAAATTCTATCAAAAAGAATTAGACAAGTTGCATGTACAGTACTTTACAGTACAAAGTCACCTGCAGGAACCCTTGCTTCTAAACAAAGATTAACTCATTTGTAAAGTGAGTGTCTTCACATCTTACCTTCACATACAGCTCATACCGTGCCTTGACTATTGGATTATTCAAGATACTGGTAGCAGTAAGAACACTCTCCCTTTTTATTTGTTCTCTGTAGGCCTAGGAAACAGATGTAACAGTGAATAATTATTATACACCTATTCTGTCACATACTTGAATTCGTAGTCTGTTTCTGTAAGGAAAATTGTGAAAGTAATAATGCACAAAATGCTCATTCTTGGCATTCAATTCAGTTTATTACGCAGCTAGAAGTTAAGTTTGATGGCGTTTATAGTTTGTTGCTTTAGTTTGATTAAGATATATATTCAGGTCTTGGTCATATAATGAACTACATACAACCATGCACTTATCTACTCCCACAGTTAACTGTTCTCACTTACAGATAATACCCATGCTTTCCACAACTGCCTATGGTTCATGATTATAGAACATTCTAGATATCTACAGAATAAATAGTGTTGATAAGAATTCAGAAGTTATTTACACCGAGTACCACATTTCTCACCTACTATGAAACTATGCCTTTTTTTAATCTCTTTTTAAATATGTCATATCTTACTTGTTTTCCTTTTGTGTGATCAGGAGATTTTAAGTGCTGCTGAACAGAACTGTGTAATGCAGGAACATACACGCTGCAAGCACTGCAATGAACAGTCTCAACTTTCATCATGTGGTCATCAGCAGTAACCCCTGCCGAAGAACATGCAACAAACCATTAACACAAAAAGTGTTAAACCAGGGGAATAGGAGAAAGGATTGGATGTTTTATGCCAGTAAGTTAGAGCTCTCAATTGGTAAACATGTCAAACTGAACCGCAGGGAATATTCACACAAATTGAGGCATCAGAACTAGGCTTGCTGAAGATAATGTTGGTAGAGATTTTTTTTTCACCTGATACTCAAATTCCTTCATTCCACAGACCATGTATGAGATCCAAGCAATTATGTTTGATGCCTGAGGTTATGATATACAAACACCTTACCTGCCTAAATAGAGGGAAATAAAACTGATGAACAAATCATAAATTGAATGTACAAAATGTCTACTATTTAAGATCTACAATGACCAATATTCTTAATAATATGCATTTTAATATAAGAAACAAATCAGTTTTTCACCAAAGCAGCTGAATTAATTTCACTCCTCATAAGAGCACCTAATGTATTTCCTTGTCTCCCAATCCCTCAACACCAAGAAAAACTGTATGAATCCAATGTAAATCCGTTCCAAGTTCAAACATTAGCTTGCCAACAGAGCATTCTGATCATAAAGGTAAACAGGCCCTCCTGTACTTTAGAAGAATACATAAAAATAGTATGAGACTGTTAAGATGTTGGCTACATCCATTAAGTAACTTTCAAAGTTTAAATCCAAACAAATGCAATACTTAAATGTATTTATTGTTTGAAGTAAAGGGACTCCAAAGATGTCTTTTCTGGCTCTAGTGCATTTTTTGAAAGCTCTCAAGCAAAGGATAAAGCAGAGGGATATGGCACAAGAAGGTAGAGGGACACAAATGCCTTTAGAAAACAGTCTGTAGAGCAGCCAAGTGGGGAAAAAACAGTAAGTCAAGGCCAAGATGCATGTTGGGTAGCCATGGATTAGGAAAGTGCTCCAAGTCCTCCTTTTGTCACAGCCTGCCTCAAAAACACAATTATCCCACTGATATCATCTAGCTCCTTGACATCATATTAATCATTATCATGTTACCACTTTATAAAGTGATCTCTTTCAATCTAACTGCACCCACCTGTTGCCATTCCTCATGGCAACACTGAATAAGACTGTGGTGAGGCCTACATAATTCTATTAGTCAAGTACTTAGCAAAACATTATCTTGTGTTATGACAAGGCTACCTGGGCAGGAATTCTAAAGTTTGTTATCTCTTACTGTGCTTGCATTTCACATAACATCAAAAATGAGTCAAGGAACACAAACCAGGTAGAAAAAAGATGTGGGAACTGATCTCCATAGCATGCACTATCATTACTCACCTTCCATTATATCTTTTTCAACAGCTTGAGCGTTGTCTGTTTGGTTACTTGTCTGTTGCTTACGCATAGCTGTCTTCTTGAATTTATTTACCATACACTCCTAGAGAGGATCAGAAAAAAAAGTGTAATGGCTGATGTTTGAGGGTTTATGTTACAATAGGAACCCGTAGTTAAAATATTACTTGGAATAGCTCTATTCTGAAGAAAAGAGAGTAAAAATAAATAGCAAATAATTGGGCATTTAAGTCACTACTTTTAATTGCAACTGGGTGAAGTTACAGTTGTAACACTATTTTAATGACTATATTTGCCTCACTTTCAACAATACACACTGCACCAGAAGTCTTCTCCAAAAAGAATGATAATGAATTAAGCATATTTTGAAGACTAAATGATACCTTCTAATAACATTCTAATGCAAAAACATTAGATAACATTTAAAAATCCGTTGTCTTACATGAAGAAACTCCATCACTACTTTGTCAAATTTGGTTTGCTTCTGGATGTGATCCAATGTTTCCTGGTGAGCTGCGCTCTCCAGATGAGACTCAATCTCTTTTTCTTCAAATGTTCGAAATTTGCAAAATGAGCAAGTAAATGCCATTCTAGCAAGAGAAATACAATAAATAATATTACAATTAAAGAAACATTCTTCCCTCTCCCCTCAAAGCAATGAGGACTTGACAAACCTAACCAGAAAATTAATAAGAAAAGTATTCCTTAAAGAAGCCTAAATGGAAAAAAAATCTACTACTTTACCATTAGGAAAGATACCTGCTACAAGAACCAAATAAAAAAGGCTAATCTGAGACTAGTAAGTTATCTATGCAGAAGAAAAACTACTAAAACCAGATGCTAGCTATTGTAAAACCATATTATTCAGTGTGTTTATCTGTCATAGCTCTCCAGTTTGCATTATCTTTTGCAGTATTACCAAAGTCAAGCCAATGAGTTACTAACTACAGACTGTTAAAAGAACTAACTCAAAGCTTGTTTTCCATACAAAAACTAAATCCTTACAAGGAAACGTGGCCTCCTTAGTACTACTGAGGCACTAACGCAACAATCATACACTGCGTTCACAAAGCAGAATAGTTTTGTACAGCCCAGGCCAACAGCCAGCTTGTCTGTGGCAAAATTGAAAGTTAGTTACAGAACTATCTACTTATTATTACTACAAAATAACTCACCATACATACAAAAAAACAAAACCAGGTCAATTTCTAACAACTTAACTCAACCTGAATATGAATTTGTTCCACTAGATTACATATTTCAAAAGCAGTACCCTTCTAAGCGGCTTCTCAAGTGCACACTGATACACTCGTCAGGGAGAAGACTTAAGTAACTTGTGCATTTCCTGTGTGAATGTTGTGCAAATCATAGAATGATTTGGGTTGGAAGGGACCTTAGAGATTACCTAGTCTTAACAACCCTGATTTGGGTTGGAAGGGACCTTAGAGATTACCTAGTCTTAACAACCCTGCTACAGGCATGGACACCTCCTAGATCGGTTTCTTAAAGCCCCATCCAACCTGGCCTTGAACACTTTCAATGATGCAACATCCACAATTTATCTGTGCAACCCCTTCCAGTGTCTCAATATTTTCAGAGTTAATTTCTTCCAAATATCTAATCTAAACCTACTCTTTTTTTTGTTTACCTGTTACCCATTGTCCTATCACTACACTCCCTGATAAAGTCCCTTCCCCATCTTTCCTGTAGACCCCCTTCAATGCCTACAGACTGCTATAAGGTCATTATCAAGTTTTGCTGGAGCTCTCTTCTCTAGGCTAACCAATCTTAACTCTCTCAACCTCTTTGTAGAAGAGGTGCTCCATTCCCTGATGATCTTCACTGCTCTCCTTAGGACCCACTCCAACAGGTCCATGTCTTCTTTATGCTGCGGGTCCCAGAGCTGAACATGCAAGGTGCTGTTTATTTCTGCTCATTTGTTTATTTATTTTTCTTTTGAAATCAGTCCATAAGGGCCTTTCAGGAATGAAGGCATATTCTTACAAAACAAGGATATAGCAGGAGAAAACCACACCATGAGACAAGTTATAACACAAACCTGTATCCGTCACCATATTTTTCGCTGTTTTTTTCCCTTCTACGCCTTTGTTTCTCTCTTCTGGCCTCAATTCGTCTCTTTTCTTCTTCTTCGCTTTTAGCTTCTCCTTTGCCATCTTAAAACACAGAATGATTTTAAAGTGTTATATTCCCAAAAAGCCTAGCTTTCCGGGAAGCGTTAGTCTTCCCTGTCTCTTCCACAAACACCTTTTATATAGTCACAAAATGCAGATCCTACACCAACATTGTTTTAAGGCTTATTTAAATGCCATAGAAGTTTTCTTTTGTTTTCCTCCATTAAAAATGACAAATTTAAATACCTGTCTCCAACAGGTAGAGGTCTAGATTACACACATAAAAGAAAGGAAATTCAGAATTAAAGCAAGTCCTATAACCATGTAACAAAGAAAACACAAGATGGACATTACAAACAATTTTTTTCTCCATGGCCTAAATTCATAAGATTTGTTAAAAAGAGTCACGCTGTGCAATAATTATTAGAGGTCATACATACATGCATACTAAATCTATTCACCCAAAGTCATACAAATACAGTGTCTATAAAACCTTACCTGACAAAGCAAACTGACTTACCTCCAAAAGTCTGATACCCAAGATCATAAGCATCTCTTGTAAAGTCTTCATATATAACAACTGCACCACTCGTGTCCACTTCAATTTCCTACGTCAAAACCAAAAATTACAAACTGAAAAAACACAATGCCACCCTACATCCAGCAAACAACATGAATTATTTCCACTAATTTGTTACCTGCTATTTTTAATCAAATATAACAATAGATGAAAGTGAAATGAGCAACCACAAAAGGCTCAATGTAAAACTACCACAAACTCTGCATTTATCTTTCATGCCAGGATATCTTTATAAACTAGTTTCAAAGTCAAAATTCTCACTGTCTTCTACATAAACCTTCTGATTGCCAATTCAGACTTTTAAATACTTCCTTGGGAATGCATTAATACTTCCACTCAACGACAAGGGAAAAACATTTTAGTCTCTTAACATGGAACGAGGATATATACAAGTTTAGCTTAATCTCATTCTTGCATGCTGTTGGCAACTAATCTTTCTGCAGGTGGGAACTAGTCTTTGCACCTTAACAGCGAACATCTGTTAACAACAATCCTGTTTCCATTTACCTTCTCCCCTTAATGTTACTGACATCTCATCTATTCATTCTCCCTCATTGCTGTAATTCCTGTCATTTTATACTTCATTCTCAACCCACCAAGCCAAAGGCCATTGGTATGTGAAATCAAGTTGACTGCCTACGACAACGTGAGAAGCGTTCACGTGACAGCTGTGTATTACAAAAATAGTTGGTAGGTGTACAAACACAATTTATAGTTCCCTTTCAAGACTATTTGCACAAGCTACCCCTTTCACTTAAGTCAGCGAGATTCAAACTGCCACTAAAATAAGACTGTTTCAAATAAAAAGGAAAAAAAATCAAGTTTGAAAAAACTTACATAGTTAAAGCCTTAGTTTTTGTACCTCTAACTTTATTATTTGTCTTAAGGTATACCATCCAAATTGTGAAAGAATCAAGCATTTCTAGTCTTAGAGTCTTTACCTCTATCGTGGAATCCTGGAAAGATGACTTCATGTCTATAAGAATAAAATAAGGAAGAAGTAAGTAATACAAAATGCTGTTTAATATTACTGTCTATTAATTTTAGAGCAATAAAATATTCAGGAAAAAAGTCAACTTATTCTGCACCTAACACAGTCTAGATCTACAATTTATCATATTTTAATAATAACACTGAAAGTAAATCAGGTATTCTTAGGAATATAAACTAACCAGTCTTTCAAAAAACAATCACTGATACCTAACTCCACAAAACAAGAAAGTCATGACTAAAAAGGACAGTCATGACTTTTTGAGATAGATGAGACAATAAAAATGATAAAAGACATTTAGAGATATATTGCTCATTGTGTACATCCACATTCTCCTGCTAGTTGATACCCACTTCTTAGTTTTCAAGTACACAATACCACTTAGAGCATCTTTCAGTTCAAGTCTTGGAAAATTGTACCAAGCCACTCAGTCTTCCCCACACCCATCTCAGAAACACAGAACAAGTTGATTTTAGTGCATTCTAGTAGGTACCACCTATTTCATTAACATAGCTTCAATCTTACATGGTATATAACACTCCTTAGGTTGTGGAAATTAATGAATGGAAACAGATAATGCGCTAGAACTGCTCTATCTGAAGGTAGGTTAGGAAAGTAGAATCTATAAAAATACTGAGAAGAGCTAAGAGAAGAAACCATTGACATGCAAGTCTTTTGAGATATTTGGATGTGTATTTTATGGACCTATTTCACAACACCAAAATTAGCGAGTCCAATATTACAGTCCCTGTACAAAATGCAAATTAATCTGTTCTATGTGCCCACCCGGTGAAAATTTTATCTTAGCTTTGAATTCAAAACTAACAGCTTTTTAATATAAAATAGAGTAAGTAAGAACTACAAATCATAAAGTTTCTCCCAAATTTGCACACTTACCTTGCTAGCTTTGAGCTTAAGTAATTTTAAACATTTTTCAGGCGTGATTTGTAACAAAACTATATAAAACACTGCAGAGAGAAATCACTGAAAAAGCTACAAACACAAAACCAAAATTCACCCACTGCACATACTGTTGCTAATACTTTAACTGAAGTTTACATTGCCTCAAAGCAACAAACTTATTCAAACCATATTAGCAAGTTTTCTACCTTTGACTTTTGGCTGCAATACAATAATTATTAGAGTTCTAGGACATCTTCAAGGAAACTACAAAAGTCACGTGTCGCTAATGCTTTGTAATTTGTATTTCCAGTTTATCATCTTTACAGTTCTTGCCTTCACTACAGAATTTCACTTACAAGAGCATCTCTTGTCTACTCTCCACTGTTAAAGAACAATTTTCCACTGTTTTCTTGTTTCACCTTCCCCTCTCTCTCCTCTTCATCCACACTTTATGCCTTTATCGTAGCTGCACTACATTTGATGCTCTATTTCATACATATATCAAGCTCTTTGGGCAACCAGGCCCAGTCTCATACACGTGCACATTTTAAGGTGTGTCAGGCATCACCAATTAACAGAACACAAAATCTGAAAATATTTTCAGTGGTAAAAATTTGCACCCATGAAGTATCTCTATAAAGAAGCCTAGATGAAGCAGTTCTCAGCAGTACATATTTAAACACATCAAAATATCCACTTTCATTCAGCAAGTTATCTTTACAGTAGAAGAGCTAGAAGAGTAGAAAAGTAATTTCAAAAGGTCTGTTATAGACTACTTCAAAGGTAGAAAATAAAAAGTTACAACAGCACAGTCTTTTTTCTAAATATTAAAACTAAACTCCAAATTGATTTAAAAAAAATAGTAATTTTAACTTAATTTTGGCACTTTTTACTTACTAGGTGATTTTTTCTGAGTCAGCTTCAAAATAGGTTTCGTCATTTTGGGTTTCTTGATAAACGTCCCACCAGGTTTGTTGTACGGCTGCGGTATCATTTTTCTTTTTATTCCTCTTGCAGCAACTGCTGCAGGACTGGGTTTGTTATGATAGTCAACAACAATTCCAGGTCTGTGCATTCCTCCAAAGTCTCCCATATGCTGGAAATTTGGGAAATCAAGAAAAAGGTATTAGTATATGACATCAATAGAAATACAACAATTACTCGGCACAAGTGTTTATTTTTAAAATTTAACTATACTAAAATCTGCATTCTGGAACAAAATGCAGGGGAAATTTAAGTTCCCAGTTTTGATGTTTTGTGCAATGGTTTTGTGGGTGTCCAGTAGAACACACATGTATAAACCATGTTTCTGCTTATTCAGAGCCATTGTCCAGATGATGAACATGCCTGTCAAAGCTCAATCTCAGCCTAACATTTTGGCTCCTCTCTTCAGATTCTCCACATGATGAATGACTTCCCCCTTGGTGAAAAAACAGAGCTAACCAAACTACTTTTTCCTACACTCTAGTTAGCAGCCGAGAGAGAAAGAGAGAGACTTCTTTACTCTAAATTATTAGCAGTGATTTGAAAACTGAATAAAGAAAGTTGTTCAGTGTGAGGCAGTGATTAACTGAAGGAAGCTCAGTCTGTCTTTTACTTAATTATTACAGGACAATGCGCAACAGTGAATTCAGAAGTTGGGCTTGGAAGGTCTAATAAAAAAACATCAACAACAGGAATGAAAATTCAGTTGGAAGACTAAATCCTTCTGTTACTTCTGAAGTGCTGTACAGACATTGGTGAACACTTATTTATGAAAGCAACCTCTGAAGGTATGGAATAAATGAGTAATCTGAAGAGGGAGAACTTAGGTAGCTGCATTTTTTTTTCAAAGCACCAACACATTTCTTAGTATTAGTTCAATTATTTGATTAATAAAGGTCAGAAGACAGCCCACTAACTGGATGGATGAATTGGATAAGCAGAAATATTTGAATCACTGTGAGAAGAGAATTACCACTACGCTATCAAAGAACATGAAAATAACTTGAAAATACTTTTCACAAAAGGGATACCCATTTTATTAGCAGATTTTATATGACGGACTGAATGCATCAAAACAGGCACTTTGCTTAATCAAAAGTCCATGCACAAGATCTCCACATTAATTAACTTAGTTGAGACAGCTACAGAACTACCTAGCATGTACATTTACATTGTATGTCTATAAATTTGGAACAAAGTAGGCACTTGAATAGTTTCAAGTACTTTTTTAAAAACAGTATCTATTAAAGGTGCAATGCATTTTAAGTATGGTAAGTACTTTAGCCTTTATGTAATAAAGGATAACGTAAAAGACTAAAAAGATTTCAAAAGCAAAAATAGAACAGAAATAAGGCTACTTGGTCACCATTTTGCACAAAACTTTCAGATCCAAATGAGTTCTGAAAGGATGGCATCCAAGCTTAAGAATCAAACACTTTCAGCTTTACAAAGAAATATAAAGATTAGACTATTTCTAATACCGTGCTACATGCTAGCTATAGCCATGTGTAAATCTGAGCTAAAATTTGAATATGACAACTACAGTATTCAAGAATGCTCCAAAGTAGACCTTCTGAAACAAGACCACCAGACAATTAGGCACTTAAGGACCCAGGAAAAAAAAAAAAAGATCTTCATCTAGACTTCAAGCTACAAGCAAGTTGTATGGTTTAACATTAAAGAATTGCTTCCCAAAGAGATATGGCACACTTAGGAATTTTAAAAGTTGTACCTAGAGGCATAGGCGGAAAAGCGTTCACTGACCTTTTCACAATTAAAAAAAATATCAGAATTGGGATTATAAAACCAAAGTAAAGGGACACCATCAACTTAAAGTTAGTGCTTCTGTCAGGATTATTTTTTATTCTCTTCTGTTGTATTTTTCCCTAGCTCATTAAACATTAAGCACTACTTCTCCAAACTGTCATCTACTATTTTGTGTCCAGTTAAATTGGACAGTTTTTACATCCTACACTGGAAAGGAATCCACTGAAAACGAGGTAGAAGATATGTCACCAAAACAAAATTAATACAAGTCATAGGGCTAGATACATTACCAGGAAATCAATCTCAAGTTTGCAAAAGAACTCGATTTCAAGTTGATGATGTCCCTTTAGTTGTGCTTTAATTTTAAATACGAATCACTGTAACTGCTAGCCACCTACCTTTGCAAATTCCTCCCCATCACTCTTTCAATACACAAGTCAGAGTAAGAACTAAGTTTAAGAGAAGACTTGATGTTTGATAAAGCATGTGTTGAACATACTAAAGAATTAGCTGAAGTTTTACCTTTGCAGGAAACGAAAGCTGCTCTGGCATTCACAACCGGGTTTTATTTTTTTGCATATACATTGCACCTTTAACCTACTTAAAACTTCAAATGGCTTTGAATTAAACTTTCACAATATTCAAGAATTTCCCCACCAGCAATGAGGATGCTAGTGCTTACAAGGAAAAATGCAAGTCCTTTTAATCCCTTTTAGACCAAACCTATTACTTTTATCGTCGCCTTTCAAACAAAAGGAGAGATTTAACAAACCTTATCAACTAGTCTTCTATTACTCATTACTTTCAAGAGCAAAAGAGAGACTGCATTCTACTTGAAGACAGCTTCAAGGGGGTAAACGACATTGTCAACCATGATAGTTTGCTTGGACAAAAAACCACACTGTACTGAACAGTGTATTAATTTTAAAGCAGTGGTCTTGAAAGGGTTTAAAAGAGTGTCTAGTGAAAAGAATCTGAAAAGATTCTGTACTTACTCCTCGGCCTCGGCCTCTGCCTGTTGATGGTCCTCCAAAAGCATCATAGTTTCTGCTTCCAAATCCACTTTCAGGATAAGCAGGCGTTCCTCTCCCCCGAGAGCCTACAGGTGCAGGCTTCATATGGGGTGAAGAAAAACTGCTGTAGGAAGAGTAACTCTCTCTTCCTCTGTCCTCCATAAACCCAGGCCTCAATTTTGAACGGGAGTAAGGTGCTTCCCAGCTAGACCCGCCCTGGTTTCTACCTCCGAAAGAGTCAAGGCTATTCCGGTAGGAGTTGTCAAATCGACCACCATAACTACCTCCGAAGCGGCTTTGTTCGGGTTCATTATAACCATAGCCAGATCTGTACAGATCTCGCCCACCCAGAGAAGACCCGGAGTCGTAAGACTCATAAGGTCCAAACCTGGAAAAGTTGCACAGTGAGGAGAAAAAAAAGTAAGCTTACTAATGTTATACATTTCAAAAAGACATGTTATCAGTTGACATTTATCAACTAAAATCAATTTATTACTATACTGGTCGGTACAGTTGTGTTATTGTTTAATCTTGATTAGGGCTGGGCAAATGACACTATGACCAGATAGAAAGCTATCTGAGCCATTTTTTCTACAAACAATTCTAAAGTTCAGTATGCCTGAACTTTGGTCAATTAAAATTTTCAGCAACATTTACTAAATTATTAGAGCCCAGCCCTAGTCTCACGAAAATAATGACCTGCAGACATTCACAGGCTAGTCAAACTCTCCTTTCTTCAAAATCATGCCCTCATATTTTAACAGTTAAACAGCAGTTAAAAGGCGGCTTAGTTCTCAACTGAGAGTACAAAAAGAAAATAATCAATTTTTAGTGGTACAGTTGTGTCTTAAACACCCCAGAATTCTAAAGGAAAACATAAGTGCTCTTCCATGCAAGTTTATACTTTTTGGAAATCATCTTCCCTGTAATATTCAGTCACCCAATCAGAGATCATGATCTTCAATGCACATGTATCTTTTCCTTGCAGACCATTAAGTCTAGCAACTCTGGATTTTGAAAATCTATCTCAATACACACAGAATGGAAACAAAAACAGTCCTTGAAGTTTCTAAGTATAGTAACAAGGAGCTGAAATCTTTAGCTATTTATGAGTCTGATTTACATTAGCAGGAGTCAGGCTGGAAATCCGTCAGTATTTGTACACCATTGGAAGGGAAACACATTAGTATCCCTACAGGGTTGTAATAGGTGATTAAGCAGGAATTCGGAAAGAAAGCCCCTTGACTAATAAAATATAAACTAAAACAGACTCAAAGTTCTGCCTGGATCTATAGTAAATTGAATGCCTTCATTTTAAAATACATTTAGTCTTGGAAGACCGATAAGTAAACAGAAAATAGCGCTACCTAAAGGAGTCCATGCATAATATTAACATTACATGGCAAGAGACATTTCTGTGTTCAAGTAGTTATTCAAACTCAATCATATGCAGATTACTGTATGGTAGGTACAGCGCGTTCCTCAATCTCTGCTCAGTCTTTTAAGTCAATCTTATGTTCATCATTAAACAAATTATAATGAACTAAAATGTTTAACAGACCCATGCAGCAAAACACAACATTTCTCCAGCCTCCCTACTTAGTTCTGTCCTCGCCCAGTGGAACTACAGTGACTACGAACAAGAACCATACAGTAGTCTGGCTACAGCCAGACAAGAATTCAAGGGCGCGCACAAGAAAACCATCAGATTATCCAAGTTTTCTTCACGTTTCATTTCCTCCAAGATAGAATCACTACTTTGAAACGCATACTACTTTGAATGTGATATTAAAAGATAAATCAAATCATCTGTTCCCTACTGCTTTTATCTGAAAGAGCAACAGGAATAGTATCCTAGCATTACATACACAACTTTAAGACCACTGCATCAGAAAATTTACTTTTAGACTAATCCATCTTGCAAAGCAGCCCAGAACATGCACACAATTTTTAGTGTAATCAGTACCTGCCAAAGAAATAATCTGGACATGACTTTCAGATTCAATAGGAAGACCATTTAAGCACTGCACATTCAAAGCAAAGAGCACATACCCTAAATGTTCCTTGAAAACGGAATGTTGATAGATTCAGTCTAAGCCACTAAGCCAATTAGGTCTAGTCTGCTATGTCAGAAACAGTATGTCAGGCCAATCAGTTATAAATTACTAACCATTACCCAAAAATAAAACTTGATCCATTTTCAGTCACAGACGTATTGTTTCAGTGTCGAACTTTTCCACAAAAACGCTAATTGTTACAATAATCTAGCTTTTACAGTTTAAGATTTGCCAGTCGTTAATGAACATGAAGACTCAGAACAAAGTGTTCATACAAAATCATAACAACATGCCTCAGGAACACTTAAGTTAGAAAACAGAATGATTGAAACTTAAATAGTATTTGATCAATTCTTGGGACAGCTGAAGGATTATTTTACCTGTTACCACCACCACCACCTCCTCCGCCTCCACCTCCATGACTCTCCATCCCATAGGATTGGTTAAGGTAAGAGTCCATGGATCGTGGGCCACCATAGCCTCCATGCCCATAATCACGGTCCATGTCTAAAAAAGAGCAGAAAAACGTTTATAAAGAACGCAAGAGAGAAGTCCTATTAAGCATTCTAGCTTAAATTCTTAAGTAAAATGTTTAACCTGCCACAGAGCTTACAAACAAAATACAGCACTCTCAGTTGTGAATCAATTTCAACAATGTGCTGAGGGAAGCCGTGTGTCTTTGTCATCATCAGAGAACCTCTTAATTGAAATGAAGATGACATTTTTTGTCAGTAATGGACAGGTCAGGATTATTGTTCTGTCAGCTGGAATTCAGACGCAGGTTAAGACAACTAAATGGAAAAAACCTGACGTGGAGCATCAGAAGTTAGTGAAGAATGATGACCACTTCCTCCCTTTGATAACACACATAGTTCAGACATCTGGCTATAACAATGCCACAAAAAAACGTTCAGAAGTTGACAGAGACATTGCTTCAAGGTTACAGCTCACGTCACGCTGCAATGCAGACGCTGCATACAGGCTCCAATCTAACTCTCCCTTCTAGCACCAACAGAGAACCACCACTGCACCACTGAGTTGCAGGTGACCAACTCTGCTAAGAGGGTGGTACCTCACAGCTGAACTGATGTCACTTCATGACACCTTTGTATCTTGTAAAGAAGTCTGCCAAAAGAACCAAGTTTCTCCTCAACACTCTAAGTCTTATATAGAAGTACAGTTAAAATAACCACACAAAAATTCAAAGCTCTAAGACAGCAATGTAGACCTGCATAATGAACATGAGCCACAGCCTTTCTGTAAGGTGCACGCTTTGCACCTCATCAGCATTCTAGTGATGATCACTGTTTCCCAGGACTGGCCAACACTAACTTCTGGGTAACAGAAAACAAGCCTGTCAAGTCAAGCCTCATTAAAAAGTAAGATAGAGAAGGAAAATCAGTGAACATGGAAAGAATAAAAATATAACCACACAAAGATTTGTCCACTATTTCCTACATTCCAAAGAAAATCCCAAGACTTCTCCAGAACAGGAAAATAAGCCCACTCAAAGTAATAAAATATTTCCTATTTAACAAAATATAGTACCTCTGTGTGCCTATCAGTTTTGTGAAAATAAGTACATGTATATACGTTATTTCCTGTTTGTAACTGCTTTTTGTTAGACCAGACAGCCATCGTAATTTACTTTCTTTATCTGCAAGGAAAACTGCAAATGGTACTTAGCTGAGTATTTCACTGTTACAGGTGTCCCTAGCAAGCCTGAATAGAATCTCAAAATAAGATTTGCTGGTTTCTTTGTTTTCCTTTTAGTGATCATAGGTACTTCCTAAGAAGTTGAGGATGATATTTCTAGAACTTGGAAGTTGCACTGCATCTTCCCATATTTGGGATGTACAATAAAGATTGAGCAAAGTAGGAAAAAAACTCTCAAAATACTAATCATGTAGCATCACATGATATCAGTCTAAACTCCAGGATGTTTCTCTTTGAAGAACTTGCTGAATCTTCTAATATGAAGATCTCATATTCCTCTCTGGTGTGACTGATCTACTTCCTTACATTTAGGGCAATACCCTGAAGACTGTCCACACAAAGATATGGGCATGTAAGAAAAAAAAAAAGTCAATAATTTTTGCAAAGCTTTTTAAGTTCAGCTGATCCTATGTTCAATCTCAGATCCAAAGTATTTTTTTTTTTAAGTGCAGTTTATCAAATCAGAAGACACTGACATCTTGAAAACAGCCTGAAGGGGACGAATAATTCACCTCAGTTTATCCTGCTCCCTATTACCTACAATCTCTCTTATGGCACAAAGGTAATTAGGTTAAGCAGGCCAACCACATCATTCAACATGGAAGAACAAAACACATTGTCAAGATCACTGCCAACACAATCTGACTAGTACAGTGAGTGACCAGTGTGGGGAGGGAACACCACCAACTTTCACATTCACATGAAAAAAAAAATATTCCAAAACATTATTTGAAGCTATGCTTCAAACCAAGGTGATTTTTTTTTTCCTAAAAATTTCAGCACAAAAGGAAATATTGAAATGTGCTTCCCAGGACAGCATCTGATGTCTGTTTCTATTCAATGCTCCCTTTACTCAACCCAGGTTCATCCTACCCTTGGATCAGCAAGGATATCTGTACCATCAGCAGCGTGGCTGCCATTCCCCAAATGGGCAATTCCTGTTCCCTGACTGACCAATTTCCTCCTCCTGCCCAGGCTCGCTGCACTGCATTTCCCTACACTGTAGTATGCTCCTCTTGGAAAAAGATTTAACAGAGGGACACAAAAGCTACAAAGCGACAGACTATTACATGGGTGGTTTTGTACTACAAGAAACTGGAGGTAGCAAACAAAACTTTCAAAAAAAAAAAAGCTTAAAAATTAACTGGATGCTTTTTCGCAATAGATATCCAAGTCCCAGAGCTGCTTTGAAGAAGTATTCTGTGTATCTATAAATATTTCAGAGAGGAAAAAAAAAAAAATGGTTCATTGTTGCTCCTGAAGTTTAAAAAGAAATCAAATCTTTGACACAGTTGAGGTATCTGAAATAGCGTTTGTTAGAGGAATAAATCAGGTTTTGGTATCTGCAGCTTCTTGCACACAATGTTGATGAACAACCTGCTGAACTGAAGTACAGAAACAGAACAGAGAAGAATTATTCCATTTTCCATTTCTAAACCGTATCCAAACGCTCTTGGAGTAAGGGAGAAAAGTTATGACAAAGGGGAAAAAAATATATTAACCTTAAAATCAAAAAGCATAGGCCACTAAAAGAAGAGATCAATTTACACATTAAAATGTTCACTTATATGCATTCTTGAAGTTTAACGACAACAAAAAAAATGTCTGATCTAGCAGAGAGATCATTTAAAATTGCTGCAAGATGACACCTCATTATAAAGTAATGAAAAATCTGTTTTCCTTAGGAAAAGAACTAAGGAGTTAAACATGTAGTAGATAAGAATCAGGTTCCCTTGGTACAGAGGACTCTGAGACACACTTTTAAAGAAAAAACTTAAGATTAGAAGATATTGAAAACATTCACAGCACAAGAAGTGAAATCATTTCCAATAGCGTTCCCCACATGGAACATGTAAGAAGCCTAGGAGAATGAAAGAAAGGAGAAAGATCTTACATTAATGAATCATGAATATAAAAATTAAAACTTTAGTAAAACGTAATATCAATCTCAAAATAATTGGAAAAAAAAAACAGAATTAGAGGCCTGAAACAAGCTATAATTGCCTAGAGTATTTTTCATTTGTAATTTATAACAACAAACTTCAGGATCCATTGTGCAACTGTAAGCTGCATTTTTTCCAGACACACTATTTTTCATAAAATTTATGCCTGCTTTAAGATCCCAACTTTGTCAATAGATACAGAAGATTTAATGCATTGAGTCCCATGCAAAACAAGGCACCAATCCAACAACTAAATGAATTTTAGGAGGCAAAAGCCATTTTCCTTTCCAAGTTAAACGGACATGGTTACAGTAACCAAAACCTCAATATATTGTCACAAAGTTTATTCTACAGACTACATGATCTGGCTTCAAACCAAGCCATGAGCAAGGGACAATGGTGGAATCACAGCCATCATCAGCCATCCAACAAAAAGCACGCTTCAAACTGGCTAAAAATTTCCAGCAGGAAGAACTTAGCCAAGAACCGGGCAAAGAAGAAAACGCTCAACATTCATCCTCTGTTGCCATCTACTGGACCCCTACAAAATAGCCTTTAGCCCACTGTACAGGATCAGGGTAAGACAAAGGCTCGTTCATTACTTACTAACATACATGCAATGCACAAACATTAGTGTCAAGTGTTTCAAGCTGCAAACATCATAATTAAACTTGTTGAATAAATATAAATAACGAAAAACAATTATCACACAGATTCTTACAAAGGTATATGAAAGTAATAGTTTAACTGTACAATATGTTTCATCAGTTACTTGTCATAGGATGAGCCTGGTTTCATTTTAATACTGCTGTCATCAGATATCAGAAAAGCAGGTTCTGGTTATTGACTCCAGTTAACATTCCAGTAAGAATTTAAATTGCAACTTAAGAACCTTTTCTACTAAATACATAAAGGACATTTATTTAGAAATCAATACAGAAGATTTAAGAAAAACAAAAACAAGTTCAGAGTTTTTAATTATTTTACTATGAAGAAAAATAAATCCAGAACACTATTGTTGGCAAAAGAGATAAGACTCAAGGAGTGTATCATGAAAACGGTCATACTGCAATCGCAGATGCTTCTGTAATCCACGTTATTTCCACGTAACAGCCAGCAAGCGTATGAAGAGATCCAATAGCAAATATTTATTTGGTCACATTTGTAAATAAAGCTTAGGCACAGTTTATTGTAAGAGTTTTATATTGATACATCAACAACCTTTTGGTACTTGTTTGCATGCTGGCAAGAGATTTCAAAACATTTCTTGAGTCTTGCTAAATTTATAGCCTTACCCATAAAATCCGTATTCTTTTCAGTTGCAGGTATTTTAATAGCGCATAAACAAAAGCTAACATTTGCTCTATCACATTTATTTTTATGCTTTGTATATTCCTTCCCACACCCTTACTTAAAGTCAGTTACAAAAGAAAATCTAGGTTCGTCTTTTCCCATGCCCGTGTGAGAGGGAAACATCCTCTGACCTTGTTTCTGCTGCTTTCTTTTCAATCTAAGCAGCACGAATTGAATATAGAAGAAAATATGAGAAATTTCCATGAGAAAATAAAATACCGATGTACGCAAAGAGCAACATCGTAAGTGAAGCCTGCGCTCCCTCCCATCCCTGCTCCTCCAACACCTCATGGTTCTGCCTCGGACCGTGCAGGAGCTCACGCTGACATGCCCAAGGTGAGAACGCAGCCTCACTCCCCGCCAGTTACAGCTCCTCCAGAACACAACACGTGCAGCCACACCGCGTTACGTACTTTCAACACCCCTTTTTAACATCTTTGGCAACACTGACTGCTCAGCCCCAACGCTTTTTTAGAGGTTAGACGTATTTATAGCTCATACCTGAGACTGACCCACTGGGCATGTTCACACCACAATGCATGGGGGTATCTGGGAACCTCCAATCTCTGTCTTCAGCTGGAGAGGATGGGTCAGTGAGAATGACTTAGTGCTTTGCGAGAGCTCGCGGGGAGACACCGGGAGCCGCGCCGACAGGCGGCTCTCGCTGCTGGCGGCTCTCCTGGCACGACCCCTCACGGAGCTCGCCCCGAGCTCCCCCCGGCCCTGCCCGCGCCACCGCCCCCCCCCCACCGCCACCACCGCCGCCGCCTCCCCCTCGCCCCCCGCTCTCCCCGCGCCCCCCGGGCGCCTCAGCTCGCCCCCCGCCCCTCCCTCCCGCCCGCCCGCCCGGCCCCGGGAGGGCCCCTCGGGCCCCTCCGCGCTCCTCAGCCCTCCTCTGCCCTCCTCCCGCGCAGCCCGCCCGCCGCCGGCCGCCACCGCAGCTCCCCCGGCCCCGGAGGGGCGGCGAGGAGGAGGACGAGGAGGTGCGTGCGGGGAAGGGGGGGAGGTGGGGGGGCGCCCTGCACGCAGCGAGGCGGCCGCGGCCATGCGGGGCGGCGGCCGGGCGCTCACCTTCCCCGTAGTCCATGATGGCGGCGGGCCCCGCTCCCGGCGGCTGGCGGCCGCGGCTGGCAATGGCGCCCTCCGCCACAACGCGGCCAGGCGGAGCCTGCGCGCCGCCGGGGAGCGCGCCGATTGGCCCGGCCGCCGCGTCACGTGAGCGGCGCGGCCCGAAGGGAGAAAGGGGCCGCGGCCGCCCCAAACGCCGGCGCTCGGTGCCCGGATCGGCGGGGTCACGAGGAGGGAGGCTGCGCGGCGGCCATGTTAGGTGCTGGCAGCCGCCATTTTGCGTCATGGCAGCGGGCCTTATCTCGCTTGAAGGCGCCGCGGGGTTATCAGCGGTGGAACAGCCGCGTCCTCGCCGCGCCTTCTGTAGTCCCAATGCTTTCTGTCGTCCCACACGCCCTTTGGCCCCAGTGAAAGCAAAAACAGCAAACACTGCCCTCGGTACACGAGGACCACAACGTGCCCTTACCCTGAGCTGGAGGCCAGGCGGTGCTTGGCAGGGGCGAGTCCCCGCGGCGAGGAGCCTCGTCCCGTGCCAGCCCAGCACAGGGGCTGCTGCTGTGTGCGAGCATGCGGCTGTGCCTGTCCCCTGCATGGCTGTGTTAGGGCAGCAGCTCGGTGGCGGTATGCAGAGGAGTTACTTGCACAGCCCCCTCCTCAAGGCTGCTGACATGGCAGCACTGCCCTCGTGCCCACACGGCCCCTTGGGCTGCCTCGGGGCCTTGCCAGGAGGAGCACTGCAGGTAGCTAGGAATAGGCCTCGATATTCACTCTTCCCCCCAAAAATAGCAAACACACATAATCCTGTGTTGAAGTGTAGCCTCCCTGTGACAGTCCCCTTCCATGAACCTCCCATTAACACCAATTCATCCATGAATCCCAGGACAAGCTATTTTAGTTTCTGTAACAGGCCACGTTGAAGAGGTAAAACAGGCTAAAGGTAAACACAGGCTTCATTCAATTCAAGCTAGTTGTAAGACACCACTTTTCTCCTCCCATAGCCAAACGTTTGAGAGAAAAACAAACAAACAAAAACATACATCATGCAACAAAAAGCAAAGACCTTTGTGAGACTCACATGCTGAGAAATGTTTCATTCCTTGTTTCTTAATATTTTATACATTCCTGAATGGGAAGGGGGGAGGGGGGAGCAGGAGTATGTGAGAGAGAAGCAGTGAGCAGATCTGACAAAAAAGCTAGGGCGTTGTCTCTGAGGACGAGCTAGAGACACACTTTCTGGTTGTAATGGTGGCCAAAGTCACTATCTCTTGATTTTTGGTTTTGTCAGGGAAACAGGACTTCACTTTTCAGTAGCTAACAGGCTTGAATCAAAAACTGCCAATTTCTCTACATCTGAAAAGTAATAAAAACCCCATTGTGGGAAAGGAAGGTCTGAGTAACCTAGGTCCAGAGTCCAAGCTTTTTATTAAGCTAAAACCTGAGTCTGACACAGCAGTCAGACGTTTTCCCTCCCCAAGCTCTGGATGGCAGCAGATGCGAATATACTTGAGCCACAGACTTTGGATACAGCTGAGCGAAAAGCACTGTAGCCTGTAGATTTCCCTGTTGAGCTCTCCTCTGCTAAACCTCGTCTCCTGTTTCTCTCTCAGCATCACCAGAGAAATACACACAGAGAAAATGGTTATTCCCTGCCAAAGGGAAGCTTTCCTCCAGCCTCACCACTGACTTCTCAGCCAAGGATACAGTATGCTTGGGCAGAACAGAGTGATTTCTAGGGCCAAACAGTCCAGATACAGACTTGATTGTGGACCCATCCCTTTACACATGCACCCTTGTGCAAACCAGACAAGTTTCTTGCATTGAATATGAGATTTACACAGTGGGAATTTTCCTGTACATTCAAGGCTGTATGTCTCACATTTTCAACATAGCAGTCCCTTTTCTACAACCTTTCTTGCTCTACTAGACACTAGCTGTTCAGCCTGATCTGTGGCCTTGTGCTTGTGAACAGGAATGAGCAGATCTGTGCACAGATGTACAGTACAAGCAGTTTTGCTGGAGGGCACCTGCAGGGAGTGCCATGGGCCGTCTGTCTCAGTAAGCCTGCCAAAAGCCTGCAAACCCCTTACCATAATCTTCAAAATTCTAAGATTTTTTCCCCATGCAAGAAAATACATGGGCACAGCTGTATACATTTTGCTCTATGCAAAATAATGTAAATGTGAGGAATTAAACAAATGCATATATGTGCACAGAAGCCAAAAGCTGTCCTAGGTAACAATTCAGTACAAATACAGTGGGAACAAACTGATTCTCCCAGGTGGCCTGAAACAAGCAACAGTCAAAACTAAAGAATAATCTCTGCTTTAGGAATTGCATGCATGCTGCAAGATGTGCTGCTAAGGACTGCACTAAGTGTGTCCTGACAGACTGAGTAAAAGTAGGACCAAGGCACCTAACACTCCCCATTTGTAGGACTTGATGCCGGAAGAGGCATCTTCTTGTGAATCTCTCCAGTATTCTGCTAAAGCACGTTTGTTCAGTGACTAATCCATCAGCACATTTACTCATTAGAGCATCCTGGAAAAAAAATGCAATAGGAGATGTAAAACACAGTTAAGAAAAATTCAACAGGACATTAACAGTAATAATTGCAAATCAAATTACAAGAACACATACTTCTCTTTTACTTACTGCCAAGTGTCACAGAGTTAAACCTCTATATTTGGTTATACTAAAAATCTGGCTATGAAAGTTCAGGTGTAGTCCCTGAAGAAACCACCGATTTCATCCCAGACATTCATGTAGACTTCAGGAAGCTCTGAATTGTGTCAATGCACATTGTGGCACGGTTACACATAAATTGTACGCAACCCTCAGATGTTATTATGAGAATTACTGCTATCCCATGGGTCATTTCGCCATCTGAGGAAGTTATTGACAACCGAGGTGGTTGTTATGGGGACTGCAGTCTGTCACGAAGGGCACATGACAAGGAGAACATCTGATGATGAAGAAATCATTCTAGTACCAAATTAGCACTCCAGACACAGACAGAGGAGGAGGTGCTTTCACATGCAACCCTGCAAACATGGGTATATTTGGGATTTTAAAGTTATTGTCCCAGAACCCGAAGCTCAGGGAGAAGAAACTGGATCTGGGGGCAGACCGAGGCTACAGCAGGTATAACATACAATTCTTTGGACTCAATACAAACAGGTCAGCAAAAGCGTATTATTTTAGACTTAATTATGATCAATGGCCCACTGTTGGTCTGAGTCTTTTTAAAACAAAGGCTCCTTCTTTTCTCCCTGCAGGACTCCAAAAGGGAAAAATCTAAGCTAAGTAAAGCCAAACAAAATGGAGACATTAAAAGAGACGGGGAACAGAACTGTATTGTACTTCATTCGTTCTCGATGGTCCAAAACATGAATGTTTCAGTTCAGTGCAGAACCTCCTTGTGCAATCCCATTCTGCTCTTGAATTCACGTTCTGCTGCTTCCTTGTTTTTCTGGTTTGGTTTGGTGGCTTTTTTCTTTTTTCTTTTTTTTTTTTTTGGTAAATTCTTCATAGCAGTACAGGGATAAGAGAACAATCAGTGATTTATCCACACACAGCAGCATGGTTATTGTGAAATAAAGTTCTTCTGTAGTTCGGTACTGTAACTACCCACTCCCTCTCCTCCTCTTTCCAAGTGTTGTTTTCTACTACCCTTTTATTTAAAGTATTGTCTAAAACTCAAGAAAATTGTGTAAAATGCCTATCAGTTGCAGCTAACTGTGGCTAGCAAATAGGTACCAGCAATTGTGGAGACCTAATGGTAACAAATTCTCTGTATTTCAATGCAGTGGAGTAGATCTAAATCTTATTGTCAATACTGGGATAGGGAGATGCTCTTCTGGCCTTTGATGAAAGCTGTCTGTCTCTTAACTCTGCTTAGAGGAGGTGTGATTGACATAATGTTTAAATCTACAGGAACTCATCTCTACAACCTACTCAGTGGTGCTAAAACAGCATTCATAGCAGTGGAATATATCTATATATGTATTAAAATATATGCTGACACATGACATTTTCAGGAGACGACCTTCTTTGCTGTTTAGTACAATGGGGAACGGGACAGGGACATGAGAATGCTGTTGATTCTTTATGGAATACAAAATCTAGTTCCCTTTGTTTCTTCTAAAATGTTACCACAGAAGCAGATCCTTCCATCTGAGCCTAGCTGAAGAACCATGGTAACCATCCAGAGCCACGCTGATTTCAGTGGGCTCTAATGTCTGTCATCACAGCAGAAATCAGAGATATTTCCAAAGCTGAAATATTAGGGCTTCTGTATGTATATATCATACAGCACAAGCGTAAAAAATGTCCCAAAATTCAACAGGAGGGAGCAGAAACACCCAGAAGCGTCCTAATCATGTTACTCATTACCTACAGAAAACAAACAAACGAACGGACAAAAAAACACCTCAGAATACAGATGAAAAACTATGTGAAGTTTCTTCACATAGCCCCTTTACAGGAACAACTAGAAACTTTCAGATGTGCCACAGCACAGAGCTGCTGGAGCTTGCGTGCTGCTACGGCCCCATCGGTGCCTCGGCAGCCTCTCAAGCAGCAGCAGGCACTCACCAGAAAGAGCAATTGCTGCAACTTTGGGGTCACCATGACACACAGAAGTGAGGGTAGAAGAACCCACTTCAGGCTTTGGTTTGATTTTGGCATGATTTCCAGCAACTGGTTGGTTGGAAAAAGAGGATACCAGCTTCATTATCACACATCCCTAGGGGAAACAGGATATTTGCAGAGCAACCTATTAGTAATTGGCAAACTATCAGTGAAGTGTTTTACTTTTCTTGCTTACAAACATTTATGAGCAATTATGCCTACTGCTTTTTAGGTTTACAATTTTTCCTTTACCCTCCCTGGAGGCCAGCTTTAGTGTTGTCTAATCTTGCAGGAGAGTGCTGCTGAAGGTGGGTAGGACTCAGATGGGCTTTTTGCCCCATATGCTCCACACCAGGCAACTCACAGCTGCATAAGTGCCCCAAGCAAAGATAGAAATGGACTTGTCCTTGCTCATTGCCTGTGCACTGTCAGCCAGCCCATCAACATCCTGGAGCACTTCAGCCAGTGGACTATTAACTCCCACGTTAGAGATGTCTGTCCCATACCTCTGCCTATACATCCCCTGCCCTTCAAAAGAAGCAACAAAAGACAAGCGAGACATACAACTAACACAAACATTCATATCCATACCAAATGTTTTTCAAACCTTCTTTGTATGTACTTATGTACCAGAAAGGGCACAAACCCGGTAACTTTTCCCTCACAAGAAACTTCACATTTAAGCAGATTTTATGCACATTACCTCTCTCACACACAGAGTAGCTGAAAAAGCAATGTGCCATTCACAGCAAGACTTCATTCACGCTGTTTTCCTAGAAAGTTTGACCATATACATTTGAAACACTTTTTAGATAGAAGCATGTATAAGAAACTGTGAGGTTCCAAGCAGATAAAACCATGAAGATAAATAACACTTGCAGCACACAGCAGCAGTCAGACACTTATCTCAGAATATAAAAGCGTGCTTATATACATTTCCCTTTAAAATAAAAGTTACCATTAACTAAGACGCTGTTATTGTGTTCAGAAGGATGAACACAAGAGACGTGAAGGCACTTGTCTTCTTCTAGCAAAAAAATAAATAAATAAACCAGGTGATTTTTGCATACAGCTCAAGTGGCTGAGACATTTAAAGTCAAAGATCTTGGCCTCTAGTCCTTCTTGTGAATATGGGTTTTATAGACAAATCCATGGGATTGTTGCAGAAAGAAAAAAAGAAAAGTCTGAAGAGAAGGACACCAGATGGGTGGGGACCTTCTCCAGGCAATCTCCCCAAAGAGATCTGTCAGAAATAGAAAACTTATTCCTGTCATGGGAACAGAAGAAAACCTACAGCAGGCTGTGGTGTTCAGTCCGACACCTGGCCTTCCCTCTCTGGGCATTTAGGGGCATGTAGTAACACATTTATTACTCCTGTTTTGTAGGGAAATGGATAGAAGAGACCATAGCTCCTTTTCTTCCATGCTGCCACAAGCTTAGAAGATTTTAGGATGCAGGCTTCCCTACAGTAATTGTTCAAAAAGCTAAGAGCTGCCCATGCTCTTGTGCCTCCATCCTCAAAACTGCCTTTAAGGCACAAACTTTAAAAATAAGTAAAATTAATTAATTAATTAATTAATGGCATATTTATTTGTACTCAAATGTCACTTTCTGAGACTTTGCTCTTGGGTTTCATTCTTGAGCTTTTCTCTGTGACTGAGTGACATTTTTCTCACTTTCAACTTACCATTATTATTGTTATTTAAAGCTCAGGTTTCCGTGCTCTCTTGAGTCAGGCTCTAGAGGCGTTCAGCAAATAGTAGGTATTACAGGATCCATGATAAAATCACCAGAATGTCAACATACTGGTTGAACATAACATTTCAGATATTTTTTTCCCCATATTTTGAATGTAGTCTGCTTCAAGAGCAATTTCCATGTGGCTCAATATATCCTGCCATGCCAATGCTCAGCATTTTCTCATTAAATTGTGTTATGCTTGTAAGTACCCCTGAAGGAGCTGGTCTGCAGAAGGTATATTCCCAAAACGCAGGAAGGGAAAATTGTCATCTGCTTTTGCCAGATTTATGGTATAGTGTGTACCCAGTGGGATACAATCAAACCTTCATGTAACAGTTTATTTCCAGGTTACTGGAAATAAGCTACAACAGGGGAACCGGAGCATAGTTTTTCAAAAACAAGGAACTTATGCAGAATCCTTTAGAATTCGGAAGAGAACGAGATAGTGGCAGTCTGTTGCTCACACTGCACGCGTTCCACTTCCCATTCGCTTCAAAGATGACAGAAAAAATCAGCAAACACTGAAGTACCTCTACTGCAGTCACTGGAGATGACCCGCTATGCGCAAAACCCCAAACTGGACCCCAGTGCTTGGGTTGTTTGCACGCAGGTGCAGAGGCCCGCTTGAACTCCCCTCTGTTTTTTGGGCTGTTTGTGAGCTGGCTGTCCCATGAACCGTGGGGGTTTAACCAGCTCACACTTCTGCTTTCCCATGTTATTTCTGGACATTTATATTGGTTTTGTTTTGTTTGTTTGTTTTGTTTTGTTTTGTTTTGTTTTTTTCCTTTCTTGTTTCCTCTGGGCAACACCTCCCTCCCTTTTGCATAATTTCATATAGGATGTATAAACTCTCCAAGATGTATACCAAGGGAAGGAAAGTGAAAACTCCAATCACAGAATAAACAAAATACCAATTTCTGTCCAAGTTACACAAAAAAATTGCAAAATCCCTTGGCAGGGGAAATGGGAGCCACCTCCCAGCAAGTGAAGGTGGGGTTCCTGTGTGTGCAGTCCCATTGGTGAAGGTATTTGTACAGACACTTGAAGTACACAGAGACTATCAACACTCCTTGCTGACGCCCCTGCCACTGCTAGTCGGACCAGGCAAATGAAAGGCAGCTCTGGAAATCACCCTGCCTTGTGATTGTCCTCTCCCCTGGTATATACATGCCTCTCAAGTGAAAGGTCAGAAATCCCCATGTGTTTATTCACGCCACAGAAAACAGACCGGTGTTCCACATGGGACAGGGCTGCTAAGGATGTCAGCTGTAGGATGTGGGGCTTTGAATCAGGACTTCACGTCTCCTCAGATCATGTTCACCTGAAGATTTGAGCAAGGATAGGGAAGAAGAAAACCAAAGTTGCTTTTGAAGTCATATAGCCCTGCCAGGCCTGATTCCTTGAGCAAATTAAAGACTCTTGTACGCTGACCACAACAGCCAAGGTGATGTCCCACCTGTCCAGGATACATCCAGCCCAGCGAGGGCCGCACCAGAGCACCTGTCTCTGCACTGACCTTCACCGCTATCCTCCTCGAAGCAGCCACACAAGCTGCATTTAAAGCTAGTTCCCAGGTGCTTTTTGTCTCAAGAAGGACATGGCTACAGATCAGCGACTGTGGATACGGCTTTGTCAATTCTGGCTCTCAGATTAAATCGATACTCTCACCATCTAACTGCTGCATGGGAAATGAAAATGAATTGATGGTCTTGGACCTTTTCCCAGCAGGCCAGTGTGCACATCCTGATGCCACCACAGTGAATAGCATTAGCTGGCTCTCCTCTTGAAGCTTGTGCACAGCACACAGAGCAGATACAAAGCATGAACTGCCTCCTCAGCCCCACGCCCGGCTTCTTCCTACCCCTGGATCCAGGCACCAGGGCAGGGCTGTGTGGCCAGCCTCTTGCTGCTCCCTCCCTGGCTGAACCAGATCGGCAAAGGCAGGGACAGCACAGAGCTTTGACATCTTCTGGGCACAAGTGTGTTTCTTTGCCTGTTACTCATGTCCTTGTAAACATTTATACCCAAATGGCATTGTAAGAACCAAATTCTGTAAGGTATTTGTATTTGCTCTTGGCATGTCTTGGACAGTGAAAAATCAATAACAGCAGTCTCACTTGCAGGAGTTTAAAGCCATGGTGTTTGCCCAGTAAACATCACATACACACAGTCCTTCATTTCCATAGAGAACTGCACAGAGGTATAAATATTGCAGGTACTTCTGATATTAGAGCTTGTAAAACGATATTCTTACAGGATCTGAAGGGCTGGATTGTGCAACTCTTACAACACCAAGCACCTTCTTGCACAAACGGCCCATTGAGAAAGCCTGGCACAGAAATGTTCCCCACGAGTCTGTGGTTTCAGTAAACCAGTAAATTAGTTAATGAAGGATGGCAGCATCTCCAAAGCAGCGGGGGTCTCAGCCCTGTATTTCAGAGAGCACCTTTTTCTGATAAACTTAGCATAAACATGCAGTAAAATCCTTTCAGGAAAAAAATTATCCCTGTGGGTCAATAGGGTGCTGCAGTAAAATGATTCCTCCAAATCAGTGGAAGTTTTGCATCGGATTTTAATAGGGAGGAAAGATCTAGCCAGAGTCCTTACTGTTCCAAAGTGGCAGCAGAAAAGAAGAAAAAGCGTTTGCTCAAGTGATTTATTCAGGACAGCCTGTAGTTTCTTAAAGGGAAGTAATTGAAATTCAGAAATATATAAAAGACCACTCCAAATGCCATATGTACTTTAATCCAACAAAAATGTCATAGGCCACTGTCAACCTGACTGTGACAAAGAAATTTCTGAAAAAAAAAAAAAAAGCCACAGGGAAGAGAAAATAAAGACAGCAAAGACTGTTGTCAAACTTACAGCAGATTGAAATAGGAGCTGCCGTGTACAATGGCTCAAGTGTGCAGTTTTCAAAGGAGGAATCTGGAAAAAACAGGCTTAAAATCACTTTGGATGTAAAGCCAAAGGAATGGAAAATAAACATCTTGGCAACAGGAAAAAAAAAAAAACATGTTAAGAGGGGGCAGAGCAGCAGCAGCTTACCTCCACCCCAGCTATTGATCAGGCTCTGAGAAGCACCCCAGGTGTTCCGGAGGATGGCCTCAGTGGAGCTCATTTAACCCCACGCTTTATATGACAGAGCTTCAAAAACTCAGTGGTGGAGAGGCTGAACAGCCCTGTGAACAGTCAGCATGTTGACCTGCAGGGTTTCTTTGCTTGCTGTGGTGTGTTAGGACCGACTCCAACCTCCCTGTAATCTTAGCATTAATCTCACGAACTGTGCCTGACTTCAATTCTATGGCATTTAGAAACAGATTTCCAGCCCTGACTTTGACAGCCATGTAGCTCCCATCTTTTACCTTTTGTGTGAGAAGTTAGGAGAAGGAATAAAGCCCCATGTCCCCAGACACAGAGACTGCTCCAGGCATGGGAGCACCCCTGCACCTCGCAGGCAGCTCTGAAGTGCCTGGCCGGCTGCGCCTGGAGCCACAGCACTGCCCCAGCACAAGATGGAGGAGCCACATTTGGACCCTGCCATGCACCACGCTCTGGAGAGACCTGGTGTTAGACAGAAGCAGTGAGAGTGTTCTTCCCAAAACACATTTTGGGAAACTACTGCATGGTTCAACACAGGCTACTCATAGGCACTTCACACCCCATGCCTGCTGCTGAGCTCCTCTGGGTTAGTCAGCAATTAGGAGCCCTGTAATGAATGTTAAAAGCATTTAATTAAACGAATACATTCAGAGTTAAACATGTGGCTGAGGCTGATAAACAGGAGCACAAAGCTAAACAAAGCCCCACAGGCACAAGGACCTTGCCTGGGTGGGGAGGTGACCTGGAAGCTGCCCATCCCTCTCACCATCGGTGCTCCTCTTCTGCCCGGCAGGAACGGGTTCACCTGTCAGCAGCAGAGGCACGGGATCACAGCAGTTTCTGACCACCAGCATGGGGGGAAACCAGCCATGTTGTGGGTGAAGGCTGACCGCTGTGGTGAGAGGGACACAGACTGGGTCACCACATGAGCAAAAATAGCTTTGAAGGTTTGAGGAGCTTTCCCAAACAGTAAGCATGTGAATTATTCAACCACGGTAGTGCTGGCTAGCAGGGACAGCACAGCCTCACACACATTTAACACACTCAATTTTAAAGACAATTTCTTAACCAGATTTTAGGACAAATCCTAGGAAAGTATCTTGTTCCCCATGGGGTTGGAGCATGCTGAGATTTTCTTAGATCTCAAATACATATAAATATCTCCAGTGACAGGGAGCAATTTCCGTGAGTTTGCCTTTGTGTTTCATTAAGTACGTTTCCCAATTTTAATAGGTTAAAACCCAAGGTCCTGGAGGCATTCTGGTTTCCAGCTATTTCACCCATTACAGTCCTGCAAACCTGGGCACATACCCAGAGCCTCTGCTTGCACAGCATTTTATATCCAACTGCAGTGAGGAAAGAAGTCCATGACAAAATGCTCACAATAGGTGAGCTCGGAGGCCACCCCCTCAGGAACGTTCCACGCACTGCAGAGAAACCAAATGAGCAAACCCGAGTATCAGTCACCTGCCCTTGGGCAAAGGCACTGAGACGTGCAGCACCCTGGTTCTTTTCCCTGCAAACCTTCAGGCCAAAGTCACGATGGGGAAAAAAAAAAAAAAAGCCTGAGCCCTTCCCATGGGGATGCTGGGCAGTGGGTGTAGTGAGGGTCTCTGCAGGGCCGCCCAGCCCAGGGTACGCAGGAAGGCTCGGCGGCAGAGATGCACGGGGGGGTTAGAGGCCCTGCACTGCTTGTCCCCAGGGAGCCTCCAGCTGAGGCCCTGCCATCAGCAGCACTGAATTTGTCAGACTCAATAAACTGAGAGAACTCAGAGGAGCAGCAGCAGGAGTGGCGAGTGTTAGGAAACAAACACACCCAAGCAACATGTGAAGAAAGGCTGAAGGAACGGGTTTAATCTGGGGCAAAGAAGAAATCCAAGGAGCGCAGGATGTGTTCACTGCAGGAGGGGCTGTGACGAGGTCAGACGCCAGGTGCTCTCCACACCCATCGTGAACAGAGTAAGAAATGCCCAGCCCCACCTCCAACAAGCATCGGGGAAGCCCTTAGGACACAAAACAGTGGGAACCTGTGGAAATTGCTGCCCACAGGTGCTAGAGTATCCCTTCCCAGCAGCTCCCCTGGGCTGTGAGAACTGCGGGTGCCCAGGCCCTGTGGGTCCCCTTCTGCAGCGCTCCCTGGGGTGGGAGCTGCGGCTTCACTGGGTGGGAGCTGTGGCCTCACTGGGTGCCAGGGCTCTGCCCCATGAGGGTCCTGCCAGCTGGGGCAGGGACAATCCCCTCAGGAGGGGAAGCCACAGCTCCTGAATCAGGCCTGGGCCCTGACAGGCCCTGACTGCACCAGAGGTTTCCCCACAGGGCATGAGGGCGGCCCCAGGCCTGGCTGTGGGGTTACAGCCGTGTGGCATTAAGTGCTAGGGGCTCTGCAGGGCAGAGCTTATCGCAGACAATGGGGCAGGAAAGCATGCAAGCAGCAGTCACACAGGCACGCGAAGGCCCTGAGAGACAGAGGGGAGAGAAATGTAAAAGCCCAGATAAAATGAAAACCAGAATCTCAGGCTGTCCAGTGACTGAGCTTGCCTTTAGGCAGGCGCAGCAGGCAGGATTTCGTGCAGTCTTTCCAAAACTTCTGAAGTTTCATGCTCTGTGTATATGGATATTCCATAAGGACTGTTGATGCCCCCCCCCTTTTTTTTTTCTTATTGTGCATTTCCTGCTGTTATCATGACCTCCATCTTCCAAACCAAACGCATCACTTGGCAGCACGTTGCATCCAACAGCATTCCCTTTATGTTGTAGCTGGGGACACAATCCCACGTGGCATCTCCCAGAGGTGACATGCTGGGAGGAGCAAGATAAGTCCAGCAGCAGCAAGGAGCCCCGCTGGCAGCAGCTGTGGCACCCCAGCCCTCTCCCAGCCCGTATCTGCTGGGGCAGCTCCAGCAGCATTGCCTGCAACCAGCCAGTCTGCCTCATGCCTGCAATCTTGGCTCCAGAGACACGGCAGGAGGGCGTTGGGGAAAATCCACTTCTAAAAACCACCTGAAACAGCAGAACTACCCAGAACCAGTTACCAGAAGAGCAACGTGTTCACGCATTTATTCCTAATGGTCTATGCAACCCAATCCCAATCCACGATTCTGTTGTTTATGGGCACAACATGTTCATTTCATGGGAACAGACCTGCTCTGTGCTGGAAGGCTTTCCTGCAAGAGACTGTGGTGTTAATTTAGAAGATGGCATTCTTCCCAAACAGTCATTATTAAACCAATAACCCTACGTTACCTCCAGCATCAAGGGGCAACGTGATGTTGGAGACAAGACAGAACAAAGGTCCTGGCTCTAGCAATTGTAAAAGAGCTTAGGGGCTGTTCTTTTCAGGGAAGGGAGAGAGATGGAGCCTGGCCCAACTCCAGTGCCTGTGGTTTTAGCGACCCCCCCACTTCAGCTGCATTGTGTGGATGTGTACAGTTACAGAGCTGCCACTTCTGCACCCATGCCTGGCTGAATCACAGGAGCAGTTTTCATCATCTCTCTGCCAGAAGCAACATCTCCCATGACTTTTATCGTGGAATGGGTGCATGTTTGTAATCAGCCTGGAAAATCTGTTTCTGAGCTTAATTCTAGAGCCTCATCTCTGCTACAGAAACAACTGCACTCAGTAACACAGCTTTCCCTCCCTTTAACAGCATGAGGAATGACTTGCTGTCCTGGGAAACTGGTCACAGCATAAACCCTCAGGGTTTTGCAACATTAGTGCTCGATGCCTTTAATTTAAGTGCTGAACACACTGTACAAGCACAAGTGGACAGCCTGAACTGGGAATGACTGGGAATGCTTCTGATAAAATCACCGGTCATTCAGGGTACCCTGGGAACTAATGGGTAGCCCATGACACAATTTTAACAATTCACCATGGTAGAAAAGGAGTTAATGCCAAGCTTAAAAACACTAAAGATTTTTTTTCTCAATTCTTTCAAGTCTGGTAACCTTAAGGACCACCTTTTAGCATGTTCCTAAAAAAGAAAAAAAGAAAGAAAAGCACCTTGATGAGCATTTTATTTAGGTACCTCCACAAGATTTATTTCTGAAGGAACAGACCACCCAGGCTCTGAAGTACACTGATGTCAGTCTTCAGCCTACAAGGAGGCAGAGCAGCCATAAACCAGGGTGGTTGCCGATGGCCTTGCTATCATAGGAGAATGCAACTTTTTGCATTACACCTGTAACAAAACCGGGGCTCATTACTACAGCACTTGTGCTTTTCACTATTATTCATGTATTTACATTTATTAAAGAAGCCTTGGTTTACAGACAGGAAATGTGAATCTTTTTGATGTCCATTCCCCCAGCCGAGGTGAAGGTTGGGGCAAAACCAAGAGTAGGCCCCAAGTCATGGGCACAGCGCCCTTCTGGCTTTACCCTCCCTCCTCAGTGAGGGCTGAACAGCCCTGCCGTGCTCTGCGTTATCTTCAATGCCAGTTGTTGCAGGACAGTAATCCCATCACACAGAGCGACAACAGCCCCGAGAAGCCACCCTCAGCTCACTGCCACTGCACCCTATGGGCTCTGCCAGCCACACTGGAATGCCTCAGTAAATTCAAGGCTCTTTCTCACCACACAGGTTCACAACCCACACCTGACAGAAGCCTCATGTTTGCATGTTAACAACATGCTACAGATTTACTCGGGATTGTCATGTTCCTGCACACAGTTCCATCTTGAGGATGGAGGAAATTTGAAATCTTACAAGAGATCAGGATGATGGCCAACACTATACGTGTAGGAGCACCTCATTTGTTTGACTTCAAGTAAAAGGAAGTCTAACTCCTTGCCTTCATATAACCATAACACCGTTAATTTCTGAGCACACGGAACCACGTTAGAAAGAACAGCTATTTCTGTGAGATTAAAATATACAGTTCAGTAAGTGATACGTGGGGTGGAGCAGGGGTGGGTGGGAAGAGTGGACTGCCCCTTACGAGATACAACCTACAGTGTCTGGGCTTCCCTCCTTGCTAAAAGAAAGCAGCTCAGGACTGCAATACCATTTATTTAGCAGCAGAAAGCCTTTCATTAGTGTCAGCATCCTCCTATACACTCAGAGACTTAATGCCTGCTCAGAAAAGCAATAGCTCATTTTGCAACTTACAAAAGGACAACTTATTGGAAAACCCAAGGATCTTCACAGAAATATGTTGTAGCGACAGTTGTGAGCATCTCCTACTTCCCCTCATTTAAAGGGACAACCATTTTTCTTCCAGGTCTGTGCAGATATTGTGCAAAACTCCACTAGTCAAGTCAAAATGGTGGGAGAACGTTTAGATTATGTAGATGAAAACAGAATCCCATCTATTCTGAAACACTGTGCTTGTTAGAAACCATACCCACAGGATTTACTAGGAGCAGCTCCTCATACCTCCTCCTCTTTAAATTTACAGGCGCCAAAGAGCAAGTTCAGCATAAGACACTTGAAATCAGAGGCTTTACTATGCAAACACATTTTTCCCCATTAAAAAAAATAGATAAGAGGAAGATATAAACATCTTATTTATTAAATCAAATAGAAATGCAAAATATGTTTCACATGCCTTACATGGAAAAGAGATGAACTTCAAAGACCTTAAAGCAAGACTGTGTCAGTGGACACGCAGGAAACAGGAACATTATAAACAGTCACAAAAAGGAGGAAGGACTGGGGAGGGAGGCGACCTGGGGAAGATGGGCAGTTCCTCCCCACTCAGAAAACTCCCCTAAAAACAAGAATGGAATTTATGCTGAGTAAGCATCACAAGCCTGAAATTAACTTTCAAATGTATGTATTTTGGAGGAAGTTGTCTAAAGAAGTATAATTGGCTAATAACTAGTCAAACAGTGATCTAAATTATTCATATCATACTCATATTAAGAGAACATGGGCTTATTTTTGAACATTAGTAGGGACAGTAAGAGCATCAGAAACACCAAAAAAGCTTTAAAAAGTAGGATCAATCTGTGGCCACACTGTGACACTGCTGTTAAAATAAAAGAAAATGAAAAATAGAACTATTATTCTAAATATTAATGACTTTTTCATCCTCCAACTCTTCCTCCCTCCTACACAAAATTTCTAGGAAGCTGAAATGACAGTCAACAGCAAATACAAGGCATACACCAATATTATATTCCACAGTTTTTCTAAGAGTCAATAGTCCAGCAATTTTAAAGTGATCTATGTGCGAAAAATAAACACAAGTTTCTTAAAAACAGAAAAATTCACTGCAGCCTTAACAACTCCTACTTAAAAAAAATAATCTGAGAATTAGCACAAAAATTTCCCAGTGGAGGAGAGATCAGTAACTGTGAGTACTCTGCCAAACCTGTGACTTGGTGTTGCAGAACTGTCAGCATCCCAAGTTTACTACCAGCTGGCAAGGAGAAAACAGATTATATCCCCAAAAGAAGTGGGAAAACCACTGTTCATAAACTGGTCTTCTGATACACATAAACATATGGTGCAGGTATGTATTCAGAGACTGCTACCTACAGCTAAGAACAGTCATCCCAGCATGACTAATAGTAAATGATTGACAGTAAAATGTGCAAGATTCGTAAGAGCAGTTTTTAAAATGCTTCTGACTGCTCAATGCCCCTAGGCCCAAACTATCCCCTCATTAATAGTGGTGTAAGTCAGGGCAGCTCTGGTTAAGTTACAGTAGAAATCGCTGCGCATGAGGATTTCTGTGTGAGAACGGTCTCTTGAATGACAGACTAGTTCAGTCCTGACCACACTACAATAGGGAATTGTGTTTAAACTATGAGTAATCGCGTAATCATCTCCCAGCATAGTACTTCTTTTCTGCACACATGGAATGTAAATGGCCAAGATTTACAACTGATGATTTTGCAGATTTAATGGATTGTATTTCTCTAATGGCTTTGGCAATGCAAACTCAGTTAAAAAAACACCACGAAAAACAAACAAACAAAAAAAATCCCACGCTCACTGCTGTCTGCTTTTTTCTTTATTTGATGACTTATCTGGCACACATTTAGGGTTTTCTAACAGTGCATAAGTGTTCAAAAACATCAAATTACTTGGGCTGGGGGAGAAGGGTGGTCCTATAGTTAAAGTGGAAGATACGCTGCAACAGGTGATGAAGCTAAATCATGTCTGGGTAAATTTTAAGTCTTATGTCTCTGTCGTTAGTCTAGAAAATAGAGCAGACAGCCCAGTTTCTAAGCAAGGGCTGTGAAACAAAACCATCACCAACTCTTGTAAAATGTCTTGAATTTCCCCGATGACAACTCTGAAGAGGAGCAAAACATGAGCAGTGAAGTCACCTGCTGTTTAATGACTCTCAAAGCCACCATGCAGAACAGTTCAAGCATCAAAACTATCCCCAACCTGAAAGCCCAGTGGCACTACTCTCCCTTCTACCACCCATTGCTGCTTGGGACAGAGGAGCATTATGGAAGCTGGGGGAGATCAGCTGTGGGGATGGGACAAGGCCTCACAGCTCTGAAGGAGTCACACTGGATTACAGAACAAGTCTCATCCAAAATCATGAGGCCTTGAGGATGAAGAATGAGGGCAAACACCTGGCCTCATGCAAACCACATACCTTAGTGCAGGGGAATGGTGGTTCTGCTGCAGTTTGAAGCACAGCCAAACCAGTTTCATTTGCTGCGAATGGCTGACACTAACACCACACACCAACATGTTTCAAGTGCTGCAAGAACCATACCATACACAACGTTTATCTTTGTTTTTCCTCCCATAATGCACTAAGATCAATCCAGACCTTAAAGAATAACTTGCATAGTAAGAAAAGGTCATCAATTTAATCATTTACTTTAAGCAGGCAAGCAAATTTGTAAACATTCAAAAGCGGCAGCATCCAAGTTACAAACAATTTAAGGAAAAAAGAATTGAGATTATTAAGGTTCTTTATCCTCTCAAAAAATTTGGAAATAATCTTTTAAAACACTGCAAACATTGAACACTCGGTTATATCTCTTACAATCCTGCTAGTAGTCCTGCCTTCCGAGGGATTCTGCGTTCTACAAATGCATGGTCTCACAACAGCCATACTTTTCAATATTTGCTGTTTGGAAGTCAGCTACTCGAGCATTTCAACTCAGCTTAAATCCCATTAGCAAAGGGAATGCTTGTGTCTTGGTTCAATACCTCTTTAACTTCCGAGGGCAAAGTGTCAAAGAGGTGATCTTCCACAACAAGCCCGCTTTTCCTGAGAAGCTGACACTGCCCCAGTGTGGCTGGCAGACGGTCTATGCAGTTTCCCTTCAGTTCCAGATGAGTCAGCTGCAACAGTTGACCAACTTTATCTGGGATTGAGGTAATACAGTTTTGTCCCAGACTCAAAGTCCTCAACTTAACACATTTAAATAACTGTTTTGGCAAAATGTCGACTTTGTTTCCCGTGATGTGAAAATGCTGCAGATTTTGAAGCAAACCTATTTCCACTGGAATCACTGTAATTGAGTTGTAGCTTACATCTAAACATCTAAGTTTCTGTAAACTGAACACTGCGGCTGGTAAGGATTCGAGTTTGTTATTGGAGAGGTAAAGAGACTCCAAGTTCTTTACGTGGGTAATGGAGGAAGGAATGTTGACTATTTTATTGTGCCACAGCTTTAAACAAGTCAATCTTTTTAAGTGCTGGAAACTGATGATTTCTTCAATTGTGCGTATGCTGTTTGACTTTAAATCCAGTTCCTGTAAGTTAGAGAGGCTGAAGATGGCATGAGGAATTCTCTCCAGTTCACAGTTCTGCAGTTCCAACTCTGCAACATTCATCATTTTCTTAAGGCTATTCAGTACCACGAGCTTAGTGCCATCATTATGAATGACTAGTTTTGTTAGATGTGGTGCCACATCTGTGATATTGGGGGGAATTTTGGTCAAATTGCTCTTCACATGGAGAATTTTAAGGTGTCTCAATTCTCTGAGAGACTCAAGCCCTATCATTTTATTGTTTTCAGAGTTCAAATTGCCTATCAAGTACAATTCACGGAGGTTTTTGAGCAAATACACCCACGCAGGAATTTCTGCGACATCTGTGAACTTCACATAAAGGCATCTCAAGTGGTCCCGGAGGAAGCTGAAGGCCGTCTGCTCGACCTTTGCAGGGCAGTGGCACAGATGAAGCTCCTGAAGATTTGTCATCTGGGAGATTTTTGCTGGGATTTTTGCTTCAGGAATCAGCTCCAGTTTTAACACATCCAGATCAGTCAGATCAAAGACTGCATCGGGGACCCCCGACAGCATGAAAAGGTGCAGCTCTTGCTTATCCTGGGCATTGCGGGAAACGTGTTGCCGCAGCTTTTCAAAAGTCCATTCGTGGTTTAAACTGATTTCACGTAGTTTGTTCTCACTTACCTCTGACAAAAAGACACCAAATCGCTTAGAATACAGCTGGTCGTACTGATCTACCATATGCAAAAGAAATGCAAAATCGTTTTTCACATCAGGAATATCACTGAAACTACTCTCTTCTCTGACCTTTTCAAAAGAGTATTCTTTTAAGGGTATTCGGAACAGCCAGAAGAGCGTGTAGAGGCAGATAAAGCCATAGACACAAATTAGAGAAATATAGCTGATCAGCAGCTTCTTCAACATGTAAGCCATATTGTGTGTACATTCAAACTGCGTGTAGCCAATCAGGTGTTCCACTTTGGGGTTGCAGATGTGTTCAAAACTAATGGTGTTGACAAAGTTCGCAGTATAGCAGAGAATAAATATGAACTTGAAAGTCTTGATGATAGTCTGGCCAACATAGAGCTTGTAAATCAGATCGCTGTCCTCCACGTGAGCCCGGAACTTACGGACTTTCTCAAAGAGCGCTTTCGCTTGTTCTCCATCCTTCTTGTCTAAAATAGTGACACTGGGGACCTCGATCATTGGCTTGTCAGCTGAAAACTTGAAGCCAGACTTTGTTATCATGGGAGTGCTGGCACTTGGGCTTCCTTCATCGCTGCTAGTGGAAACATACTTGGGCAGGGACTGGGCACCAGTTAACCTCTGTTTGTTCTCCTCAGAGTCCTCACATGCTGTTTCAGACAGTGCTTTTGTAGTCCAGGGGGACTCAAAGCACTTCCCTAATATAGACACAAAGTGCTCAATTTTTGAGCAGGTCTTGGGATACTTGAACCAAAAATTGCTACTGACTATTAAAATAATGGTATGGATGAGAACAAGATAGGGGAAATACTTTGAATACCAAGGAAGAGCCAAATGATAGCACATCTGGTTAATAAATACATATTGCTGAAAATCCAAATTTGTTTTACGGCCTGAAGAATCCTTCTGCTCCTTCTTCAGTTCCTGACCCGATTCAGTGGGTTGATACTGAGGAGAGGTAGCTCTGCTCAGAGGTACATCTGGTGTTACAGTAGGGGCACTTCCAAAGGAAACCGTTCTCATTGACGCGTCTTCTCCTTGACCAGTGGTTGTTTCAACAGTGGTAAAGTCAGCCTTCCCTGATGTGCTGGGTTGTGCTTTTGAATTTACAGTAGACTGCAAAACTGGCAAGCAGACCACCTGGTCTTTGGTCAGCTGCATGGTTCCAGCAAAAATGGCAACCATTAACATAACAACCGCTAGATAATCCATAAACACATCCCACCATGGTTTCAGGATACGATAGGTTGGCTGGATGTCATTGAGCGATGCAACTTCTGCAAGGGTAAACATTCCTACAAGAAAACAAAACCAAAATCAATATTGTTGACTGGTGAGCAGATTATTTTACTAATTAAAAAACAATCACGCCATGACATGCAAATCTTCAAAAGGTTTACATTTTCATTAGGTTTTGTTGCATGTCACATGTTGTCTGTCACTCCATTCAACAGGGTACTCTCAAAGGATATGTACTGAAACAGCACATTATTTTAGCATCAAAACTGAAGGAAGGCTTCTCACTTCAGGCCAGATGATATTTAGGTAGCTTTGCCACCTGACAGCACAAGCACCAAGGTCTGCTATGTGCAACTGAAATATCTAAAAGACTAAAAGACTAAAGCACAAGCACCAAGGTCTGCTATGTGCAACTGAAATATCTAAAAGACTAAAAGACTAAAAGACTAAAGCCTCAGCTTATGCGTGTTAACAACATGAACAGCAACAACTGAATCCACTGCACAAAATCCGATTCTGTAAAAATGGAGTGTTTGAGTCTTTGAAAGTATGAAATCCAGCATTACTTTTTTTTTTTTTAATTACCTTGCATTTATACACAGAGTAGACAATATTTGTTAGATGAGCACTTTGCTCATCTTTCGCAGTGCATTTTAGGTCTCTTATTACATTGTGAGCAAGGTCTCTCATTTCTTTTTGTCTAACACAGTAACAGTCAGCATCTCCCACTCCCTGCAATTCGGCATCCACATTGATTAACAGATGGATCGTCTCCCTGTCTTTAAGCGCCACCACTTAAGTGAAAGTCTTGCAGTTACTATGTGAAAACTTGGCACACAAATTTTATTTTCATTTTTTTAAATGTGTTTGGATGTTTTACAGTGACAAACCATTATGACCTGTTTACCAGTACTTCATAAAAATCTTCCCCCTCCCCCTGTCCATGAAGTAACCCTTCTTCAGACAAAAATAAATAAATAAATTAATAAAAAACAAGAACACAGAAAACACCACCACCAACACAACCCACAACAAAAGAGCTAACCAAGAAGAAAAATAATGTCTTTAACTTTAAAAGGAAAATATTTTTAGATTATCATCACAACCTGGTGAGCTGATTACCCTAAGATAGCACAGGAATAGGCTATAAGGCTTTCACTTTAATGTGATTGTATGCACTGAGAGACAGAAGTGGTGAACTGGGTGAGAATCTAAACCTCTTTGCAGCTTTAAATAGCTAGCTTTGCTTTTTGTTTAGACAAAATCTAGGATTCAAGTTATCTTTTTTTTTTTTTTTAAAGCTTCCTGTGCAAGCAGGATGTGGTAAAATCATCATTTTAACTGCTGAACTCATGACCGAAATTTGCCATTTCTGAAGTAAAACAGGCAGCTTGTATGCACACATGGAGTGGGGAAGGAGACAGGATGTACATTATCACTTGGAGTCTGCATCCCTTTGGTTGACAGAAGAGCAGCTCAGCAGAATACAAGATCACAGCAGGGGGTAGAAAGATGCCTGAGATGTATTACATTTAACTCATAGCACATGGATTTTTACAGACCTGCACCTTACAAACCCCAAAGGACAGTGCCAAAGGCGATGAATATACAGCGTGACGGTTTGATTATTCTAGCACACATTTCTCCTCATCACAAAGCCCGGCACAGAGCTCACAGCGCTGGGATCCACAGGGAGAGCCCTGCTCAGCTCCCACAAGCTCTTACCAGCCATGTACCTGCCCGAAATGGGGCCTGGCGGGGGCAGCCCTAAGAAGAGGCCGATGTCTCCCCGCAGCACTCAGCTCACTGGTGCTCTCTGCATGGCTGTGAAACGTAAGAGTTTCAGCTCCTCAGGGAATGGGCAGAAGGAACTTCCAGATCTTTCTTTACTTACTTTCCAGTGGGAAAAGGAACGTGCAATACTCTTCCCCCACCAGTGACACAAGCTGCTGGGGTCTCACTGCCCTCCCTGCATGCAGCACAGCTCCCAAACCTTCCCCACTTGCTGCAGCAGCGCCCGGGGCACAGCACAGTGACACCCACAGCTGTCAGAGCCTCACCTTGCCCTGCTCCACTTCGCTGCCAACTCCCCATTCTCTTTCATGTTTCCAGGTGCTTACCTAGGCTGAGTCACGGTGACTGCCTGGCCTGCAACTGCTACCTTTGACATTTAACTACTATAACAATTGTGGGCGAAAGAATAGCATTAGTCAGTTGTGCTAATGGGAACGGACAGATATCAAAGGACCCTCCTAACTCCTAGCACAATTGCTACCTGCCCAGGAGGTGAGCCACAAAACAGAAGAACCTTCTTCCTGCATGGATTTGTTTTCTTGCAAGCTCTCAGGGATCTCTAGGCTGTTTTCACGGAAGTCTTGCTCACCTCAGCATCAACAAGAAATTCCCCTCAGCTGCTTGTGCAATTGCTCAGCAGGAGAGGAGGCAGAGCCGAGCACCACGCAAGGCCAAATCATGCCTGCCTCGTGCCCCAGCATACAAACACAGCCATTCCACCTGCAGGGAAAGGTGGCAGGACCGAGAGCAGGGAGCAATGCTGTGACTGCTGTAATATATCTGTAGCTGCTGCTCTCCTCTTGGGCTAGCCTCTTCCTAAATGCTGCACTAGCTAATTGTGGTGGAAGTTACGTCGCTGCAGTTTGGGACACCTGACATTTCACAAAATGAAGGTGATTTTGCTTTGCTTTTGCCACAAGAACGCTTGGATAAAGCGCTGAAACCCAAGCACTGCAGGCCTGTCTGATCCAAGCAGCTGAAATAATGGGAAAGAATGAGAAAGCACAAAGTGGTTTTAGCTAGAGACATAGGAAGAGCAATTATAATTAAAAAAAATAAAGCTAAAAATCACCTCTATAAGACCTCTGTTTTCTGCATACACAAAATTAAAAAAAAAAGTTATGAAACGTGACAGAGCTGGTATAATCCTCTTTGTTGGCTGTAGCCAGTATGATCCAACAGGAGCTTTGCACTCAATGCTCTGAACGTGTCTTCTCCTTAAAGTTACTGGCACTCACGGAAGAACTGCATTTTGGCAGAGATCAGCAGTTACAAAACACATTAAAAAAACTGTGTGGTATTACTGCCTAAAACCTTGTGCATCATCAAAGAAAGGCAGACCTTCTTCTAGTTACCAAAATCAATTCCAGGAGCTGAAAACAGGTTTCCCTCCTCACGTTTGAGATACGTAAATGCTCTGAACCTTAAAAACCAAAACGCTAAGTGTAAACCTACACACAGTCTGAAGACATGTTCTGACTGACAAACTGCAAATAAAATCGGTATTTCTCCCCCTTAAATCCATCATTACATTTATTGGTCTTTGATTTTACTAAATTACTAACCATAAAAGTTTTAGTAAGTTACTAACCGTGTAAGTTAATTTTTGTTTTATTCTTGCACATGGCCAGAAGTCAAAACATTAAGAGGTACTCAGAACAGATCCAAAAGTGTTCTAATGCTTCGGGGCTTACTTTATCCAAAGTTAAACTATTTAAAACTTTTTAAACCTGTCTTCTAAGCCCACTCTCTGGAATATTTATTGGATTAGATATTAAGTGTTTTTATTGCTAATTTTCACCTCCTTTCAAGGGTGCCACACTGGGGTTGGGTTTTCATTACAAGTCAGAGTGACGGCTAAGAAAAAAACAGATGGAAATTTCAGCCTGTATCTGGCAGGCACAAGCTGTGACTCACTGTCCTGTGTCTTCTGCCTTTGAGGCCAGTGTGGGCGCCATTCACAACACCAGTGAAAAAACACAAAGAATTGTAAGGCAGCAGCTCAGCAAACTGAAGAATAAAGTATTATGCAGCTGAAAAGCCAATATATCCGATTTTTCATGTTAAAAACATGCGTTTATTTCAGCCCTTACAGCTCAAAAGGCACCAGGCACCAAGTGGACCTTTGGCATCAACAGAGCATGAGGATCAAATGACCCTCTTTCCTCTCAAACCCTTTGTCTCCCGTTCTGTAACTCAGATGACTCTCTAGGACAATCTAGGGTAACATCTGCTTCTCCGAGCTCCAGATCCATTACCTGCAGCTATCGACTGGGTGGTTTCCCTCTGGAGAAAAGAATTGCTGTGATGTAAGCACATATAACTGTTGCAAGCTCAACTGCTTCTTGCTGCCTCCTAAGATGAAAAAGCTTAAATTCTGAAAGCGGAGAAGTGCTATCTTTCTTTTCATTGCTAAAGCATTATGGAGCTCTAGAACCAAATGCACTTAGTTTATTTTGCAGTTATATAAACACATTATAGGAAGAAACAACTGCAGTGAGAGCTGACAATGACAATACAATTGTTCTAAGTCACAGGTCCATGCTAAGTCAGCAGGGGGTAACGACAAATTTATTAAATCGTACTTCTTATCCAATTATATTTTTTTCATTAATCTTAAGGAAAAGTATAGTAGAGCTCAGAATGTGATTAACCTGTTGAATTCCTCTAAGAAATTCCAGCCTATAAATGCTGAAATACCAAGTGGGCAGACTGGGGTTATTTCCTAAGAAACCATTCTAGTTTAAATACAGAAATTAGAGGAAAAGGAAGCAGCAGATTGGTATGTCACTCCAATGTTTATTTACAACCTACTTCTTCCTGTACTAACTGATAAAAACTTCATCTGTCTGCCCCTGTAATTCACTGGCCCTCCTGTTTTAACAGCATATTTAAAGTTAAAGAACTTCAAAATTAAAACAAACAAAACCAGAACCACAGCACATGAACCTCTTGTTTTACCCTCAGGTTCCCAAGAGTCTGAACAAGCCCACTTTGTCTCAGGAAACAAGAGGATTCTTGAGCTAGCCTTGTCACTGCAACTGGTCAAGAATTAACTAAAAACAAAAACAAAACAACAAAGCCCACACACAACATTTCTAGTTGTAAAGAAAAAAAATACTGCCGTGACCAAACGTATTTGCTCCCTTCCCACAGGAAATTAAGGAGAAGAAAAGTTTTCCCATAACTGAAAGGCTCTTCTTTCCTGCTTTTGATCAAGCCACCATAGGTTTAAATTTATTTCCTCTGTATATTTTATTATCTCTTTCCACTAGCCATTTCTACTTCCTTTGTTTTTCTACTTCTGCAATACCCTATTAAGCCAATTGGCCCTGGATGTGATAAGAACAGCATCCCAGCCAGGACGTAGTGAGTATCAGTGGATCTACAGACAATCTGCAACAATCGAGAAGATGACACCGTTCTTCCTTTCTGTCCCACAGAAAGGAGCCCCAAAGCCCATGTAAAATAATGCATATAAGCATTCACAAAAGGAACTAAATGAATGCATGCTTCCTGAACACGCAGACACATGCATTACCTGCACTGGTTATTCATTTCCTAAGAAAAGAAGTTTATAACAAACTGAAGAAGGTTTAACCAAGACACCAGAAGACTTTAGGATCTAACAGTGATGGATGGAGATTGCCCTTGTCACTGTAACCCAGAATATTACAACTGTTCCCAGCCTGGTTTGCTGCTCCCAGTATGCTGCTGAGGTACTTCCTCCAGATAGCTGTGGAGCAGCAGCAGATCGTTTTAGAAAAAGGAGTTAACTCTGCTGCTTTATACCACAGTGGATTATTGTGTTTTGTTCTGCGTGACAGGACTCAAGTTACAAAACCAGTATAACTGCAGCTACAGCTTCCCTTCCATTTGTAAGCATCCTGGCAAAACAAAACCCAAAATTCAGCTAAACATGGATTTATGCATTGAGTTCCTCTGTTCCATGAAAAACCCAATACACACACCACAATAAAACACAACGTATATATTCTTAAAGGTGTGTTTACCTACTGCTTGAAATCTTCTGCTGCTCCTTTAGCAGCTGAAGGTATTGCAAAATGACATCACAACACAAGGACTACAGTGTGGCTTGGGGTATCAGATACTTCCCTGTTAGTGCTTTTGTGTCAGGAAGATCAGACAGATTTCACATAAAGAACTTGTGAAAAAAATTCCCCCTCCCCCCCCCCAGCAAATTAGAATGACAGGAATTCCTACTCAAACTACTTTCTTAAAGCCACTGCCTAAGACATCCAGTATCAACCAAATCCACCAGTTGTAGATCATTTTGCAAGATATAGGCTGGTTTATTTTTGTTTGGCTACCCCTTGGCTGAGCATATTCTTACACTGTGTTGACCTATTTTATACTTTAGGCTAAGCAAATTTCTATAGGATGTGATATTTGGCTTTTTAAAAATTAACTGCATGTCAACTCAAAGGTAGAATTTTAGGGACACAAAATGCTCTGTGTACAAAACTGGTGATAACTGAATGAGGGGAAAGCAACAAGAACAAAGCTGAGAGTAGATTTCCTATAGAGAAAAACATTCCGACTAAAGAACAACGGTTCCACGATGCCCTTTATGTATACACAGAATTTGTGTGTACACAGACACACATATGGAAAAATACATTGCTGGTATTTGATACTTACATGATTAAGGAGAAGGACTGATTAGCACTCACTGAGAAACAGAAAACAAAAAACACACGCAAGTAACCCATCTCTTCAACTCCTCCATCCCAATGCTCAAATTGCACAACTATAATTCTGGACTTTCTCTTTAAAGGGAACATAAAATCTCACTGATACAGACTGCAAATAAATTCTCCAACTGGAGAGTCAGCATCTTTATGAACAATATTGACCAGACTGACAGTAATTCCATAAATTAAAAACTATCAAAACCTAACTCCTTTCAGACTGCATACAGATGTGTTAGGCTCCAGTACACTGGAGATAAAAATAAGGTTCTTGCTTTATAGAACTGATATCAAATTAGTACTCATTTACAAAAAATTGTTCTATGATTTTTTATTTATTTATTTATTTATTTATTTATTAAGTCTTCAAAAATTCTGCCCTTCAAAACTGGTCTTTTTCAGGTTGTATAACAATCTAACCTACTTTTGGATCCTGCTATTTAAGTGTTTACACTGAATCTTCCTTGTTTATCAGCTCTTTGGAAGTCTAGTGTTATACATCACTCCTACACAGATGGTTTTGTAATCAATGTGGTATTTAAAAAACAGTATTAGCAGCCATAATTTCCCTAACAATAAACTCTCAAATCATACATCATTCTGCCCTTGCTGTAAATCACCAGAGGTGTATCTTGAAAGTCATCCTTAAACAGAAGTCCAACGCTGCATTTCTGACTACTTCCCGAGAGGCACCCGGAGGCTATTAACACAATTAACTCGGTGTTCGCCACACGCGAGCTCCATTTCCACTGAGCACAGAAAAAGAACCACTTCCCACTTGCCTGCTGTGCTATTCTAGAGCAATTCTCTTACGAGAGGTGCTGCTTTGACCAGAAGTACAAGCTTATGATTTTATTCACATTTATCCCCAGGTTTCAGGATGTAGCGCAGGGGCTCAGCTTCTTCCAGAACACCACTTGTCAATTTTTTACCTTGAAAAGCTCAGAGAGATCTCAAGCTGAACATTCAGCAACGCTGTGCTCCTTCCTTACAAGTCAGTAGCATCAGAGACCATAAAGGGCGTGAGAGACGAAATGGGAGAAAGAAAAAAGAGTGGACAGGAGAGTGGTCCTCAAGTGGTCCTCCTGCACAGGTCTCTGTGGCCACTGAAGAGCTTGCCATGATAACTTGGTTCCATACAGTTCAAGTCAGATAGCCATGTGTGATCTTACCATTCTGGGGCTAGCCACCCAGCAAGGTGACAGGCAGGAATCCAACACGTATGAATAACGAGGCTGGACCCCAGCAGGGTTAAATACTGAACTTACTCGTATCTCCAAGCCTGTGAGTGCACAGACATTGATAGGCAATTTCTCCTCTCTGGAAGAACATGAATCTCACAATACACAACTACCTAGACAGAAATCTTAGAGCCAAGTAACAAATGGACCTTGCAGATGGCGGCACCCCAAACCCTAGCTCACTATTAGGAGCACCCTCATTACATCATACTGGCCCACCCGAGGACACACACCACCAGAGATAGAAACAGCGACAGTGGGGCACAGAGATCAAATTCCCTGCAGTGCTTTCTCCTTTACCTAAACAGAGTAAAGCAAGGACAGTGAGCAGACACTTTGGACCCCACTGTGGAGAATTCCTGAGGCACATCCCAACCAGTAATCCTCACAAGGCAGCCTGCCTCGTCTGTGCAAGACCCACAGTCCAACAAAGCTCTTCTCAAAGACAGACACAACACAAAGTTCCTGCAGCTGATTTAACCTGTGCTGACACGGGCATTCAACGTAACTGAAAGTTACACCACACGATAAACTACAACGGCTGCTTGCACTCAAGTGTTAGACATCTAATCCCTTTGCCATTTCAAAATCTGCTGTTCTCCTATCTTTCAGCCAGTGATGTTTCTCCAGTGTTTTCACAACCGCTATCAGAAGTGCAGGAACACACAGAAAACATCTGGTGCTTCTACTGACCAGAGCACTTGGGGAATTTATCAAGATGCAAAAGCAAACTCCACCAAAATAAAAGCACATCTGGCAATTCCAGTCCCTACAGCCTGCTTTTAATCACACACACACACACACACACAAAAAAGATACAATTTAAAAAGTCATTAAACAGACTGAAGGACAAAAAGGGAAAAAAATAGCAAAAACTCTATTTCCTTTTTCGTTTAGAAATCTGAAAAACAGCACAGTTCAATGTTGGTTTTAGACCTTTAACATAAGTAAGCTCACATGGCTACAAAGGTTGTTATATAAAATTACTTGATCTCAGGTAGAAACAGCACACAGCGACTCATGCAATTGCTCTGAAAAAATATTCTTTTCTGATCTACAGCCACACACACTGCCAGCCTCTGTCTCATCTTGTTCTGGATTTCACTTGGAACTGGGGCAACTTCAAAAGCTGTAAGAAATTGAACTTGGCAATGAGTTGCTCATTTGGTGATTTTAAGCCACAGCCTGTGAAGATATGAATCTTACTACAGGAGATATTAGTACCTTTAGCTACACGCCCTAAACATACAGCAAGAATAGGAAGGAGTGTCCAAAGAAAACAAAACTTATCACTGCAGTTCACGTTGCTGTAGGTTTTAAAAGTCCCTCGTAAGAGGGGAGCTTCCCCTCCACCCTGACTCATGGTACTTAAAATCTAGGTTTACATTCTGATGGGAATATGGTTTAGAAATGAAGTAAGCACGTTTACTGAGTAACCGAAGCCAGTTACTTTCAATGAATACTTTCGTTCTTTTCACTTCTAATGGATGTGCCAGCAACCTTGCACTGGAACATTTACAGCACCTTCACGGAGATCAAGGGCCAAGAGCAGACAAAGTTCCTTTAGCTAAAGCACAGGGTCCATTGTTCCCTACCTGCACTGGTTCATCTCTGCAGACAGAACAGCAAACACAGTGACTCTCACTGGGTTACATATTAAACAAGTTTCATACAGAAGATTTGCCCACAGATGAAATACTGCATTTGAAGTACTCCCACTGACACTTTCATTAGCTAAAAGTGATGTATGAGAGGTCACACAAATTAAGTAAAAAAAATTAAAACAAAGGCAAATTAAAACACACACGCAGAAGCGCCCAGCGACACAAAAAGCTGCATGTAAACACCAGCCTCCTACTTGCATATCAAAGTTCCTCGTTTCTGCCAAGATCTGTTCTGTGGCAAGAGCAGAGTGAAGGTGTGCCAGCACAGCTGAGAACCAGGTTGTGCAAGCACGCTTTTAAAGGGACAAAATTCAGACTAAGCTCATACCCAAACACCATGCAGCTTCTTCTCTCCCCCCCGGGAGAAGGGGTGACTTCCTCACTCCAGCTGTACAGCCACATCACAGAAACCACTCAGGATAACTACAGGGCAGCCTCTGATCCCGCTCCTGCCACACCGTGTCCCTGTCCTGTTCCCCAAGCAGACACCAGACACTTACTGACAGTCTGCTCCAACCCTACCTGCTCCTTATCGAGCAGAGATCTTCTGTGCTTCCGATGTCCTGTCAGATGGGTAACAATGATGATTTCTCTGAAACTCTGAACAAGAGATGAAGGATGACTTATTAATGTTACCACATTCCTGCCAAGCTTCCAATAGCTGAATCTTCAGTGGTTTCATGCCAGGACAAAATGCCTACAGCTCAAGTATTTATCCTCAAAGAGATTTCAGATTACTCTATTTCTTTTTCCTGGTCTAAACTTAAGCTCCTTTCTGTAAGAGGTAAGCTATTTACTTAAGTCCATTTAGTCCCATAATTGTTTGGTTCAGGGTGTGTACTTCAATCTCAGTACTTAAGCATAAAAGGGATTATGCTACCACATGTCTTTTGGAGGCAGGAGTTTTGAAATTTTCCCCATAGATCCAGACCATCTCCTTTGTTTTTATGCTGGATTTTCCCCAAGCCCCATTCAAAGTCTTGTATTAAAAACAGAATGAAGTGCTCTAAAAGACTTGCTGTCTTTCCTGAGACTGCAGCATACCTGCCCTAACAAGTGAGCTTCCAGCTCTGCAAAAAGGTTCAGTAAGGCTCAGTTGTGTTGCTTGCTGCTATTAACCAGCACCAACATACCCATACAACCTCCAATTTAAATATTTACTACTGCTAAGTTTATATTATGATTTGACCCAAATGTTCCAGCTGGAATTGTAACCTCTGCACCATGGGCTCTCCTGCAGAGAGTGGGCAGACAACTCTTGCCCCAGAAGGCTTACAATCTAAGTAATTATTTGTTAGGTGATGATAAGCATGTTCATGGCTGTAAAACTCAAAGCAAGAAAACAAAAACCATCAGGCTTCCAGAAAAATGGAATAAGATTGTGATTAAAAGCATAGTCAAATTTAATATTTTATGAAATATTTTTGAGAAGTCTAAACATAATGTCCAGATAAATACATTCATAGTTACAACATTCCTATATACTCCTTCCTATTGGTTTGAGATATCTCAAAAAAAAAAAAAAAAAAAAAGGCACAAAACGTAACAGCTCTTGAAACCTACCTTGTCCAGTCACATCAGTCTTTACAAAGACAATGAAGTTTCATGAGTATGTACTGCAGTTTAACTCAAATAACCAAAATAAGATTACAGAAATGAGAAATTTTATTCCATCTCATCTATGGACAGATCTCCCTCCTGCTCCAGCAGGAAATCCAGCTACATGCTCTTCTCAGCACACGTGAGAGCATAAAATCCATGCCTCCTGGAAAAGATCGCCCACTGCAGCTGCTGCTCCCTTTCCAGACCTTATCGCCTCGCCACGATTACTACAGCCTCAACCACATACTCGCAATAACATTTTTGGCAGCCACCTTCGCAGACATCCAGTCATGCACCATCTCACCGTCTGGGCTTTACAACTGACATGCAATCTGGCCTGGCAGGTCAAATGAGTGAGCCAGTCCATGGAGGAGGCTTTTCTTTTTGTGCAGGCAGTGCTTCCCCCTTGCCCCAGGTGCTTGCCACTGGAGCTAGTTTTGGCAAGTAAAACAGCACAACAGCCGCTCCCCAGCTGCTTCTGAAATAAAAGGAGAGTTGCCCTGTCGTTGGAGGAAAGCAGTCCGGGTTTTGTTGCCTCTGTTTCCACATGCAGCCAAACCAGATCATTTTCACATCCTCCAGCAGGCCCAGGAGGCTCTGAGTAAAGCTCAGGTACACAGCTCGCAATGAAGCATTAGCATCGTACTGACCCAGGAGAAGGGTTCTTTGCTTTTAATCATCTTCTAGCCTTTCCTCCAGCATGCCAAGATTTCAAAAAGCAGGGTAAATGTAAAGCCTGAGCTCATGTAAGTATCTCACCACTGATCTCAGAGCCCTGGCTCTGACTTCCACCAGGCACAATGCAAGGGAGGTACAAGCCAGCCCCTCACTGTCCTTGTCCTGTGCAGCACAAGGTGAAGACTCAGGACTTGCCCTAAGGCAAATTACTCCGTAACTTCATTTCCAGCAGTATCTCTAGAAGCATGTGCCACGGGACAGGGCATTACCTACTCATATATGAAAAACAGGAGCAATGCAGCCAATGCTGCTTGCTGCTTTCATCTTGTAAGGGCCCAGAAGAGGAGCTGCAGGGCAGCAGGCAGGACAGGCTCCTCTCCCTCAGGCACACACAGACCTACCTGGCACTCCCCAGGCGATACGGTGGCGGGACACAGCCCCCAGCCTCGTACAAGGCAGCCTAGAGCCAACCTGCAACTACCAGGGGACACACAGGGGTTAATTCAGCGCTCACTCTGTGTTTGAGGTTACTGACTTGACAAAAAGCAATAACACAAAAAGGCCACAAAGTGCCCACAGTGACCCCAGCCATGTATAGCAAATAGTCTTAGATACCCCAGATCTATTCATTGGTTTGACTAGCAGCATCTTAACAAGGATCTAGTCAAGAACATCAGGACAACTAGCCAGCTGCTTCATTTGTATGTTCCTGTTATCTCATCTGAACACTTGGATGGCTGCCTGTGAATGTGGGCGTACAGCAATAATATACATATGACTATATTCCCATAAACTGACAGTTGAAAGCTTAGGATTTGTCATGGCCAGACCAAAACATGAACAAAACCATCCATTTCATTTAGTATAAAGTTTTGCAACAGCCTGTTTTTGACCAAGAAATTTTGTATGCCAAATTATGTCTCATTTCTTTTGTAAAAAAAAAAAAAAAAAAAAAAAAAAAAGTGTTGTCACGGCCCTGAACGCTGCCATAGTTTTTGTTCCCCTTCAGGCTGAACAGCAATTCTAATCTCTGTTTCAAGTTCCTCAAGTGCTAATAATATAAACCTTATCTCCCAGATGTAAAGCCAGCAACCAGCTTTGGATTACCAAACCTTACTAAGTCATTCCTTTAAGCATTCACTGAATGCCCCTCCTTTAAGGAAGCCAAAGCAAAGGACCATCCTCTGCCTCATCACAAAGCTTGGGGCATCCATGTAGCAACAACTCACCTTGCAGAACAGACCCCAAATGGTGACTTGAAGAAGGTTATGAGCTACTGCTGTAAGCTGAAGGTTTTTGCATGTGGACACAGCCATATCCATGTTCACAGTGAACTGGTTCTGGACCAAAAGGACTTTGCACCGATACCAGAGTTGGATCTATGCTCACCACACACGAGCAGGCTGTTATTTTTGGTTTGGAGCTGAGAAAGGGAAGGGCCAGTAGGACAGCTGTCAGACAGGCATCATTGTTGGACAAGCATCTTTCTTTAGGTTTGATGGGAACTTGCAGCCTTGTCCCGAAATAGGGCTAGTGGCTTGCTGTGCTGCTTGCTCTGATATGAGCAGCAGAACTACCCTTGAGTTTATTTTTTATTTTAAGTGACAGACCATTGTGACAATCCTGCTCCTGACTCATTAGGGGCATCCTCTCTCTGTCTGATCACACCATGCATCAGATGCCACCATCTTTCACAGTGTTTGCATTGTATGCTCTGTGCTCCTCATTCAGCCCCTTGCGTAGCACTCAGCTCTGGGCCTTGGTCAGAGTTCCTTGATAATCAAACAAAAGAATTGTGACTTCTGGACAAAAACCTAGACTCTGCTAGCACTTCAAACTTACATTGCACAAAAGATTCAACTTCCTATTCTGTATTAAGGCCTTCCTGCATCATACATTGTGCAATCAAAGTACCCTGTCTCAAAAAGATTACAGCCCAAAAATTCAGTTGAATTGCATCAGATTTCATACTACATAATGTGGCAGAGCATTTCAGGAAGGCAAAAGTTTCAAGCTTGACCAGCTATAAAAGGAAAAACCTTCAAGTCTATGCCATGGGCTTAAAACAAAAAAAAATCTCTTTTTATCTGCTATATTAGCAACATTTTGACCACAGGAAAAGTCACAAATTAAAGAGATCCAAAAAGAGTGTAGAAGTATTAGCAGTGTGTTGCAATTATTTCTTATCATGTGATTCTGTTTAAGAAAGTGATTTAGCAAAGATATAATTGCAAGATATAAAATAGCAGAAAAATCCGCTATTTCCACATAGGTGTAATTTTCACAAATACACTATTTCTCTTCTGTTATCAGAACTCTTCCTCAGATCTGTGTGTTTCACATGGTTCAAATGTAAGCCTAAGACAGCAGCTCACTCACTCCAACCACACCAGGACCTATAGCTATGAGACACCGTGTATGTTCTTCAGCAGCACAAGGGCCTCACAGGCTACTGCCGTGCATCCCAAGTAGGGAGCACAGTGGAGGTTCCTACTTGCACTTAATCTGATAATAACACTTCTTAGCCCTCTGCAGAGACTTACATGCTGAAGCTCGTCACAGTCACTGATACTTGTTCTGTCAAGTTAGGAGAGAATAGACTGCAATAAAGCTGTACTTCCAACACTAAAGGGAGAAGATACAACTGGCTGCGTAAGTACAAGAAACAAATGAAATGAGTAATCATGAAGTGGCTTTAAAACACAAACAAACCCCCCATCAAAAGTCAGAACACTCATGGAGGTAAAGGCCAAAAGACTTAGACTACAGGATCTTAGTTATATGAATATGAGTAACAACGTGACCGTGAGTCATTTTATTAAGGAATCTTTACTGCCTTCCGTTAACCAAAAATTGTGTAATGGCATGCTTGAAATTAGCTAGTTATATAAAATAACTTTTCTTCTGAGTTGCTGCTTGTGAATAGCTGCAATTTGAACAGAGATGTGAATAAAAACCCTGCTACCCCCTCACTGTGTAACACAGAATTACAATGGCAGTATGTCTGCAGCAAGCAGAAGCATAAGCAGCTCAATATGTGAAGTTCAAACTTTCAGCGTTGGACTTGCATATAAGCTTTACAGTTAGGAGCTCTACACCGAAGGCAAAGGTCAGCCATGGACAATTGATGGAAATTGGGAATCTCCGGGTCACGTTGCTGCAGCCAGCTGATGGAGCTTTGTGCTGGCCTCCTCGGAGATGGCTGTCACTGTCAGAGCCAAACAGGCCACAGGTCCCCCTCCCAGCCACAACACCGTCCCACCGATCACCACAGGCCAAACTATTTCTTCTTAGCAATTTAAGTCACCGAAAACCACTGGGTATACAGCTATGAATTACCACAACCATATGTTACAAACCAATATGGCCAAAATATAGAGAAATAACTGTACTTTGCTGCTATAAATTAAAGCCAAGGGATCTCTAGTGTTTTCTAATACACAAAACCAAATTGCCAAAGCACGTTCCTTGGTAAAAGCCCAAAGACCACTTAACGGTCCAAATTTTCAAGATGTCTTACACTACATAACTTATTTTGTTACTCCTCCCCCTCAAACAAAGTACAAAAGCAGCTTCAGTTTGCTCTGTGATCAGTTTTTACTCCTGGAACTCCTGTGGGCAGACAAGAACACCAAGAGCTGTGAATACAGCTTCTATGTGGCATTAACTGAATGTCTTTAATTTATGATTTACTAGTACATTATAAACACACACATACACAGATGTCTCTTACAGATCAAGCCATCTTTCCACAGTTCGTAAGTGATGCAATTTATACAGTCATCACAGTCCAGATCAGACCAGTGTCACTGTAAGACATCACACAAGCAATACAATAGCATGTACTGAACAACTACTGAAAACTCATTTAACAAATAAAATCCATCTCGTAAAAAAATCCCATGGGAGTCTTCTGCTGCAGTATATCATCTGTGTTTCAGGCTCAACATTCCCAAATATTTAGTGTTTTCTACAACAAAGAATTTGTGTTGGAGTGACTGCATGCCGGGAGAAACTAACTGCCTTCATACAAAAGCCACAAAATATCATGCTTACCCTATGTCTTGGTGCAGCTCTTCAGAGCTAATTCATAGCATCTATGACTTTAACACTGTATTTTCCTCTATTTAAAGTTCCAGTATCCCTACCTGATTGCTTTGCCATAGTACTACATCAAGGCAGGCAGGGAGCCCAGGGAGGTATCACTAAGCTGTTGATTTTATCCTAACACAGATCAGAGGAAGCCCACTCACTGGTCCCTTTTGGACCAGGAATGGAACGACCACAAGATAACCATTGTACTTGGGAGGGCAGAGAAGCTAAAGAGCTTGATCTCCTGCATTTGCTCCAGTTTTAAAACTTTTGTTAAAACCCTCTGTTTTGTTTAAAACTCTCTGCAAATCAGCAGATTCTTTTCCACACACTCTTGGAGTGTGAAAATACATGGGTCACAAGAGATGACCAGGAACGGACTGGGTTTCTTTGAGCGTGTAGATGTGTTTCAGCGTGGACACAAACAGCAACAAACACAAAGCAGCTTTCTGTTGTCCAGGTGATACCTCAGGAGCAGGCTGAGGTGCCAACAAGGCTGGCTGAGCTGCTCCTGCCTACCTGCTTACAGCCATTACGCCCATACCCATACCTGCCTGTCAAGGATTTCTGGACATTTGGAGCTACCAGATGTGTGTCATAAAGTTATGGTTGTGCATGTGTGTGGTTGCACATATCTTTAGGAAGGGAAAAAACAGAAAAAAAAGGGGAAAAAATGAGTAATGAAGCTAGAAACACTTGAAACCCAATGTAAGAGCAGATAGAAGCTTTCTCCAACACACACGTCAGGAGGTAGCTAATGAAGGAAACTGGAGACTTTTGCTTATCGAAAAAACACAGCCAGGCCTTCTTCCTTCCACATCTTAAACCTCCTTGCTTCACTCCCTTTCCTCCATCCACTTATAAAGACATCAATCCCCAAAATAAAGGCCTTGCATTTTCCCTGCAGATCAATTCCTCTAAATACAATGGAGTGACACTGTACAAGCACGATCCCTGAAAAGCTGAATGCTCAAAACCAGTTTGTTACTCTGACGCATGTATCCTCTGTTTGTGTATCAGCATCTGTGCCCTGCAATCAGAGGCACAATGACACATTTTAGCATGCAGGGTGCGTTCTGCCTTTATCGCCGCCTCCCCTTGATACACACACCCTCGGTGTTCCTTCAACTAGTGCTACGCTTCTTCTCATATTAAATTTAGAAACAGACCTCTGAATCACCAGTTCCTGTTGTTAAAAGTAGCTAGAAACAGATGTTACAGCAAAATACGTTTACTAGGAAACAGTTATAAACAGCCCACTACATTAGACCCCATTGCTACAAAATGTTTTTAGACCTTAGAACAAGGGATTTTATAGATTCACATTAAACTAAATAATTACATTCCCTGAGATCTCTAATCCTTCCTAGAATCATATCAACTCTTACCCATAATGATATCATGTGGCAGAGAGTTCCAGAGGTTAACCGTCCACTATAAAAAAAAACACAAAAACAAAAACAAGAAGACATGTTGCTTATAAACTCATTACTGGAAAGCGTCCCATTGCACTTCATCCATCCATTCTACTTGTCCCTTTCACTTTTTCAGATGCATCTTTAGTAAGAGGAGCAGAAAGATCTGACCTACTACCTCGGCAAGAGAAGAGCAGCACGAAAATACCCAAACTAGTTATGTGCCAAGACCACCAGTTTCAGGTACAGGAGAGCAGAGTTCAGGCAGTGCTGCACACAAGCCAATCCACCCTGCAGACAGGAATTACTTCCTAGCATAAACAAAGTAGAAACGTTTCCAGATCTGAGTCCATCAGTTTCCAGATGAAGAGTATCTGAGATGCCGAATCCCATGGTTAAGAAACTCTTCACAACCATTTATGGACTCCAGCATCTCCCGTAGCTCTCAGAATACTTAAGAGGAAGTACCACTCCAGCCAGGAGGCAGCATCCCGCTGTATGCTCCACATGTATAAATACATACATGCATTACATACTTTCTATCAGCAAGGCCAGCTGGTACCCAATTGTTTCAGCATATGAAGAACATTAGTTCAGGTTTGCATAGTTCTCTCTATGAATTACTGCTGCCACAGGACAACGCAGACCACTATGCGCTATTATTGCTGTATTTAGCCCAGAGGACTGTACGTAACTGTAAGCCAAACCTTTGTTTGCCTAACATAACACTTCCAGAGAAGCTTTCAAGCCCTGGGAACATTTTGGATAGAATCCACCGTTTCCCTTCGTCATTTATTTGTTCCAGTGCTTACTCTCTCTCACCGTTACAAATGCATGCCTTATTTCTAATTGCCCAATTGCAGTTCCCAGCCATCAGCCATGAGTTGTGTTATGCCTGTCTCTGTTAGCCTTTTAGCATTCAGAGTGCTGTGCTCTCCCTCAGAAAGTGCTTGCCTCTTGTTATCAAATCACCCCATTTACCTATCAAGAAACAGCTGACCCAGCAGCAAAAGGAGCTCTGCAGGCTATCCTTGTAGAACCTGAACACCACCCAGCATTGAGATTATCTCCTCTGCCTCTTTTCTGAGCTCACTCCCTTTCCTCCCACCAGGCTGCTCCCGGCCCCAGAACCGTCCCGTACACCACTCCAACACCGCTCTCACCTCCTGTCCGCGTTGCTCCTACTCGCTCACGCACTGCCCTGCAGAAGGAAGAGCAGTCGTGTCTTATTTACTCACCGCACCCCTAAGGACCTTTCTCCCTGGGTTCCTGTTCGGTCACTGGGCTTCAGCACAACATCTGCAGGCCCCGTGGTCTTGCATCAGACTAATTTAAAACACACTTCTGATTGATACAGCTCACAGGAATCCCCAGGCTGCACGGTACACAGTGCCGTGCCCTCACTTACCGTGCTGCCGACTGCGCCTCAGATTCTGACCCTGCCTCCAGATACCCAATGAAAATGTTCAACAGAATCCGGCCTCACCTCAACCCTTAAAGCAGATGGCTAGAAGCATTCACAGTTGATAATGATTCACTGCCAGTGACTAACTTGTAAACGTCAGCTACTCAGTCCTTAATTCAGGCGCTTTTGCAATACCACATAGCACCAACGTGTGTGGACAGGAGTCCCAAAAGGGTACGCCAGAGCCCTACCTGGATGCCTCTGCTGGAGGCAGGGAGGGCCCGCAGGGAGAAGATAGAAGGAGCAAGGGAGTGGCAGCGTCTGCTAGGCAGGACTGCCCCCCTGCAGCTGCACAGCTGCCTTTGGCAGGCGTAGCTTCACTGCATCTCATGCAGATCCCTCTCCCAAGAAAAGCTTGGTTTCCAGCATGTCACTGCGTTTGTGAAGACGCATTTCCCATGACCTGACACACACTGACATTAGTCTGTCTTACACCTTTATCAATTGAATGTAGCATTAACTTTTCCAGTATCTTGATGAGAAAAAATGCCACCCTACCTGGAACAGGGCTAAAACAGTCACCCATCCTTCCCTTCTCTGACACTGTTAATTCTACAACCCTCTATGCCAACAGTTATTAAAAATTGTTGTCTGCAGGCCTGCAGACTTTTCACAGCAAGCTCTTTTTAACAACTGAGTTACAGCACTGCTAGTTTGCATATATCTACCCCTAGAAATTATTAAATCCTTTATTAACAAGGATTTAAAGAAATTAACCATCTTCTGTTAGAATGGCACGGTATCAAATATTGCACCTTCTCAAATATAGAAAAGTTAATATTTCTACTTTTCTTGCATGACCTATTTCATTATCTTCATCTAATAACGTGGATTATTTGTTTGCTAACACTTAAAATATAGAATATATGTGTAGTTAATTCCCCAATTTATTTCCTTACTTCTAATGTGCACCAATTCTCATGTATCCGTTGTCCCATAAATTTCTGTATTTTGCTTTGAAACGTGTCCCGAAGTCAGAGGGCTGTTACCCTGGTTGTTGTCTTTTCTTTTCCTCTCCCCTTTAAACCAGAATTTCAGTGTTTTGGCTACTTGAAATATTCTTAGAGATCACCATTTCCCATTCACACTCTTCTTCCTACAACAACATTCACTAAGCTCTCCATGATGACAGATGTGGTCCTTCGAAGCATGAAGTATGTATTTCCTTGTGATTGCTTGCTGTTTATCCATCCTTTACATAACTGGGCCAGAGTCAACAAAACAAAACCAACTAGAGCGTGCTAAGGGAGGCAAACCTGTATGTTTGCTGATTAGCCACTTGGGACAGCTACAAAAAATATTTGGGGAAAAAAAAATCTGTATTTGTTTCTCCTATTCTTTGACTCTAAAGGTAAGGCATTCACCAAGCCACCAATTTGATGAGTCAACCAAAACTGGACAAAGGACACATTCAGGCTATTCCTCATCAGCCTGACTCTCAGCCAGGTTAAAAGCCTGTGCATGCTACCAGCCATCTGCTGCCTTTTGGATGAATGAGGCAAAGCAAAAGGAACTGGCCTCAGCCCTATTTGCCGTCTCATCAGAGAAAAAAGGCAATGCAAAGCACACGCAGTCTGCATGTAGATACAACACTCCTCATCCGCCCAAGGGAGAAGCATCCACCCTCCACCTGGATTTGCACATGCAGTGGATTAAACCTTAGTACAGAATCAATCCTTAGCCTCTAGGATCAAATCTTTCCCAGGGCAACAAAACGATGTACTCACCAAGAAAACCACAACATTTGGTTTTGTAATTGCCACACCAGTAGGAAAAACATTGAGAACCTTCCAGTCTCAAGCATAACTTGATTTAAATAAACATGCTCACAATTCATACGCCATGAACTAACTGTTAAGCATCCTAGAAGCATTGGTACCAGCCTACAGATGTAATTCTGCCCTTCAGCACACATGGACTTCTTACAGTCAAAAGTCCCACGCGGCACCTACAAGCACCTACTTACATACATTTAGTTAGAGCAGAAATTCGTTATGATGTTTAGCAGGAGTCTACATTCAGTAGCTGAAAAAGAAGTAACCTAGGTACTTGCCGTACAGACGCTGCAACTTTGCACAGCCAAAACTGACTAAGGAAAAATATATACTTCAGGCATCCACTCTTCCTATTAAAGCAGCAGAACAGAGGGAAAGCGAAGGAGGAGAAAATGGACTGTAAATATACATCAAAAAGCAAAAGGGAGAGCCCTGCCCATACCTTCTGCAACAAATTACCCCTAAATTAGGCAGCAGGTATTCAAAAGCATCACTCTGCTCAGACAGTTCAGGCTGTGAAGTGTACACTCCCTGGGCTGGATTCCTCTGTCCCCTGCTCTCTGGCTTGTGGGTAAACATTACCATGCAGGTCACCAAAAGCCTCTGATACTAAAACTTTCAGCCCTTTTTTTACTACACAGATTTTGCTGAAGTTCTCTGCTTTGTACACATATCTAAAAATCTTTCTATGGGATGGGAAGAATCTCAGTTTGGGCTGCAAGTCCAAGACCTACAGAGAGGGCTTGTACTCCTCCAACTTCTTCCATCTTCTTCCCCATCAGCTTAGAAAATTCTCACGAGAAGCCAGAAAACAGACTTCTCCCACCAAAAAAGACCATTCCATTGACTATGAAAGATTCAATGAGACCTAAAAGTTTCTGCTGAAACTTTCAGTGATCGCACAGTTAATTATAGTTTTAAGAGGCCATAGCAATGCTTCAAAGGTCTATTGCACACTGAAGTCAGTCCACATTCCTCTCATAATTCCTGTTTAAGGTTAGCTGGGTTGCTTGAATATTAAATTCAGATGAAAAGTACAGAGTGATTTTAAAATGCAAGTGCTATTCCTGACTAATAATACTTCTGCATCCACATAAACCTTCCGAAATCCTTACGACCAGCCTTCCTATATAACATAATCCACTTTGAGGCTTTGTCTGCATAAGACATTTCAGATTACTTGAGAGAAAAACCATACAAATTTTTAAAATGGATTGGTTAAACTGCTTGGGACCCTCCCCAGACGCTCCTTCCCAGAATCAGAGTAACTCTCAACTATTCTTCCTCAGAGATGTAAAGCAATCCACTTGAAATTCACACCTTAGGCTGACTCGAATCATTTCTCAACAGCATGTGAAGACAAGCCCTTAGCTCCAGAACCACACACAGGATTTATTTGGGACTAACTGTTCAAAATATCCCCCTCAGGAGACGGGCCCAGACACCACAGTGCATCACGATGCTGCTTCAACACCAAACACATCTAAGAATGCAAGAAACCACACAACCATAAAAGCTTGAGTTCTGGTAAATAAATTCATGACTGTGTATTCGCCAGGATTGCTTTAGATAAGGATTTCTGACAGGCACTGAGCCATAGTTTTAAAGCCTCTTATTCTGATGCAGCCTTCCAAGATTTCCGTACTCCCTCCCTCCCGTTCCCTGCAAGCTGCATCCCCCAGCTTCTCTTTCACAAACCTGCTCATCTGAAACCCCAGCCTGCTGATGCTGTGCACAGCCTAACACAGCACAGCAGCGACTGAGGGCCCTTGTTGTGGGATTTTAGGCATCACCTGGAAGACGACAAGCAGCAGACCGAACAGGAACTCCAGGTTCAGAGCCAGCAGACGTGGCTTCATGCACTCCCGCCCCCGCAGCTCAGCCTGCTCCGTTTTTTCCTGGGGATACATTTTCAGATCGCAACCAGGACCTGCTGCAGATACAAATCAGCTTTGCTCATCCCACAGTTTTGTCACTGACAAAAAATAGCTCTGGAGGGAGAGGAGGTGGTTTTCAGCTGTTTTCTTCTCCATTCCTCTTGAGCTGTTCCCTCTGTCCTCTCCCAGTTTTTATACCTTGTAATACGGGATAAGCCATTTTCTCATGTTCACAGCTCGATGTCAGAATAACTGTTTTCTTATTCTACAGAGACCGTAAATCCCCACAGCTGCCTTTAAAACAAATTTAATAGTAGCCACAATGTTCCAGCAGCACCTCAACAAAAAAATCATCAAGCTTTTTGTGGGGGAGCTGAAAGAAGCCGGTGACTGCTCATTTCCTCACCGAAGACAGCCCTGAGATACAGCTGGGGCCACACCGGAGCGGTTTGGATGGATGCTTTGCCTCGGTGCCACTGAGACTCTGAGCTGAAAACAACAGCAGCAGGAGAGGGACATTTTCCTAGGCAGCATCACAAACACCTGGTTTTAAAGATGGCTCAAAAGCACATAATACACTGTTCTTGCATTTCTCACGAACAGTAACCTTATTCTTCCCCAAACACTGATCAACATTTGATCTTGTTATGAACAACTCTGAGGCCTCCCCCACAGAGCATCTAGCTGCATCGCATTAAAGCCGTTCCTTTCTCCTTGCCTCTAGCATATTCCAGGCATGTAAACAACTCTGCTGTGCACACAAGCAAAGTCACAGCTAGCCAGCAAAAGCTGCAGCAAGGGCACCGTAGGAACCAATCCAATCCTAATAACCAATTATTTTCATAGGGCACTGCATTTATTAACTAGAAGCCAACTGCTATTAATGCAAATGTACAAGTGAAAAATTATTCTATTAGAAAAGCTAAAGAAATATTTTAGAAAATTATTTTTCATGGATAGAGTCATGTTTCACAGCCTTCATCACCCCCTAACCAAAGCACACAAGAGGAGTCAGTCTGAATGATCATCAAAGGCAGTTTCTCACCACTGTGACTGGAAGAAGTGTGACAAGAATAGAAGAAAGGCAAGCGTTAGAAAATCCAAGCAGGCTTACTGTCTGGGGATTTCCTGGTTGATGCAACATCACATGACAGGTAATGTTTTTGGAACCAGGCCTGAAAACCTATGGGAACTATTTGCAGTTCATAATTAAAAACAAGCCCCCCGCATACCTTAGCACTCATTCAGAAGTGAAGTAATTAGAAGAAGATGCACTGTGAAAGTTACCAAGATTTAAAGCAAAAAGCATTGCCTCGCCAATTACCGTGTGATGTTAACTCTTGCTTTACACTCTCTGGACCACGCGTACCAGGCAAGGTACCCTGGTGGGACCTGCTTCTCTGGGCAAGTTTCAGCTGCCAGATCCATCCCCTCTTGCCACGCAATGCCCTTGCAGCTCTCTCGCTCACACCACACATCTCTCCCCACACACAAGTCTGAGAGTAGGAAAAATTGAAGTCTGGAGGAAATGCGGGTCATCTCTGACTCCTATCTCATCCTCCCAGGGGTTCCAAGCTGATCCCTCAGGAAAAACAAATGTAACCGCAACTAGGCCTGCTTAGGGCCTTCTCTGCGTTAGGAGGCTTCCAACAGCAGGGATCCAGGGAAACGGCTCTGGAGCTGAGCCGAACGCTGCATCAGCCTCAAAAAGCAGCCAGAGCAGCCCGGGGCACCTTGCACCCAGAGCAGTCACACCATTTGTTGCCTCTGAGGTTACAGAACCCTGCAATTCCTCACTGTCCTCTGATCCACACCAACTCGACAAACTAGACCGAATCCGTTACGGCCCAGCACCCACTAGCTTCCTTGGCTTACTTCACACGCTCGCAAACATCAGGCTATATAAATTCCAGGCCTCGCTTCTTCCTTCCACAATGCAAAAATTGCCCTGTCACACACATCCTTCTCCCCTCCCACTTCTTGTCAAATTTCACTGCCCGTACTGCTGCCAGAGCAAGTTTTATCTCCGTGAAGCCAGGAAGTCATCCAATTCTCCCCAGCACCCCTGAAAAGCAAACTGCTTTCTGTCCTCTGCTGCCCGGCAGCCGAACACCCACTCAGCCCGGCACGTGGCACTTACCAAGGAGGCTGTGTGAGAGGAAAACAAGCAGTCAAGGTCTAGTTTCACACACAAAATCGAGTATCCCTCTTTACAGCTAAGATTTCTTCATCTTCTTCACATCATCCACCTTCAATGTGTTTAACACAAATTAAAAAAAAAAGCCATACCTTAAAAAAAGCCATATCATAACTCATATTTTGAGTCAAAGCAACGAGTGGTTGTTTTATTACCAAGGCAAAACAATTCCTTCAACAAAACTGGAGTTTAACTCCAACAATATGCTTGCAGAGCAGTCCTGCACTCTCCTTTTCTGTTCTAAAAACCCTGCTCATGGTAATTCTGTACCGAACATAATACACATTATGAAGAATTCACACGGCACTGCAACTAACTTAAACTTTGACTAAGGTAAATTAAAGTTCATGGTTAAAGCAGGCGAAAGCGTATCTCAGTCTGCACACTGGAAGATTTAGACAAATCTTTACAGACTCAGGCCTTGAGAAGTGCAAGGTTCAGTTGCTGCACCCTGTGCATCTGACAAGATGCACGGTCATAAATACCAGCACCAGAAAGCTGTAGCTCCATCTCAGTGCCAAATATCTGATGGCCATCTCCTTTTTTAGAGGAGCATGGTGAGAAGGCTATAGCCTAGACAGAACTGGGGGCACTCCGTTGAACTGGAAGTGTGAAGCATTTCAGGTGAAAATTACAAATTATAGCGACAGCCCAAATTAAAAATATTACAAATTTTCATTTACCATTTACAGTTATAATAAAGTAAAAGTGAAAAAATATCAGTTTTTTTTTTTTTTTTTTACATTATTAGCAAACAAACACTTTTGGCTATATTCACTATGCACAAAACACATCCAATATTCGATATCAAAAATGCCCAGCACAGGACATAGCATGGTTTTAATTAATAAAAAGACAAAACTCAGTTTATTACCTCTTCAAGGATCAGAGTCACACGATGTGCCTCATATCAAAGATTTGCCCCGGGCAGAAGCACTCAGAGCACATCAATTTACATCTTAAAGGATTTCAAAAGGATGCTGAAGCTGCTGCACCTTTCATGAATCGGTTTTGATCAACCTCTTGTTTTAGGACCACTGCAGATGAAAAACTCAAGTAGAGATTATTTAAGCTAATTTAACTGAATTCAAAGGGCCAGTTTTGAGTCATCCTGTCAGGGTCACACTGCAGCCTGCTGAGTTCCCCAGTTTTACCACTAACCCAGCATAAATGCATAAAGGCACCATGGCACTCGGGTTTCCTGTTAGACCCCCAGCTCTAACACACACCTATTGAAATATAAGGCCTTGACTGACATGTGCTTGTTGTGGAAAAACAAATTAAATCATATGCAAGAGCACATGAACACTGAAAAGGGGATTATGGCTATTCAGGAAGCACCTAGTACACCAGTGCAACCCAAAAAGGTCAAGAAACAAGTATCATAAACCTTCATATTCATACCCAAAATAATGGGAATATTTGACTCCTTCAAGGTGCCACAACCTCATAAGGACACTTCAAATTAATTTGACATTTATATCTTTATTAATAATGTGAAAACAAAAGCATAGGGAAAGAAGCATTTGAAGTTTAAGCAAAGACATCAAAACAAGTATGTCCATAGCACTCAAATGCTAAACTACACGTGAGAATCTTTTGAGTGGTTGAAATCTGGGACACAGAGGAAAGGCCTTCTTGTTTTTAAATTAATTATTAATCAATCTTTTCATCCATCAAATCCCTACAATGACTCATCCACTTTCTTTACCAAAGTCTAAACTGTTACGAGAAGATAGCAATTCCACTTGTGCATTACCCTCCTGAGTGCAATTCTTAACCCTGCATATGAGAAAGGATTTTAATAGGTTCATTCCTCCCTCCCAGAAAAAGATTATGTTCTCATTGACCCTGAAAAGAATATCACAGAAAAAAAAAACAAACACAAACACAATAGAAGGAAAAACAATACTTAGATTTTTTACATTAAGAGAAAGAAGATAAAGTCCACCTCAGTTATAAGTAAGCAAAACCAGCATTCTTCTGGTGATAGAAGTACTTGAAGCAATGAGAAAATTCACATCACCAGAAATCCTCAATAAAAAATGCCATTAAATAATCCAATGCTTTTACATTCATGCAGACAATTCGTACTGTCTGTAAAGGAATTTAGCTTCATGGAAAATGTAGCTTGAAAAGAGGTGCTTTATAAGCTTACAAAATTAGTAACTTGATCCTACACCCCACATCCATCTAAACCTCTTTTCAGGGTCAGCACCTTTATTTCATGAATTCAGCTGCAAGACTGGAGCTCAGCTGGAGATACCTACGTACAGAGCTTGCTCTTTTCCTGCACTAAAGTTATATCAGAACGTTACAACACGTTTGCATATCTCCCACACACGGAGGGGTTTTTTTGCCAGCAATAACATGACAATGGCATCAAGGCTGAGAAAACATACCAGACAGATATGAAATGAGAGGGTGGAGGTTGCTGCAGGAACACCCAGACTGAAGTCCAGCAGCTCTGGGGAAAGGTGCTGCCTTTCTACAGGCCTTCCTATCAGTCCCACTTTCCCAGGTCAAATGTGAAACTCCTTCCAGGAAATGAAAATCTTCCTATAGTTTCTCCCCTCTCCACAGCCTCTTTTCTATCAAGCAAAGTGGTATCACTCCACCCTTTTTCCGTGAGAATGGCTTTCATTTTTCCCTTCCACTACATTCAGCCTCGTGGCCACAGTGGAGTAGGAAGGAAAAAAAAATTTTCTTAATCTCTGCTGGGTGCTCTTCCCTAGCCTCAAGTATAGTTTCCCTGGGAATATTTCCACTGGCAACGCACACCGCTGTCCTTAATCTCAATCATACAGAAGTAACGTGAAATTCACACACTTGTCAGTTTTACAGCCACACAAGTTTTGCAATAACATCACTTAAAACAATCAGAACTTCTTTTACGCTAGCAAAGCTATATAAAAAAAATACAGGTAGCAGACCTGTTAGAAGAGTTTGATTTACACATTTGTGCAGCTATTTTCAGAAAAGCTTTTGGTTTAAAAAATAAAATGCTGACAGTGCTGCAGATTTTTGGCACCTTACCTCCTCCTAAACTGCCACCAAAAAAAAAAACAAAAAACAAAAAAAAAAAAAAAACAAAATAAAATAAAATAAAATAAAAAAAAAACAACAACAAAAAAAAACACATTGATCCAACTACAAAGAAGCAAAAAAATGTTACTATCAATCACAGGAAGGTACCTGATCTGCCACAAATAAAGTGTTACCAAGATGTGAGAATAAGTACTAAGTTTCAGTGATCTTGAAAGTCAACAGCGGAATCCAGTGGCATAATACAAGGTGCACTCCACACTAGAAATTATAACTTGAAGGCTCAAACTGTACAGACCCTTGGCCTTCCCCTTATTCTTTCCAGCTGCCCATTTTTCCCAGTCCCACCCCACCATGGTATCCCAGTAGAGCACCTTGGAAAAATATACAAGCTGAACAAGTCGATTTATCTGAAACTCAAGATTAAGTCTCAATCGTTGTGTAGGAAAGAACCGAAAGCAGGCCCATAAAAGTAAGACAGCATAACACTAATACACTAAACACGATACACCCCTCCCAAGCGATTAAAAATATTAAAAATATCCTGTTACACAGTTACAGGGAAAGTGCCCCTGCAGCACAATTTGACAAAGGCACAACTAGAAAGCAATGAAATAACCAAACTTTACATTTGCTATTGTCAAATCAGGCCGAGCACAAGCAACGCATGCAGGACAACGCTCTACGCTAGAAGAAGGTTTTCTGACACTAGCATGCTCAGGGAAGATCTAAATTGCGGTGGACTGGGGAATGGAAAAATGCAGAACCACATGAAAGAAAGGCAAACCCTGCTTACAAAACAGCAGTGAGTCAGCTCCTGAGGACTGGTCTATGACTGCTCTAAAAACAAGATGCACATTCCTGGTGTGATTTCCAGTTATACAGAATGAAAACAAGTCCATCCCCTACACACGCTTTTAATTTGGTAGGTGATATTTCAAAAAGGTATCAAGAAACATCAGTAGCATTTAACCCATTCAAGCTTCAGGAAACATTTTCAACAAGCGCTGATCCACACAGCCTTTTAACCCCGTGTGCATGAATCCACGTTCAATGCATCCAGTAAGCAGGAAACACTCATAGCCCTGGCTTCAGATCAATCAAAAACAACTTATCTTGGGGATACCTCCAACTGAAAAAGGTCATTGAGTTATTTTTAAGAGGCTCTTTCTAAAATGCCATGACCTCTTAGCCCGCCTAGTTCCGTCATCTTTGATCAGACCCTCCAGAAAGCCAAGAACATGCCCCAAGGCCTTTTGTGACAAGCTGTGAAACTCAGCCTGATATAATGCTGTAAGTAACACTATGTTACACAGCTACTCTGAGCATTTAGTTGGAGAGTCCAACCCTGTCCCCGCTGAAAAAGCCAAGACAGCTTTCAAGTTTTCCCAACCCACCTCCCTTTCGATGAGTGCCCTTGGCTGCAAGCAGCTCTCCCATTGACCATGTTACAGCTCATTTTGTTGATGGGGACTTTCTGGTCTTTTGCTTTCTTGTTGCTGTCCTTGTTTTCGGATGTTATTAGAGACCAGGGCTTTTCTAAGTATATTGACTTCTTCTGAAAAGTTAATATACACTCTAAGAATTACTGCAACACACGCAGAAAAACACAGGTCAGACAAGGCAGCTCTATCGTCTTACTTTGCTGACATGTACTAAACCAAGGTGCTAGTCACTGAATACCGTGTCAGCACACACCACAAGGAAGCAACTCGTCCAACCCCTCCCAAAAGAACAGAAACCTTTAAACTGGCTCATTTCAGGGAAAGGATAAGAGGTTGTTTAAGGTGCTGTTTGTGCACACTGAATCCCTCTGCCAGGTGCTGCAGTTTATCATTACTAAACACTTACATTGCAGAAGTACTTAGAGGCCTGAAGTAGGTCAGGGCCTCAGCATGCAAGGCACAGAATATATACATAATACATGACAGCCCTTGCCTCATCATCTTTTTCTGTATCAAGTGTTTGTCTCTTCCCACTAACAGCTATGTGCAACCCACACAAACAAGAGAAACTTGTGACTATGCAAAAAAAAAAAAAAAACACCAACCACAAATTCCACCAACTACGTACATGTTATCCAACATACAAGAACTACAAGTGCTATTCAATGTGCACAGAAGCAATTCTCCTCCTCATTAGGGTATTACATGTGAGGGTCTAGAGAACAAGTCTTATGAGGAACAGCTGAGGGAACTAGGGATGTTCAGCCCAGAGAAAAAGAGGCTCTACAATTACCTTAAAGGAGGCTATAGCGAGATGAGGATTGGTCTCTTCTCCCAAGCACTAAGTGATAAGTCAAGAGGAAATGGCCTTAAGTTGTGTCAGGGGAGGTTCAGGTCAGTTATTAGGAAAAATTTAGGAAAAATTTCTTCACTGAAAGGGTTGTGAAGTAGTGGAATGCGCTGCCCAGGAAGTGGTTGAATCACCATTCCTGGAGGTCTTCAAAGCATGTGTAGATGTAATGCTTAGTGACACTGTTTAGTAGTAGACTTGGCAGTGCTAGGTTAAAGGTTGGACCAGATGATCTTACAGATCTTTTCCAACCTAAATGAGTGTATGATTTAGCTAAATGTCAAACCAAAGCATGCTTGGAGCTTTTAGTTCGGCATAACTCGAGTAATTATAACAAAGACAGAAGTAGTTGAAATAAGCTTTGCTAAATACTTATGGATGAGAGCTCTAGTTCTCAGCTCCTCATCTCTCCCAATCTATGCATGCTGTTTTTGTGAAAGTCACAGTTCCTCTATTATTACTTTCAGACTGAACACTGGTTGAGACAGAAGTTGTATGAAACCAAGAAATACATAAGTATTAAAGTTACATGAGTTGTAGGGAGAAAAACTACAAACATAGTGCTAGAAACACATTTATGTATCTTAAATCAGTTGAATTAAAGAGGAATGAACATACCATAAATCTCAAATGATGATTAACAAGACAATAGAGCTCTAGGCAGCCTGATTATTTCACCAAGCTGTCAGTCATTCCAGATTGTCTTGATCTAAATCCTCATACCAGGACAGCACAGCCCCAAGAGGTGGATCAATACATTACCCAGCTCTTTGCTCCATGCCACTGCATCTCTGTGGCACCACCCACCCACCTCTGCCACTCCAAATACTCACCCACATCCTAGAGCACTTCCCCGCAGCTGAAAAGCATGCAGGACCACAAGCTCCAGCTGCAAACTACAGGCAGACACTGAGCTGCAGTCCTTCTGCAAGCAGCAATTTTTTTATTTTTATTTTTATTTTTTTTCTTTTTTTAAACATTTCAAACACAACATCATTAATAATCACTAAGTTCCTTACATAATTTGAACTGACCAGAAAAATGGACTTTGTAGGCAGCTCGGATAAACATTCTACTTCAAAAGGTGGCAGATTCAGTTTAGCAGCAGAAAATTACTTTTTTTTTTTCCCCACAGCTCTTGCAGAAGATAAGAGTTAAGGGAATGGGAAAGAGATTGATGCCCTACTGATCAAATCAATTCTAATTATGCAGAGAAAACTTTTCTACAGCTTCCAATTACACTGAGCAAGAACTACTTCATGAAATGCAAAGTCAGATAAGTGAGAAGTTTGGGAACTCAACAACAAAAGCCAGGTTTGTAATATTCAATCACCAGAACAAGTAGAATGTTACAACTGCAAACAAACTCTAGCATTTGAAATAATAAACAAAACTAAGAAATGTATTATTCATTTAAATGTAAAAAAATAAGTCTAAAAGGATCTATAAAAAGTGACACAATACTGCAACTAAACCACAGCAACACTGAAATAATTGGGCGAAGAGCTGTTTGCTTTTTTACTGCAAATCCCTCTCTCTCCCCTCATCTTTACTGTCTGAGATGCCGGACAATAATCTCACCAACTTCTTATAGTACGTCCTTTTCACCACCAAGAAGTGAAAGTACAACATTACTATACAAAATGTTAAGCAGATCTACATAAAATCAAGTCTTGGAAAGGAAAACTTCACCCTTCCATCCCAATCCCTTCTACTGTCCTTAGCTGCTGGAAGCATTTCACTTCCCAGCAAGATTAAATCAGGTCTGGATGAGGACAGGCATACCTTACTCCTGATGGTCAGCCTCACTACACCAATTTCATGCTCTTAGAGCATGAAACCTCCAAGACAACAAACACACTGTGATGGTGCTGCCTTACTCAAGAAAGCATTGCCTACCTAAGACAAGGGACAAAGCTTGAGAGAATGACAACAAGTTGAGGAGCTCCTTCTACCTATCCAAAAAGTACCTCCTGAGATTCCAGTGGAGAATTCAGAGAAGGATAAGAATTTCAAAACAACATCATATTGTGTCAAAACACATAGATAAAATTACTAAAGTCTACCGAATTTGCTTTCTGTTTAGTCAAATATTGGTCTATGCAGATGAAAGCATTAAACATGACATTACTCCATTAAAGGCTTAAAGAACTACTATGTTTTGACCTTTGTCACACACTCTATGCTACAGCAAGTTTGCTGACAAATATCCATACTCCACACCCTTTTTTCCCGGAGGTCCTGCAGTTGGTACTGCTGCCCGTGGCAGGGCCAGGTCCGGACTCACAGAAGAACCAGCCGGCCAGAAGCGGCTCAGCTTGCAGCAGTCTGGCCGTGGGGACTGGCCTTGGTTGTCACTGATGAACAAGCCTTTTGTCTATTCAAAGCAGCATCAAAGCTAAAAACAGCGGAAAAAACACCAAAGTAAGGTCATTTTCCAGTTTGTTTCTAATGCTAGCACTGAAAATTCTGCATGACAAATATAACTCTACCAGTGGGAAAGAAAAAAAAAGATAACATAACATGGAAATAGCAGTCCTGGGGTGACATACATGGAGGTCCTTCTTACTGCAAAGAAGCAGCTGAAATACAATTTGTGCTGAAACCTATGAAAAAAATTCCTTCTGCTTTGAGACAACCTTGACAACAACACCATTGCAGACAGAAGAGTTTACTGTTTTGGGGTGAATTTCAATTTCATTTACTCATAAATTAACTGAATTCTAATTACTTTTTCTGGTATTGAAATAAATGCATACACATGCTCATTTGGGAAAAACATCCCTTGCTCTCCAGGCCCCTCACCACATGCTGTGCCCAGTTCCTCCGGTGAGGCAGTGCAGGACACGGGGCCAGCGTGCCGTGCTTCCTCCACCAGCCGCAGCCCCCTCAGGCTCACCTTGCATTACGTTTATGTTCCAGCTGTCTCCAAAAGGGATCCACTGCTGGCTAAAGCTGAGCCAATGGGCAACACTGGCTGCACCTCTGAGACAGCATATTGAAGAAGGAAAAACCTAAGAACTAACGTTTTGTCTTACATCACCCAGATGTACAACATGCTGCGACACTTGTCAGCAGGACACAAGAAACCAAAAAAGAAAATACCCAAGCAAATTTTTGTCTTCCTCAGGTCCCTTTCATTCTACTTCTAGAAGGTCAGCACTGACACTTGCTGCATGCACGTAGTAAACAAATAGCTCATACAGACAAGCTGCTTTTAAAACTTACCAAAAGCACATCAGTGAAGTGTGATTTAAAATAAATGAGCTGTGTTTAAGGATATCAGTATTTCCCCTGGCACTTCATGAGTTTGCAGCTGCAGAAATTCCTCTTAAAAAAATCAAAAGGGGTTTCTAGACATAAAGTTGATATATATATTTATGCATACACATTTCACCCCAGTTACCAGACCAGAACACTTACACAGTAAAGCCCCTAGCCACACTTTAACGCGTTGCTGATTTAGCTGTATCAACCAAGAATCCCTCTTCTCTCTTGCCAGCAAAAACTTACTGTAGAAACCTTTTCAGTGGCTGTGAATTTTCTTCTGCCTGCACAAACTGTTCCTTTCATAGCACCTGGTTTAAACAGCACCAGCAGAAAAATCTCTCGTTGCTGTAGGGGCACCTCAGGAGGAAGTGGTGAGACAGGGTAAAGAAAGCTTGCATGTGGGAGGGGTGAAGGAAAAGGAGAGCATTGCATCAGCACAGCTTACATCCACAGAAAAAGGGAGGAAGTGGTAACTGCCATCACACCAGGTTTGTGCCAGTAGAAAACTAAACTGCAAAGTCAAAATCCTACCGCAAGAAGTAACAGCAACAGAAGTCTGCACACAGGTCAGAATCACCTACTTTATTTTGACATGGTGTCCATTTGGATTTGGATTTCATTTTGGTTTCTATTTGGATTTTTGTCATACTTCGTGTATAATGTGTAATCTTCCCAAATTAAGATAGCCCGAAAACATACTTGCAAGCTATATCCATTATGTCTAGTAGATACTAATCCTATTCCACACTTCCCCCAGCAGATGATTAAGTGTCAGTTCTGTTAACTGTTTCACTGCTGATAAGATAAATATTAACATTTCTTTGCTAAAACCTATCTCACAACTCCAAGTCACCTGTAAAAGCCTCTTATGAGCAAATCCATCCACATATTTCTCCATGCAGCAGTAAAGAATGCTTCATCTTCACTCTTCATAATGAGCAATGCAGCCTCATTCTGACTACATGAAAAGTACACAAAATTGAGTAGACAGCTACTGGTTAAGAAACAACAAAAAAGCTTTAGATGGGTTAAGCAGAGTCATAAAGACAGCCCTGTCTGTGTTTCTACTCAAATATGAATCTCTGTGTTCCCCTCCCTCCTTTTTTTTTTAAAAAAAAAAAAAAAAAAACATGATCTACTGCAGGTTATGCAGCCTGCCACAACACATCAATGCAGAAGCCAGTACGGCCTGGCTGCAGAATTTAGGTCAGCCTGTCTGTGGAGTACATGAGGTCTTGCACATAGCCATACATTTTCTAGTAATGCTTCAGTAATCCCTCTTCATCCTGCTATGTGGCTATTTCAACAGTCACTACTAGCTTTCCTCTAACTCCCTGACAAAGGACTCTCTGCAGGAGGGATGTTTGCAGGCAAATGAGCCACTACCTCTTCTTCCTGTGAAGCAGGAAGCCAGTTGTTGAATCAAATAAATGCTGCTTTTTTTTTCCCCAGGGCAAAATAGTAAAGGCTATATTAGAAATGCATGCTAGAAAAAGACATCCCTTTTCCTAACTACAAAAGGAAAGATAAAATCAGATTGAGCTGGAAATTACCCCCAAATCATTAATATTTTTCAGAATAGATTATCTAAACAAAAACCCACTTTTTTCCACCTGGGTCAATAAATAAAAGCATCAAAATGTGACTCGAATAAATTCAGACAACCTAAGGGACAGATGCTGATATTTCTGAAGACAAAGCATCATTCCAGGTGAAAAATATGTCTCCAAAGAGACTTCCCTCCAGAAGTAAATTGTGGGCTGCTGTCATCCCAAGCACTGTATGAACAAACATAGTGGTAAATTCTTAAGGATTTTTTAAGATGCACAGAAAATATGCACAAGTCTTTTCAGAACATGGTCCTCAGAGCAGGAGTTCCACATCAACTGAAAAGTACAGTTATGTAAGGAAAAAAAAAATAATAATACAATAAAGCAAAACCTTGAACTTCTCTGGCTGTCTTCATCTAAAATGAGCCTAACAACCAAAGATGTGCATACAAGAATAAATATCAGTTTCCAGGAACAGTTACAGGAATCTCAGCAAATAACACGGTTAGCAAGCTGACGGTTGGTTTTGTCCTACAATTCACCAGTCTGCTACCTTTCTGTACTATGTAACATGCTTCTTGAAAAGCTGGCATTTAGAACTCCAAATAAGAACAAAGAAAACTATCTGTCCTTTAAGACATCAAATTGCTATTCAACACTCAAACACTAATTAAGAGTATTCTTAGCCAATTCTTTCCAATCCACGTGCAGCTTAGGTACTTGCAAGCACTGAGCTGTATCAGAACTCAATGTCTAAATCAAATACCCCCCAAAACACAAGAGCTGCATGCATTTACGTTCACCTCAGGTCTACTACAGAATAGTAGCTTACAGCACGCACCCACGCTGGGCACACAAGGGATGGAGATATCATTCCCAGACCACAGGCACATCATGCATGCACACAACACTTAAGAAACAGTTCTATTTTTATTTTTCTAAATCAACAGTCATTCACAATTCCACGTTACTCAGCACCAGAGGACTTGTCCCACTCCTGGCTCAGTACCTGATCAGGCTGTGCTTCTCCTCCTTCCTGCTCTGGCTGCAGCTGGGCTGAGCTCTGGCTCCAGGAGGCTCCGGTGATGAGAACACCAAGCCAGGTGCTGGTGGTCACTGTCTCATTTTGGTAAGTGCCTCGGACTCTTCCTGTGTAAAAACAAACTGCTGTGAATCAAACCAGCCGAGTGAAGCATTGGCACTTGTGGGGGTGTCAGCGAAACGCCGCTCTGCGACACGGAAGCAGAGTTAGTCATCCTCTTACCACCAGTGCCTGGTCTCTGGGGGAAGGCTGAGCACACCCTTATTTTAATAATTTCAGAAACACTCTAAATGAGTTGTCTTAAAGAGCCAAGATCCCTCGAACTAGCAACTCGCCATTTCCCCCATATTTTATTAAACACACAAGCTCCGCCACCACACTCAACCGAGCGCACCACTCTTTCCACACTGCCCCCCCCCCAACGCTGTAGGAGCCAGTCCAGACCAGCTACACGCTGATCCCACCCAGACTGCTGCCTTACAGCCGTGTGCTGGACAAGCAACCCGCAGGCTGCCTGGAAACCTCACGCCCGTATCCCTGGGACAATAACATGGAGAAGAAATGGGACTCTCCCCCAGCTGCAGCCCCGCATGCCTCCCCTCGCCTCCAGCCGCCCAGGCAGCGCTCAGCCTGCAGACGGAAAGCAGCGGCTCAGCAAAGCCAAGAGCCACGTGCCGACAGGTTGCTCATGAGTATTTATTTTAGTTTGCTGCTTATGAAGTATGCCTCGTTACAAATCAAGTATTTCACAGTAATTGCCTCCAATCAACAAACACAGGGCAAGCCGCTGGGCGTGCGGACGCCACTGCAGAGCCCAAACCCTGTCACGGCCGCGGCTCCCCCGCTGCCCCCAGCAGGACCTGCCACCACGCGCCTGCCACCTCCACAGCGGGGAGACCTGGGCCAGCAGGTGGGGAAGGCGCTGCTGAACACGCAAACAAGAAGTGCATCTTCAAGTAAAGGGGTTTTCCTTTTTCCTCCTTAAGAAGGGTCAGGGGATTGCAAAGCAGTGGTCAAGAGGTCTCTTAGGAGCGCTCAATCACTTCACAGGCCGCAGCACTGAAATCTGAGGCTTCAGAGCCTGCTTGCTGTCTTTAAATGCATGGGGAGGAAAAAAAGCCCTGACTGGGTACTTTACAAAGGTCTGCTGTGAGCAGGTTTCAGGAGAGACCTTTGGAGCATACTTGAGCCCTGACAGAAAGTGCTCCGATAGCCGCAGGGCCATTCACCTTGGCTGTTTCCATAACCTCCCCTTGCGAGGTCAGAGAACCACACAAGGGCTGGGGAAGGGTTTGCCGTGCCTCAGCCTCTCCCTTGCAGCCATCCCAAAGTCAACAGCCAGCATTTGAGAACAGAAGGCAAAGGCAGCTAACGCTGCCAAAGCAAGAGGAATGATTTTATTTATTTATTTATTTATTTATTGAAAATGCATCAGCCTTTAAGGAGAGGTGTCCAGAGAGGCCAAACACCACCACCACCACACTGGTGAGGCATAGAAGAAAAGGACATATTGTCTTCAAGGGCACTAACTCAGTCTGAAAGCCTGCTGAGGTCCACCACCACTCTCCCCTTGCCAGGGCAGACCAAGCACAGGAACTAGAACATACCAGGAGGAAAGGCTGAGGGAAACAAATGACAGATAAAGCACTCAAGAATCCAATTTTGGTTAAAAAATAATAATATTAAAGTAGAGATTCTTGTATAAATCATATCAGTGTGTAAGGAAATGCCTGTGCTGAGACAAGGCCAGCAAAGGAATTTTCCCTGCAGTCCTTGCACAGAAATTCCTCTGGATTCTGTTCCAAGCCCCGTTTGAAGAATTCTTCCAAGTGGCTCCCCCCTCTCATTTTTGAGGTGACAGCTTCAATTTACTAAAACAAAGCAACATCCTATTTACAGGAACATCTGCTCCAATACAAGATTACACACCCACTCTTCTACAGATCCAGCACGTGGGATAGCTGGTGTGAAGGAGGTTAAATAGGGAGCACTCGTACCATTTCTATAACCTCGTCTCTCCTCCAGCTCTTGTTCCCCCTAGTCTTTTGCTGTGCTTTCAGGCTGCTCAGCACAGGGAAAGCCTTACACCCTACATACACTGGGGTGATGGCATCAGGCCAGGCACTTGGCACATCTGGCAAAACACATGCAACCTCCAAACGCCACATCCTGTATGCCGTAGCCTACGTGTGGCTGCCTTTGTCGGTGCAGTCACTCAATCAAACATTTTTTCCACTACTAAAAATACTATTTCTGCTGCAATTAGCATGGAAACAATCATTGCTAACAGAATGAAATAAAGAAATCAGATGACATTTGCAAAGCAAATTATTGTGAGTTCTGTAAAAAGAGGAGAATGCAGAGAAATCCCAGTATTTTGCGGAAGAAGCGGAGATCTTCAGGGTGGGGGGGAGAACTCAGTTAATAAATTAACTATAAATGAAGCAGTTTCACTCATAAAGAGGTTTAGTTTCAGCACAACCAAGTAATTCTCAGTTCCACACACATACATTTCCAAGAGCGCAACCAGCCGCCGACATTTGACAATCGCTTTGGTTAAAATGCCATCTTCCTCCCTTGCTGCTGCATGAGAAAGACAAACAACAACCCACCACAGAAGAAAAATGTCATGCTACCAAGAGAGAAGAAAACCCCCAAGCCAGCACGGAAACCTACTACAGAAGTATTGTCAAAAGCAGCATGCGACCTAACCAGATAAATACCAGATTTTGCTGCTACCTCCGAGCAAGGTTTCACAATCGGCTCCAGCTGACTGGAGGCCACCCTGGAGCTTCAAAGGCCCCCAGCCCTGTCCCCAGCTGCGTGGGAGAAGTGGGCAGGAGGGCAGAGTGGGTCTGCTCCAGCCAGACTTGGAACGGCCTTGCCTCCGGAAAACGCCTTAGGCACTGCTCCTGCTCCACGGAGCCCCGGGATCCCAAAAGGGACCCACAGGCAGGGCACCCTGGTGCTGCCGGCAACCTGCTCTTTGACCCACAGGCAGCGAGAGCAGGAGCTGCTATCATATTCTTTACCAGACAGCAAGCCAAATTCAGGATCTCACGAGCTCAGGCAGTGAGCAGGTAAACCATCAGAGGCTGAAGAAGCCCTCGATGGAGGGGTGACAGTGGCAGCTACCACCCGCGGAGGAGGGAGCGGAGAAGCAGCACTGCGGCCTCGCCCACATGGACAGCTCTGCAAGTGCAAGGCCAGGCTCTTCCCAGTCCAGCCTGGAAGCCTTGAGGAGCCAGTTAAATTTGCTGTAACTGATGTCTAGAACTACACATTGGTCTGTATCACTTCAGAAGGTGCTTCTAAACTGGTTTTCACCCAGGAGAAGCTGGCCATGGGGACAGGGATTGTACATGCCCTGCATCTGGAGAGAGACCACCCTCATCACGCCAGCCGATGCACACACTTCCTGGGCACAGAACAGCACGTGTCATCTAGTACATTCAAATCTTATTTTATATTTACTCATACTTTTCTCAACAACCCTGTTACCTCCTTGCCTTTGCTATGCTGCTACTATTTTTGTGTTTGTTTTTTTTTTGTATTTTTGCATGCCTCTTTAGCGGTTCTATTTCATGGCTTCACTGTATGCATTACTATTTTTGTTCTTCTGCAAGATTTGCTCAGCAATTTCTTTAAACTGACTGATGCTAATAAGGACCCTCATAACTTTACCTTTCAATCTAGGTACATCTTAAATCAAATTACACTAAAAAACAAACAAATACCAAATCTAACAATTAATTTTAACTGCTGGAAATAGTCTTGTCCAAATCGCTTCATTTCTCGTGGTTGTTTTTTTTTTTCATCAGTACATTTCTGCCTCATTCTCAGTTTACTCTCGTTTCCAAGAGCTGCTCTTCTTCCATTATTCGTATTAGACACCCTCCTGCCTGCTTCCCCACTGGCGGACTCGCCCTGAGCACGCTTGGCTCTGCAGCACGAGGAGCCCTGTGTCTCCACATTCCTCTGCTTCCTTGTTCCAAGGGCCAATGGTTTGTTGTCAGAGGGATAGGAAAGGTGGGGAGCAAAACTATCAACTGCCTTCCCTTTCCCTCTACTAACAATGCCAATGAGGTAAAACAGTGAAGAAATTTAGTATGGATTATAAAACAGCAAACATTACTTAAAAAAAAGAGTCATATGCATAAAAAACTTCATGTCCCTTTTGTCAGTTCTTCTCGGCTGAGGCAGTTTAGGCTTTATTTCTTAATTTAATTAGACAGAAAGCAAGCACATGAAAGTTTTTGGATGACAGCCACTGAGAGAAACTCTTTATGTAGATTTGTGAGTCTGTATTTTTAAACACCAGTCAGATTAAGTGTGAAGTCTGGTTCCTCTGTGCACCTTTGATGAGGGCAATTGCTAATACACGTGGAAAGGGTCGGTAACCGTATCGGAGCTGGGGAACAGAGCAGGACAACACGCTACCTTTCACACTTCTTATTCACGTTTTTTTTTCATGCAATGACCGCCAGATTCTCGTTCCCATCCTCCCTTTCCATGATCTGTACACAGAGCACCATGTACAGATATGCAGGATGGACTTTTTGAAATCGTTCACTGACATTTGCATTGGTTTAGTGCACGAATTTCTACTGAACAATCAGAACGACACAATCCTGAGAACGTGTTCCTCTGTGAAGACTGCAAAGGCGACAAAATGTCTATTACATAATACTTCTGTATAAAATATTAATATTCACAGAGGGAGCTTTTGAACTGAAAGGTTATTTTCTATGATTAGCAAGTCACTGTTGTATAAGCCTGTTTTTTTTCTAAAAAATCACTGTATTCGAGACAGACAACCCATACTTTCTGTTGACAAAAGACAAAATCAACTTTGTAGGTACACATATCAAGGTACACAAAAGATCTCCTTGGTGTTACCAGCCTGTCTTAACCTTAAGTACTGCAAGGTTACAGAACCACCTCTGTCCCTAGCACACAGCTCCCGCAGCCCGCACCAGGGTTATTCCGGTGTTCTTCATACGAGATCTCACACCAACTGGAAGGGTAAAAGTTCCCTTTCTTTCCTATCCTGTGATGGCTGAGGAACAGACAGATTATTCAGACACCATATTTATATACATACCACATGCATTTGTTTTCTCCTTACAGCTATAATCAGAAGCTGGGAAAAATCACTGCAGCAAGAATGAAGTTTGTTAAATGTAGCCCACCCAAAAAAAAAACCCCACACTGCTTTTAGCAGGCATGTTGGTATCTGTGGCATCAGCCAGGCTTGAAAACACCAAAGGTGTGGCAGTCCTGTCTTCTGCAGAACCCAAGGGCAATCAAGAACATCGTTTATAGAGCAACTTATCTCAGTGCTAACTTGTTAAGAATGAAGTCCAAGGGAAAAAAAAAAAAAGGCATCTTGGCTGGGGCTATGCAGCCATTTGGTTGCATGGGGGTGGGTAGGAGCCTGCCCTGCTGCTTCGTTGGAAAGGCTATGAAGAGCTTCCACATTTGTGCTTTTTCCTTTCTGTGTCTATCTCCACTGAATAGAATAGGGGAGGGGTCCAGCAGATGCTCGGGGACACAGTCTGCTGCAGGTCTCCTCATACTTGCCAGCTCAATGGGAGTTGTAGGTAACACAGCATTCAGGCAGCCCCCAGCCTTAACCTCAACACGGGAAAATTAGGAGACACAACCCAGGCAGAAAAATCCTGAGCAAGTGAGGAGAGAGGGATTTATATTAAGGCTGTTTAGAACCCTGATTTGGGAAGCACGCAGCTTTTCCAAATTTAAATACTAGGCAATCAGTTTGAAGAGATATGACAATAACAGAAAGAAGTAACACTTCATTAGCTATTATGCCTGTCCCCCGGGTCTGGGAAATCTTCCACTGCAGCTTCCTGGCCTTCAAGGGAGACCTCTGTAAGGCAGAACAGCCAAGATGCACAACTTTTAACAGAGAGACCACATAGGGAAAGTGTTCGTTCTTAACACTATGAAGGAGCAAGATAGGTCACAAGAACTGGACCATTTCCTCTACTGATCACACAACACAAAATGCAAGACCATGGGGAATAAAGGTGACTGCTATCCTCACTCGCTGCTAGATGCCATATGCTCTCAGCCTGGTTATTTTTTCTGCTTCTTCATCAGAGCTACCTTCACCAAAAAGGAGGTCTCAGAAGAGAAAAATATCTGAGCAACAGATAACTTTTCTCCTTCCCTAAGGTCGCTGTAACGTGATTGTTTCTGAAATCCTGAGCATCACGACTATTCCAGCCTTAGAGCAAACCACTTCTGAGGAAAGTGACTCGAGTAGAAAGAAGGAAAACTGTAGGTAGCAACAGTTCTGAGACTACATGAACAACAGGTTTTCACAGCCTAGATTGTACACGAAAAGGAGGAAGAAAAGGGGAGGTACTTCTTTTAGAGAAGTGCCAAAAAACAGGTCCTTGGTGCAGCCGTGCCCTCTTCCCATACCACTGCTTTCCTCCAAGTGTGAGCAAAAGAAGCGTTCTGCTGGCTGAGTCCAAGCAAACAAGCTTCCTCCTTGAAAGGATGTTTCCCTCACCACTCAGGGAGCTGCTACACAAGGGCATTTGAGTTGTCTTCCCTATCTGCTTCCTGGAGGGGGCCAGCAACCCACTGTTCCAAGACTGGAAGAGCACAGTTGAAAAGAAAACAAAAATAACTGAAAAGAACCTTGATTCTTTTAATTAAAGAAAGTTGTGTCGAGAGAAAGATTGAAGCAGTGTCAGTTAAAATTAATGATGTGGAAATTAGTATTACTGATGGTATTAGAAAGCGCCAACTTGACTCGTGACGCACTTTGCTTTTTAACATGCCAAACCCCAAGATGATTCTCAACAAGTCAAACACTAGAAATGCTGGCTTTGTTCTTTCCTAAATTTGTTTGGAATCTCTGAGGGGAAAAATTATTTGGCAAGCAATCAGTACCTATTCTTTGTTATATGGTTAAAAGAAAATTGCACTCAATTTGCTTAGACCAAAAGATCGTGAGCCAAACCCGTCCCCAATGCAGGCAAGTCAAACTTGGAAAAAACGTGGCTCAAAGTGTTCTCGAGGTACGAGGTGTGGAACTGCTTTAAAACAATAACTACCGTTGGCTTTTTTTGGAAGCTGCTAGAAAACTGTATTTCACAAACATCCTCCTCTGTATTTCAGCCCTTTTCTGGCAAATACTTACAGGTACAGGCCCACAGCAGCTCAGCATCACAGCCAAGAATAAATACTTGCAAAATCAAGCACCACTGCTGTGGCCCCAGAGAGCCTTTTGCATGCATGCATGCTCATGAGACCATACACGTGCAGACAATTAGTCATATGCACAAGTCTTTACATGGTGAAGTCCACAGACTTTTCACTGCTTGTTAGAAAAAAAACGTTTAAGATGTCAGTTATGCAAAAGCACAGACAGCTCTTTATCTAAATGCAAAGCTTCTGGGGAAAACTATTTCCATTTTTCTTAATATATCAATAGCATTATTATTATTTTTTTGCTAGGTTATAATCTCTCCACAGCCAAGAGACAAAAAAAAAAAAGGAGAACTAGTGCAGTCTAGTTCTGATGCTGACAAAAAAAAAAGGAGAAATTTAAACAGCAGAAACTTAACATGCTTTATTCTTTTTACATTATATAGTAACATTTGAACATCAGGTAAATACTGCTAGTTATGTTTTATGAATATTTAGGAATCCACAGTATTTTTATGAATTCACTGGAAGATACAGATTGTTCTTTTGAACAGAAGAGAAAAACCTTTCAAGTTCACTGCTTGGCAAAAGCAGCACTAACTATGTGGAACTCCTTTCTGTCTGCCTCTAGTTGAGAAAATAGCTTACTGGCTTCCCCCGTGACACCATTTGTGACTCAAGCTACTTTTCAGCAAAACAGCCATCACCAGCCCCACTGATAAAAAGGTTTAAGCCTCAGGGCACTAATTAACCCTTCGTGATCAGCCGGTTTCCACACATTAGTCAGTTTCCCCACCAAGCCCTCTGCTATCAGAGGTGCAGGAGGAAGCCGAGGCACCGAGTCAGCACTCTGCCTCCGGAGGTCCCAAGGAAGCCGTCAGCGAGTGACAGGAGGAACTGGCAGCATGCAGGGCAAAAAGCCTCAGCCAGCAACGCAGGACCCGATTCAAAATCCATTGACAGCCACTGGCTTCGAACAGGACCTCGACGCACTGCACGAAGGAACGAGAAAACCTGGGGAAGCAAGAACTGGCTTTGAGGCAGGAAGCCTCAGCGCAGTCACTTCTCATAGAGCTGCAGCAAGCCACAGCACACGTGGTCGCAAGTGCTTCTGACCACAGGAACGCGTGTACCATTTTCTCCTGTGGCATTTATTTTCCACCCATCCTGTCACTAGCAGGACCTATTGCAACGTATCTCCAACAGCATTTGCTTTTTCCTCACCCTCCGGGCGTGCTGTCAGAAGAGATGCCCACGCACAGGACGTAAAGCCGTGGTATCTCCACGGCACTCCCTGCCTGCTGGTACAGGAGAGAGGGAGGCTTTTCTGAGGTGACAGAAGGCAGGGCTGAGAAAGAGCTGGAACTCGGGAACTGCCTTTCACACATTCAGGTGCATTAGTGCAACGTACGCTAGTTAATCTTCACAGCAAGCATTTAAGTACTGTCACCCTCCTTGCATGGCTATCGCCCCGGTTTGCTCCCATTACTAATTACCTCCCGTGACAGCAGCTCGCAGACTTCCTCAGCTGCTGGTGCTGCTGCTCCAGAACGCCTTCCCCAGGTCTGAACACGCCGCACGGGTTGCCTGCCATCCCCCCGGAGGTGCCAGGACCGGTGCGGGTATCTACAGAGCACATCTGCATCTCACAGCGCTAATTGCTGCTTGCTGCAGCTCCCTTCTCCGCCTTACCTCATCCAGACTTTGTAAACTTTGGATCTTTACCACAGTAACCTCGCTTGCAAATAAACGAGGAATGTTTAAATTGATACCGCTATTGTGTGCGAGAACCCGGCGGCAGCAGACATGACAGACAAGTGGTTTTCACACTAAGCAAGATACAGGCAAGGCACCAACTGAGTTTACTAGAAAGGCAGCGCTTCCTCAGAAGCATGGGAGAAAATGGTGTACGGCACAGAAAATATAACCAGAGGAGCATATTCCTGGGTCAAGACCTCATAAATCAGTTTCAACTAACAACACGAGGTTTACAGGGGATTTATAAATCACAAAGACCGAACACGATCCTGGCCTCGGAGCAAGGCTGGCTGAATTAATTTAAGATGGCAATCAAGGGCAAATAACGTAACACCAACCATCTACACCACCAGTCCTTGCTCCAAAGCCGAGGAGACGTGAAGAGAGGTGTTTTTCTTTGCTTTCTCCGGGGGAAGAGGAGGAGGGAGGCAGAAAGGGACTTACCTACCCGCCTGGGATGAGGGTGCTTTGCGGCAGCTCCGGTCTGCGGGACCGAAATGCCAGCGCCGCTCCTGCCCAGCTCCCGCACCCTAACGCCCCCTCCCCACGCGGGGGGCACAGCCATCCCCCACCTTCGGTCTGCGAGGCAGGAAAGCCGGTCCTTCCCCACCACCGCGGGCAGACACGTTGAAGAAAATAAATAAATCAATAAACACTGCTTTTTTTTTTTTTTTTTTAAAGCCGACACCGCCGCCGAGCAGCCGGCACGACGGTGCTGGGGGGGGGGGGCGCTCCCCGCGGCGGCTGGGGCCCGGCAGCGCCCGGCGTTCAGCACCACCATTACAGGAAGTCCCGCCGAGCCCCGCCGCCCCGCACGCCGGGCTGCTCACCGCCGCCGCCCTCCATTTTCCAGCCCCAGCAACCTGCCGCGCCGGGGGCCGGCCCCCGCCAGGCGAAACCGGGAAACGGGGGGCGAGCGCCGGGAGCCGGCTGCGCCCCCGCGACACGGCAGCGCCCGGGGTGGGCTGCCCGCGGGACCGAGGGAAGGAGGGGATGGGAGCCGGGCAGCGCAGCGACAGGGGCGGCGAGGGGCTGGGGCGCGCCGAGGGGCCACACGCACCTTCCTTCTCCGCGGTCGCTCACTCCCGCGGCGCTGCCATGCGGCGAGGGGGGCGGCCGGGCCGAGCCGGGCCGGGCCGGGCCGGGCGGAGCTCGGCTCCTAGCGGCGCCCTGCAGCGCGCTCTCCGCATGCGGCGCGCACCCGCATGGCTCGGCGGCACGGACGGCACCGGCAGCCGGCGGGGGCCGGTCCCGCGTCCCGGAGCACCGCCCGCCGCCCGGCAGCGGCCAATGGCCCCCGCGGCGCCGCGCATGTGAGGGCCGGCCCCGCCCGCACCGCCCGGCCCCTGCCCTCAGGTGCCGGTGGGGAGCCGGGCCCGGCCGAGCGGCGCTGAGGTGTTCCCTGTCTCCCCGTGGCGGCTGCAAGCCCGCGCTTTCATTGCTGAGGCGCTCTGTGAAAGTAAAATTAAATAAAATTAAACGGGTGCTTCTCTGGGATCCGACCGGCCGGGTGGCGGGGGTGCGCCACGCACGGCGCCGCCACACACGGAAACCAGCGCCTGAGGGGGAGCTGGCACCAAACCAGGCTCGCCCCAAAACCTCCTTACCCTCCTTCCTACCCTCCTTGCACTGCAGGGGCAGCCCTCTCACCCCTCTTCCGAACTCTTCACTGGGTGCTGACAACTGACCAGAACTGCCTGTAGATAAATACTTCAACTAGAACTGGATGTGACTTTTTCCTTTTGAAATTGTTGCACTTGATCAAAAGTAGAATTCAAAAGCAAAAAAAAAAAAAAAAAAAAAAAAGGCTTATGCCAAATTTTCCTTCTTCCCCCATGACTTGTAGGAACTGGAGGGGAAGAGAATCACTAAGTGCTTGTTTGGAATAGCCTTCTGTCCCTTCAAAGACTGAGAATCTCCACGTTTTTAGCTGCATTTTTAATCAGACCTTCTCCTCTAACTGACGGCAAGATGTATCAAAGATCGCAAGTGAAAGCACTTCTTAGCAGCACTTAGTTTCCCAGACCAGAAAATCAGGGCAGCTTGTCCTGCTCCCAGCTGCTCAGCACTATTTTCATACCAGCATTTTCATCTGGCAGAGAATTTCAGCAGAGTTCAGATTTAGTCTAATGAGTTGTCATTTATTTTAAGCTTTGATTTTCAATACCTTCATCTGGGCTTTTAGTTATTTTCTTCTCTGAGATCATCAACACTTGCATTATTTTTGGCCAGCGTTTTAGACCTCGCTGTTTCCTCAGTAGGGCGAACTTGTTATCTATCCATCCATCTATTTATTTTTGCTCTGACCCAGTGCCCAGGCCACATAGGGTCTGCAGTAGCAGGGCTCCACGCCAAGGTAGGATTAATAGAGATAAAAGCACTACAATCTGGTAAACATCAAGGCAAGTGAAAACAGATAATAGCAAGAGCTGCTGGCTGGGAAGTCCTGACTTGCAGGCAGCTGGCAGGGAAATTCAAGCAGAAGAAAAAGGATTTTTTCAAATGCCAGAGTTGGTCAGAGCCAGCTGAATCCACATTCACTTGGCAATCACAGACACCTCGCCGAGCGGACACGCAGCAGCAAAACAAACGCATAACTCTGGGGACAGGAGGCAGAAGACACCCGGAGGCTGGGCAGATCTAGATCCAATTAGAGGCCATTTCTGACGGGCAAGCACAAGTGTGAAAGTCTTACCTCCTACAGAACATCTGCTGGGTTGGGTGGATTATTTTTTTCCCCTTGTGATACATACGTAAAGGTAACTCAATTTTTTGATAATTTAAAACCCTCTATTTCCCTCCTTTTCAAGCGGAGAGTCTTCTCCCCCTGTCTCAGGCTTGGTCTCCCCTGGGCCCAGGTCAGGGTGCTCCTGGGCAGCTCTCTGCATCGCTGGTTGTGGCCCTGCCCTTCAGGTACCTGCTTATGTGTGGTCCAGGAAAGAGGAGGGGATAACAACCTGGTTGGGGGAATCGATGCCCCAGCTGGTCTGTGTTCCTGCTGCAGTGTATAGGGTTGTTTCAGCAGAAGAACAAGTTAGCCAGCTGCAAGTTGCTCCATATCACAACAGAGGCCAGAAAGACACAGACAGTGGAGAGAAAATGGCATCTTTCCACTTGCACAGGCCTGGTGTTGGCCCTTCACAACTGAAAAACACTCCTATTGCTGTTCTGATCTGTGGCTCAGAGCTCTGAATTCAGATGCGGGAGCTGCTTTCAGAACAGCCATGCAACACACCTCTGCTATGCCCCCACAGCTGTCCTCGCTCAGTCCAAGGTGGGCACATGCTGGGGGGGGCACCAGCAGAAGGTAAGCGTAAGGAAGAGAAGGTGCCAAAAGTGGGGAGTGCCAGCGGCTCCTCGGAAAGCAATGAGGAAACTCCACACTGGGCAATATTTCAGTCCTGGCTTTGTGCAGGCTGGCCGATTTTCCTCCCAAGACAGATTTAAGAGGAAGAGGAATATTACGACTTTAAAGTAGTGGATGAGGTAGTTATTTGTGAAGAGATACAGACGGTAGCATAGAAGAGAGGGCAGGGCGCTGGATTTCCCCTCTCCAGAAGCACAGTAATTTGCCCTCATGGAACATGCAAAGCTCAAAGGGGAAGACTCCAGCTTAAACAAGGCAGAGGAGGCATATGAGTCACTTGAATTGGATGCAGGCCACCATTTCCCAGGAAAAAGGGGTTTGTAGGTGCTAAACGGTTCAGTGTGTGATCCAGGCCAGGTGGGCAGGAAGCCAGTGGGGCTGCAGATAGCCAGTGCCATCACGCTCACCAGCCCCGCTGTGCCACCTGCCACCCGCCCAGCCGATGCTGTCCCTGCCGTGCCCTGGGCTCTCCCACAGTGGCTGCGGTGAGTCTGACTTTCCAGGCAAAATTAGGCAATGCACTGGCAGCTGTTTTACTGCCCTGCAGCCCAACAACGTTGGCAAGGGCTCGCTTTGCCTGTGCCTGCAGCTGGCTGCGGAGAGGCTGCTGCGTGGAGAGCCAGCCCAGGAGCATCAGGCCTCTGCAGCACAGTGTGCCCTGCCACCCGGGCAGCGTCAGAGCTTCCGAAAAGGCTGGCATAAGTTAGTCACCTCTTCAACTGCAGCTTTACTGGCAGTCCCAAGGATATCCAAGCAAACCAGAGAAACATATTTTTCCACTGTAAAAAGTGCTGCAAAACTTTGTTCCTATCATAGTAGACAGGTTCTTTTTTTTTTTTTTTCCTTTTTTCTACTTCATAACCCCATTGTATATAATTGTCCAGACCCACGTTACCACTCTTTCTGAAGACACTTCACTGCTGTGCTTGTCTTCAAACACCCAGCACACAGTCAGCAAGTGAGGATACAGCTCTGTTAAAAGCCCAGCCACCTTTAAAGGCCTTGCAAGGCATGTGTTGTGCCCGGCGTGTGACTTGTTCCTTGCTTCAGAACTTCCTGGTTGGAAAAAGACACTCTCCTTACCTGCAGTTTGTGCTGAAAAGAGGAGGAGTCTCTGTTCTTCAATGTGAGAATGACTGTTGTAGATAAAAAGCATTTTCTTCCCCTTCTAAATACTTCCAGAATGCCACAATGTGCTCACCAATTCTTCTGTTTCATTTGAGATAGTAAAAAGTCATTCACTCAGTGTGCAATACAGCTACCTGAAATGGAATGAAGATCTGGGGTGTGAGGCCTCATTCTTAACAAGTACCACAGCCTTCATATTTTGAAAAAAGAGGAGCAGCTGTGAATGCATGCATGATAAGCAGCATGTGTTGTCATACTGCAGTCCAGAAAAGTTTTTCAAGTGAAGGCAGGAAAAATGGAACAATTTACACTTGCTGCTCTGGATTGTGCAGAAAATCTGTGTGTGTTTTCACTTTTCATCCAGTGGATGCACCACCAGATGGCCCGTTTCCCTCATTCTGGTGCTTATCAATAAAGGACTATAAATCCACAAGGCACACAGAGTCATCTCAGTTGAAAGGAGGCATGGCAGAAAAGCAGGAAGCTCTGCCGCAGGTAAACACCATCACCTGCCCTTCAGCCCTGTTGCTTGCGTGAGCAGGGCTTTGACTTGGCAGAAAAAAGAATAATGTTGCACATTTCTTGGTCAACCCATGACAGAGTCCGTGTCAGAGTCAACCATAATCATGTTATTGTGGCATGCTCACGCTCCTCTCACCTCCCGAGTCAGCAGCCACCAGGTACCTCCACTAAGGTGACAAGAACTTTTCAGAGTTCTTTGGCACCAGAGGACTGGAGGGGATTAGCCTGTGACCAACAGGCTGGATTAGGCTGAATCTACTTATCTCTTCCTATTTTCTTAAATTTGCACTTAACCCTTTCTATGACCTCTGCTGTTCATGCTCACTCTTGTTTCCACAAATACTAGACACTGACCATGGAGACTGAATAGGAAATAAAAATTAAAAACCCAGGATAGGCAGAGTTGGCAGGACAAGACCAAAGAAAGCTTTCAGCTGGCATAGCCCTCCTTGCTAGAGCTATTCCCCTGCTTCCCCCAGATATTTCAGCCTTTTATTTCTTTCTTCAAATCATGCCTGAAAACCTTTCTTCCCTCTTCAGATTGCAATTGGCTTTCTCTGTAAAATGGCTGTGGCACTGCGTACAAATGACACAACACAAAGCCTAAGTGCCCTACCTGGATGTAGGAAAACAGCGGTCTTTAAAGAAACAGCAAGCCAGTTGTCTTCAGAGTGCTTAGCTATACCTGTGCTAGCACTTAGCCTTTACTTCCCCAGCTCCACAGTTACAATAGTTAGAGCATGTTGGTTTTGTTATTTCTTTACAAGAACTTTTCCTAAAATAGCCTAGCCAAAGGGGCATAATGAGGTGTGCAGCTGGGAAGAGCTTTCTGAACAGCATGAACAAAAAGAAAGAACATATGTGGGGCCAAAGTGCTCAGAGCCTGCAAATGACTGGCTTCAGTCATTCAAATGGCTGGAGGTTAAGGATTCACCTAGCTGGACCATTTATAAAAAAAAAAAAAAAAAAAAAAAAGAGCTGAGAAAGACCAGGCAAAAACAGCAGAAAAAAGGGGGATGGGAATAGTATATTATTTCTTACATGCTGCATCTTCTCTCTGTCTTTCTATGTTTCCATGGGGCAAAGAAACCTTCAGTCATTCTGTAGAAGGAGAGGAGAGAAAGCACATTTAAAAGCAGGGGTCCTTCAGCAGGGACCTAGAGGGTCTTGGGGCTCTTTTCCCACCTCAACAATTGAAACAAGGCTGCTTTGTGTGTGCTCAGGAGTCTGCAAAAGGCAGGCTTGCCAGCACAACACTAAGAGGAGTTGATTTTGCCTGAAATGGCTAGATTAATCTTTTTGCTTTCACTGCAGCACCTCCTGCTAGCTACTTGTACATATTATAGATCAAACAAAATCAATTGCTCCATTCTAGAGACTCTACCCAAGGGAAAACATAGCAACAACAGATATAATTACAGCTCTGAAATCTTCTTCACAATACTTTTTCAAATACAATGAAACCAAAGTACTTGAAGTCCCTAAAGCTTCTCCAGGTAGATACCCACTGTCAATTCAGCATCACACTATTCACTCTTCTCCAACACGATGCACTTTACACATCCCAGGTACTCCTGTGATTTCCATCCACAGCCTCCATGCCAGCTAGCACACTCATTTACAACCTGCTTCATCTCCTGCTTCAAAAACATACATCTGAGAGAGGAGTACTGCACGTATGTGCTGTGACAGGCAAGCGGGTTACTGCCTCACCAAATCTTCTCTGCATTTGCCTTCAGAACATAAGTTAATTGGAGAAAGCACTGACCATGTTGTTATGTACTGCATGGCACTGGATTCCCTGCCAACATGGTGTAGCCACCAGAAAACAACTAAACATATACCTGCAAACACCTCCAGTTTTTTATCACCAAACATAAAAAGGTAGCGGGAGCAGGTAGGTCTGATTGTGCCTTAATGCAAAACAACGTTTTGCTTTGTCATAGCAATTATGCTTTCCGACAGCAGGAACTGAAATTAGCAGGCGGTTTTCCCTTGGGTCACCCAGAGACTGTGGGGATGAATCATGAGGGCTCATGTGCTGTGCCCAGGACCACGGGAAACAGGCGATGTAAAGACCAAAGTGTTTATTTTCCTGCTCGGCTCTCTGTGGCTAGGGAGTCATCACCACGCGCTGGCCTTGCAGGAGCTGTGACGGGCTGACTGGTGCTGCTGCCGTTCCGCATGTGGCAGAAGGACTCATTGTCTTCCAGCGTGGGTGCATTTACACAGCCACATGGCTTTGATTTTGGTGTGAATTCACGGCCCTAGTTTCCCAAAATGTCACCAGAACTTTCTGAGATTAATCTGACGGGAGAACAGCGCTCACTCAGCACGCAGCATTCTCCTTGAGGAAGATAAAAGAAGAAGGGGGGAAGGCAGCGCAGCCTGGCCTGTGTGACGCTTGCACCCTGACGGTCTTAACCCTCGGGAGACGGACTGCCGGGCCTTTTCCCGTCGATTATTTCAATGCCCCTCCATTTCTGCCGCCGCAGGGCTGCCCGGCTGCTGCCCCGCCGCGGCCCGGCGTAGCAGCGCGGCCCGGAGGAGCGCCGCGGCCTGCAGCGGCTCTCGCCGAGCTCCCCCTGCTGCCGGCCGGCTGCCAGCAGCGCTGCGGGGCGGCAACGGGACACGGGAACCGAGGCGGGGGGAAAGCGCCGCCAGAAGGCCGCTTCTGCCCAGAGCCCGTGGCCCCTTCTGAGTGCCGGCCCCCTCGGTCCTGCAGCCCTCAGCCGCACAAATCCTACTTGCACCGCCGTGCCCTTTGCTGCCCCTTCACCCCTCCGCTGCTCACGCATCTGTGCCCCGGTGCCACCCCTGTGAGGGGCACGGCCATCAGCCCCCTCAGTGAGCCGGGCTGTCCTCCTGCGCCCTCACACTGTCAGCAGCATCTCTCACTTGCTCTCGTCCATGCAGCTGCCCCCCAAAACTGCCTCTCTTCTCACCTCCTAATAGCTCATACCTCCAGCCTTATTCCATCATCTCCTCTGAATCCTCACCTCCCTCCAGGCTCTTTTGCCAAGCTCTCCAGGAAAGGCACGTTACAATTCCCTCCTGTCTCTCTGAATGGTTTCTCTGCTCTGCCAACTTCTCCCCCTGCACACAGCCCCTCGGACCAGGTCCCCCAGTTCCCTCCCTGCCACCCCAGGCACACTCTTCATCCTTCCCTCCCTCTGTGCCCTCTCCACCTGGGAGTCTCTGCCCTCTCCTTCCTCCCATGCGAAGGACCCAGACATTGTCCCGGGCACTTTCTGGAGACTCCTCTCCACCTGAAGGGCTCCAGCTAGCACCCACAGCCCTGCTGGCCCCTGCTCCCGATGGGTGTCTGTGCATCTTGCATCTCAGCCAGCCTCTAACCTCTCCCAGATAAGCTGAGTACTGCTAACACAGCCTTCACTGGTCCCCTTGCTTTACCTTGCACATCGCTTGCATTTCCACTCTGTTTCCTTACTGGGAAACATCACCACCTCACACCACCAGTGGTCATGGGATCACTACTTTTAGACTGTTTCTGCAGGACAGAATGTGTGCACATGTGCACGTGAGAGAGAGCACTTAAGGATGCTGTAAAATTAGACAAGGAATTTTCCACTTGTGTTATATTTTCATTCATACTTCAGGCCATCTGCAGAAAGCTGTCAAATGACTAGTTAGAAACATTATAAAATCTTGTTATTTTACTTAAAACATTAATTTAGCAGGCTTAGATCCGAGAACTCAGCAAAACACTAGCAGTTTTCCTGTGCTTCCCAATTTTGTTCATCTTTTTACAATAAGAAAATCTCATAACCTATTGTGCACAGGAGTCTTCCTGCCATTCCTTGAGCCCCCATTTGACTGCTAGCTTAGCTGCGTTATGTGTTGCTGTAGTCCCAGGTCTACGCGTGCTTGTTAACACAGCCTGGAGAAGTTTGCACGTGTGTTCTCAAGTCAGCAGAAGTGAGGTAGCACTTCATTATTTTGTAGCGACACTTTGGGACCCCATGATAGGTCAATTACTAAGTCTTTTTTAAGCCTGCTCACAGTGTTGTTTTAGGTGCTTTGTGTACACTGTGCTGCCATGTTACCCATAGATTTGGGCTCCAGGTTTCCAGCTCTCTATTCTCACTGCCCACTGAACAGTATCCCAAATACATTTGAAATAAGCTTTATGACCATCTTTTTCCCAATTCCTAGTATTTGAGAACTTTTGGTATCTGCCCAGTTTCCAAATGACATTTTGTGGTGATGCTGGCCTGGAAGGGACTGAAAACTCTATATTCCTATTTTTTTGCTAAACTAAATGTCTTTCTTTTATTTCCAAATCTCTGGGAAATATATAAATGTCTATTTCTGTGCTGTTACTCTCAACTCCCATTTTCCCATAGATTTTCCCTATACAGAACAGCTTGTCTTACCTGCACTTACTGCTAAATTTCTTTGTCACGTCTGAATATCTGTTGTTAAACCCATTTTTAAATTCTTGTTGCACACCCTTTCTAGTGTGTTGCCACCTTTGTCCTTGTGCTACCAACAAGATTTTCTTCCTTCCTCTTCAAAAACAGCCACGCAGACCTTTCCTGTATGTGCTGATCTACAAAAATAAATAAATAAATAAATAAAAATTAAAAAATAAAATTGGTGCAATAGAAAGTGAGAGACAGGTACCCACACTTCAAAATGTCATAACCCTACACTTAGGGTTGGTGTGAAGTGAGCTCTGCTGGTACCCAGATACATAGTCCTGATCTGCATTTGCTTCCGTTGCAAACTCCTTTGCTTGGAACTCAAATCAGTGAACCTGAATATATATAGAATACCAACAAAACCTTACTAAATCTACAGTAAATCCACTGAAAAAAGTTTGGATTTCCAACTCTCACCAGCTGGGCATGCAACATTTGGTAGGTTTCCTGTACTGACGGTGCTCCCTAACCGTATTTCCCAGAGGTGTGACCTTCACACATGCTGAGTCTCAGGGCATTACTTCTTGCAGGAGGAGCTGGCTCCTCCAGGCAACATTTCCCACTTAGAGCTTGTTTACTGAAACAGAAATGAATCCCCCAGCGTGTGAGACAGTCCCACAACCTTGTTCCTAGCCCCAGAGAATCCACATTTTCCAGTTCTTTTATAAATGGGTTTCATTTCCTTTCATTTCACAGGATCTCTTTTGATACAAAGGGATCTAACACACTAACAAGCAGCAGATGCACAGAGCAGTCACCACTTGTGTCTGAACAAGGGTGCTTCTGGAGCAAGAGCCAAAATGCACTGAAGGAAGAGCTCCAGGAAGGATATGACAGACAGTGCCTTGGGTTTAAATTGCACTCCACTTCAGAATGTCCGCTTCTCAGAAATCTGAATGACACACTGGAGTACAAAACAGAGAATGAGTTGGGGGGCTGCTGCAACAAATACCCTGCCCTACTTGAGCCCAAAGCCATGCAGCTTTAGAGGTGGGAGCTTTGCCAATAAAGGCCAATTCCAATCAGACCTGGAGCATGCATCAGGAAGCAGATAGGTCCTTAGAAATGCAGGTCTTATCCCTGCATTTTTCCCATGAATTTTTCCATCATAAGTTCAATATTTTCATGTCCGCTGGCCAGCTCTTTGCGGTAACATCAGACATCAGGCAAATGCTTCCTTCTATTGTCTTTGCATCTCCCAAAGGACCTTTGGCTTGACTGTCTTTGCCAAGAAATAAGAAGTAGCAAAAGCAGTTGACAGATCGAGATCAGTGATGACGGTAGAAATGAGCTGACCATGATGCTGGTTGCTGTTTATTCTTCTGAACAACGTGCAGCCTCTTTGCCCAGGCCTGTATGAACAGGAAAGAAGAGCCGATCTGCGCTATGCCTGGTTAAGCATGTAATGGTCTGGGATGAAGCCCCAACTCGAGAAACCGGTGTGGAGGAAGCTGAAGATCCCTTCAATTCAGCCATGTTGCACTCTTTTTGTACTTGCTCTTCCCGTGTACAGTTCCTAAGTCTGGTCGAGCAGCGCAGTGCCTCAGACTGATGGGCTGGGCTGCTGGGCCTGGGGAGGGAAAGGACAAGGCAGGGTGCTGGTGCCAGGGCTGTGGGAGACACAAGTTAGGGAGGGTGCTCTCCTCCCCCATTTCATTTGCCTTCACACAGGGGGTGGCCTGAGCCTCACCTCCTCCTTTTGGGCTTGGAGAGAACAGGAGGAGTGAGAGCAGAGGGTCTTTCCATTCAGCTCAGCTAGCAGAGACCAAAAGTACAGCAAAATCCACCAAAAAAAATGGTTTGGAAGAATGGCTACTCTTATGTCAAAAAAGCAGGGAGACTTACTTCACTCTGAGTAACCGTATGCAAAAGAACCACAGAAAGCTGCATGAGTACAGATAATCACATGGGGAGCACTGAAGGGAAATTCAGGCCTCCCTTTCTTCCCATCATTGTGTTTGGAATATGTTTCCAATTGCACTAGTCACAGAGCAATCAAAGAAACTCATCTACAGTGGCAAATTGAAGATGCCCTATCAGACCACATTACAGGGAGCTATACGCTGCTTTGAATGCTTAGTGGCATCAGGAAAAATAACATCCACATGGATCCTGGACACAACGCAGCCAATATCCCTGTTAGCCATATGCCTTAACAGAAAATGGAGAACAATTCTTCAAAGCAAATGAAGTCTGCCTTTGGAAGATGCCTGCTAACATGCTCTTTGCCCCCTTACATCCCTGCACAGGATCCCACCTTCCCTTGCAGGAAGTGGGGAAGAAGCGAGCCCACCCCTGCAGCCCCGAGGGGCAGCGAGCCCACCTGCTTCCCTGGGGCCCTCAGTCCTTCCCGGGCCCTGGCCCCACACCTCTCCACCCTCCTTCCATCACCTCCCCATCAGGCTGTCCCCAGGCTGCAGGAGGAAGCCGCTGTCTCACAGGTTTGCTCCTTTATTTTTGAGCGTGCTATGTTCAGCATTCTTGGGCTTGTTCTGCTCACCCTCTGGCTTTAATAGTCCCACGAAGGAAGAGGAAAACCAAGTTTTCAAATAACCCCACCACAGCACCATGGTAATTCAGCATCTGGGGCTGGCCACGGGCAGAGGGAGCAATCTGGCTCAGGACCTGCCACGTGGGGTGGGAGCCCTGGTTAGAAATAACTTACCGGTGTTCTCTTCTTTGCTCTCCCAGATAGTGGCCTTTGTGGTTTTTGTTGAAATGTATCTCATGATTGCAGCTCTAGACTGGCATCTTCCACAAACCATGCTAAAATGAATGCCTTATTCAAGCCCAGGGAAAGCATTCCTTGCTTCATGGGGCCCTTGCTGTACTGCAATAAGTAAAAATTGCAGAGGAGAAATACTTACTTTGTCTCTTACTGCAAAGATAAAAGGTGATTAGACTTGTAAAGTAAACTCTGCTCAAGCTACAACTGTTCTCCGAGTTCTGAGGCAGGGCTCCACATGAATTATCCTGGTGAGGCCACACGAATTATCCTGGTGAGGCTGCACAGCGATCCACTCGGTGTGCATGGGAAGGTATTTACGCAGGCACCTGAGCCTTCAACAGCTTGGTCAAATTCTCAGGCAGTCTCCCATCGAAACTCAGGACTGAGGTTCACAACCCAGCCCAAACACCACACAAATGTTTGCTGGGTTGAGGGACGTGAATTGTCCCTGGCACACAAAGAGAAAAGCATTTCCCCAGCGTGGGTGTGCACAGAGCCAGCTGGGCCAGTGGTGGTGGCCTGTGGTGGCCTGGGGCACGGGCTGGATTTGAGGCCTCTGGTTCAGCGCAGGGGAAGCCCCAGAGCAGGGTGAGCCCCTGCAGTTGTTCAGGGCCAGCCGCAGTGCAGCAGTGAGCCCCCATTCAGTGCCAGCAGGCAAGGCTTCACCGTGACCTGGTCACCGTGATCTCGCATCCCAGCACTCGTCATTGATACTTCAAGGATTCGTGCTCATGTTCTGGAAAAAGGCAACATTTTTCCATTTCCCTTACTGGTAACAGAGGCAGCCAGAGGAGAAAGTGTTCTGTGCTGCTAAAGCTATGTTCTGTGTTGTTGGAGCTTCATTTAGTTTCCCACTTGTTGCTGCTATATATTCATGTATCTCCCTCTATTAATGACCTCACCTCACACTCCTTTCTTTCAGCAGTAGTCAGTGAAAGTCAGTAAGAATTGCCCATAGGATACGATTACATATAATAATGACATACACGTACTGAATGGCACAGTTGGCACTTACTGCACAGCCCTAGTAGCGTAGAAGTGTCTGCAGAGCTAGGGGACGTTTGTATCTCCCCAGTCTCTCCGGGGCAGTATAGCTGTCCCTGCCTGCCCTGCCCACATGCTGAGGTTTGCCTCCTGGATCTGTTTCTGTGCACTGTCCAGCTGACAGGCTTTTTGCTGGCTCAACCAGATTCCTTTCCAAGTGCATTGGAAAGCCTCAGCTTGACCTAAGATAACTGTTTTCTCGGGCAGTGCCATCCTTATTCTCTTTGCAGAAGGCTTTGCTGCTGGGTGAAGGACTTCCAGCTTCCCAGCAGGCTCTAATCTGGGTTTCCACTTTATTTGCAGGCTGCTCACTCGGACTCCAAGTCTTCCTGCAATTCAATGATCTGAGAATCCAGGTCACTGTTTCCGTCAGAGCCGCTTCCTCCTCCACCTCCCCAGAGCTGCTCGTGGCTCTTCCTTCCTGGGCAGACCTCTGTGCTCCTCAGGCTGCGCCAGCAGATGCAGTACCACCCTCCTGTCCCGTACACCCTGTCTCCAGCGCCCTGAATGACAGACAACAATCATGACCTGAGGTTCACTGCACAGTTCCTGCCAGCAGTTGTTCCTTGCTGCCCGCAGTCTGTGGGGCAGCCTTGCCCACGGTTCCCTGGCCCCTCAGCTCACTGGGGCCAGGAGCTGCCTTGGGGGTGGGGTTAGGGGGGGACACACGGCTGTGCTCACACGGCTGTGGCAGCCCCTCCTGGTGCACCCTTCCTGCAGTTTGGGCGATGCCTGCTGGGTGTCCTGCTGGTCCTGACACACCTTCCTCGGGGTCACTGCTCCTCACCCCATGATACCTTCAAGCATTTCCAGTCCTCTCATTAGAGACCATGCAAGGCGTTTCTTCCACAGCAGAGCAGCATCCCCCCACAGCATCTGTACTCCAGCATGCGCAAACTCCACTGGGGCAGCTGCTGTGTATTATGGATGAGCCTTCACATTCTTAAATCTCCCTGCATTTATAATGAAAGAAAGAACCTTACTTCTTGTAGTTCATCTCTTGATGACTGCACGGTAAGAGGTGACTCTAGAGGAGCCTGCTCCACACCCCTATGCATGCTGAGCTTCCCATTAATAATTACTTGGTCCGTCAGCTTTTTTTTTTTTAACCTACAGGATATTTTGGTGTCTTTCTTACTTCTCTCTGGTTTTAATGTGATAGCACATACAGTCTGTGCTGTGAACAAATGAAATAGCATGTTCAAACTTCGATAGAAACCACTGACAGGCTCTATATTTTATGAATCAAAGGCATCTATAATTCAGCAGGAGGCTTTCAAAGTGCATACATATGTACATAGGTTCTCCTTTTTCTTTGATTTAATATTTTGCCTGCTTCTCAGAGAAAGTAGTGGCTCATCACCTACCTGAACCATCATCACTTTTAAAGAACTGGAAACCTGGAAATATTTGCATTTCTGTTTCATTTTTTTTTTTTTTTTTTAATTCTACTTACTTGTTTTTCAAGTGACATGCCAAGGAGCCTGTTTTTATTATTATTATTTTTTTTCTATTCTTTAATGAGTCCTGTACATCTCTCCCCTGCTCCTGCTGTGTTATACGAATCCTCACAGTGATGCTTAGAGCCCAAGTCTCTCTCTGGATAGCCCCCAGTCACTGTAAAACAGGTCTAGCTTCTGTTCTTCAATCACATTAAAGGCATTTGACCCTTCTTACAGATGTAAATAACTGCACAGAGCTAGCTGTCCTAGGCTTTTCCCTAGGATTTGTCTACTAAAGATTTGCAGCAGTGAACCTGAAAATAACCACCCCACACTAGACCTGATTCCCTGGGATTTACAGGTGATTCCTATTAGCCTCTCCTTCCCTCTTGCAGAAGAGTACATTTCTGCTTGGTCACTTTCTGCAAGCAGGAGTAAATTAATTTTTTAGCATACTGGAAAATTTCATTATAGGAGATCAGGAATCTTCTATGCCTGCTCCAGCTGGACATCTCAGTAGATCCAAACAAAGTAGTTCCCAGAGGCGAAGCCCAAGAACAACAGGGCAAAGGTAAAACAAACAAACAAACACAACTAACATCCATAAAGCAAACCACACTTGTAAATGGACCATCTCACTGAGATAACAAAAACTTGTTCTTGCTCCTGTCACCAACCCTGTTTTACCCCTTCCCACAGCAGCCTGGTCCCTGAGCCAGGTCAGCCCTGGTGATCCTTGCTTCCCTGCTGACTGCCCAAGGTGTTCCTGGGCACCCTGCGCTGCACCACCAGCAAATCCAGTGCATGGGGTGAGGGCTAGGGCCAACACGGCAGTATAGGGCTAAACATCTCCTGGACTACATTCACAGTGCAGTTATGCCCTTTGGGGCAATGCTGGTGGCTTTGCACCCTGTCTGGCAGCCAGCTGGCTTCCAGGAGCTGCAATCCGCACACTGTGGCAATTTCCAGGTTCTGCCTCAGTCTGGAAGAGCTGACCAGGAAAGCAATCCCTCTGTGCCCAGCCCTCTCCTCCTGGCAAGCTCAGCATGCGGCACCAGCGCTCAGCACCCAGACTCAGTGACTGAGCCAGGCAAGCGCTGCAGGAAACAGGACCTGAAAGAAAACACAAGATTTCATTTTGTGGTCAAGGACATGTGCTTATCTCCACAGTGCCTGCAGAGCACTGGTCCATCTTTTTTTCTTCCAAGGGAAAAAAAAAAAAAAAAAACAAGAAAAACTTTGCTCTTGCTTTTACAATCAGCAAGATAAAAAGAACAATCCACAATAACAGCACAGTGCAGAGCTACTGTAAGAACTGCTGATGTAGGGCTGCTTTTCAGCCAAATGGTTTAAAGAGTCACTCTCCCTGATACTGCCAGTTCTGTATGGCTGTCCTGGGCAGCACACCCATCTGCCATTAGCCATCATCCTATGGGTACCTATTTTTTCCATTTTGGCCAGCTGCAAACCTGAGTGAAAATAACATTTCTCCCAGCTGAAACACTCTCGCTGTTTTGTGCAGAGCTGCTGGGTCGAGCACAGGAGCTGTAACCTTGAGCAGCCTGATAGGGCGACAGGCTCCCTGTGCTGGCCCTTGTCACTTGGGCTGTGCCTGGAGTCCCCCCAGCAGCCCCTGTGGGATGCCCCCAGCCCGTCCCCATGGGAGGGACACCTTCCATTCCCAGCCTGGTGCCGGGCAGCTGGTTAGGTTTAGGGCACTGACTGCCAGCCACAGGTGCCAGGGCTGTGTAATTGCAGCTCACTGAGGAAGCTGCCCTAGCATTAACATCAGAGATGGCTATTCTTAAAAAAAAAAAAAAAAAAAAAAATGTGGGTCCCCAGTGCTAAGGAATATTTGTGTCACTGCTACCTCTTTCTCCTCTGCTCTCCCCCCCCTCCCCCCCCAAAAAAAGAAATAAAAAAAAAAAAGGAAGGAAAAAGAAATACAATGGGAATACCCAGCTGTGCTACAACGTGGGCAATGCCCCCAGTGCCTCAGAGCCAGGGTGGACCATTACAAACCGGGAGACATCGCAGCTGCCCCACAGACCTTCCTGAGGAAGCTGCTGCGGTCTGAATCCTGACATCAGGCACCCAAACGAGCAGTTATGCGCAGCGCTGTCTCTATATCTGTAGCTCGGGGTGTGTAATTACTCGGCCCTGACCATCCTGCAGGAGCCAAGTGAGGACGGCCATGGCAAGTTCCTTGCGGCTCCATCCCCATGGCGTGATGTGGGCAGGTGACCCTAGGGAGCTCCAGCTCCCCCAGGGAATGCCTGGAGAGCAGCCTCTGCTCCACAGCTGAATAAAGCACAGCAGGGACCAGACAGCGATGCTCTGGGGTGAGGGTGAGCTAGAGAGGTGCCCGTGGGGTTGCTGTGGGTGTCTGTGAGCCGTCTGTGGAGCAGCAGCAATCACACCCAGCTGAGTGCAAGGCTTTGTTTGTGGCACCAGCCCTGGGCACTGAGATAACCCTCCCTGACACAGCAGAAACACCTCTTCTCCCCTTGCCAACACCTCCTCCAGGTCTCTTGTAGAACACACTCCCTGTTCAGAGCCAGCACCCCTTCTTGTCCTCAATAACTCACAGGTGTTCCTTCAAATCCATCATCTTGTATTTCTCCTCGTGCTCAGCTGGATGAGGGGATGCGTGGATGACAACCTAAGCATCACAGACCTGCCTCCCTGCTGGTACCTGCCCCTCAAGGTCCCTCGCTCTGCTCTGAATCTACCAGCAGCCTCGAGAGGTGCCAGAAAAACGATGCTTGACAATCAGATGCTTTCCTCCCAACTCTTTTCCAGTTTCTTTGACCCCCTTTCTGTTTTCAGGTTCACATGTGCTGAAGTAATTTGCAGTGGTGTCTAGCTTTTGCGTTGCCACTGACTCCATTAGCTCATGGATTTCTTTTCCCCTAGAGTTCTTGCAGCTGCTGATGTCTTGCCAGTTAATTTCTCATATATTTCCTTTCAAATCTGAATTGAATTAGTGAGCATTCGTAATGAGGCACAGTAGGAGGAAACAAAAAAGCAGATAAAAGCTGACACAGACCAGATGCCTCTCTCAGCTGCTGCAGCACCAATAGAAAGTGTGGGTAAATGTCAGGTGAATGAGAGAAACCAGGACATAGCCAAACAGCTTGCCAGAATTTGATCATAGGCTACTTACATAGGGGCTTTGAAAATTTCCTGCCTTCAGGATATTAACATTTATCTGAGCTTTCCAAGTATCCTGCATCTCAAGGAAGACGTTGAGAAGGAGCTCATTTGCATTACAAAAATACTGGGCAGTGTGGGAAACACTGGCTGAAGGAAGACCAACAGAAAATACCACCCTCGGGGAGCACAGCACACGAACAACAAATGACTAAGAAAATCCTGCCTCCCATCACCTCTTCACCAGGATGTTCTGCCCACCCTTGAGACTTCTTGTTCTCAGGTATGGATGATAACAAAGCTGTGTGTCTGCACAGCAGCACACACGCGTGAAGCAAAGCGTTCAATGTCCAGGAGACATTACCTCTCCCTGTGAAAAGCACGAGTGTAGACCTATATAATGCTTGGTGCCTAGCTGCTGTGAAACCATTTGAGCAGGGTGCTGCTGCCAGGCCAGTGCCCTATACCTGTCACTTTGGCTTCCCAATTTAACCTGCATCAACACAGCTGGTCCCACAGCATTTCAGTGCTTTCCCCTGTGAACAGCTCCACTTGCACCATGTCAGCTTCTAGGCTGAGATGAAGGGGATGTGCACTTTTATAACATCTCTCTTTCTTTCCCTCTTTTCTTTTTCTTTGAATCTTTGTTAAAGTGACATTAAATTATCTTGGAAGAACTGGGGGATATCTTTCTGATGACAGGAAATAGGCCTAAAAGATTTGTTCACAGCATTTTTGTTTAAGTGTTTATTTTTCAACTTCTCAAATTTCCAATCCCCCTTGATGAGCAGAGCCTGCAGTTAAAGGCTTGTTGAAGAAGTGGGAATGCAAAATTTTTAACATAAGTGGTTTTCTCACTTCTATTTGCCAGATATTTTATTAAGTGTTAGGAAAATAAGCAAATTAAACCTCCCACTGGTTTTATTATAAATAGATCAGACACTTCAAGCCCTCCAGTTATTTGCAATTTGTTTCACAAAAAAATAAGCTGTTTTTCAATCCTAATGTTCTTCCTGAATAGTAAAGGAGGAGGAAGGTACAGCTCTTCATTCCTCATTTGTAGTTTGCTTTTTAGACCCACTTTCTTCCTTCTATGTGAGCCACTTCTGCCAGCTGACAGAGACTTTTCCCACTCTGTGCTTGAAGGGGGGCTTCTTGAGATGTCCCCAGCATTTTTGGAGAACCTGTCTGCCTGGCCAGCCCCTCTTCTGGCAGCCACCTGTGTTCCTGGTCCCTCTGTGCTGCATTTTATCCCTATGCTATCCCCAAACTCATCTGAGCCCAGTTTCCTACAAGCACTGCGTCCCACGAGCTTTGCAGGAGGCTTTCCTTTCCAGAGGGATGATGGTGCTTTCAATCCCCTTTGCCCGCAGGCTCTCTCTTAGTCCCCCAGGGAGATAAAAGGAAGCAACTGTTTATTAACAGAGCATCCAAATGTGAAAGAGCTGCAGAAAGCAAATTGGACTGAGGCATTCCCTGCATGAGTTGTGATAATCCTGCCTAGAAGACTGTTTTTGAAGAACGAAGCCAAGAGCAGCAAAAAGTTCCACGTAGCCAAGCACTGGGAAACATTCAGAGAAATACAGCGTTTCCACGTCAGATTCAGTAACTGCTCCTTTTTTTGTGTAATCAGCCTGTGACCCCAGGAAGCTGGGCACAAGCATTAAGGTGATTTAATCTAGGGCTGCTTTTCTGCATGTTCTGCTCTGGGGAGGCCTTTGAGTTACTGCTTACATACCTGACTTGCATTAATCTTCCCCAGCTAGGTAAGGCCCTTCCTTTGCTTCTAAGAGCTGCACAGGCCTCTCTTTCCCCCTCTCCAGGGGCAGTACCTTGGCCCCCAGAGCAGCCAGGGAGGTCAGTGTGCCCCTGGGCCCTGTGAGGCACCTGTGAGCCACCCATGCCCACAGGTGGGTGGCAGAAGGCACTGGGTATCGAAAGAGACAGAAATAAAGTTTGGGAGAGGAAGTTCAAAAATAGCTGACCTTTTCCTCTAAGTCTGTGTTTTTTTGTTTCATTTGTTGTTTTTGTTTTAGAGGCTTTTTTTCCCTTCCACAGCAGGAGAAGCAGGAAAGGAAGAGGCTTTGGGAAACAGGTGAGGGAATAAAAGGTCTTTTAAAGCAAATAGAGGTGGAAAAGAGAGTGCTTTTCTGAGGAATGACAGCAAGGACAAGAGCTTCCCCTAGATAGCTATCAGACTTTAATTATAAAGAAAGAACAGAAACCAAGAACTGCAGGAAAACCTCCTTCCTCTTCCCCAAAAGATGGGCAATGTGGCCCTGTGCACAGCTGGGGCAGGGCTGCAGCATCCCCATGGCCACACAGAGCCACCAGGGGTCAGCTAGACAAACCACCACAGCACATGTGCCAGCGGTCATGTTGGAGGTGGTAAAGGAGCAGAGATCATCGTTAGGCCAGGGATGGAACTGCATTTCCTACCATGGATTAATTAACATCTGGTGTACATGTAGCTACCACCTCAATCAAATGTGTCTGTTACACGTGGACCATGTTCCACCCATGGGGCCTAGCACAACCCTCTCCTGGGGACAGGAGCAGCAGCCAGCATCACGCTGAGTGTGTTCCCAGGAGGTTCACTAGTGACGGGGGGAGGGAGGCCTCTCCCGCAACCCCCAGCCACATCTTCACTGAGTTCTGCTCTTGTCACCTCAGAGAGGGTCATGATACAGAGGGTCATGATACATCTCTGCTCTGTGCCGTACAAGGCAACACTGTGCGAGGGCCGATGCCTCCGGACCCCATTACCACAGTGTGCTCGCCCCTCAGCCCCATGTCCCACCCTGACACGGTGCTGCTCGGTGTGTCCCCGCTTCCCCTGGCCTCCGCAGTGCCTGCTGCCCCTCACTGACACTGCAAGCGGCCTGCACCCTGCGGTCTCACCTCTCCTTTCCATGGCCATAAATGGAAAAGCAAAATGTTTGAAATCGAATGCTTTGAAGTTTTGCAGAATAAACAAACTTCTTCATGTGGACTGCAATGGGGAAAAAATTCATAGAATGCTCCATAAGGCATAATAAATCTGGCATATATTGCATTATCTGTGCACCCGTGGCAAATAATACATTAAAGACCTGAAAACAAAGTGCTCAGGGACACCGTGTTACTAAAGAGCAGAGAGTCAGCCTCGCTATCTTGGAAGGCAACCAAAGCACCCAAGGCACACATAAAGATGGGATCAAAACCCAGCGAGGGAGCTGTGGGGCTGGTAGAAGCACAGCAATTTAAAGGCTCCTATAACTGAAAGGATTTCTTATATAATGACAGAGGGTTTAACGCCAGATGCATTTGGAGGCCTGAAGCAACTTTAAACACGTACTTACAGAGTGATAAGAGTCTTCCAAGCTGTAGAGAAAAAGAGTGTGAAAAATGGAAATATATTTGGGATGGAGGCAGCTTGGGGCCATTTGTCTGCACTCTGTCTGAATTCCTTGCTGGCCTGGTTTCTAAATCATCATTATCACAGATCCCCAACAGCTGAGTGATCTCTAATAGAATAATGTTAAGGCAGTCAATGTGTAAGGAAAACATGCTCACACATTAGGCAGCTTTCTCAGGCATAACTTCTTCTAAACAAGTACTGTACAAAAATGGATGGATTTTGATAGAATTTCTAGTCTCTCTATAAGACTTTCTCAGAAAGCTGATTAAATGAGATTTAGATGAAGTTAAGGCTTCACTCTGTTGTTGTCAAGGGAAAACATCCACACACATTATTAATGAGCAACTCAGGGGTGGGGGGACATTGCTCACTTTTGTCTGGGCAGTGTCTCAGCCCGTACCAAAATCCTGGCCCATTTTTAAACTGGCTTGTGCTTTACAGAGGGTTACACCCAGCCACTGGAAGCAAACATCCTTCAACACCCAGGGATGGGGTTATCTGACTGTGAGCAGTTTGGGCATGGCTCTTCTCACTTAATGGCCGCTTGGCCTCTTGGCCTCCTTTTGACATAGCCTTCTGCACCCTTATAAATGGGGACTTGTCAAGCCTACCTCATGGGAATCGGGGCTGTGAAATTGGGGAAAAACAAAACAAAACAAAACAAAAAATCCTTCAGTAAATGCTGTTTTGTGTGTTTTTTTTTTTTTTTTTTTTTTTTTTTTTGTTTTTTGTTTTTTGTTTTTTGTTTTTTGTTTTTTTCATACATGAAAGCCCAAGGTTTCCTAAAGGCAAAGCAGGTGCTGGCAGATCCTGGCCCTGAGCACAGGGGCTGCCCGTGCCCCATCCCATGGCCTTGCCCAGGCCCCAGCCCTTCGTGCTGGCTCCCTGTGGGCTGAGGAGCAGAAGAAAAGGCAGCTGTGCCTACGTCCTGCTGCCTGCACTGCCATGGCAATGCAGATGCTTCCTCCATCTTCCTGCTCCCTGCCAAGGGACGGCTCTAGGCCCTGCGGTGTCAATGTGAGCCCAGGAGGAGCCCAAGTCCCAGCAAAACCCCTCCTCGCAGCCTGGGCCACAGCTCTCTCTTCAATGATTGCCAAAACTGAAGTTTTCCTGCAAAGCCTTGGCCTTGCTGCTACCGCCCAGCTCACATAAATGCCATCTCAGCCCCAAGGGCTCAGGTACCCTTGTGGGTATTGTCATGCCCCACAGGGAGCAGCAGCCCGTGCCTCATCACCTCGCTCTTTTCACCTCAGAGGCCTGACGAGCCTGGAGTTGTCCTTTCTGATCCTTTCCACAGGTTTCCCACTACAGATCTTTTATTTTGGGAGATCTGTGGCAAACCTCCACTGATACAAGCTCCAGCTGAAGCACCAGCTGCGCACCCACCAAGCCCCAGCCTCACTTGCCTGAAGAAAAGACCCGCGAGCGCTCTCAGAGAGAGTGCTCGTGGCTCCCACAGCACTGGAGGGGTTGTGCAGCCCCAAACGGCACGGCTCCTGTGGCAGAGCCGGCTGGGCGAGCCCTTGTGTGGCTGGTTCCTGCGGTTGGGTGCAGTCAGCAGAGTGGAAGTGGCTCCTCTCAGCTTTCACAACTCCTGCAGAAATAGTCACTGGCCTAGGCAAGGCAAGGGCTTGGCTCCTCTGGCAGCCCATCAGGCTGCTTGCAAAGAGACCCCAGCAGGGCTGCGGGCGCAGGAGGAGCTGGCGCCAGCCGGCCCAGCCCTGAACCAGCGGGACCGCTTGGTTGCTCTTCCACTGGGCAAGTGCCAGGCTTTGCAGAGCCTGGCCCAGAAAGTCAAATTTCTCTTTGAAGGTGTGAAACCAATGGCCAGGTCCTTGGCTTGGTTGAAGCTCTTCATCTCATTGAAGCAACTCTGGTAAAAATCCCACCAAAGGCTCACTGTGCTTTAAAGGAGCAGCGTAGCCACCAGCTGGGAGCACAGATGTGATGTTATTTATTTACCACATCTTACCCCATGCAGAGTGCAAGTTTTGACATGCTGGTGGTGACAGTGAGAATGATCAGTGTTCCCAAAATGTCATGGGTTGCACACTGAGTCTGTGTAGTGAGGATATTTAAAGAAAATAATAAATTCTGTCCCACTGAGCCTGGCAGTCCCCTCCTGCTCAGCATGCCTGGTGCAGCCAAGAGGGCAAAGAAACTGGCTCACTGTTGGCATCACCTTCAGACAGAGGATGGCACAGGGGAAATGGGGTTGAAGAGCTCACCAGCAGTGATCCTGCCTGCTTTCACTCCTGGCACTTCAGCTTTCCGAAGTTACGCTTTGCCGAGGGGATTACTTTGCACTTTGGTTTGGTTTGCAACTTGTTCTGGAGTTGTAAAAATCTCATTTAGCTTCTAGCTGTAGCCGTCAACTTGTTCTGAAGGGTAACCTTGCTACCATGCTGAAGCTCTGTGCTCATTTAACTACTTTCTTCTCTCTGCTCATAGTAAGGAAACAGGATGTCACAGCTTTGCCAAAATATTTTCCTAAATAAATAGAACTGCAGGCAGTCTCCACAAGCCAATCTAGCAGTACCATATGACCCCAACTGGCAAAAGACAAGGGTTACATTTAAATTCAATTTTAATGCAGCAAAATATCAACACTTATTTACCACACTCCATAAATCTAATGTGACAAAATACCTCTGACAGATTAGTATCCCTCTTACTCCAGAAATGTAAAAGCACAACAAATCAAGTCAGTACATGTTCTGCAGTATCACACAAGGCTGGCAGCAACACACATTAGCAAGTGATTCCTCACTGCAGTCGCCACATGCTCTGTGGCTGTCAGTGCATCTGGCTGTCACAAATTCCCTTGCAACCTGTGCTCCTGAGGGACCTGCCAATTGTCCGAAGCAGATAAGGGTCCACCTGTGTCATATGCCAGCCATGGCAGCACTGTAAAGGCACACAGACAAGCAACAAGCCCACCCACATCCCAATGGCTTTGAAGGAAGCACCATCTTGCCCTGTCCTTTCCCAACACCCATTCCTGTGTCACTTTGCCACATCAAGGGTGCTGCTGGATGTGCCATGCAGACACCTCACTTTAGGTGCAGCTTCATGAGCCTTCGCAGCAGATGAGAGGAGGGGCTGATAAAATCATGCTTGACAGCAGAAAGGCTCATGCTTGCCTGCAGTGTAGGTGTTTTAACTCCACGCCCTGGGATTACACATCTTGCCAGCACTGCCCATGGTAATACCTGCAAATTTTGCCCTGGCCAAGAGCCACCAAACCCCACATGATGGTAGTGCTCCTTGAGGTTACTGCATTTGTTTTCTCACAGGAAGTACCTCTGGGTACATCCAGGCCCTCATGGGCCCAGTGCAGGAGGCCATGCTCTTAAAGGAGTCACCTGCCAACAGCCCACGTGTGAGGACCCATCACGGCCATACAAACCATCATGAGTAGCATCACAGTTTACTAGACAGAGCCAAAGCAGTCAGCCACAGCCCAGTCACAAGACAGCCTATTTAGCATCGAGACAGTGATAAAAACAACTTCTCTGCCAGCACAAGCTCCTTCAAACGCATGCCTGGAGCCAGAGGACTGGAGCAAGGTCCTCACAATGGTCTGGGATTCCTTATGTGGAAGCTCTGGGCCTGTTGCCGCCCACTGCACGTCTGCCAAACCTCATGTCCGCCTGTAGCACGTCAGCCCTCTCTCATCCCAGTGGGGACAGGGCAGGTCCAGCTTGGACTAGCCTGCCAGGTCCTCTGCTACAGAGGAGGGCAGGACGTGCGACGGGAAACCGGGAGCAGAGCCTGGAGCATATGGGCGCCAGTGTGTGGAGGGCCTGCAGGGACCTGCCACGCTGAGCCGCCCTGATGGTGGGACACTGCCTGCCCTGGTACTGCCCTAGCTGGGAGAGGAGGAGGAGGCCGAGGGCTCATCCGGCCGAGGCCTGGTCCCGCCTCCATGCTCCTGTGGTGGCCCTGGCCTTCGCCTGAGGATCACTGCTCCCACCTGCCCGCCATTCACAGGGAAGGAGGTGGCTGGAGGAAGACCTGCTCCCTTGGCAGGAGAGGCGTTTTGGAGGCAATCACAAGAGAGAAAAAAAAAAAAAAAAAAAAGAGAGAGAGAAAAAAAAAACACCTTTTTCTTCTTCACCTGGCTCTTCAGGGCTTCATGTACATTCCAAATGAGAAAAGAGGACAGACGTGTGATTTCCTTACCGTGGCCTTCACTATTGAATGCAATACCTAAAAACAAAGCATCCATCACAGCTATTGAATTCCCAGTAGCTATTTGGCACGCAATGAAGGACAGCCTGGCTTTCATGTTGCTGTTCACTGTTAAGTAGGCAACCCTGCGAGTCCCTCAGGTCCCACTTCCCAGGACATGTCCTAACCAAACTGAAAGATGAGGTTTGTCAGAGCTCAGCTTGCTCAGGCTGTGAGCTTGTCCTACAACCACAGTGCTAAATAAACACGCCAGGACCCTGCAATGGTTTTGCCAGTGCTGTTGTGCCCATCCCGCTGGGTGTAGCCCCAAAATGCTGCCTCCTGTGTGCCTTTTGGGAGTGGGCCAGCTCTCCTGGCCCTTCACATCCTTGCACACATCAACACACACCATTGAACCCAACCTAAAGAAAGGAGGAACACGTACCATACTGAACGCAGGCAGCACGAGCCTGTTGCCTTCAGGAGGGAGATTTATAGGGGGTTGCGTCAGCCGTGAGGGCTCGCAGCATCATTTCCCGCACAGCACAGGCGAGCACCAGGCCCCCCAGCCCCTGTGGAGCACAGGGAGCTGCTCCCGCAGGGACGGCCTCTTTGTGTGCCCTTGAGCTGGCTGCGGAGAGACTGGATGGAAGGGGGAGCTCAGGAAGCCAGACCGTCACTGTAAATCCTGTCAAGTCTAACGATGTTTTCTCAAGTGTGTTTTCCTGACTTCCCTCCCGAGAGAATAAACCCAAAAGATGGTTATGTCTGATCTTTAGGTAACCCAGAAACAAAGTGTTTCCAAAACAAATAATCACGTTGCAGTCTGACAATGTTCATTATTACAAAAGAACATTTTATTTCACTTTTTTCCTGGGTGTACTATATTGCAATGTAACACTAGGCAGGTCTTTTATCATATTAAGATTCTTGCTACAGAATTAAGGTGTTTGTCCGTTTGGTCAAATTTCAAAGTTTTTCCTTGGCATTCTTACAGGACTTGTCACCACTTAAGCACAGGAATTAGTGGAAGTGCCAGAAATGTGATATGAGACTTGGAGCGGGCGCTTTCCAATCCGAACTTGAAAAAGTTGCTGGACTGGCTGGATGCACGAGGTCAGCACAAATCCTAATTGTGACAAAGGGGGAAGTGTACATCTCCAGATTTTGATCACATGGTAGATCTGTTATTCAGGCTTAATATACTATGAAAGTTGTCTTCGTATTTTTGAGGCACTCTGTCATCTCTGCTTCCATTACCAAGGAAGATTTACATTATTTTTGAGCAGTAACGTAAAATGCCTTGCTTATATTCTGGCAATTGTATTATTTGTTAGGCACCTGATTACTGTAACTAATTATATAAACTCATAGAAACCATGCCTGAAGTATTATCCACAAAAAGTCCATCCATTGTAAGTCAAATACTATAGTTCACAGAAAAGTCTTCTATTATGCAATTGCATGTGAATATACATATGAGCAGTACATGAATCACTGAGTAAACATGGCACTTTTACATATTTTTCTGGAGGTCATACAGAATTAAGAAACAATCTTCTCTTAGCTGATGCGCTTCTAAAATACTGTAATATGGTTTTGGAAAATACACCCCACAGACCAGACAGTAAGAAGTTTAGAAAAAGTCAACAGTGCAGCTACCTGAGTTTGTTCCATTAAGTTTAAGCAATTAACAGTAATTTGATATTTTATCACTCACTGTGAGCCTGAGGGTTTTCTACCCACAAAAGGCATGCTGCCTAACCCTGCTATAGATGCAACAGCACAGCTCTCCAAGCACGTGGCTTGGCATGACGATGAGCTGACCTAGCACCTCTAAAGTGCCCTGTCCTTTCTCCTCCTTGCCCAGACCCTGGCTGCAGAGTCCTGTTTCCTTGCTGCTCCTACCCTAGCGTCCATCAATCCAGCAGATTTGCCTTTTTTTTTTTTTTTTTTTTTTACTGGCTTAGTTTTCTGCTGGCATAGTAAATTGATTCATCCTGTGGAGGGATCAGACAAGCACCAGACCCATAGAGGTACGAGAGAAGTGGCTGGACCATGTGGCCAGGGATGGGAGCAGGGGTGGACAAAGGAAACTGCCCCTTTTTGGAGGGGATAGTTATTAGCTGTTCGATTGACTAAGCTGTCTCAGCAGACCAAACCCTTGGAGGAGATACAGTTATTAGCGTGAAAGTGCTTACACTGGTATAGTTTCTTGCTATCTAGAAGGTAAATAAAGAAATACCAGCACAAGGCACTTTATACTCATGTAACTGTGCCCATATGAGGGATTGCCCTGACATAAATATCAGTGGCAAACAAAACCTCCACATCCTCTAAGTGATGTATTTAAATAAAAAAAAAAAAGGTGTAGAACCAGTCTCCAACCTTCAGTTATGAGGTGTGCATAATTCCCATTCAGAAGATAGACCACTACACATGAAACATTAGACATAAAATAAATTATGGATTTAAAATGCTACATCTAGGAATATAAAGATTTAAAAAAAAACTTCAAATGTATTCCCATATTTCAAATCTAAATAAGATAACTATATAGCTCCAACGATTACTTGGACATTTTAAACAGTTTACATTCATCAGAGACAACAGCACTTTGGTTTACATAATTAGGTTAATATGAGCAATGAAACATTTCTCTCCCTCACATTACATCAAAGCGAAATACATTTAGAATATGTATATATATATATATACTGCCAAGCTGTTCCAATAAGTGCATTCCATATGAGTAAGAGTAACTCTTGCAACAGCTACATCAGTTATAGGTCTTTTACAGAACTAAATTAAACCACTTTAAAAAAAGCTTGTTCTGATTCTTTCACGCCTGACCCATTTCTGATTAATCACACAGATTCTCTGCAGAACATAGCCAAGCGCAAAAAGCAAGTCTGACTTGGTAATGTAGCAAGCCCACTTACCAGATTGCGCAGCATACCCTGGATTAACGAGGAAATATTTATTTTAGATTGTCTCCCCACCTTTATAAATCAGACTCAAAACAACAATAAGCTCAAGAACCCAGATTAACTGGAGTTCAAGACATGCAATGGCAGTTAGAGAACATTGAAAAGCAACCAACCTGACAATCATCAAAAATTATTTTACATAACTTTAAACAATCTGCAACTCAACCTCTGCAATTTATAAACAGCATTGCCTCCTACAGAAAGAAGTAGTTACTCCTAGATATTCTTGCAAAGCATTTATCCAGTGCCTGCATCTGACTCAAATATGCGTCGTTGGAGAGGATGAAGAAATCTCCTCCCGGCAAGATATTTTGCTTGGTTATTTTTTATATGGTTATTTTTATTAGCTTAAATTAGTTTGTGAGTAGCACAAGAGTTATCAAAGACTATACCTGCCAAACTTGCCTAAGAGAAAGGATGGATAAATAAAAGGCTGGATAAATTAAAAAAAAAAGCTGGATAAACAAACAACTGAGAATGGTTTCAGAGGACAAAGTTCCCAGCCTGATGCATTAAAGATATTACAGATTATTAAAATATTTTAAAAAGCTGACATCCAACTGTATGATTTCCAATTTAATTACTATTTGGGAGATGAAAATATAGCCTTCATCACTGCCCTTTGGTAGGCTGAGAGTTTTGAGAAGTTAATGTATTCATTTAACCTCAGTTTTCCAAATTTGCAAATGTTCCTGTGTTGAGCTTGTAATACAATACCAAAGTTCAAAAAAAGGAGCATATTAGCTGCTAAAAATAATATCATTTCCTTGCCAGAAACTTTACAAACTAAACACGATTGCACTTTTTCTGAATCCCAGTCCTGCAAGCTGCCCAGCATCCTTGAGGGACACAGAGGACACTTGCTCACTTGCGGTACTGGGCTTTTAGTGGAAGATAGGTAGGGGATTTTTGAAATTAGTGTTTTGTCTCCCTGCATTGACTTTTCCAAAACAGTGAGTTCGTTGCACCCCTTAAACTTAAGTCAGCAGGAAATTGGCCCCTGAACCTCTCTGCATTGTTCAGAAAACCTTCAGCATGAGCCATTTTGGTAGTGACTCCTCTGTGACCTATGGCCTTACTCTTCCAGCTCTGGAGAGGAAACTGCAGTCAGTGCCTCCTGTTTGGTGCTGCATGTGAATGGAGACCTGGACTAAATTTTCCAAAAGGCCCTGGAGGAATTCTGCATGATCCCTCAGACCCATTAAAATACCTCCAGCCTTTGTACATAAAGAACCTTTTCTATCTGCTTTGACCGTGTGAGAAAACAGTGTCATAAATAAAAGGAAGGTCAACCCAGATCTTGTTAGATGTTGAACACCTTCAGCTCCCACTGAAGAAAAGAGGGAACAGGGCACCCAACACCTGCAGGATTACCCGTTGAAGACCACATCCTAAGGGACTAACAATAACCAGGAAGACAATATAATCACCTGTTACAAATTATGCAATTCAAAGCATACAACTTATACACAGTTCCCCTGTTGGGATTAGCCAAAGTAAAAAAAAAAAAAAAAAAAAAAAAAAAAAGTCATCAGATAAAAACATTTACTTTTGCCAGTAAAAATTAAGTTACAGACACCCTTGTTCTCAGGGTAAAATAAACTTAAAATATCTTAAAACAGTGAAAAAATACGAGAAAATTTTATTAAAAATATATGTACTCCTTACTCCAAATTGCTTTGTACAGAAAGGACTTCTTGAAAAAGAAAAAAAAAATCACAAACTAAATGCATATTCAGAGTATGCACTTTCTACAGCATATTTGGTAGAAGCATTATTTCTGTAAAACTGAGCAAGAGGAAGTTAGTTATTCAGCTTTCATTTGTTCCCTGACATCAGAAGGCAACGTTTCAAACAAGGTGTCCTCTACAGTGAAACCAGTCCGCTTCAGAGATCTACATTCACCAAGTTCAGCTGGGAGAATTTCAAAGTGATTGCCTTTAATATCCAAGTGGGAGAGGAATACCAAATTACCAATTTTAGGTGAAAGGACTGACAAGTTATTTTTCCCAATTTTCAGAGTCTTAAGTTTTTTGCAAAAGTATAGTTCATCTGGCACACTCTCCACTTTGTTGCAAGTAATGGAAAAGTACTGTAAACTCTGAAGAACTCCTATTTCAGGTGGGATAAAGCGAATGTCATTGTAAGACAAATCCAAATATCTGATTTTGTTGCATAGGAATAGGTGGGATGGAAGAACCTCTATTTTGTTATGGCTGAAGGAAAGCCGTTCAAGACTAGTGAGTTTCTTTATATGCTCTGGGATGTATGTTATACTGTTGTACCACAGCTTTAGGATCGTCAGTTTTCTCAGATGTTGAAAACTTACTATTTCTTCAATTGATTTGAGGTTGTTTTCCTTTAAATCCAATTCCTGAAGACTGAGAAGGCTGAAGACTGCATGAGGTATGCGTTCCAAATCACAGTGAACCAATTCCAGCTGTGTCAAGTTGACCATCTTCTTCAGGTTGTTGAGCATCACCAGCTTAGTGCCATCATTATGGATGCACAATTTTTGAAGGTGACTTGAAACATCGACAGCAGATTGTGGGATTTTAGACAAGTTACTTTTTATGTAAAGAACTTTAAGGCTTTTAAGTTCCCGAAAAGACTCCAACGTAATGTTTTTGGAAATATCATGACTTAAGGAGCCAATTAAATAGAGTTCTTCCAAATTTCTGAGGCCATACATCCAGTGGGGAAGTTCTCTGATGTCATCAAACTTGACGCTCAAGATCTTGAGATTCTCCTTCAGAAATGCCAAGGCAGCGCTGTGGATCTTCACAGAACATTGGTGCAATGAGAGCTCCTGGAGATTGTCCAACTGTGCAATGGTTGCTGGTATCATTACATTGTTAATAATTTCAAGCTTTAAAGACTGCAGCTCAGTAATTTCAAAAACAGTGTCTGGTAGTCCAGAGAGCATGAAAAGCTGTAGCTCCAAATGGCTATGGGAGTTCATCTGTAGCCGTTGTCTCAGTTTATCCGCGGTCCACTCATTGTTTAAGTTCAGCTGTTTCAGCTTATTTTCACTGACTTCAGACAGGAAGACAGCAAACCTCTTGGAATAGAGAGGATCATATTGATCTATCATATGAAGCATAAAAGCAAAGTCGTTCTTGACATCTGGGATATCATCGATTCCTGTCTCTTGCCGAACATATTCAAAGGAATATTCTTTCAGCGAGCGATAGAACAACCAGTATAAAGTATAAAGGCATGTGAGACCATAGATGCTTACAAAGCACAGGTAGCAGTAGGAGAGTTTAGAGAACAGATGTGCCATCGTGTGATTACAGCAAAAATTCTTGTATCCTGTCATGTCTTCTATATCAACATTACAGACTACTGTAAAATTAACTTCTGAGACGAGTGCTGTGTTGTATGCAATAATAATAAGGAATTTAATTACCTTAAGCACAGTCTGGCGAACATACATGACATAGAGTATATCACCCTCCTCAACATGCAGTCTAAATTTCTTCACCTTTTCAAACAGTGCTTTGGCCTGCTCACCTTCTTTCTTGTCTAATGCCCCAGGTGTTCCCTTATCCACAACCAGCTTCTCAGGGATTGATTTTAAAGACTGTGTCTTGACCAGAGTGCCTTCAGCGCTTGGCTGGATAGTATTAGACTTGTTTATGTTGTTCTTCCTGTTATCTTTCTCTTCAGAGTCTTCTCCTGATACTTCAGATAAGGCTCTTGTTGTCCAGGGAGAATCAAAACATTTCCCAAGTATTGAAATGAAGTGTTCAATTTTGGAGCTCGACCCAGGAAACTTGAACCAAAAGTTACTACACAGCATGAAGACCAGCGTGTGTATAAGAACAAGGTAAGGGAAGTACTTGGCATACCAGTGTAGGGCACGTTCATAGCACACCTGATTTATAAAACTGTATTGCTGAAGGTCCAAATCAGTCTTCAGCCCTTTCATTTCAACTGTAGCTGGAGGAGTGGATGGCTTGGGTGGAGGAAGAGGGGTTGTATCTGGGATTGTACTAAACACGTTTGAACTATTGGATTGGTTCTGGCAAGGCTGTACTCGTTTTGGAAGGCATATTATCTTGTCTTGCATGACCTGAAACACACAAAAAGATATCTTTTAAACTGATGTACAAACAATGGCGGCAGTACCACTGGGTAGCTGTCCTTGGAGTTCCTCCAGCTGTCAGGCATTCCTTCCCATAGCCTGGCACTTGATCTCACAGTCTGTGCTTTTATTATTATTGTTGTTAGTCCCAACAAGATACTTGTCCTATATGCGAGGAACTAGGTCACCCCTTTTCATCAATGATTAGCTTTCCGTAATTTGGATAAAAGGGCACTGAGACAATCCAGAAAAAGCAGAAGTATGGGAAATGCTTCCAGAAAAGACCAGGGATCTCCTGTCCTGCTCTCCCCAGAGACAGACTGTTCTTGACGGGTGTATTCATCCTGGCAAGTGCTACACAGTATTCAGAAAGAGCTCAGGCTTTGAAAGCAGCATAACTGCATTCATGTGGCTTTACACTTAAACTGTGATGTCTATCACACCCAAAATGGCTGACAAAGAGCCAACGCGGGCATATCTATGCTGGGAGGACGCTGTTTATCTTCAGTCTTAATAAATACAGATAGTGATATTAGAGAGTCAATGGCATTTTATACATGTACGTGCACGGATATCATTTTTATTCAGTGTCTCATACAGAGACAGTTCTCACAGTACACACCTGTGGAAACAAAGTACCTGTCCTTGACTGTCTATAATGAAAAAAAAAGAGCAACTTCCTTAATTTGGGCTCACCGTTCACATTGGTAAACTCAGGTCAGATTACCTTCAGGGACCAATCACCTTTGGTTTAAGTTGGGATAACAGTCTGAGTTCAGGGCCATGCTCCCCAGAGGTCTTAATTTTAAAATACTAATCTGTGTGATAAACCAAAGAGATCTGTAATTTTCCCTGAACAACTAACTGGGATTAGCCAAACTAAGAACATGTTTTCTACTGTAGTATGAATGTATCCTTTGACATCGTGGTTGTTGAAAGCACTAAAAATAGGGTATGCAACAAGAGCTTCCAAGTGCAGAACATCCTTGACAATCCACTGTGGTGTAGGAAGATGCTGAGATGAGATTGCACATTTTTAACTGTAACTGTTGACACTTCAGAAACTCCTACCATTAATTTTTGTCTGTAAATGCTATTCTGGTATTACTTACACTGCTGTTAGTTACACTCTGGATTCATACCTCTGGTAGTAAGTTGAAATAAAAAGAACCTGCCCGTCATTTGAAGTGTTTCCATGCATTATGTTCCAGCATGCTTCATCCAGTCAAGCAGGTAAACTTAAAAACAACAGCTCTACTTCATGTGCTTAAGCAAACACTTAGGTTATGATGCAAAACACAGTACTGTACAGAGGTTTTTAAACATGGACATCCTATCTTTTCAACTGAAAATATTTAAAATGGTGAATACAGGTGAAACCATAGTTGATTTCACATGAAACCTGGGACAAGGTAAGTGAAAATCTTAGGCCACAGAGGTGAGCAAATCCTCCTGAAATACATGTAAGAGCTCTGTCAGTGTGTCCCTTTAGCTCCATTTCTGAGTCATGCCAAAATACGTGAGACCCACATTTGAGCCAGTACTACAACTTTCTGCTCCTGTGGAGTCCATCCCAAACAGCACTTTCCATTTCTTTTCAGCTTTTGGCTCTTCAGCAAAATTTAGCTGCAGTGAGTGACAGTAATGTCAATTGTTTATGCGTCAGCATCCTCAGAGATGCTTTGGAATGGAGGAGGCGTAATATTAGTTGTGGGTGGTGTTAATAAAATAAGCACATGCATTTCAAATCCCTTTGAAACACAAAAGCAAAAAGTATTAACATTTGCCAAATAAAGAAAAACAGAAATTACAGAATCACATTTTTCCAAGCTTCTAAGCAAAAAAAAAAAAAAAAAAAAAGTAGTACAAAGAACTTATATTTGATCATCTGTTTTGTTATGTCAGATTGCGGTGAAAACAGGCATACATGCACAAGCCAAAGCAACAGCTCTTATCTGAGCTGGCATCACTCCACTGACTCTGGTACAGCTCTACTGATTTACAGCTGCAGAAAGTCTGGTCTGTGTTATAGCAGCTTTAAACCCACGACTAGCAAATTTTTGCTTTGTTCACTGAAAATTCAAGAGATAAACAATGTGTGGCAGTGTACTCGTGAGGACTGTCCTCGCTTACTGCTCTCTCAGTGCCCTCAAGAGCACCTCCCTCGGCCAATTTACCTGCAGCGTGCACCCAAACACACCGATCATCAGCATGGCGACGGAGAGATAGTCCGTGAACACATCCCACCAGGGCTTCAGCACTCTGAACGCTGGCTGCTGCTCCGAGAACTGGCGAAACTCGGTCACGGGAATCATCCTCCTGGAAAAGAGCAAGGCCAGAGATCAGCCTCCTGCAGCCAGCACCCACCGGTCTATGCGAGACAGCAAGAAAGTTCTTCCAAGAGGTTTGACACAATCCACTCTGGACACGAGAGGCCTGGGATGTGGCACAAAGTCCCCAGTTGCCTCCCATGAGGTCCCTCGGACACCCACCTGACAAGGGATGCTCGTGCTGCCACCCAGCACCACCATGCCCCGTGCATGCAGGGACACCAACGTGCTCTGCACTGACTCCCACCCCACCTGACGGGTCGGCACGGCCTTCTGAACGCTGCCAGCTCCGTACGCACTAGCCTTGATCTCAAAGGCCTGGCTAAAGCAGTTATCCGGTGCTCGGATTTCACAGGCCTGTTTAGCTATCACGTTTCATTCGCTTCCGTTGTATTCACAGTGGTTTCTGGGATGCTCTTGAATATTTGTGTGCATACTCACTACAGTTTTAAACCTACTATGTTTTGAGTGCAAGTTGCTAAAGTGCTTCAGCTAACCAGAACTACAGGCAGTATGGGCAGATCAAGGGCTTTATCTTCACCTCAGATGTCTAGGCTTACATCATCACCTCCTCGGAGAAATCAGCTCCCGCACGAGCATGTACACACAGACACCGATCTGTAAGTCCACAGCGAGTTGTGTAACTGAATCCTTGAGATCAAACCAGCACTGAAACTCCCCAGTAAGTTACAGTGGAAAGATAAATCCACATGGGAATGTAACAAAAATACTCCCAAGGACAATTTATGAAAAATGTCCTTTAACTAATACCATAAACGCTCACCACCATCACCTCGTGTCACAGACATATTTTAAGAGTTCACAGTCCCAGTTCAGCTGTGTGCTGGAACTCATGGGGTGGCTTTGGTGCCACCCAGCAGCAAGAAGGCTCAGCCATGAGGGTGCACGTGCTGACACACTTCCTGGGGACTGTGGGGATTTGGCAGATCCTGAGCCAGACAGAGAAGGATGCAGCCCTAACTGCAAGTGTATGGTCATCTTACAAATGTATCACTGCTCCCACTGCACTGGCTGTACTTGGGTGAATAGATATCCAGCTCAATGCCCCCTTAAGGAACACCGTGTCTCTGCTTGCCCAGCACCTCCTCAGGAACTGGACCCACCCCCAAAAGCAGTAGCAAGCAGAGGTGATGCCTGTAAATGAGCTTGGGTTAATAGCTGGGCTGGGGCTTCACCACTTCCTGAGTGGGGAGCATAAACACCTCCTAGCCCCTGCTCCCTGCCCTCTTTTAACCCTTTTGTGTTGCTTTTAGCATCACTTTGGCAGACAACAGAGTCACTGTCAGCTTCTTGTCTTCAGGAAGTAGTCCCCAAGACACGATGCAGGCTATGAAACCAGGTGAAGCCATGCGCCTCCCTTGCACAGCCAGCAGTCCCCTGCAGCACATGCAAATTAATGTATTATTAATTTTATTAAGCTGCCTGAATGGATGAACGCAGCCATCAGTACCATGTGCACCCCAGAGCCACTCCCCTGGTCCACGTGCGCTGGGCCAGGCTGCAGCAGGGGCTGGGGACTCTCTTGGACCCATGGCACAGGGACAGCCCTCAGGACCTGCACCACGCAGAGCGGCTGTTCCGTCTGATGGGCTCCACTCTGTATTTTTAGGGGCCTTTGTTGTGTTCCCTGGTTGCTTTGTTTCTTGTAAGTGACGTGTGGAGAATTTAAATGAAGGCAGATAGTTCCTGGTAGCACAAATACATGCTGCTCCCATCCCTTGTTCTCTGTTGAGGTCACTATTTGCATAGTGTGACTCCTCATTAGCACAGTGCACATACTGTCACCCTGGTTAATGGTCCAAGCGGGGAGACCTGTGCACAGCCAGCCTCTCTCTGAGTCATGCCAGGTCTGCAGAGCAACACCACAATCTGTTTGCCACTTAAATTTTCCTTTATTTTTTTTTTAATGAAACAGTTACTGAACAATGGCAGTAGTACTGCACATAATGATGGTAAATAAACTAGCAGTGTCTGATGACAGGCTACTTTTTTTTTTTTTTAGTTTCAGAAAAAAAGACATTCACAAGAAGCTTTAAATAGAGATTGGACACAAAGAAGATGGATAACCATTTTCCAAGATTCTCTGGAGAAACCCTAGTTCTTCTTTCATTGTGACACCAGCAATAAAGAAAAACACTGGAAAGAAATGTAGAGGAGCAAGGGCTTGCCAGCACTGCTGTAATGGCATGACAGAGTTATACAAAATTGCGCAGTCTTCATCTCCTTCTTCCCTGTAACTGCTTCCACACTCTGGCCTGTCCAGTGACCAGGAGGACATCCATTAGCAATGGCTTCAGAGCCCCAGCAGAGACACAGCAGGTCCACACAACCCTGACATAACTCTCCTGTCCCCAGCAGACACCTGGGGCCACGTGCACAAACAAGGCCTGTTGTAATTCTCTCAAAACAAAGTGATTCTGATGATCTTTACATACATCTAAACAAATCAAACCAGAGATGGTAAAAATTGAGCCATCTCTGGAACAGCACACCATCCACTGTAGGTCAGTACCTCCTCTTACCACATGCAGATGGAAGAACATGAGTTCAAAATTTCAGCTGGTGGAAACTAAGACAGCGTGACTGATTTCAGCTCACCTACATTCAAAACGCTACTTAATGGCACAATTTATGGTACCCCAAACGTGAAACGTGACTTAAGTTAAACACTCTTTTAACCCACCTTAGGAAACTTTGAATTCTAAATATTGGAGTAACTTTTCCAATTACAACCAGAATTTGTTCTTTTTTCATCTCTTCCATATTTCTAACAATCCTCAATCTCTAGAGAAAAGAAAACTGCACATGAGACAAACCATCTGGCATTCTGCTACCAGTACGAAATCAGAAAGAAACTTGGATTAAGAGTTGTACTGTCTCATTGAACAGTGCTGCAAAAAAGTGCTGAGAGTGTGCCAGATGAAAAACAAAAACAACAACAAAATGGAAGGGGAGAGAAACTAGCAGGTTTTTATTATTTTAAATTATCTAGGATACAAAGAAGAGTCAATGAATGAAAGTAAGTACGTGATGAAATGCTGGAATCCAGGAAGATGTGAAAAGAACACCTGAATCCCCCTGCAAAGGAAAAGGAGGGTCAAATAAAGTACCCTGAAGGCATGCGCAAAGACTTGAAGATAATAAGCAGATACGGCATTCACTGGAAATAGAGATGTGGAAGAACACCAAAAACAAAACAAAAACAAAAAGTACACCCACAACTTTCAGGCCCAAACTCTTCGGTGATGTAAACAGGAATAGCTTCCAGCCAAATAGATATTTACTCCTGCAGAAATCTAACCACAGAAATCAGCTCATGCATGGGCAATAAGAAGCAAAGCATGATGACTTAACATGACCTGAAAGAGCTAAAGAGAATAAATAGATTCAAGTGGGAAAGCAAAGTACTGGACACAAGTTAGACTTAATAAATGAGAGATTAAATCAGGGGATGATTCCAAAACAGCCACGTCACAAAGCACCTTCTGAGCAATTGGCCTTCACCAGGGGAAACACGGGGAACCCGTGTGGACACACACTGCAGAATGTAAAGGAAATTAATTAATTAGCTGCTTGGTGCTGGCAGCCTGCAGGAGCGGGCAGGCAGGGCTGCCAGTGGGATCTGTGGTTGTGCTGGGCTTCGTGCTCTGAGGAACGGCTGCATCAGTGGCTGGACGGGGACAGGCCAACAGACACTGCTTGCAGCTGCAGCCGCCCTGCCGCCCCTGGTGACAACGGTGGACACACCAGAGCCCTCCTGCCATTGCACGGGCTGCCAGAGCTCCTCGCCTCAGCCTGTGCTCTGAGGGATGCGGCACGGTTACAGGGTACAGACACGTTAATGCTTGCAGCTGCTCACCTCCAATACAGCCCTCAATAAAAACGCTGCTGGCTCCTGGCGGCTCCCCACGCTCCAGCTATTGCTAGGTGACCGTTGCTATTTTTAAGTAGATGCTTGTGGAGCGACTTAACTCGTTTTAGGCAACGTAACTCTGAATGGACACAGATGACTGGGCATCCCTGCCTCTATTCCATCTCTTGGTGCAGGTCTGTCAGCGCCCAGACCCCAGCAGGGCACAGCGGGATAGCTGTGGGCCGTCACCTGCTGTCCCTCCCTCACCGTCCTCAGTCCAGGGACCAGCCTGGCTGTGAGGGGGAAGGACGACCTCCAGACTGCTGAGAAAGCTGCTGAGCAGCGAGGCCTGCTGCCACCATCCCAGCTACCACATCCTTGCTGAGCAAAGCCTGAAGACATGCCCCATGCTTTGGGCCCAACCCAACCCACCATCTGACAGAATGGTGGCGGCACGGCTGCTTGCTGTGCTGTATGTGAGAGCCTGGGGCTTGGCAGCGCTGTGTTTGTCAGGCTACAGACATCATTCCCCAGAAGGCAAGCTCTCTGCTGTCTTACTCTTCCAGTAGGTATTCAACCACGTTGCTGTGCCCCCAGGCAATGGCTGTCATCCATGGCTTGTTTTAGGTAACATACAAAGCCTCACACCACAGTCGGGGCCCCTGAGCACTGGGCAGGCAGCTAATGTCAAGGTTGCACCAATTCAGTTAGGGCAGGGCATAAATAGCAGGCCAGAGGGCGAAAGGAGGAGGAACACAGCACTAGGAGAGCGGTAAAATTGCAGAAACAGTGAAGTTTAGAATGAGGAAGCACAAGAAGGTGGTGATCTCTCTTAAACTAATCAGAAAAGATGTGAGCATTATTTGCCAGCTGACACTGAACCACATTTCCCCACCATTGCATCGACCCCACCTCGGGCAGAAGACTGGCACCACCACCTCCTAAAGCAGCCACAAAGGCTAAGCCCAGCCCTGGGCACCACAGCCATGGCCCCGAGCCGCTGGCAGAGATGGGTTTCCACAAGAGAAAACTCAGACTAGGACTGTGCAGTCCTTCATATCAGAGATCTATCAAGGGGGGAAAGCACTGGGCTGGGTAAAACTAGCTCTCCTTGCTGATTTAAATATATTGCATGTGTTAGGATAAATTATGAAATGGCTTTTGGGAATACCACTGCAAGTAGGTCTCTGGGCCGGTTCCCATACATGATTTATAGCATATTCATCTTCATTAAAGGAACAGAGCGCAGCACATATGTAACAGAGGCCGCAGCAATTACAGGAAGCGATGAGCTCGTGACTTGGTGGCAGGGACTTGCTGAGCCCTAGGGCACATGGAACTGCTATCACGAATCCCCAGCACCCTGCAGCTGGCTGTAAGTGGTCACTGCTCCACAGAAATACTGTCAAGCCACTTTTCAGGTGGCACCAAAAATTGTTCTAACCACTTCTAGAAACTGGCTTAGGGGAACAGCACTAGACTATGCGTGTTACAGAACTTGCTGTCTTTTTATTTTGAACTTTCCAGACCCCTGTGACCCAAAATTTGGCCTGTGTATTGGGGAAGCGTTTTTTACTGCACTGTAAACAGCTGCCCACAGCTGACTAATTTTAATTTATAAACCTTGGAAACTGTGGTTTTGCATGTCTGCTGGTTGTGGCAGCTACAAAGGCTGATCCTCGTCTCCACAGCTTGCCCTGGAGTCCCCCACAGCTCCTGGCACTGCTTGTGCTGGCACTGCAGACTTAGATAATGAACCCTCTCCACTTCGTCACCTAACTGGGAGGAGCCCAAAAGCGGGCCCAGGGACAAGGCCTCCAGTCTGAAACAGCACTGATTAGGCTAAGGGGGGAATAAGATGATAAGGGCTGGAATTAGCAACTCCTAATTCCAAAGAGTTTGATGCTGTGCCTTTATCTGAGTTCTTACAGAAATCGTACATGCAGTGGAATGGTACCTGAACTACCCTGATACTAAGCTCTGGTAATTACCTTGCTATCTGTTTGCACTGACCGAGATGTCCAGCAATGGTCTGTTCCCATGTAACATACAGTAATACCTCTACTAGTAATTTCTTCCTGGCTTTGTAGCATTTCAGGAAACTAGTGTCCCCTGTCAGGCCCTCCAGCCATTGGTGTTTCCTGTAAAATAAAATAAAAACTGCCTTTTTTTTTTTTGGGGGGGGGGGGGGGGAGGAGGAGGTGAGGGGGAAGTAGGGGTTGGAAAAACTGCTTTGAAAACTGAGTATTTGGAAATACAGCAAAAAGGTCGCACATTGCCATTTCTTCAAACATGATGGGCTACTTTTTGTTCTGTTGATCATATCAGAGGTTTTCATAGGAAGAAATACCATCATTTGGAAGAGATACAAACAAATGATGCTGTTGCTTAAACACAAATCCCACGTTAAGGAACTGGAAAGTCATTAAAAACAATCCATTTGCATCCAAACAAGTTATTTTTAAGAGACATATGTTTACTGTATCATCAAACAAACCACTTGACATTTGTCTTCTCGGGGGTGAGGCTGGCAAGGAAACCTGGCCAGAAGGAAGGACAGAGCGTGAGTCAGGCCTCCCATCATACTTGGCCATGGACTCCCTGCCTTGGGCACGCCACATCACCCTGCCATGCCTCCAGCTGCAAGCAGAAAGGTGCCTACTGCCTTTACTGGGAGGGGTGAATACAAAATCACAATATATTGCTTTTTCCATGTCTCTGCAAGTGATTGAGTCTGAACTCACAGCAAGCCCGAACTCCTCGGCAGAGCCACCAGAGCTGCGCTGATGCTACGCGTAACCACAGCCGCCGTTAGGCTGCCATGCGGGGCGCAGACAAAACACAGCCAGCCCGTAGGATGTGTTATTCCTGCGCCCAGTTTGGTGGCCCTACAGCCCATGCCCTGCCCAACACCCGCAGCCAGCATTGCGGGTTCAGAGGTGACAGTGACTGCCTTGTCCCTGCTGCGGTGCCTGGGGAGCCACAACCAGCCCCGAATCCAGAGCTCGGAGCAGACCTGAAGAATGTAATGAGGAAGCGACTTTAATAATTGCGCATCAAAGTATATGCTGCAATTTCCACCTACACATCCAGTAAGCGCCGCCTTGGCGACAGCATCCCATACAATACCCTTGTTGTTTTAATTGAGCCTCAGTCCTTTTTCACGCATTACACACCAAGAATACTTCCTATTGTCAGCAGCTCTTTGACTTCTGTTTGGCTGGACTGAAGACAAAAAAAATGTCCAGGGCCAGATTCTGCCAGATAAAATCTCAGTGGAATCGATAGCAGCTCTTTTGTACCACAGCACTGTGTGGAGGTCTAGCTTTGCTGAACTCTTTGTCCAAATTTAAAGAAAAGTGAACTCTGTATATTTCCATGTGATACTCTCCACTTTTCAGCTTTGACAGTCACATTCTTAGTTTATCAGGGCTATCACTCAAGGCTAGGCCCCTCTTTCCAGAGCTGCAAAACATTCTTAATGCATGTGAAAACCTTTAACAGCAACCCCAAGAGCAAGAAACTATCCAGAAAGTACTATTTTAGTACTGCTGAGATACGTCTGAATGACTGAGAAAAGGAAATGCTGATCAAGTTTTAATCGAAGCTACAGCAGGCTTTCCACAAGCACTTACTGATGCGCTCAGATAATGAAGACAGGAACCATGTCATAGGATAGAGAATATTACATAAACTAGTGCCAGTCATTGTCAAAGGAATATTCAGGGACTCCAGGCTAAAACAAGTGCTGAGAATAAAAAATGTTCAGATGATATAATTAAAAGTTAATTCCTAATTGGGACATGAAGCACAAAGGGTCCATTCTGAGCCTAAGCAGCTCAACCATCTGAAAAGTTAGTTAAAAACTTTTTATGCAGTGATTGAGCCAAAAACATTAAAGAAATGCTGCTTTCATGATTTGTGAGACTACTTCGCATAAGGGATCTTTTCTGCTCCTGCTCGCATGCTACACAAGAGAGCTTTCTAAACTTTGCAATAGTCTCGTAAAACACGAATCCCCAAACGCCCAAATAAACATGTGGGTATTCTCAGCCTGAAGCACAGCTGATGCATTTTCCTACCCCCAAACCATCCTTTGTGACAAAAATCTCCAACAATGAAAACACAGCTCAGTCCCACCCGCACTCCTGAAAAAATGGAAAGACTAACATATAGAAAGTCAAGCATGGGTATTCTCACAATAGGTATGATCCTTGCACACTCAAAGGTAAGCACGAACAGCTACAGAACCCGACTTGCTACTCACACAGGAAGACTTTTAAAGATCACAAATCAAGGTTTGGAAAACCAGAGCTACCTGCCTAAATTCTTTACCAGACGTTTTCAGTGCAGCGCCCAGCCGTGGCCCACTGGAGGGATTAGCTCGAAACACACTCCATCAGACTGCCCATTGGTGCCCCACAGAACAAAAGGCTGTATCCACTGAGCCCCAACTTCACCAGATCAAAGCCATCACACGGGGCTCAGACCCGGCTGTGGCATGCGGGGCCCTTTCTGACAATACCGTCCACGAACACCCACTTCGCCCTGTGTGCTCGCATGAGAGCAGCCTACCACTGGGACTACTGCTCAGGCATGCACACCGGCAGCACTCTCTCAGAGCACCTAACTGCTTCCTTACAGCAACCCGTGGTCCCGAGCTGCCGCAGGGCGACGTGAAACCAGCACGTGTCAGCCCCCCACAGAGCAGCACCCAACCTGTGCTCTGCTTCACTGCCAGCTCCAGAGCAAGCATGCAGTCCGAGCTCCTACCTTGTTTCCAACGGTGAGCAGACAGAACTTGAAGTGTTCTCAGCACGTTAGCAGTCTCATTGCTGGCTTGTTGAATTTTGGATTCCCATCAACACAAAGTCACTGGGTGCTGTCGCCACTGAAGGGAAACGTGGGCTGGTGTCTCGCTGTTTTCAGCAGAGCATCCTTTAGTCCAGAATTTGAAGTTGGTATACAAGGCCTGGTGCTGCTTGCCTAAGGGTCAATGGAAAAGTTGAAAGTTGACTCCAACAGAAAGAAACATGCCTTTTACATCACTCTGCAGGAGCAGGCTCTGCCACCCGTTCTGGTTCAGACCGCAGGGATCTCCACGCTCACCCCAGCAGCAGTGCCAGCAACTTTCCAGGAGAGCTGCGGCATGCTGCCCTGCAGGGGGCATTTCTCTCACCACTGACACACCAAGAAGCAGACCCTGCACATTACTATGAGCTTATCTGAGATAACAGAGCCAAGAAAAACCCAGAACTCCAGCTTAAAGCAGGATTCTCCCAAACGATTAGAAAACACACAAAGCACATACATGGCACTGCCCTACCTACCCGATCAAACACTCGATTGCAAATCAGCCCTTCATGGAAATAGCTGACACAACCTCCACACTGGGGAAAAACAAACAAACAAACAAACAAAAAAAAAAACAGAGAAAAACCCCATCATCCCGATCCAAGCTTTGAGTCTCCAGATGATGCAGCTGTAGGGTCTGTCCCATGCCTGACCAGCCACTGCATCAGGCACCAAAGAAGCGTGGTGTGGGAAGGCTGAGCCTGGGTCGCCAGCCTCGCAGGCAGCCTGAGATGTTGTGCCTGCCTGGGGCTGAGGCAGCACTAGGCCTGCCCTCTGCTGCAGTGGGAAGCGACACAGCAAATGGCACTGTCACATCTGCCCAGGGAGTGAACCAAACCTCCCATCTTCCTCAGGGGACAGAGGTCTCAGGAGCACAGAACCCAACCAAAGCCATCGCGCTATGGCTTGAGCTTGCACCAGAGCTGGGTTGCACAGAACCGATGGGAGCACAGCTCAGGGACGAAGCGGAGGGAAAAGTTTCCATTATGTCGAACATGTGAAATCCAACACTGGCTAACAGTCTCCTGACAAACTGTTCCGGAAAGAGAGAGGCTTCTTTGCTGTACTAAGATTTTGGGGGAAGTATTTTGGAGTTCCTGTCTTTTTTCCCTGACGTACAACATTTCCTCTTCAGGCGGTTCTTTACCACACGCCCTCCTCCGCTGCCCTTCACAGCTCCCCGGCAGCAAGGACAGGATCTTTTCACTCAGTTTTCTCAAGATGGAAAAAAAAGCCTGTAAAATTAAACTCTAGCTCCTGCTATTGTGAATTGTTTGGAGTACCATTGGAGATTTTTCACTTCCTGCAGCATTCAAAGAGGCTTGGGCTGGGAAATGCCTTTTTGGCAAGAAATCGGGGCCACTTGAATCAATGCTAAGAGGTCAACGGACAATCGGGGGAACTGCTGCTCCCAACAGCCTCCGGCCCATTTTGTTTCAGACCCTGCGGTCACTTGGGTGACCCCGATGCCACTTCACCTCCCTGCCACCCGCTGTGACGCTGCCCACAGGCAGAGCCCTTACGGGGGGCCTCCAACCCCAGGTGGTGGCCCCACCGCAGGAAGCAGCCCGGGCTGCTGCGGGATCCGGCTGCCTGATAGCGCCGGGCGCTGAAGTGAGGAACTTCTGTGGAGCTCAGGAGTCTCCAGTGCTGGTCCTCTCCAGCAGCCAGCGCTGGCTGTGGCTGATGCTGGGCACACAAAGTAATGGATTTTCAGGGTTTCTGTCAAAAAGTTTCTTCTTGAAAGTTATTCTAACAGTAAACAAGCAATTAAAAAAAAAAAAAAAGAAAGCCACCACAGAACGGTGTTATTACTGTAAAACCTACAGCAGGGCCTGTGAGTACCCAGACGGGAGGAAAGCAGCATCACCGCTGCCACACGTTTTAGCAAACTCAGAGCGCAACTGGAAAAGGAAATGATTCAGAAACCACAGGTGCTCCGCGCGGGCCGCTGCGCCTCGCCGGCAGCCCCGGGCACAGGGGAGGTGCCGGGAACCCGGGGCCAGGTCGCGGGGCGGGGAGCGCTGCTGGGCCCGGCTCCGGCTGCTGGCGGCGGCGTGGCCGGGAAACAACGAGAACGGGAGCGCTGCCCCCGCACCGCTTCCACCGCGCCAGAAAGAAAAGTAAAAGCGGCTCTGAAATCGCAGGAGGGAGGGGGGACGCGCCCCCTCGGCTGAGCAGCGAAGGCGTTTTTCCCGTATTCCCCGCACTGCCATCTTTTCTCTTTCCCCCGCCACCTCGCAGGGCAGCCCCCTGCCCCCGCGGGCTCCCCTCCAGACCCTCGCGGGGCTGCGGCGCTGCCGGCAGCGATCGGCACACGTGCGTGGCCAGACCCCGCGCCCGACCCCGCAGCAAGAGACAACAAAAACCCCACCGGGCCGCACCTCATCTCTGCACAGTCCCCGCTTCCACACGTTTTCGTCCCGACGAAACCCCACCCGACGCATCCCGCAGCCCTCCCCAGCCTCTCACCGCGCTCGGCCAACTCTCCCCGGCGAGCTGCAGCGGCTGCTGGCGAGCACCCGCCAGGGCAGGGCGAGGCGAGGCGAGGCGGGGCTGCGCTGCCCGCAGCCGGTGCAGCGGCTCCGGGACGCCCCCGCTCCGTGCCCCCGGCGGGCTGGGGAGGGCCGCGAGCCCCCGGCACCCCCCCGGGGCCCCGCTGCCTGAGCCGCGGGGGACGAGCTGGCGGCCGGGGTCCCCCGCAGCCGCCCTCCGGGGCTGCCCCGTCCCGGGGAGGGCAGCGCGGAGCCGCCGGGGCTCGGCATCTCCCCGGGGCCGCCCCCGCCCAGCGGCGGGCCCGGGGCACGGAGCCTCCCGGAGCCCGCTCCCGGCGCCGCGGGGCCTACCTGCCTGCCGCCTGCCGCCTGGGCGCGGGGTCACGGGCGGCGGCCGGGCGCTCACGCCGCGGTGCGGAGCGGAGCGGTGCGGGGCCGAGCCGAGCCGAGCGGGCCGGGCCGGGCGGGGCCGGGCCGGGCGGGGCCGGGCGGGGCGGGGAGGCCGCCGGCAGCCGCGCTCCGCCTTCGCCGCCGCGGGGCCACGTCTCCAGCCCGCGGCGGGGCCGCGCCGGGCAGCGCAGCCCCCTCGGGCCCGGCCGCGCTCCGCCCCGGGAGGGGGCCGCGCCGGGCAGCGGCAGCCGGCGCCTCCCTGGGGGCGGCCCGCGGCGGGGCGGCCGGGAGGGGTCCGGCCGCGGAGCGGGTGGCGGCGGGGGGAGCCGGGCGAGGCCTCGGCCTCCGGCGGGGCGGCCTGGAAAGGCTGCGGGGAGAGCGGGCTGGCAGCGCGCTGCCGGCGGCCGAGCGCCTCGGAGGGTGACAATTGGAAACACAAACTTGCAGCCGGCGCCTCCCGAGGCGCGCACTGCAGGCTGCTGCTGCGAGGGACGGGTGCCCGGCGCTGCCAGGGCAGAGTCAGGGCTCTGTAGAGCCGGGCCGGGCTCAGCATCAGAGGGAGGTGCTTCCTTTTCCTCCGATGACTTGCCCCGAGCCTTAGGGATAGTGTGTGTATGCCCTCAGGGACACGCAAATATGTAAACACGGAGAAACTCAAAATATATAACCCCCCTGGGGGGAGTTAATGGAAACAAATAGGCCATGAGGCATCCCAGCTGTCTTACTGCACAAACACTAACTGGATCAGGATGTGGACCGAGGGACTGCTGCGGGGAGCTCTGGCTTCGCGTCCTTCTGAGCCATCTGCTCCAGGGGCTGCTGAGGGCAGGCGCAGGTTCCTCATCTGGGAGCCGCTGATGTGATGTGTAGCAGTGGAAGTTCAGCTCATCACCCGACCGATGCGTTTAGTTAAGTGCTTTGCTGCGCAGAGCCGCTTCCCTTGGCAGAAGCCCCCGGTTGGGCTGTGTTTTCTGAGGAACCTCAAGAACCAAGGGGCTGAAGCTGGCACAACCCACTTCTGGCCCTGTGGAGCCACCTGCCTAAAAGATTTCCGCAGTAATTCACCATTATATAATTTTAATGCTTGTCCCCAGGCACCGGGGGATATGGCAGAAGATTAAAACAAATGAGCAAGATTTCCATACGGACAAATGCACTGGGTTTCTTTTTTTGAGCTAAAGAAACCGTTACCGTGACTGCTGCATTCGTTTTCTTTTTATTGGTTTCTTTCCATTACTCTTAACTCCTGGCAGCAGCTTAGGAGAATCCCTCCCTGTCCTGGATGGTTTCTTCTTTCAGCCATCTGCAGTTGTTCTGTTCACCCTTTCGTCATCACTTAGCTCATTTAATCTTTTCTCATAAGCCAGTCCCTCCCGTTACCTAATCACGTTGCTGCTTTTCCCTGAAGTCCCTCTCGGTTGCTCATTTATTTCACAGTGACATGGTGGCCAGTAATCCTGCCATTGTTAACGTTTCCTGTTGTGGACTTTTGGGCTATTTTTGTTCAGAGTTGCTGATGTACTCTGAGGGTTGAGCTAAACTTCCCCAAGAAGAATAATCACAGGCAAGGTCACTGATACTGCAACAGAAAAGACAGTCCACGGATAATTACAGCCAGTGGGTTGGAGGCTTAGTGCACTTCTGCTGCGTGAGCTCTTGGTGGGAGAAGGCCCAAAATTCACATCTGAAATTAAACACTCCTTTGCTACCTGCAAAAAAATGTGTACTTTATTTGGAAAGTTCCCCCATTGTTTTAAGGTCATCCAGGCAGTTGAAGCCTGAAGTCCTTTCAGTGTCTTTATTTTACTGAAAGCATCATTTCTACCACAATGAAACTGGATTCAACCACTTGTGTGACGGCAAGTTTTTGCTTGCTTTGATTTCAGATAGCCTCTTTGGTTTCCATTGACTCCGAAGGAATGTGGGACAGGCCACCTAAGAAATGCCATTGCTGCAGACTTTGTGTATTTGCCTTTTTTGTCAATTGGCCTATTCTATCATTCATATTTTACAAATTCCGGAAGTGTTATTGCTGCTACTGTGTGCTGCCTCGCAGCATTTACACTGCAAAAAAAACGGTGCAGCACTGGTTTGCACCGAGTTAAACCCACAGCTGACCAGCTGGCTGCAGGGACAGCCAGCACCGTCAGCGCTCACCCCATGCATCTACCCATGGGCTGACCCCTTCTCGTGATCCAGAGTCAAGATGCACAGCGCCAGCACAGCATCTGCCAGGATACTGCCCCACAGTTCCTATTCCCCCTCAAAATCCCCAAGCCTCTTGGCTCCCAAGAGCAGCCCTGAAATTGGGGACAAGGGATGGGGACGCTCAGAGCTTGGCAGATCCCATCTCCCCTCAGCATCAGGAGAGAAACTGGGGCAAGAGAACAGAGGCCAGAGTGCAAGAGCTTTGACTATACTTGGAAACAGACCCACAATGAAAATGCTTTCCATCAGTCATCTCTTTCCAACAACTGTTGAAAACAGCATAATCTGCTAACACAGAATGCTAAATTGCTTTCAGACAAAGTACTGAAAAATTACTTGTGATTTAACTTGCGTCCAAGCTGCATGCTCTGACAGCTCAAGTGCTTCTCAGCTACTTGAAGTTTGTCAGTTTATCTTTTCCTCTACTTTGTTCTCCAGATTTACATTTTAACCCCTCTCCCTCCACAGCAGTGTTTTTGAAACACGATTTTGATTTTTACACCACCATATGCTTAAACAACAGCAATGTCCTGGAAATACAGACTTTTAAAATAGATCATGTGGATGCTATGGATTGAATCCAGGTAGGAGAAGCAAAGCTTCAGAGCAAGTTGAGTAGTATGCTACCATTTTTAAGCCTGCAACATTTTTGTTTTTTATTTCACATATTAACAGCCACTTTAATCAGAAGGAAAACACAAAGGATTTTTAATCTCATGGACGCTTTTGGTGTTCCTAAGTACAGTGGAGCCACATTCAGCACTGCTACAATTACAACGAAAGCAGTACAATTATAGCAGGGAAGAATTCAGCCTAACTAGTTCTCTGTGAAGTGCTGTATTGACAGCATGTACCTTGTATTGTTCAGAAAACAGAGAGCAGAAGACATGCCAAAAGAAATAGGACTAACTCCCGTTTTCTGACCTTTGGCTGAACTGGAGCTCCTGGATTTGAAAGGCGCTTTACCTCTGTTAGGCTTCTGATCGTTAAGTTTTCTTCAGTGATCCATCTGCAAACTTCTTAAGTGGGGAGCCGTGCAGCTACGCTCAGTACACCTACTGCAGCTCTAAGCCACCAAGCCACGTGCTTCACAGGATGCAGCACGTTATCATCTAATTTTAGAGGTGACGCAGTGAGGGGGGTAGCTCACACAAGGCAGGAGGGATGGAGCTCAGCAATCAGAGCTCAGAAGCAGCACTTTATAATTACTAAACACTGCTATCCAAACAGTGGCTGGTTTTATTACTACCAGTGCATCTTTATTGGCATGACCGAATAAGCAAGCAGGAGCAAGGACGTCTTCTGGGGGAGGATTTTAGGACGAGGGGTAGCTGGGGCAGCCGTGACACCTTTGGCTGCCTGAGATCCTGCCCCCTCTGACACTCCCTGCTAAACTGCTCTAGGTGGTCTCACATACATACTGGCTTTTTTCCTTTTCCTCTATGGGCACCTTCTCTTACCCTCATTCATACATCAGATAGCTTAACTCAGGTGATCACTTCTCTCTTATACTTGGTTTCCTCAACAGCCTCCTATCCCTCACAGAAGCCAAACCACGATGCTCACACTGCCAGCCTGCTTGTAACCAAATTAATGCATAGAATATATATTAGTACAAAACAGCTTGACTTAAAGGGGAGTGTCTGTTTGTCAGAACGGTGACATACCCTGACTGGTATCCTGGTTGTGATGCTGTATGGGACTGAATCACTGGCTCCATGGCACACTCCCCTGGTTTACATCATGGAAAGAGGTAACAGACTGGCAGTTATGGTATACTCTGCATCGTGCTTTGTGCTTGGATCTCTCAAAGAAGAACCCATTTTTTTCTTGTCATTAGACCTCAGCTTGGATTTTTTTTCCCCTATGTCCTCCCCCCGCCATGAAATTCCACTGCCAAACTACTCATCTTTTTGTCCAGTCTCTTTCAACAGTTATTTGCAGATCTTTTACTGCTAGCAAATCTGTGTCAATAAATCAAATTAAAAACAAACAGCGTGCGCTTAATGAAAATATCATCTTACGCATCTAACTGAGGGAGTGAACATTTGAGAAACAGGTCCCTAAACGTTTGTGGTATTTTAAAAGACACTTCAAAATAAACAAAAAGAAATGTTTATTGATCATGTGGAATTTTTAATTTCCTATTTTGCATGGGAACCTGAGTAATCAGACATATGGTATACTTATTAGCCAGGAAAGGGTCAGGATTAGAACAGACTCTCAGAATTAGAAAGTACTAAAATATAGCAGCAATCTTGGCTGCCTAAACTTCAAATAAACAATGCTTTGTGTTAATCGCTGGAACAGATCAACACTGAGAAAAAAAACACATGACTAAATGATTCCTTGAAATTTGGTGCCTGACAGGGGAGAAGGCTTGGTAGACTGGGGATGAGCTAGTCAATTTACCTGCAAAGGTGATTAGCTGATACAGACATAGCTAATAAAGAACAAAACATGAAGTGTTTTTTGGTGGTTTCTCTGTGAGCTCAGGAGCTCTAAGAGCCATGGGATTCTGCATGGGATGCAGAAGTGTCAGGTCAGATAAAAGCAATCACATCTTGGATTTATAATGCCACTAAGATACTAGGCACTAAAATTATGTTCTGGCACAGTGTGGAAGCACAGCTCTCAGGCCGTCCTGCTGCCAAAGGAGGCACAACAGAATGAAAACCTCGCCATCACGCTAGCTGGATGCCAGTGATTCTTCAAATCAGTAGTGTAACAGCAGAAGACAGGTCCCAACGTTTCCCTGTGTCATTAGACGAGGCCCTCGCACCGAATGAACAGATGCATGCTTTGCTGCCTACACATGACACAGGTCCAGGCCAACACTACTTCAACAGAGGAAGCCAGCATACATCCTGTCCTGGGCTTCGGGCTTGTTCATCACTGACAGTTGCTTACATGGAATGCATCTGACCCCACTCCAACTCTTAATGTTCAGACTTGCCCTTATTTCAGCGCACACGGTAAAGAGGTGTTATTCCCTCTGTTGTTTTTCAATTGCAGTTTTGAGCCTTGTACTTTACAACAAATCAATTTGAATCCAACTCCTAGGAAAAAAACAGAACTTAAGTTCACAATTTCAGCTCTGCCTATTTCACGCTTCTTCAGGAGAGAACCAACCCAAATGACAGGATACATCATTGCTTCAGGACTTCTTTGGTGAAAAAGCCCCAGTGGGCAGTCTCTGAAGAGGGTGACTGCACAGGAAAGTGAGCAGCATTAGGGAACTTGTAATGGCCTTCCGACATGAGTGGGCATCAATTACAGCAACCTGTGGACAACGCGAACAGTCAGTCCAACCATTCAGTTACCATACACAAGGCACGCAGCTTCTTTTTAATTTTCACTTTCTCCAGGTTGTTAAAGGTTGGCTCGCCACTGGAACTACACCTGATTCAGCTACTTCAGCAACTGCACGTTCAAGTCTGTCTTTACTTCTAGAAGTGCTTTTCAGCCCTCTGGGCTCTGGCTACGAGCCATTCACACAGTTGAAAGCGTGCAGTCCAAAGGCTTCATTCTTCCCTTCTCACAGCTGTTAGCGTTCCTGGTGGATGCAATTTGCAGAGCTGTCCAAACAGTCCAGGTTACACTGCCAGAAGTTTGTATCTGTATGAACAACTATCACACTGAAGTATTTAGAGTTCAGGCTGTGTGTATGTGGGTACACACATGTATGCTTATTGAAACAAGCCTGCGTGCAGCTGAGATGAGAGAGGATTGCTTCTTATACCGCAAACATAAGGAGATGAATCCAAGCTAGCTGCTGATTGGGCTGTATACAGTAAGATGACTCTTTGCTCAGCAAAAGGCTACAGATGTGTTTGTACTGGAGACCTTTAATACCCAGCAGACTACGCAGTAGACAACTTCCCCTTTAGATTGGCTAGTAACAATTTAAGAAAAATGCACGGTTCAGTCTCTATGTCTGGCTTTAACTGCTGTATGGCATTTTTAGAGCACTGTATATGACAAACCTTCCAGGAATCCCAAACACAAATGGAAGCTCCACTGAATCATTTTAAGCAGTTGAAGAACACCATCAGCGAGGCCACACAACTGTGTGGAATGTGATGGATTTCCAGGAATAGGACTGTTTCCCGGAGATTGTGTAGAATACAAGCAGAACCAGGGAACAAAGGTAACGCCGATGGTCTCTGCACTACAAGGCTATTTTAGTTTGTGAAAAGAAGAATGAAGAAAGCATATTTTACCAGAGTAACAGGAAGCCTTTATGTCAAAAGCAAACCATGAAATAAACCAGTACAAAATGATCTCAGCATAAGATGTTAGCTGTCCGTGACTTCATCTTATGAAATCAAATCCATTTTTAGCTTGAACTCACTGTTAAGAGCTCTACATAAATGTTTCCATCCAGCAACAATAAAGGAGTAACTGGTGGTTGTTAGATATAGAGGACAGAGGCAATAATGCTATATAAACAGGTGAACTCTGCAGTTCTGAAAGGAAAGAAGAATAGTGCATCTGGGGGTGCAAAAGCAAGAGGAGACATGTCCATTCAGGTTCATGAAGAAATCTGTTCTGCTGCCTTGATTCATGCTGACTCGAAACTACTCTGAAGCGGCGGCGAAGCAGAGCACTGTCAAAGTACCACACAGCATGAGCTGAAGTGTGGCCTCTGGATATAACGAATACAAACCTCCCAGTTCAAGCCTTCTGCTCTCTTCCTTCAATAAACCTCTGCTCCAACAAGCTGGAGGGAGTCTTACTTTCAAATAAGGTCAGTCTCAGAGGTGCGCAAATCTAGTACGTTTTCAACCCCGGAAATATTTGCTTCTCAGCTTTATCAAGTGCAGCTCAGGATCTGAAGCTGACTACTGGTGAGTAAAGATTGCAACTTCTAATAAGGAATCAAGTCTTAGTGATATGGTTTAGTGGAGGACTTGTTAGTATTAGGTCAGAGGTTGGACTAGGTGATCTTGGAGGTCTCTTCCAACCTAGATGATTCTGTGATTGTGAAGTATCAATTCCAGGTGACTTCATGCTTACTGCACAGTGCTTGCATACTACAATTTCTGATGGTCTTTTCACCATATACAAAGATGCCTGTTTTTCTGTTGTTACTTTTTGGTTCCGCACAGAGAGAAACAGGAATATGAAAACCCACTTACAGGAGTCCAAGGATATGCAACCAGTTACAGAAAGCTTATTGATGTTTAAATAGCAAACAGTGACATGATACTACAGTTACTTTTCATATCTACGTATTGCCAAGAACAGCCTGTGCCCACACAGTTAAACTCCCTTATTGCCACCACCAGGACTAAAATCAAACTGCCAGCTGGCCTGTGCCAACCAGAGCCATGCTTGCATGCAGCTGGAAAGGATGTTAACTGGGCCAGAGTTGTGCTGTGGACAACATTACAACTTGCAGCATGGATATAGCAGATGTGAGTGCTTTGGCTTCTGCCTCAGGCCTATTTAGCTTATCCATGCACACACACACAGCCTACACAGCTGCAGAAATAGTTGCAGATATAGGAGGGAGTGGAAAGAGGGCAGCAGGGCTACCTCCCTCTGCTGTGCCATCAGTTTGTGCCAGCTCAAACTATGCAGGGAATTTCAGCTTAGCCCTGCAACAACGCCATATGACAGCTAAACAGCCCTCCCCCAGACCTGCATTCAGAAGAAACACAGGTGTCAGTCTACCAAAGGTGATGCACCAGAAAATAGGAACCGAACATTTCTCCCACCAGCACCTCTGCTTTGCCATCACATCCACAGCATCTCTCTGGCACAGACTTCAGTCTCCTCATGCCTGTGCAACTCCCCCCATTCAAGGCACCACCACGCAAAGATCCTGAGCTAGTCCAGATGAGCTGGAAGCACTGCCTGGCACAGCCCAAGGCACAGCTTGTGGCCCAGAAGCAACAGAGGTGCATTAGCTAAGAATGAGAAAGCAGGGCACAGCACCCCGGTTAGAACGGAGGGCAGTTTGCATTCCCACTCCTGGCAAGTCTCTTGACTACAGTTAGGAAAAAAACAACTATAACAAAAAAGTGTTTGTAAAGTACTGTTTTTGTTCTTTTCCTTCCAGTGTAAGAAATGCCAGCTTAAGTTCCATAAATTTGTCAGGAACACCACACTTTTATGTGGTGTAACAGGAACACAGTAAATTATGAGCAACTTTACAATAAAAGGAACAGCAACAAAAACCCTGCCTAGGTAAGTCCTTGAAAATTACACTCAGGGCCACTCAGGCAACCTCATTCTTTGCCTTTTTAGGCAGGTCAGTCCTCCCTTCTTCTCCCTCAGTGTTCTTCTTAGACCTACCAGGGAAAGTTATAAGTCAAAAACAGATTTTGTATACAGAGATGCACACCTGAAACTCTAATCCATGTTCTCTGAAAAATGTTGCATTCTTCTACCTCTCCCACAATTCATTAGATGTGGAGTGGATGATTTAGCTCAGAGAATACTGCATTCATAACAGACAGTTTCTGCAGATTTCTTAAGATGAAGACTATTTATATCATATTCTCATAGAAAATGAGGTAACAAAAAAAAGCATCAAAATAATGTGATTTGTGTCATCCCCTTAATAAATACTGAGTGTACTAGTTGATTTCAAACAAATGCAACAACAGAATAGAAATCTCAAACTGATTTCCTTTGAGTTGCATGAAAATATGCAACTGGATATGTAGGGGACAAAGATCCTGCAAGTCCTCCAGCCAAGAAAAAGCCTGCAAGATCAGAACACAGCAGAAAATCTGGAAGAGGGAGGTCACTTTTAAATACTCTAACTATGAGGAAATCTTCAGGGACACTGATCTGTAGGCTAGGCTTCTTTCCTTCCGCTGCTTGTTAAATGATGCAGTTCTGGGCTCTTCCTCCCTGATTTCAATTTTCTTAACTTCGTCCAGTTATGGAGCAGTTAGTCAGAGACTTCAGAAAGAGCCTGCATGCTTTTCCAAGCTAGAAAAAAAACACCTTAAAGAAGGAATGCAATGAACACTTCTGCTTTTGGGATCCCCAGGAGTTCTTATGATGCTGCATTGTGCTGAACGGGATCCCTGGCTACATGTGTTAGCTGGGAGACCCCACAAATCTGACACACAGCAACGGCCTCAGAAAAAGAGTTTTCTTCACTGCTCTGCCCTGTTGCCTTTGTCACTGTTCCAAAACACTCACCAAAAGCAACCTCAGGCTCAAATAAGCAACAGCCTTCAGCTCCCCCCCACCCCTCCTTGCTCCTGCTATCCTTAAAAAGCCCACACTGTAAGAAATGACTGTCTCCTGTCTTTACGCCTTCTCTTAACCTCGAGCAGTGGCAGAATCAGTAACATCCTGTCATGAACATCTAACATATAGAAGCACGAACTGCTACCAGACACTGCCTTTTAATTGTGAGTTAATGCTCTACTAGGAGATGATAATGTTGACCTCTAGTGACTAGTCTGGGGATACCTGGTGACATGATTACAACAAAATGTTTCTGCAAGCAGCTAGCCAAAAATTTCACTGAAGCTGGCACAGAAAACCATTCATCCTCCTCAGGCAGATGAGTAATTGCATGTCCTTTTGATGGAACAGAAACCCCCAGCTGAAACAATGAGCCCAGAAAAGCTGCTACATAGCATAAATTATGCATGCACAGATATATTTGAATACAGAACAATGGTGCACAGATGCCTTCAGCCGTACAATGGCTGCAACTATGAGAGAAAAACGCACTCAGTGAGAGGACTGGACAAAGCGGTCCCCAGAGACAGACACTGTGGTATAGTTTTAGAAGAATATCAAGGGTGAGGAGTCAGTTAAGGAAGAGACTTGACATGAAACTGGTGGATTAAATACATTTTCCAAAACACAGAAATGAAGCAGGAGGAGGTAACTGTGACTTCCTGTAAATAAGCAAGACAGCAAGGGAATGCTTCTATTTCTTACCAGAAATAACCTATTAGATGCAATATTTTTCCAGATTATTACTAACAGAAAGTAGTTAAACATAAATACTGGACATCAGCAATGTATACACTTGTTTTTTCAATCTCATCCATTCTGCATAACAGGACTGCTTAATTATGTTTGAAAAATCACATACAGTATTTTATGCTGCACATTCAGAATAAATATTAAGAAGTCCAGAAGACAGATTTATTTGGAAGTTACTCAGATCTTAGGCACAGTTTCAAAATAACAAGTACTCTATTTCCCTACTACTTCAAAAGAAATGAAGAAAAACACTCTTCTCAGGAAAGCCATTCCAAGCATACCAAGGAAACAGCAGATTTTCAGGAAAAAAGTTAAAGAAAGGATTGGGATGGAGAAGACACTCCACACTAATAACACAGCAGAGTGGCATACTGACTTTACAGCAAAAGGAAACGTGAGTAGTATGCTTACCCGCAACAACTGTGACATGGATTTGAAGTAGGGAGAAAATCTAGTTCCTCACAAATTAAAGGTAGCTGTTTCCCAATGGAAAATGACTTTTCCCATTTTTTGGAGAACTTACACATTTAATACAACTCTTCTTATAGAGCTTAACATACATCTTAATATCACTGTTTACTTCTCAGCTTGCACTAATCAACATCAAAACTGAGTAAAGACAACCTGCCAACAAAAAGTAAACTGAAAACACACATCTTGCCACTCAAATACATAACAGTTTTTTTTTCGGCTATTTGGGTATTGCATTTGCTTTGTGCACAGTGGTTAACTGGCAGCATGAAGATGAACTGGTGCTGCCGTGTCCCATAAATGGTTTTGCTCCATACTGCAGCAACTTGAAATCTGGGGTGTGTTTACATCCAAATTTCAGAAAGATTCAGAAATACATTGTTCTGTATTCAAATTACAGAAACTTATAATTTGGATCTTCTTAAATTATTATTTGCATTGAATTTACTAAGATATTTTAAAACTGTCTTTTCAATGAGATCGTCCATGCCTAGAAGCATCCTACTGTACCAATTCAGTCATGAGATAGTGCCGAAAGAGGGAGACAAAGAGCAAGCTATGCCTCTGGGTGCATAAAGCACGGGTAGGACGAAGTTTTACAATGAAATGCCTTGTGCAGTAAATAACATTTATAAACAAAAGAATCTGTAATTTAAGTAAGGGATTTAAAAATGAAACAAGTGAAAAACAAATTGCTAACAAGCAAGAGCACAAAGTAAATGTTCTCTGCAAACAGTTGTTTTAATTTTCTGGGTATAGCTGATTACTTCTGAACTCTTACCTAGTAGCTTAATTTTCAAATTTTAATAAACAGTTATACACTCATACCTTATATGGTTGTGCAAGTGTTTGTAAATACCTACAATACTTTTGTTAGTGTTCCTCAAGGTATAACCTCTCTCAGCTGGTTATATTCTCAGCACAAGTAGCATTGGGGAGGGAAAGGCAAAGACATTACTTAGCATATCCAAATGCATCGGGTCACTAGCTGTGCAGGATGCACGTCCCACACTTCACTAGCAATCCAATCCAATATCACCATGTACAGCTCATGCTAAAGCTCTCTGACTTTTTAGCATATTACTTTGGCTGAGAAAGAATTAAATAAGTGTTATTCCCTTCCCACTGGCCTATGGACTTGGGTAGCGTTAAATAAAGAAGCTACTGGTTTAATCTTATGAAGATGGCAAAAAAAAGCCATTAGCTAACTGCATGCTAAGAATGCAAAATGAGAAATGCTCACATCGGGAGGGACTCAGCCCTTTAATGTTTCCCCTTCAAACAGAATTCCCCTCCACCCACCCCCACCATTCTTTGCCAGTTCGGTTCCTACAATGTGTACCAGGCACAACTTCCAGAGAAGTACTGAGTTTGCCTCCCAGTCTGGTTGTTTTTTACTCAATGTTCTATACTTGGAGTCTACACTACTTAGGTTACAGTTCTACCTACAAACAATCAAAACTCACATGAACTGGCACAGCCACCAAAATAATCAGTCCTATTGTGCCCCTCCCAGCTCCTTCTCTTGTGCAGCACAAGTGTGAAGTAAGCAGCGGCTGGACTCAGAAGCCACAGTGCTTAGCATCTCCCTGCCCTTGACACAGAAACCAGATCGCTGTTTACCTAGGCACAAAGATGACTTTCACTGACATCTAGAAGCTGTAAGGGATTCCTTTGTCCTATGCAATTATAATTAACACTAAAACTCACTCAAGAATGGGCAATTACAGAGAAAAGGCAGGGTTGAAATCAACTTGCACACAGGTGTATTGGGTCTGGCTGGAATGTTAACTTTCCCAGCAGCAGCCCATACAGTGCCGTACGCTGTACTTGTAGCTGGAACAGCAGTGTTATCACACCAGTGTTGTGTCTGCTGCTGAGCAGCAGTGGCACAGTATTAGGCCTTTCTCTAACCCTCCTAGGGGGTGGGCAAAAGTTGAGGAGAGAAACATCACTAGGGCAGCTGGCCTAAACCAATCAAAGGGATATTCCATACCATGTGATGTCACACTCAGCAATAAAAGGGGAAAACAGGAAGAAGAGAGGAGGGGTGGGCTCTCGTTTGGAAGACGTCGGTCCTCCTCTCGAACACCGGCTGCGTGCGTTGAGGCCTTGCTTCAAGGACGTGGTCAATCATCGCTCATTTGTGGGAAGTAGAGAGTAATTTCTTTCCTCTGCACTTCCATATAGCCTTCATTTATTTTGTTTGTTTGTTTTCCTCCCTTCTTTTTATTTTCCTTTTTTCCCCTCCCTTTCCCCTTTCCCTTTTTATTTCCCCTTAGTTAAATTGTTAGTTCGGTAGTCTTTATTTTATTATTATAATTATTTTCCCTTTAATTAAATTATCCTTATCTCAACCCGTGAGTTGTTCTTTGCTTTACTTCTCCCCCTCCTCATCTAAAGGAGGGGGAGTGAGAGAGCGGTTGTGGGGTTTAGCTGCCCAGTACGGTAAAACCACCACAACAGGTTTTCCTTAAATAGAGAATTCTGAAAAATTCAAAAGGGATATTGCAATTTGAAGGAACAAACTCAAAGCCTTATTGAACATACTAGACTTCTGCATCATGACTTTGTTGTTTCCCTTTAAAGAAAAGGCGATGGCTTTTTCCAGTGAAGGAAGATCCCTGAACCTTGACTTGTCCTATCCTCTAGTTCTGTTTTCTTGAGTCTGCAAGGTACCAGAGCAATACTCCAAGTGAAGCAAATGACTGAGATCTTGACTGATTAAGCCTGAAGTCTTAAAAGACAGCTTGTCATGCACTATTTGCTGTTACATTGCTGACTTGAGTACACTCAGTTCCTGTGCTTTTTCTTCTTCCCTGTCTGCCCATTGCTCCAGCTTCTCACTGACAGTTGTGCATTTCCAACATAAACATCTTTGATATATTAAGAACTAAGTGAGGGCAGCATAAAACATGCAGAGCTTTTCATCAAAATATCTGAAGTACCACTTACTATTAATTTTTATTTGTGAGCTAAACTTAAAAGCCTCCATTTTTAACGTACGTAATGTAACTGTATTGTAGCCTAGAGAAACTAGAAGCTTGATGGAGAATTTCAGATTCCTTCACTATTGCATAGAGTGCTGTGCTTATACTCTTGATATATCCATGTAAATGAGCAGAAAACCATTCCTTCTTCATAAACCACTGAAATTATTAAATCCAGAAAAATACGCAGCTATAGTTAAAACTCAGTAAATTTAGAAGTGAGTTTGTACCTAAAGTATATCAAAGTTTCCTCTGAACCAATGCAGGGAAGAATGCTATCAGTTAAGACTAGTTAGTTGATTTATTTCTCAAGCTAGCAAAACCACACACACTTGGCATGAATAGAGATTTAAAACAAATAAGATTCATGTGTCCTTGCCTTTGACATTGTTGCTTGTTTCTAGCCATTTTTAAAAAGAGATAACTGTTCCCCATTTCCTTTTCATGCATGTGGTACGATTTATACCCACAGAACAGACAGAAAACAAATCATTGTTTTACAAGCTCCTTTTATCAAGGCATCTTGGAGAATAACAAGGGTTATTTGAAGTAGTATGAATACCCTGAACTCCCACTGACTTTGGGTAGGAGTCAAGCTCATTCACATGAGCAGTTACTCAAAAACTCAGCACCTTACAGAGTAAATCCCTGCATAGCTATCAAGTTACTTCATGTGTTTTTTGTAACAAGACAGACTGCTTTGAATAAGAACAGGCTGTGTTTCTCGCCATCCAGAATAAGGAACTGATTCAGGAGTAGAAGCATCTTGCTTTACAACCGACTATCACAGGTTGCACACCTTGATTGGTCTGATTGCTTTCTCCTCATATTCCTAAAGTTTTATGCAACCATTGCAGCCGAGGTAACTGAGCATGTGTCATCCAATGGGATTATTTCAAGACATGATATTTATGAATTCTTGGTAAGTTTTAAGTATCTTTTATGCTTATAGTTTCCACTTCATTAATATCTTAAAAATATTATTAAAATAAAAGAACATATTCAGTATATTACTGTGTGCTAGACATGCTTAATACTAGATCCAGATTCAATGTGCATGCCCCTGAAGCCAGATACATATGTGCATTATAGCTCACCCACAGAGGGCATTACCATTTGGTTGTAATAAAGTACTACATGTATAAGGAGCAGCAGCAAAGCATGATTACTTCGCAAGCAAGTGCAAAGCTGCACCCTAAACAACCATCACAATAGGAGGTTTTGTCCTTATCCCTTTTTGCTATTGACTTTGGTGCCTATCAGACTGTAGCAAGATAATTCAGCTTGTTAAAAGAGCAGAGAACTAGCAAAATAATTAATGTTTTGCTGCTACTGAGACTGCAGTGAGTTTGCAGTGACTGGCGTTTCTACAGACCTCCACTACAGACAGCTTTCATCCTTGCACACTTTTCAAATACTAATCCTGTTAGTTGCTTTACAAAATATTTTCACAAGAGCATTTGTTCTGCAATGGACAGATATGAAAGTATGAGTGGAAAAGACAAAGGAAGTTTTATCTGTCGCTTAGCAAAGAGCAGCACACTGTGGTACAAAATATAATGAAAATGGATTGAAAGTTATTAGAGGTAGGACAAAGAACAGATATATTCACATAAGTGGAGGAACATAAGGAAGCAACAAGACAGAAGCATAACAGCTCAATTAATAAACACACCGAACTGAGTTAGTGCCTAAGCTCTTTCAGAAGCCAGTCCAGCCCTGGAGTGGGCTGCTACTGCCCCCTCCATCACCTACGCATCCTGGCAGCAGAGGACAGGGCCAAACTCTTTGCATAACGCCAGGACGGCGCCTCTCCAGACACAGGAATTCCAGCAACATTGCCGTGTCCTACAAGCGCACAGTACTGTAGTATTACTGCTTGATGCTTCCTATCTGTCAGCTACAATCCCCCCTCTGTTGCCAGTCCACGTTAGCTGCCAATTCCACCATGACAGCAAGCAAGCTGCAGTCTCTGCATCTCAATTGAAATTCGCCTTCTGAGATGCACAAGCTACTGCCAACAGCCTCTACTAGGAACTAAACAGTATGCTGCAGTGACAGCTCCTGCTTTTAGCTGGCAGAAACAGCCAGATTGGAACCATTTTGATGCTAGCTGGAAAACATACAGAACTATTCACGCCACTCCCCCAAATACCCTACACACAGAGAGCCCCAGAGCAAGTGATCTGAGGAGCTGGAAACCCCTTAGTTTACTGCTGCGAGTGAAAGGGACCCCTTCAATATCCTAGATCTCAACTAAGATACACAAATTCTCCCATTGGGTGTGAAGGGTATCTGAAGTGCAGAGCTCAACCCTTGGGAACAAACAAAAAAGAACGAATCAAAGCTAAAAACACAAACGTTCAATGCTAGTTTAAACACATTTGTATCCATTGATTAAAATAAGGTTCAGTTTGGCTTTCCTGATCAGCCATGTCTGAAACCATTCCACCGTAAAACATCCAGCATTGTTCCAGAAAGCCTCAAGCACTACAATAAAGCCTGTACCAGTCTCTGGGAAACAAATTGCCATGCTTGGGCATTCGAGGAACTTGTTCAGTCAATAAGGCTGAATAAAGTAAGAACTTGGGCAATTAGTGATCTCTGGAAATAGCCAGAGCTCCATAAAATCTTTGATATGCAATCCATAGGATGCCATGCACTGCCTTCTGATTTCAGGATTTGGGATCAGGTGCTTACTAGTAGATTCTACTTCAGTTGGTCCCATATTGCCCTCTATAATCCCAGCATTTATTGGGGTGGAAAGGGAAGAGGGAAAGCTTTAATTGTAAGTGATTACAGAGAGAATTTCGACTTTCATTCTGAAGATGGAAAGTCTATATACCAATGATGACACAGGTCTACCAAAGGCATTAGAATACATATAAATTCCCATGAAGACAGAATATATGGATCTGAAGAATCCTGAAACAACAGCTGAAAGAAGATTTGCCTGATTTTAGTAACGCTACCACCATCCAAGAAAGTAAGCTGTGTGTCATTTTTTATTAGTTTTTTAATTTGACCTCCAAGAAGAAATAGAGATAAGTCTGTAAAACTGGCTAGGAAGGTTCTTATTTTGAAAGATACACAGCTAGCACTTGAACATGTAACATCACCTGCATGGTTTGTTTATTTTTGCCTCCTTCTTTTCAAAACAGAAGAGCCAAACCATGGTTTACCACCACCAAAAAAAAAACCAAACAAACAAAAAAAACACTATCAGGTACCATCTTGTGTTTCAAGAGATGCTAGAACCTCAAACTCACAGAATATACAATACTTAAAACATATGCATGGATCACTACACGCAGCATTTTTTGGGAGGGGGGAGAAAAAAACAAGCTGGGAAGAGAATCATTGCTTTCCCACTTCTGTCAGTACAAGTCCAGGCTGCATTCTGTATTTACCCAGCTCCCCAAAAATCAAACTGGGAGACCTGCAGTGATTCTGTGATTAAGACAAAAGTTTAGTTCTAATTCACACAAGAGTTTCTCTCCTGGCCCAGAACATGAGAACTGCATTGAAAATGGAAGAGCAGAGCATCCATTTTTTCCACACCTTCCTGAAGCAGACATGCCTACTATGCACATTGATACAGATAGCTGGAAGCAAACTCCTGAGCTTTGCATTAAATGCAACATCTCATTTAGGAAATAAAAGAACAGTTCATAGAATTGTAATGCAAAAAAAATTTAATTTTTTTAAAAAAAGCATTCGCGATACGGAAGGGCACAATACAAAGTTCTCAAACAACACAACACAAACAACTTGAAAAGCCTTTTTTCGATTGGAAGCGATTGTTTAATACAAAGACTAGATGCCAGTACCGCTTATTGTGTAAAGCTTATGACAATGGATTCAGATTGATTCCCTGAAAACCTCCTCTCTTTGAAGAAATACTGAATATTAAGGTCACGGCTGAAATAAATGCAAGAAATTAAGGGCTGTATTTGTCTCTGTCCTCACTTCTAAACATTGGGATTGGGCTTAATGGTAGAAAACAGATAATAAAGGCACACTGTGGATTGAAAGCAAGGCTAGAGATTCTAGCCTTTAACCTTTCTGGCTTTTCTCTGGGTGTCTTGTAAACAAACATACAGTGAAAAAATCCAACCCTCTTAAAGTGGTGCACATTGAAAAAGATGTCTGAATGAAAAAATGTAAACTACTTAAATTATAAAACATTGTATACTTATGCATTTTTTTTCTTCTACCATTTCCTTAAAGGATTTGAGATTACACATTAGAGAAATGAAGTACCTTTCAAAGTTTGGTGTTATTTCAGTCTGGCAGAACTATCATAAAATGCATACTTAAGATCATTGCTCACCTATCAGTTGTGTTGATTGTGGCAAAGGGCAGATTCACTGCTAAAAAAATGAAGTTATTGGCCAAAACCATGTGTACAGTTTCCTTGCTTATTCAACTTTTTCAATACAACTTGCCAATTTCAAAAACCTTTAAAGAAAATACTTGCCTATTTAAAAAAAAAAAATACTAAGCCGCAAGTCTCAGGTGTCAAATTATGGCATGAAGCATTCCCCAGTGTTAATTTATCAAGTTCTAACAGATCTATTGCAATTATTAACAAAGCTCCAGCCACAGGGGTGCAAATCAGCATACTCCAGTTTAATCGATCACATCTACCACGACTGGCTCCATTTGTGAACCACGTCAATTCCCGTGAACTATTACACAACTCAGATTTAGATGGAAATGGAGCCTGGGAGAGCTACATATGGTTGCTATGAAAGACTATTCCAACTGTACTGATCTGCACATAAAAACAACTAATCAGCTTACACTATTTCTAGAACTACATAAAACATAATAATTACATATTTTGGTTCCCTGAGAAGAACAGTGCTCTAACTACAGCGGTCTTTGGAATGCCATCAGTACAGTGAATAAAGAGGTACCTCTTGCACTGCTACTGCAGAGACATCTCCTAGTTCCATGTTGATCAGACTCACTTTTGGTATTTTCCTTCAAAATAAACCTTACTCTCCATAGAAGTGTCACTGAAATGGAAGCAAGAGATGACTAGAAACAGTCTAATACTAAAATTGGCTTATCTGTGATTATTTGTTATTGCAAACTGGAATGTATAGTTAGCCCACTTGATGACAATGAAGTCTTTAAGAACACAATTTACCACATTTATTTTACTATAATTAGGATTGTTTTTGAAAACTTTAATATACTACAAGAAGTTTTCAAACCTGTGTTTTTTTGGAAAGCATGCTCTTTTTTTTTTTTCTCCAGGGGCAGAACTTCTTAAGTGAGCATAATAAATGTCTACAGAGTTAAGTCTTCAAGTACAATAAAACAGCGCACAGCAGAAAAATTAATAAAGTCAGGAACCATTTTATTTCCATCCAGCTTTGCAAGTATTAAGGATGGCATGAGAACTTATTTCACCACTGTTAATTATGAAATTATTCCATCCCTTGAAGAGACAAAGTTTATAATGCTTTCCTGGTTTTCCCTCCCAGGTACTTATGAACTGTGTGACTATTTGGTTTGTTTTAACTTTGTTTTTCAGTTCCTATCTAACACATACCTCTTTCTTCCTCTCCTCAGCCACCAAAATACCATAACTGGGCATGGAGAAGCACTGAGGCAGTCAGTAAGTGAGAGGTTATAAAAAACATTAAATAGCAACACACATTACACTGACACCTGGGATGCTCACAACACACAGAAGACAGCTTTATACCTTATCGTGTTCTGTTTGCCATCATTATCTACGAAAATCAGTACTGTAAAATTTGACTAGTACACGTGCACAACAGTTATTCCAGATTCTTCTGGTTCCTCCCAATTTCTAGGCAACATTTTGTACTTACTATATAAGACAAAAATACTGAAACTGATTTCAGATATTATTGCCCAGCTGGTTTTACTAGCAAGACATAAATGGCATCTTCCACAATTATAAAATTAATGCTTAGTACTTGTCAAAAATCTTCAAAAATTAAGGTATCTTGAAAAATGATTTTCAGTATATCCCATGCAACTGAACTGCTCAAATAGCTTAAATTCTCAATTTAAGATATTCTAAGTTAGTGAAGAGTTCACATTTAAAAACTAATTCCAGACAGTTTTTAGGCCTCATATGGCAGGAGATGAAACTGTTTAAAATTGTCACTACCAACAGAAATAAATTCCCCATAAGAAAAAAAAAAAGTATATACACACACTCACTATAACCAGGCAATCAACTCTTCCATTCCAGTACTATCATAAACATTTAACTAAGTTATTTCAAATAGTAGAATCAAACTGGCAATTCATATTTCAGACTTTCCACATATATGATTACCTGTTAAAGGCTGTATTTTTTTGTTCAAGTCCAAACAAATTTTTCTTTTCCAATACAATCAACTCTGTTCAATGCATTTATGTTTAAGACTAATCTGTAAACTGCTATTCTCTCCATCTATACAGATCTTTAGAGAGTATTAAGTGAAAAGGCTTACAGGATGCACTGACGTAGAGTTTCATTTCAAGCTTAGCACTTATCTGAGCATGTCTGCAAACGCTCTCTTACACGAGGTGGAAGCGTTTTTAACAACCTTTCTTCTACGATTAGACTATTCCGTTTTAGGAACTGACATTCTTCTAGCTCAGCGGGAAGTGATTCAAGATAGTTTCCAACGAGCTCTAATTGAACAAGATTCAGTAGCTGACCCACGCAAGGGGACAAATTCATCAGACTGTTATTTCCCAGAAGAAGAAATTGCAGCTTTTTGCACTGAAATAATCCATCAGGCAGCATTTCAATCTAGAAAAAGGAAAAAAGAAAAATAACCTATGTTAAAATATGTTAACTTGCACTTAAGCTGCAAGTTTTCACATTTCCCGACTTCATTTTAGAGTAAGAAAGCTCTTAGTTCATGGAGGTACATGGAAAGGATAACTAATGCTTTTATCATTAGATGAGAAAGTGCTTGAGAACGCTACAACGTTTTATATACACTTTTTTGTTAAGGAAATGCTTAGTTACTGGCAGAAGTCAAGGCAGAAGCATGGCATGGGTGAGCATATGCATGTGTGCACACGAAGAATTGTGTACAAACATGTGCATGTGCAGGTGATAGGGGAGATAAATAGACCACCATCTCCTAAGAACAATTTAACGAAGACAAAGCACAGATTCTGTGGAGGCACATTAGCAGCTCCAGTGTTGTGAAACCTGTACAAGCAGCACAGTGGTAATTAATCCTGGTCCACACTATTAACATATAAAAACAACCTTACAAGTGAAAGCAATTTGAAACCTGAACAGAAGTCCTCAGGTCATAAACCCTACAATAACAAGCCTCTCAGTTTAGCACTGCTGCTGAGGTTACCAGCTATTTCCCTCCTCCCAGTCAGACAGCTGCGCTGCTCATGAGCTAGCTGCTGATTCACTAAAGCTTTCACTTTGGCCACTTCGGGTAAAAATTTAACACAGATTATTGCCATTAATATACTACATAGGATAGACAGGCACAGGGAAATGGAAGTTACATTTTAGCACCCATCCCAGCCTATGCTATCTGTGATTATGGAACGGAGCCCTGAAGACACTTTAGGACCAAGATAGCACTTAGTATCAAACAAGCTTTCATGATACTGAAGTTCTAGCAAATAAACAAGTACCACCTTCTCTCAGCTCCACCTTGTTTACTTCAATCATGAGCACTACAAAAACATTTTGAATCAGTACTGCTCCAGACGGAACAGGAGGTTAAAGTCAATATTTGATTTTCTTTTTTTAAGTAGTAATTCAAAGTTCTACTTACATGGTTTTTTGTCAAAGCCAAGTACTGCAGATTGGTCAGATAACTGATTTCTTCAGGTATAGAGGTTAGCTTATTATAGCTCAGATCCAAATATTGCAACTTTTTGCAAAGAAATAGCTGCAATGGAACATTTTTAATATTATTGTAATTTAGATACAGTTGTTCCAGGTTTGATAACGCACCAATCTGCACTGGAACATATGAAATGCTGTTGTGCCACAGTTTTAAGCAAGAAAGGTTCTTAAGATGCTGAAAACTAATTATTTCTTCCACTGTTCTGAGATTATTTTCTTTTAAGTCAATTTCATGCAAATTGTTTAGGGTAAAAATGGAATGGGGTATGCGCTCTAGATCACAGCAGATTAATTCCAAGGTTCTCAGGTTTACCAGCTTCTTCAAGTTATTTAGCACTATCAATTTATTTCCCTCGTTGTTGATAGACAAGTGTTGCAAAGAAGGCAGAAGATCTGTAACCACTTGAGGTATACGGGAAAGGTTGGTTTTTAAGTGAATTGATCTCAGATTTTTTAGTCCCTGAAAGCTTTCATTGTAAATGGAGTTGTGATGATCTAGCACAAAATATCCCGTTAAGCACAATTCTTTAAGGTTTTTCAGATGAAAGACCCAAAAGGGAATTCTTCCCATCTCACTCGATTTCAGACGCAATGTTTTCAGATTTTCTTCTAAAAAGCTCACTGCTGGATAATCCATAGTTAGTGATGAATGATAAACATTGAGTTCTTTGAGATTGACTAGCTGGGTCACAGCTGAAGGAAGTTTGGCTTCGGGAATAAGTTCCAAGCTTAGGACTTCTATTTCTGTCAGTTCAAATACACTGTCTGGAAGACCGTTTAACATAAAAAGGTTAAGTTCAATATTGTCCTGGGCATTTCTTACTAGTTTATTTTTCAGTTTTTCCACTGACCATTCATTGTTCAGATTAATCTGTTTCAGTTTGTTTTCACTCAAATCAGACAGGAATATTGAGAATCGTTGGGAATAAAGAGGATCATACTGATCTGCCAAGTGGAGAATAAATGCAAAGTCATTCTTTACATCAGGTATATCGCTGTAGTTACTTTTCTCTCTCAGCTTCTCAAAAGAATATTGCTTAAGTGAACTTCTTAACATCCACCACAAACTGTACGTACAAGTTAAGCCATAGAAGATCACTAAAACAACATAAAACGAAGCCAGAACTTTAAAGATTTCTGCTAGTGAATAAACACACTGGTACCTTTTGTAGCCTGTAAAGGCTTGAACATTAACTACACAATCTATTTCAAGTGTAATGAAAGATAAATAATAGGGAACATAAATTATTATTATTACAAACACAATGACTTTGACTATGATCTGTTTCATATACACTTTATATATGACATCCTTCTCTTCAACGTGTACTCTGAATTTCTTCACTTTTTCAAATATAGCTTTAGCTTGTTCCCCTTCTTTTTTGTCAAGAACACTTGAGGAATTTTCTCTTCCAGTTGTTTCCAAGCCAGGCTGCGTATATGGCAGGGACTGTCTGCTAGCCCCTATATCTACTGAACTCCCAGGTGATGAAATCACTGCTTTGGATTTGGATATTGGCAACTTCCTCACAGACTGCTCGGCAACTGTTTCTGAGAGGGCACGCGTTGTCCATGGAGAATCAAAACACTTCTGAAGAATTGCTACGAAATGCTCAAGCCTGGAACTTGTACTAGGATAGTAAAGCCAGAAATTACTGCAAGCTGCAAAAATAAAGGTATGCAGAAGCACTAGGTATGGAAAAAATTTGGCAAACCAATGAAGCTCTCTCTCATAACATACTGCGTCAATATAGGAATACTGCTGCCGATGGAGATCATTCTGGATTTTAAGCGGGATGATTATCTGTGCTGTAGAGCTAGCAGACATGTTAAGGTTGGTTTTAACTAAATCCCAAGGCACGGCACAATGATTGTCAAATTCTAGCTTGCAAGGAAGACAACACAACACTCTGGTTTGAGTAAGCTGGAGAGCCCCAGCAAGCACAGCAACTAGCAGCATTATCATGGTGAGGTAATACCAGAAGACATCCCACCATGGTTTTAGTATGTGGTAGGATGACTGGGCATCTGCTAAGTATTTGAGTTCTGTTAGCGTGATCATGACTTTCACCTGTGAGAGAACAGCAGCTGGTAGAGGAAAAAAGAAAAGACATCCTTAGAGAATGGTTAAAAACAATTTATTTCACCATTAAACACTTGAAGCTTATCACTGTTTTCATTATTTGTAGATCTAATATGAAATATTGGCCTAGTATTCAAAGTACAGCAAAAGGATTCAAGAATTCCTGGTACTTAACACCATAGCCATGATTTCATTTTATTTTTTATTTTATATTAAAATAGCATCAGAAATTAGGAGAAATGCTTTTTTGCATTTGGGTACTAGTCAAGTAAGAACAGGCAGGTACGAGTTGAGTGCCTGAGATATTACTAGCAGTCCTTGACCTCTATCCTAAGTTTATGTAACTAAAGTTATTTCTCTTTTATTAAGAATGCCAAAAATCAGAGCAGTACGGTAACAGGACTGCTCTTGTAATTTAGAATTTTCTACTGAATTAAATCATTCCACCCAATTCGTAAAGAATAAAGAGTGAACAAAATTTCTTGAAAGAACAGTTCTGCATTACATATACTTACATATAATTCCCCTTCTCCTACCAAGAGATTTGAAAATGTAGCTTTTCTAACATTTTTATTGTGCATTATTGTCATTCTCATGCACACACATGTATGTAACTGTCAAATTTAACCCCTAGCAGCATACATTTGATTAATACTTACTTTATTAAAGAGAATGAAATATACAGCACCTCTCAGTCAGGAGGTCTACACCTTTTAAAATTCCTTGGACATGCCATCTTTACATTTGTCTTCATTCTGCATGGAAAAATATTGAATATACTTACTTGGGTGAAGCCATTAAAATACAGAGCAAATATTCAGCTTTCAGCACAACTACTGCCTTACTGCAGACATCAGGAGCTGTTAAGCTCTGCACTGTTACAGCTACACAAAATGGAACAGAGCACACTTGGACATGAACATCTTGAGCGTAAAGTCAAAGTTTTACAGCATCATATCAACACAAGAAAAAAGAGCAAACAGCCTACAGCTAACTATTTCACTGGAAAGTATTTTTTTTTCAGCCAAACAGCTCTGTGAAAATAAAATACGCAACATACATTACTCTGAGAAATAGTTCAGTCAGTTTTGATACACCAAAGTTTGGCAGAAAGGTAGGTTTCTCAAAAATTGAGGGCCATATTTTACTTAAAACGAATTATCCACTGTCAAAAGCAATACCACAGACACTACCAGTTTTGAGGCAAACTTACTACAAAATTTTGTTAAGCACTACAGATAACAAGGACTGATGATGTTCTGTATTTTTCCTGATGTACTCTTACTGCACTTTTAATTTCCAACACAAGTGACAAGCTGCTATAAAAATACAAATAGCATGACTGAGGCAGAACCCTATTCTTATCCTACATTCACGTTTGAAGAGAGAGGAATGGCCAAAATTAAATTAGCATTTCTTCATTTGACAAGGCCGCTTTTAACAAAATGCAGAAACTTACCAGGCCTGCTCAAGGTAAAGCAGCTGAAGAAGGACAGGATGGTTGTAATATGCTCCTGGAGAGAAAAAAGGTTTCATCAGATCATGAAACATTTGGTTCTCCACAACTGAGTAATTCAACAGCACTTCAGTAGTCTTTCCACAGCAGTGTTTTAAAAATCTAACATTTAATAAGCCAAAGTTCTAGTTAGAATCCTTTAAGATACCATCCCTGTGAAATATTTACTGGGTCACTAACCAAGCATTGCTTTCCCTGAAGTAGAGATGGAGTAACAGCCCTTGTCATTGTCACCTAAGTGCTAAAAGCCATTTAAGCACAAATGGTTTTGCATTTACATAAGAAGTTGCTACTCCTGCAGCTGAGGTGTTATAACCACAGCTGAGAAATAGCAATTTCTTCATTCACTGCAGCTCAACTTGCTAAAACAGATCTGTAAGTATCTCTAAAATCAGCTCTTTTGGAATAATTCGTTGGCGCTTGGACATAAATTCACAGGTGTAAAAACACAGAAAGGTACTAAACACATCAAATTAAGTCTCTCATTTCACTAAAAGTATCTGGATACTGTCTCTACTCAAGCCATAAGTGCTTGATTTGAACAAAGTTCAAAAAAAAAAAAAAAACAATTTTTTTTTTTTCCCCATTTCTAACCTAGAATTAAAACAGAACTTTATAATAAAAAGAAGTATTTAGGACCCCTGTTAAAGTTGTAAAGAACACACCAAGAGATTAATATGTTGAAGGTGAAACAGAAGTGCAAAAACCATAAGTAGTATATATTTAACAAAGAAAATTTGAAAAGTTAAGGTGATAGCAGAATTGGCTGAGAGTTTGGAATAATGTTAAAAATCATTTGCAGAAGGATGGAAGTATGTTTTTCCTGACAAACGCATGGACCTTGTCAAGGGCACGGGCGCATACTAACATTTTAAGAAATTGCTTTTATAACTAAGCACCCAGAGAAAGCTACAAGTAATACAACTTATTAATGCATGTGTATTTTGATACATGGAAGAAAACTCTCCTGGTAACAGACTTGTCTTGGGGAATAATCAAGGCACAGAATTCAGAGTATGAAAAAATATTAACTTATACTACAACAATTAACACTGGTTGGTTTTGTTATTTTAGCTTTGTATTTAAATTACAAAGAAAACCAGAAAAACTGAACTTAAGTCAATTCTGCTAAAAACATACTGTCTGTATTTGGGTATATGCATAACCTAGTACATCATCTTCAAGCAATGCTTTAATGCTCAAAGTGGTTTGTGCTTATGTAGTCAGAGAACTCAGAGTGAGACTGACCCATGTAATTCCGTCAGGTCTGCTTCCTACAAAAATGCTTTCTTTGTCATCTCTCTGCCTCACACTAGAAAATTTTTAGTCCCTATCGCATATCCTAGAAAAGAAAAGTTCCTACTGGGGTTTTAGAACAGTTTCTAGCAGAAAGTGAGTGTCACAGTATTAAGTGCTTAGATACTTAAACTCCGGTTATCCTAATGACCACTTTTGAAACCGCCTGATGAAACGTGTATTTATTACAATTCCATGTATGCAAAATAAACTCCCCTATTGGAGAAATACACAGTATATACAAGTATAATATAAACATGTGAATTATTAATGATAATTTTGCTCAAGACAGTTTTCTTTCAGATCTTATCTGTATGCCAAGACTGACTAATCAAATGGAAAGAAGCTGAAGTGTAATGGGCTTGATGACTCTCATCTCCAGCTGCTTTCAACCCATATCAGAGCCATAAAAGCTTTTCAAAGTGGCCTAATTCAATTGGCACTCTTTCTCAGAAGATGAGAGAAAGAAATTTAGCTCCAAGCTAAGTGATGACTTCAGGAGTTACCCCAGGCTGGAACCATGTCTCAGGCCAGAAAAATAAAATAGTAACATTCACTACTAACTAGGCAATTTTTAATTACTTACAACTTCAATAGAAACAAATCCAGCATATTAATAAGAGGCTATCATTCTGAAAAAATATTACCTATTACCACTATAAACTCTCTCTTCCCCCAAAAGGTTGCTTAATATTGCATTACTCCACCCCTTGGTCAATGCTTATATAACTGTAGGCACACTTGGTTGGGGTGGCTCTGACACTTGACACTTGTCCCCAGATGATGATGGGCTACAAAAGCCAATACCTGACAGGAGGTTTTGTTTTACACAACTCAAAAAATAACCTTAAGTATTGAACAGGTGTTTCTGACACTTAATCAAAATATATTTTATACAACTAAAGCATACTTTGACAGGTATCCCAGTGACACTGGAATAGATAAATAAATAAATCCTCATGAATATTACAAAAGGAAAAGGCGGCACAAACCTTGCTCATTCACCCCCAACATGTCTTTTCTGGTTAGAACTTCCCCATCTATAGGCATGCCACCATCTCCTTTTTTAAGTATCCCAAAACAACAAAAAGCCCAGGTACTGCAAGTGTTCTAGGGCAGCTCAGAATTCATGAAGAACGCGACTGCTGCACAGCCTCAGCAGACGCCTTCACACACCTACTGCTTTTTGTTTCAGCTTTCTACTGAGAAGTGATAGAATACTCAATCCAATCCATTTGATATATGGTCTTCCAAAACCTGTACTTTGGCCACTTGCATGCACAGAGATGTAGTTTTAGGATCTTTTAGATGGGGACTGTATTTTTGCATCTGCGTTCCACTGAATGCCAAACATGCAAACAAGATTAGAGAAAGCTTCTTTCTAGCTCCTTCTGAAGAAGGTCACAAGTGATGATTAAACTTAAGTGATTATCCTTCTGTATTCAAAATAAGCCTCAAGACACTCCCAAACTCTACAATAAATGTTGCTCAAGCACTGGATGTTCAAGACTACAGTAACAATAGTGTTACAAGTTTTACAAACTTTCAAACCATTGAATACCTGAAGACCTTTCAAACAGTCTAGGATCTTAACCACAAGTAGGCAACCTCAACTCTCTGCATACAGACCAGCTAGTCCTTAAGCACTGCTGTACTCAGGACAGTACTGCTGAACATAAAATGTGGACCAGTAATTGCAAAGTCTTCCACTGTTTAAGGTAGTCCTTTCTCTCTAGAGAAGGCTACTTATATCAAGCTATTTAGACATTCATTTCTGGGAAGTCAAACATGTTTTTAGTACAAAAATTTAGTAAATTAGGCTATGCTTACACTTTCACTTTACATGGGTTGCCCTCCTTCCCTGCTACTGCTTCAAAGTTAACTGCCTAGCACACAAGCTGATAAAAGAAAAAAAAACCCTTGCAAAATTAAACTACTATCTAACACTGCCACTACCAAAACTTCCGTAAGCTGAGAAACTAGATTAGCATGTAACTTGGCAAGGATATAATAAGTAGTTTCCCCAAGTACCCAATAGCTTGAACATTCCTAGGCTCAACACAGAAGGCCTTTGAGCAGGTGAAAAAGGGTGTCTTGAAGGCAGCTTCACCTAAACACAGAATATCAGTGTTGATTTTTATTACTTCCTTTCTCTGCTATGCTTAATTCAAGGGAAATACTTTATCTTGCCACCTAATCTAAATTAGAAGTAAGCTTTATTCCAAATTGACTTGCTTTACAAGCAAAAGCCTTATTCTTGAAATCTGACTGAGCAGGATTACCTACATGACATTATACGTTTCCAAGCTATGCTGCAGCACTCCTGAAAACACCAATCTTCCTCAAACCATAGGTAGCTAACTTCTCCTTAAATGCCATCAATATGCAAGGATTTAATCTGTTCCGTGTTTAAGAAAGTCCAGTAAAGAATTAGTCTGTGGTATTAAAACAGGCCCCTGGTCAAACACTCACTAGGAGGTGGATCACCTCCCAAAAGTCTGGTCGCACAGCCAGTTCCCGTTACCTGCCTGTAGCCACATGACAATGGATTGCATCAGTGAGGTCTGCCCAAGTGCATGGGGTTACTTGGGCTTAATTCTCAATACTGGATGGGTGGGAGAAACCAAGTTAAATATTTTGAGGGTTAAACTTTCTAATGAAGTCATATTACAAGTCATCAAGATACATACATTTAGGGAAAAACAGTACTTTTAGTGTCATACTAAGTTAGCTTGGAGAACAATTCTAAATACATGCTTCAGCTTTACTAAAAGCACTTCTCCAGCCCTCTCCTCAAGATGTTGCCTTCTAGCCAAACCAGAAGGTCACAACCTATGCTCCTAGAAAGGACTGTACTGCTGAGAAACATTTATGCATGCAAGCTAAAAATAAAAATAAACTACCCAGTTTAAGTCCAAGTTTAAGGCTAGACAGACAGTAGTTGAGAGCTTACAGAAAAATCACTGCAAAACAGAAGAGGCAAGTAGGCACAAAGCTACATTTCTGGATGGGCACGTTTGAGCTGAACAGCAACCTGATGGTAAAGAACATGCAAGGAAATTGAGACGTAGACCTGCTTTGTCTGTCTTGCAAGTCACTGCATCATGACTGACCTCTCTGAAAGTAAGCTTTCTACATTCTGGGCAGTGATCCTCACAGGGATGCTTTCTTACCACGCAGGGTGCTTTCTGAGATCCCTACCAACCCACGCAAAATCTGGACTCTGCATCAATTCTGATTTACTTTTCTAGTGAGTAGTAGTTTGTATAGCTTAAATATATACATATATATAAATACATATATATAATATATAGGTTATATATATATATATATATATATATTTAAGTGAGCATAACAAAGTGTAGCACTGCTGACTGGAAGAGAAGGGCATTGGGGAGCCTAGGACCACCCAACAAAGAACGAGTCCCAAATATTTGTTGTGCAGCACCATGCAGTCTAGTCACATTCATTCATTTTCAACACAAAGAGGTCAGTATCCACAGTGAAGCACTGTCTTCCAGCAGCTTCTTTTTCGGCCTGTAACATTTTCAAGTAAACAAAATTTTCAGTATTAAGAAAAACATAGCAGATCTCTTGCTAGCAAGAATCCATGCCCTTCTCCTATTTCTGAAGACATACACACTTTTAAGAACCCAAAGAAGTCTATTCTTTTAAGCTTGGCATTAGCCCATAATGACGTACACAACAGAAAAGTCAGTTCACATTAGTCTCAAAAAGGGGACGCAGATACATAAGCAGGATCAGCACCCAAACTGTACACAAGACTCATTTAAATATAAATTTGAAGCCAAGAATGTTCAAAGAATGTATGAAAGATCCCTTTGTAGACAAGCTACCTTTTTGTGAATTGGTAATGGATTTGTGGAATAGGATTGACAGCACTGAGGTACCAGATTGTGTTAACCACATCTATGTACTCTCATTATCAACATCACCCTAGAACAGCTCATGCTGTCACCCAAGCATCCAATCATGAACTTCACATAAACTTTAATAAGTCCACTTAAAAAAAACAAACAAACGAAAAACAAACAAACAAACAAAAATCCTCTAAACTATGGCAGTCAACATTGTAGATGTGGAAGCAAGAATTAAATGGAGCTTGCCAGTCCAGCTGGGTGCATTTCTTTGATAAAGTAAATGTTTTTCTAAACAAGCCAAACGTAAGAGATTGAATTGAAACAGGCAAAGAACTACCTATTTTTCTGTGACTTGAGCCATGTGTTGGAAGCAACCAGAAGAGGGGAAAAATCCTGCCTGGACTGATCTTTGGTAGGAAAGATACACACCACCAAGGATGCAGCCCTAGGAGCAGGAAAGGCTGTCCTACATTAGTACCAAAGAAAACACTTCCACCATAGAAGGGTAACATCCCTGTACAAACCTCATTTGCATTATGAAAGATCATTAGCATCTCATTTAGGAAAAAAATACAAAAAAACACAATCAGGACTGCAAGACTAAGAACGCTCAGAGGACTGGTGGTTCTTAAGCAAGTAGATTACAGGAAGCTGTCTTTCTAGTATAGAAGAGATGAGTGAGAAATTACTGGGGGTGAAGAGGCGAGAACAGAACAGCCTGGGAAACACATCTGCCTTCTCAGGACAGATGCACACAGCCCGTCTGTGCTCAGTTAATGCTTATTCCAACCAGCGTGGGAGGAGACCACTCTCTCCAGGGATGACTGCAGGCATGTCAAGCAGTCAGACATTCCAGCCCAAGCGTGCCATGGAAGGTACCAGGGAAGCAGCACAGATTACGCTCTCAAGTGGTGCCTAAAAAGAGGTAAGAATGGGCCTCCTTTGCTGTCCCCTCAAGTCCCAGCTTTGAAATCAGTACTGCAATGCTGAAGACAGAAATTCTTTGCCAATACTACAAGCAGTCCGTGATTCTGAGTTCCAAAGAAACATCTGAGCAAGTCTGAAGCAGTAAGTACAAAAAGTCTCCTTGGCTCTTCACCCATGCCTTTGGTGTAATCTTGCTTAGGGAAGAAATCTCAACATGTCTAGACTGGGACCAGTATCTGTGGCATGCTGTACCTTTTATAACTTTCTCAGAAACCATCTTATAGAACAGTACACCAAGTCTTTCATCCCAATACTGACATGGCTAGCACACTCAGACATCTCCCAACTGCATGGAACTAGATTTTCAAGCTCACTTTTAATGCCTTTTTATTCTTGTATCCACATCCCCGAGTCTTCCTCATGCTGAGAAATATGAATACATAACTGTAAAACAATGGTATCAGCAGGATCCCTCCAGCATACTAAAGGAAGTCTCAATAGTATCTACTTAATTCTGCATACCAAGATAAGTGCTACAATAGAAAATTAATTCTTATCCTCTTAGTTTCCAGAAATCAGACAGATACTCACCATGTCCATTCATTGTGCTGCTATGCTCAGGACATCAGAAAGCAAAGCATACCAAGATAACACTAGAGAATAGTAATTACTTAAATGCTACAAGGTTCCTCTACCAGCAGATTCTTTAATTATAATATAGTTTATTATCTTCAGTCTTCAAGAGCAGTAGAAGTACAAGAGAGGCCAGCTGCATAAAAAAGTTAAGAATACTTAACAAAAGACCATCCTCCCCTGGGAAAAGGCAGGGAATTATGCGTACGTGCCCTTCCATTTTCAGTGTACTTTCCAATAAACTGACTCTTGAAAAAAACTATAAATGGCTAGAAAACCTAGTAATATCCAAGATGTTCCCAGTGAGTGTACAGAAATCAAGTCTAAGTAAAGAAGTATTCTGAGAAAGAGGAGCCATAGAGTATGTACATACACCTGAGCTAGCTCTGAATTAGTTTTCCAACCAGCACCAGCAGTGCTGCTGTCACAGCACAACAGAGTGGACTACAAATCCTGGTTAAGCATTGGGCCAGTTTTGCAATCCACAAGGATATTGTGGTGCTACGGCTAGGCAGCACAGCAGCATACATGCTGCTGTAAATCAGCACCGTGGGTACTGATGCATTCACTAAGCACGGTCATGTTCTGATTTGGTACTTTTGGATAAAGGGCCTAGGAGGAATTCAGCAGAACTGAGAGCTGAGATCAAGAACGAAGTGGCCAACGTGCTACATATGATGGGAAATCTTGCCTGTTTTGCTGAGAGCAGAGTATTGAAATTCAATGTATTTAAGTAATTATTTTATGTTGGGAAAGCTTTTAGTTAGGGAAACTGATGATTTTTCAATAGTTATAGACTGCCAAGACCAAACATGTCCTATCAGGATAACAGATGTTAAAAAAACAGAAGCATCAAGTTAACAAATGAAAAATAAATACAGTCTGCCTGTGCAAGATAATTATTACCACACTTAAACATAAATACGAGACTTAAGAACAAATTTATAAAATGGTGTTTTAGTTTAAAGTTTTCCTGATACTGCATAAGTTTCAAAAAGAATTTAATTGCATCTAGGAAAACATAATTATCAGGGCAGTCATACAGAAATGCATCTGATTTCACTCCGTTACTTGACATTGGAAAGTTGATTCACATTTTCAGCATGGCTAGTATCTCTTCTTAGAAGAAAAAGCATTTCTTCTTGTTTAATTGGAAAGACAGTTACTGCCAAAAGCCAGATGACAAGCTGAAACACTCGATTCTAGATATTCCATCTAAATACCTATAAAAATTAACAAGAACAGATAAATATCCAACATACATCTGATTCAAACTCAGCTACTCTTTGTACTCGAATTCTCCCCAAACCCATCTTGCTAACATTTTATAGAACCTCCACAACTCAAAGTTAAAATTAAAAAAAAAAAAAAAAAAAAAAAAAACAACTTGTGAAGCTCTAATAAAAAACTCCCCTGAAATGGAAGCGGAATAGGTTTTACTAACCATCCAGCAGGGTGCATGCTGACTGCACAATCCCCTCAATCTCCTAAGCATCTTTTCCATCGCTATATTTCTCTGTATTATCTATTCAACCAAGCAGCCTTTTTTCTTTAATGAAATTAAAGGACTGAAGGACAAGTTTGAAGGACAAGTTTCCACGTTGCATGTCCTATGCAATACTACATTTTCTGAGAACATGTTTGCATGCGATCACTAGAGCTAAAAGCACTATTGCAGTTACCTACCAGAAGCATCTCCTAGAACAATGCTCTTTCAGAACAAGGTACAAGTGATCAGTATTGAGCACTACAGTAAATCTGCAGTAATCCTGCTTTGATACCTTGACAGACAGTTAGCTTAGTACTTAAACTTTCTCTTTATACTTCTGTCAAGTTGAAGCGTGCTGCACAACAGTCCTCCACCACACCAAATCCCCTTTATGAGCAGGCTGTCTGAGCAAACCTAACAACTGGCAAGTTTGCTGTTGTTTTTTGTTTTTGTTTTTTTTTTTTCCTCCTTCCAGGCAGCATTACTACAAGAACAAATGCCACTTTTCAGTATGAAGCCAAGTGTAGTAACTTCAAAAACAAAAGTCAAGGTTTTGCCACTGCTTGAGTCAATTAAGAGCTTTGAAGTGAAAAACAAAACAAAACAAAAAAACCTCCACAAACCTCCACCCCCCAGTTTATACGAAACCGAGTTAACAGCTCCAAGCAAAGCCAACGTTACTGAACTCCTGTTTGAAAATGCACTTGAACTGAGCCAGGATGTGCCCGGAGTCAACTAGACGATGTTTTGGTGCTTTCCTGACTTTGAGCCAGTGTCATTGTAAAATTAGTATTTAAACAGCGTTAATGTTTAATAAAAGACATTTACTTAGAAAACAAGTGCCTTTACTTGCAAGGACACTGGCTGAGTAATAATCACTTTCACACTTCCATTTGTTGTGGGTGGAAAGCAATAGATTATCACCCCTGTTAATAATGTAAACAGCCCAGAAACAGGCAGTTTCTGTTGAAGGTTTTCAAGCACCTCCCTTCAAGTATTTCGGATTACACTAGAACTGCATATCAAGATTTTGCCTTCATTCACAAGAAAGAATTTTAAGGATAAATACATTAACAACAGAATCTAAGCTTGCAGTTCTCAAATTCCAGCTCAGTAGACATCTACGTCTGCATGCAGGAAAATTTAACCTACCATAAAATATCTAGATAAATATCTGAAAGCCTCAACTACTCACAAAATACCAATGTTTTCCCCAGCAAACTATAGCAGTAAAGTCTGGGAAATCATGGGTTATATTTCCTAGGTTTTTAAGTGAGAGCATTAAAATTGATGTCACTAATTATTGTTAAATGAACTACATGACCATAGCTTTGTAGTTGTGGCTTTTGTTTAATATGGAAGACAAATTTCAGTTTTATGCAGTAACAACTAAAGTATCTCCCAAGCAAGCAAATAGTGTTTGCAACACAACAACCCAAAACAACTCCTAAGCCCACTAACAATTAGCAACAACAAAAATAGATTGCTTTGCTAACATTTTTTATTGATATCACTGGATTCCTTATTGAAGAGATCAAAAAGGCCAGTTTCCTACACTGAAAGTCCACAATTTATTTATGAGAAACTGCATTCCAGCTTACAATACTAGAATACAATGAAAAGTTGAACACTTCTCATGGAAGTGCACTCACATCATCTAATTCAGACGTGTTACTTTGACACAGAATGGCACCAGTAGGAATTAAATGGAAGACACTCCGTTAGGTGTTCTCTCCGCAATTCCTTTCTGATTGTTGGAAGACCATAGAACCCTCTCTGGTGTACACTGGAGGAGAGCATGCCTGTGTCATGCACCAAACTGCATTTGCAATGGCTTCCTTGATAGCTGTACTGTCTACCTTTCTTGCAAAGTACTACACCAATAGAAATTAGTCTTCTCATACCAATTAACTGGGGAAACTATTCATGTGTATTCTAAAGTTTTAGTTCAACACAGAACACAATTTGATTTCAACAAGTTCAAACCTGAATCCAGAACCAGCACACAGCATGCTAGCATCTCTTGGTGAAAAGCAACAACAAATCCAAGCATAACTATGATGAAATGAAGTCTGCATACCAAGCCTGCTACAACTCTAACTGGGACATAGACACTGTATATGTGTATATATATATATATATATATATAGGGAGAGAGAGCACACAAATATGCAATTTAGTTATCAATAAGTTAAGACCACATGATTCATAACAACCTGACATTAATGAGACTGAACATCCACATGGTAACAGGGGTGTGAATATAAAGCTACATTTATCAGCTACAACAAAGCTGAGTTACGAGCTCCTAGTACGTGGCTCTGAACTCACTCCATACAGAACACAAACCTTTGTCAGATAGGACTTGCCATAGCTTGTCACCAGTTAAGAAGAATCAAGCAAATGTTTCATTAGTTAATTAGCAAATTAAGAATAGATTCCTCTGTTCCTAAAGTAACATAGCCTATCCCACTCAAACATTAACATTCCAGCATATTTAAAGATTCAAATATTAATTCCACTTTACATTCCCTCTCCTTTTACGTAGCTACCCTAGTGATCTAACCAATTATCTCCATAATCATAGCACAGGCTTCTAACTTCTTAAAAAGAAAAAAAGACTGCAAGAGCAACTGGCAGAATAATGCTATTTGCAAGACAACAGCTGAACAGCTGTTATGAGGATGCCTACAGGAAGGACAAATACAGCCCACAGGTTAGAGGAGGAAATAAAGGCAGCAGTGTGAAACAGGCAGCTGAGACCAGTACAAACCATGCTGTATCCCCCTTAGTCACATGAAATATCCGTTTCTAATCACAGCAGAGTAAAGCTTTATGGCTTTAGCAGCCTGTAGTAATATTACTAGAGCTACAGCCTCCTTCACTACCTCTAGTGTGGCAGGCAGGGCAAGTGCAAAAGCAACTTAAAGAAACCCAAGACTTTCTTCCTCCCTCCTCTCATTCAAGAAATCAATTATAAGAATGCTTCTTTGGCAGTGATATACTGCTCTGCGAGGCTCATTTTATAATGCTGAATTACAGATAGATGCCTCTTTAGTATTACTGCTCTGTCTAAAATTTATTCAACATGCTGTCACCAACTTCAAAGAGCACTTGTACAGGTACCTTGTGAGAAACAACAGGAAATTAATTTTACTTTTGTCCCCATGATAATACTATCTTCCTTAAAAAAAAAAAAAAAAGAAAAAAAGAAAAAAAATAATAAATAGTGGTCAGACCAACAACTTTTTTTCTCTCAAGAACATAAGAGAACAAACATGCAAATTTCAATGAATTACGTGAAACCTACTGAAATTGAAATGGTTACTACGTAAAATACAGGCTAGCATGAAACTCTGCGATAAGCACTGTTACCTAGCTACAACAGGATGTTTTAAAAACACTAGGTAAAACCCTTAAGAGAACTTGCAGCCTATCCTAACTCCTGGTTCTACACTGCAGCCCTTCTCCCTCCCGCTCTCTCTCCTACCACATCCCTCGCTGTGGTCAGCACCGCAGCTGCTGAAGAAAAGTCCTACTTGGGAGAACTCTTCCATTCCTCCCAGGGCCTGCTGAGCGAAGAAAATGCATACAATTTACGGAGACAATACATAATAAATTATATGAGTGATATATTGTAATGTTACATTACTTAAGCCTTGTGAGCTCTGTCCCTTCCCCCCAAAAAAAACTTTATGAGCGCAGACAAAACAGATAAGCAATCCTTTGACCAGTCGCCCTCCCTGCTAAGCAGGTACAGAGAGGAGACTTGTGAGACACGGGGAAGGGAGCGATGCCTTATCTTATCGCTTCAGCTAGCAGGCAGGGGAAGCCAGGAGTCAGCAGAACACGCCGCTGAAACGCCTGAAAACGCAAGTGAGCACGGAGCTCCCGGCTCGCTGCAGCATTACCCAGGGCTGCTGCTTGACAGGACCGCACCAGGTGCTAAGGCGAGCACAGCGAGCGAAGCAGCACGGTTAACGGCAGCCTCCACGTAGACCCGAGCCCCGGGGAAGCCCGGTTCGGTGCTTTACCCCCCAGGCCCCGCAGCACGGGCTGACCGCCCCCCGGACACGCCGCCACCGGGCGCCAGGAGGGTTCCCCGGTGTCCGGGCGGAGCAGCCGGGCCGGGCGGCAGCGCGGAGGCCGCGGCCAGGGCCCAGCGGAGCCCGGGGCGGGGCAGGGCAGGGGCAGGTGCCGCCGCCACACCTGGCCCTGGAGGCGGGCGCGCAGCGGTACCGGCACCGGGCGCGGCGCCTCCCCCCGGCCCCACCCGCACGGCGCCAGCCCCAGCCCCAGCCCCATTCCCCTGGGGCGAGCGGGAGGGCGCGGGGCCGCTCCCCGCAGGCCGTGGCGATGCGGCACCTGCCGGCGGCGGCTGCCCCGCGCTTACCTGGCCGCGCCGCCGAGCCTCGCCTCGCCTGGTCTCTCCTCTCCCCGAGCCGAGCCGCCCCGAGCCGTGCCCACCGCCAGCGCCCGTCAGCCCGCAGCGCAGCGCAGCGCGAGGCACCGGCTGCAACCGGCGCTCCTCGGCTCCGGACCCGCCCCGCCGCGCGTCACCGCCCGCGCCGCCCAATGGGGCTTGCGGCCGGCGGGCCCGCTGACAGGCCGCGGGGCGGCGGTGGCCCGGGCGGACAAAGGCGGCGCCGCGCACCTGCGGCCCGGCCCGGCCTGAGGGCGGCCCGGCAGGCACCGGGCGGGAGGCTCGGCCGAGGGAAGGGCCCAGCCCCGGAGACCTCCCCGGGGCCCTGTGGGCGCACCCAGGCTCGTCCGGCACCGGTCCCGTCAGCGGGTCGGGTGCGCGCGGTGCCCGTCCTCCTGCTGAGCGGCACAGCCCAGCGCCGCGATGCTGCGGGGCCAGACCCTACCGCGGCCGGTCAGGTCCAGCCCAAAGCAGGTAACGTTGTACAGAACTCCACAAGTATACACGCTTAAAAAAACAACCCACGCACCATAAGTTTTTTGACTTTCCTGCCTCACTTCCTCTTTCTCCAGCTGACAGTGCTATTCCCACCCTCAGCCCTGTCTGAAAAGCTGCTTCTGCAGGGCTAAATGCGAGAAAGCCTGCAAAAAGGGGCTGATTTCTACCCATATTCCTCTCAATACCTCAGCAAATGGGGTGTTTCTGCCTCTTCTTAGTCACACGCACAAACATCTCGATCTGCTCAAGAAATTTTCCTGCAATATTTTCATTCTTAGCCACCCCACTGCAAAAAATCTATTCAGAAACATATTTACAACATAATTATACTCCTTACATTCATTCTGCTACAATAATGTTTGTTAATTGTCTAGTCACCAGCTAGGAAAAAGGATCTATTTTCAAAATACTGCTTTTCCCCCATAAAATACCAAAACCCTTTTCCTCACAGGTATACGACCCCCCCTTCGTTTAAGCAGCACAGACTCTAGATTTTGTGGAAATAACTTACAAATTGTATGGAGCATACAATTATCTATTATTATTCAACTTAAGGAAACTATTAAAATACAACATATTTCTGTGCAAAACAAGTTTTGGAACACAAACATTGCCGTTGAGCCAAAACTGAAACTACTTAGAAATAAAAGTGAAACTGGTGTTTTAACCCAAACGTACAGACCTGCTAATGCAAATATGTATGTTGTAAAAAAAGCACACATTTGTTTTTCCAGTTTGCAGCCATATTGGTAGCTTAGTAGAGAATGTGTTTGTTTTGCATTTGTTTCAGGCTGATTGGTGTTACTTATGATGATACAATTTGATGAATAGTAATTTAATGTCAGAGGTGACAGTAGCGAGACATTTTCTGCAATTTCTTCTCTAAGAAGCATTCTTAAAGTTTGGTAAGCATTAGCTAGGCCAGCAGTCTTCCTAAGAGACCCTTCTGTTTCTTGACCTGCCACCTTCATACCCTTCATGTATCTTGACTTCCACCATCAAGATAAATCATCTGCTCTGCTAGCATTTGCCTGATTAATGATTTCATCCATTTTCCCTTCTTGGAACTGTTTACCCTTTCTGTAAGCAAACTAAATAAAAGTATATCTTATTCTATAATTTTTATTTCTACTTACTTAAAATGAAATGTCTGTCTCTATGATCTGCCACGCTTTTCTTTTTTTGTCAGCAATAGGCTAGGAAGACAAATTAATATTTCATTAAATTATAAAACCAGGAACACTTTGTTGTGCTAAAAATAAAAGGAAAATATTAAGTCAGAACACAGAACCTAATGGCTATAAGGCTCATAATTGCTTGAGTAACAGACTGAAACCTAACTTTCTAGGTTTGGTTTTTATTTACTCCACTGCTGAGTGGCTCCTGGGGATCCACAAGGGGAGCACTCCTCTCACTGATCACTCTCCACAAATCTCCCAGTGATGGGAGGCAATATTCTGTTACCCACCTACTCAAAAACAACACTGTTTTTAGCTATGCAGCTCCTGACTGTAAATCCAGCAGATCAAGTTCATCTTCAGAGTTATTTTAGTGCTATTACATTAGGATTAATTTCTTCCAGTCTTTTTCAAGCAGCACTATCCAGAAAACATTCTTCAAGTTCTAACACCCTTTCTAGTTTTTCGTCACAGACATTTTTAAGATACTGAAAAACAACAGCTTGACAATCCAAGAAAAGTTGAGTTTCATTTCACACATCATGCCATCCCTTCATCTTTTTTAACTTGATATTTAGATGTTACAAAACCAGCTTTGAATCTCAAAAGAATTAACAGTTTCAAATGCTATGCTCAGTGTGACTAAGGGGTGTCTTGAGCATGTACTTCAGTCCCTCCACATGCACAACTCTGGGAAATATGATGCAGTATGAAAGGGAAAGCTACATGGCAGCGTCCTGTATACTTAAGAGGGTAATATTTGGAGTTGAAATATCACTTTAAAATATCTCTAAATAAATATTCTTTCTCAAATCAGACAGGTGATTTTATACTTGACTTTTAACCCTCCAGCACTGCTTGGATTTGCAGGAGCAAAAGCATCGTGATTGACAATTGCTCTGGAAGCAGTTATCTGAAACTGGGCCAGTCCTTTTGAATAGAGCACTCTGTGATGACTTGCCTTGTGATCACCAAGTGGACTCCTGACCATCTGTTTTTCAAGATCCCATCTTTTCATATGAAAGGCTACAGCTTCAAAGTTAGCTGAAGCATGAACCAACACATCATAACCCTTCAACCTCTAAAATGTCATACAAACATTTGTTTTCTTGAAGGGAATAAATACATTTAAGCTCCATAGATCTAAAGATAATTTCATATCAGTCCTTGGCACATCCCAATTGTTACCATGCTTACTGTTTCTGGCATTGCTAAAGCTTTGTCTCCTGCTGATAATTTATAAATCACATATTACACAGGCTCCAGATCACTGATCTCCTGGAGCAATACTGTGACTTGCAGCTTGTAAATAAGGCATTCACCGCAGGGGTGGGTATTTTAGAACAACACTTCCCTCTGCTGGATCTGTGGGCAGCGACAGCTGTCCCTGCGCTGGAGGGATCTGCCCAAATCCTGTGCCACTAGCTTAGGCAGGATCCCTGCTCCTTCCAGACAGCTTTGGACAGTAAGGCACTAATAAGGGTATTCTTAATTTATCAAATAAATATGATAACAGTTTAATCCAGCGTCAGCTGATCAGGAATATAAATTTAATTTCTGTTCAACACAGAACTATCTCAAAGCTGTAGATATTACTAAAATCAGGAGTCCTAGGGCCTGTCATTTTTTATTCACACTAAAACCCAGACACATTGGATCTTGAGCTGCAATAGTTTATAGAATAAAGAGAGACCAGATAAACTCTGATAATACAAAAACATTTAAGCATAAGAGAACTGGAATAGAAGATGTACCCTTGGCTGGATGTACTTCAGTGAAACAGCATTAGGATCTTAGGGCATCCCAAGAAAGACACCATACAGAGGACATCCTGCAAAATACAGGGTATTTGAGAAGAAAGCTTGTTCTTCTTCATTCCCTGTTATGTGCTGCTACCTTTTCATCTGTGAGGAAGTGAGCACAGACAAAGCAACAGCAGCGTGTTAACATAATTTTTTGTCCTGTTAGAAAGCCAGCAGCATAAAAAACAGAAACATGTAACATACAGGGCTGTTAGCATGAACCCTGCTTGGCAGACAATGCCTACATATGGATCCATTGTCTGCAAAGACTTTCTTATGCAGCCAGTGCTGATTTTAATTGACAAATTAAGGAGTTTTCATTCTTAAGTGACAAAGGGAGCCTCAGGCCAGATAAAACTAAGTGAAAATACCTTTTACTCAGACAAACAGACATTCTTTTGTAGAGTGTATGTATATACAGCACTACAAGAAAAGGTTAACTTTTTTCAGAGAGAAATATTGGCCACAGTTTTTATGACTCTGATAGAAACCGAGAAAGAGTGGTACACTGAATTTTAATTGGGTGCTATACTTCCTATCTGGCCATCTGTTCAAAACTGCTAGTAATAACCAGAGTATGACATTTTATGGTAGTTTTTGATGGAAACTACCATATTCAGACACAGCCTGAGTTTGAATCTTACTATTACAGGAACAGTGTCCACAACTGAGGGAGGAGGGAGAGTCAGAAAGAGGGGAGAAAGACGATTGTGGAGACAACTGACTAAAGTTGTGCTTCATTCATGTTCTCCGTGGACAGGAACTGGTCCCAGTGCAATAGTACACGTGCTCCTAACTCACTTGTACAAGCACAACTTAAACTCATAACTAAGCATTCTGCTGCACAAAGATTCCATTCACATACTCTGCCGAATGAAGGATTTTGGTGGATGTCAAAACATAGGAAGATGATGAATAAATGAAACATGGAGGAAGGGGAGTAGACAATACAGATATAATCCTAAAACAATATTCCCAGTCAGAGAAATTTACTTTGAAACAGGAAGCAGAGAAGTTCCCCAGAAAATATCGTCAAAAGATTGGATCAAAGTAGTACTCAGTGTTAAAACGTAGAAGAGGTAACAGTGCTTAAGGCTGAGGTTAAATGGAATAAACGTTCACAAGAAGGCAGGAAACAGGTGATTATACAGTAATTCCTGATTTGTGTTCAGAACAAAGCCTGTACTAAGCATACTGAAGGTCTAGTTAGAAAAGATTGGATAAGAAATATTTTTCATTAAATAAATGTTTTCAAAGAGCGTGGAGAGGAAACAAAAGGCTTGAATAAGGAAGAAACCATAATGCTGGAACCCAGGTGAAATCCTAAGTAACAGCAAGAAGTAAAGGAAATAAAAAAATGTACAGCATAATGTAGTACAGACAATGCTTTTCTAAGCAGGATGTTCTCCAGTCATCACTTATGTTTTAAATGCTGAAGAATAAGGATTGCTTTCTGCTTCTCTTCAACAGTATTGCATTCTTGTCTCCTGCTATCTTATTCTTACTGACTAATCGTGACGTCTTTTCTGATGATTTTCAAGAAAACATATATGAGATGGACTCCTAGTAAACAGAGCAACTAATGATGAGTACTTGCCCCCTAATTGCTTTCAACACAAAGTAAACATTTATTAGCTCTACAAACCCTATAGGCATAAACAGTTCACACATGACACAATACTGCATTACTAATCATTGATGAGTGCCTACTAGATAGTTACTAACAAAATTTAAGTTTTTTTTTTTTTTTTTTTTTTTTTTTTTTTTTTTCCCAGTGCTTAGGGATTCCCCTGCCATTCACTTCTGTTGTTTATAAATGCTTTGACTCTACTGTACATTGCAACTACAAGTCAATAAAAATACAATTACGATTCTAGCTCTTGAAACTCTACATCACTTACTTTTCTGCAGAAAACACAGGAAATTCTTATGTAGACTCAGATTTCTCACAAGCATACTAGATCTTACCTTCTTTTACGCTATGCTAGTTTTTGTATTTCACTTTCCTTGTACAGAGATGAAAGAATTTTACACTGAGTAACTATTTCATTAATGTCAGTTTCTGTTTGCTCAGCCCTCTTGCGAAGTCTTGTGTTTCTAGTTAATCCAGAACTTGTCTGGAGACAGCTTTATGCTTACTGTAGAAGTTCACAGACTAGAAATTGGAAGTTCTCCAGTAGGAAACTACTTGTTGTGCTGTTTTACGAAATCACTGTTGCTTTAATGGTTAGGCTGCAGACATGCAGCTCTGATTTCAGTTGAGACAACTCAAGACGGTCACCTCCTTCAACTAACTTCCTGCTGCTGCTGGTAGTCCCCGACTATTTTTTCACCAAAAGTTACTTTCAGAACTGCAGTTTTGTTTATGTGTGATGTCACTCCCCAATTTGGTTTGACCAAAACTGATCTGATCAATTAAAGAAACAATTTGGGATCAACCAATATAACATTTTTCCCATTTAACTTGCTCTTACAATAGAGAAGGACTTGCTCTGCACTCTGCAGCCTCAGATCCTCAGAGATCTTGGATCAAATGACCAAAACCAATATCTTTGTCTTTCAGCACACTTTCATTCTGGGCCTTTATTTCTCGGTCATTTCAGTGTGGTTTGGTCAGTGATTTATCTGAAAAATATATTCCCAATGCCCCTACAGAAAGTGAAAACATCAGTTCTGTGCTATTTGCAGCCCCTGACAACAAAAATGCCACAGACTTACTTTCTGGTAGATGATCAGATCCTACATCTCAAGCAGAAACTCCCCTTTTTCTTTCTGGAGAATATGAAAAGGAAAACATGAAAAGGTTGACTTAAGCATCTCTTTCCAAATTTATAAGCAGAGAAGGCACCTCTGGAATTTGTCAGCACATAATCAGCCTTGGCAGTGTGAACAATATACAAATAAATGAATATTAATTTGGATATAGATAATGATAAGAAATGCCAGAATTACCCACCACCTGCTTCACTCTGCAATTGTATTCAATTTTCTCTGAGATATACAAAATGTATGAGGTCATTTAGAATTGAAGCATTCTCAGCACCTGCTAAGATTAGATCTTTAGAGGCAATAAAGCCAGCATAATCTGAACTCCAGGATCAAGCTAATTGGCTATGATGCCTTTTTTAAAACAGTGCCAAGCATATACTGTAGCTACTATCTGATAAGTAAATTGTTCCAGTGCAGCCTACCAGACAAAATAAATAAATAAATAAAAGCACACACAAATCCCAAATATTATTTTTGAATGAGAATCAAAGTAAATAATGAATGCATAAAGCACAGTGTGATATGAGGAGTTCCTTGGCACATAATTGGAATGTTTAATCGTAAAAAAATGTAGTTAGACACGAGTCATACAGCTCACCCCAAATGACTGAAAAGTCTTATGCATTTAATACTGCGTACTGTGAGTAATACAGGAAATTCTCCCTGAAGTATTTCCAGCTTAGTAGAGTCCCCTGATGCAATCCAGCGTTAGTCACACCGTGTGGGAGCACTCAGATAGCCACATCCTCTTCCCTGATTCAGATGCTGGCTGGATTCAGCCTTTAGCAATAAAGCTGTGAGATATTTGGGCTGTATTCCTTCACCTGCCTTATCGTACATTTTATTTAAAATAGCTCACTGATTTCTCAGAACATCTCTTTAATAAACAGTTCCTGAAGAAAAGATTCATACTATTTTTCTTGAACAGGGCTTACAACCACAAGGCAAACTGTAAAGTATCAGCTTAGCAATGGGCTGGGAATAAGGAAGGTACCTCCCAGCTGAGAGACTCCAAGTTATTTGTGGTTAAAAGGCATGGGGATGTCCTGCCTAACCTACTGCAGAAGCATGGGTATAGGACTGGGCAATAAACTTCTGCAGACATCAGCATGTCTTCCTGTGCTTTTGCTTGAAAAGCAGGACTGGTAGTACAACATAGTTGTGCAGTCCTGAGGAAGAAGAGGAATAGAAGAAAACACTAAGAACAGAAATGATGAGCAAAGAAAGTCTCTCATCTGCTTTCCAGCTGCTTTTAGGAACAGAAAAACAGGATTATCTTGTTAGCATTCTTGTTATCATTTCTTGTTAGCAAAAAAAAAAAAAAACGTCAAAGACCTCAATGCCCCATTGGTAATTTAATACTTTTTCCTTTTGTCAAAAACCAAAACAAAACCACAAACTCACAACCTTGGGGTCCCAAATTCACATAAAAAGGAAATTACAACACATATGTGCCTTTTTGAACCATGAAGTGAAAAGTTTTATTTTTATGATTTGCATAACACCACCTTGGAAAGCACTGGCAATATCCCAAGGGAAAGCTGATCTACATTTTTTTTTTTTCATCTCTACCTTGATTTGACCAATATCCAGGTTCATTAAAAACTTACGTACTGCAGCTAGGCTAGAAAACTCTAACAGACAAAACTTAGCTGAAATCAGATGATTTTCTATGGACTCTCAGTAGCATTTGTGCATCCAAGTCCTGCCAAGGTATTTTTTCCTTTTCAACTGGGATGCCTCTCACTAATCTTTTTTGAAGTGTAGAGATTCCTGGCTACTGTTCCTCCTTTATAAATAAGACTTACTTGAGTTATATTAAAACAAATTAATCTAAAAATGCACAAATTCTCACTTTCAAAGAATGAGAATGTGTTAAACAGCTAGACCATCCATGCAAGACTTATATATATATATATATATATATATATATATATATATATATAAAGAATAGGTCATACAATGCAGTGACAAAATGAATGAGATGACTCTAAATTGAAAGTCAGTATGAGGTAGTTGGGGTGCTTAAATAAAGCCAGAACAATTTAATGAGGGTGCTGGGAAAAATAATTATTATTTTAAATATGATGATAAATATTACTTCAAATTCACTTAGGTGAATTTGAAAATGCAAATACCTCACTATGCCTAAATTTATTACTTCAGCTGAGTCTTGTGATGCTGGACAATTTTCATTTTATGAACACTATTGAACGCTGAATTTAAAAAATTTAATGTATTTAATCATTAGGCTCACTCAGTGTCCCCATTTTCCCTGCCATGACAGAACTTGGAAGAGCCTTTAGAGTTAGCAGTCTTTGAAACAGAAGCTTTAGGCACTCACACTGATGACGTTGTCAAGACTGAACTATTCAATGCATTTCTTTAACACCAGGAAACAGGCCCCTTCAAGACCTGATTGAGATATGAAGTGAGACTTTCCCACTTAAAGCACAAAGTTCCATTAAGTTAAATTAAATTGTAAATTTTGGGTGATAACTTGAAAAAACACTACTCAGTATAGAAGCAACTAAGATTTTCATAGTTGTCTATCATTACAGCAGGCTTTGTTTGTTGCTTAAGTCAGAACTGCTATGATTTTTTCTTATTATTTCAACTGAAATTTAAACCAAAACTGTTGCACCAGATACTACAAAATTAAAACTAAAAAAGCAGACAATATTGCCTTTGCCACATTAATTAACTACGGTGAGTTCTATTAACTCATGTTCTCTTAAGATTCCATTTAATAGATGTGTTGTTTGTTAAAGTCAAATAATCAGATGTCTTGCAAGAGATTAAATGTCAGAATCAGAGAGGAGATGGGGCAGACGAGCCTTTAAAACCCCTTTTATTCTTCACTATATCAGCTGATCTGGTAGACACTAATCATCACTTAAAGGGAGAAAGAATAAAGTAGTGCTTGTTTCATCAGCTGAGGATAAATCAGCAGTATCTTAATAACATCTCTTCAACTATCTGCATCACGGACCTAGAGTAGTGCTGTTGTGCAGAGGTTACCCCAGAGAATATGTCATTGTACGGATTTCCCAATTATGTCTGCTTTGTACAACAAATTAAGTGAAAAATCTGGGCATTAATGTCATGAATGGCCAATGGAAGGCTGAATTTTTCTTGCTTGATTTTTTTTGGAACCTCCTTGTGGTGCGACAAGGTTTGTGATCTGCTGCCCTCCGATGGATACTTACAGAGGTTACGTCTAGAAGAGCAGGACTGTGCAGGCACGGCAGGAGCACCATGCTTGAGACCATTAAACTTCTTTAAAAAGCACTACAGGAAAAAAAAAAAAGTAATAAAGTGCTAATTATATTATATTGGTACATATTATATATATTATATATTGGTACATATTATATGTGGTACATATTGTGTACCACATTTAGCATCAAAAATCATATCTGGGTCTCATTTCTTAATATTGCTATTTATTTATTTATTTATTTTGTCAGGGTACTTTTACATCCAAGTAGACATTTTCTAGTTCATTCTATGACACATCGATCCTTTTCAATCAGCTCTCACTCTTTCATGATTACATATGTAACATAACACATTCAGTAATGATATCCCAGTATTGCATCTGATACCTGCATTCTGCCTGCTAATCATCTCTTCATGATTATTATTGATATCCTAGACCTCAGTTTAGCATTAATGTTTAAAAATAAAACCATGAAGACTTTCTAGGTTAAGCGTTTTCTTTCTGTCATGCACAATTCCTCTAAAAATATTCATCTGTATTACCGGATATTTTAGAACGAGAGATGAATTTGACATGTAATGTCTTGCCACTTCCACAGGGCCCCACAGAAATCCGGTGTGTGAGGCTCCCTCAGCTCTGCAGTGGTCTAAGACACTGGATGTTAAGATCACCACGTTAAAGAATGCATAAGTCCTTTCTCAAAACTCTCTATGGTGATGCTGGTATTAAGGCAAAATGGTTTTGTGAGGGTTTATAAAAGCATAAAAAGGTTGCAAAGAGACATTTGAAACACATTTTCCCTCACTAATTTAGCGATGATGAGGTGCTGATTAAAGGGAACCACATACACCTATTTGGAGCAAGATTCAGGAACAATCTGGGTGTGCCCCAACACGGGTACCAACAGCTCTTTTTCTCCTCTGACCTCAGCCTTCAGTTAAAAATGAAGTAAGTTTCTATTTGTCCTACGTGGATGTGAAAATAATCTTAAAAATGTAAATCCTGTGAATTCGTGGAATACCTTGAGAATCCCGCAAACCCCTTATTTTCTCAGTAAGGGGTGAACTCTCATATGACATCGTTGTTAACGAGTTAGACGTTTCATTCCTTCCTGACAGAATGTCTCAAGAGAGTACCGAGTTGGGTAACCCGGCCCAGTTTACACCAGCCTAGCACCAATTCTTACATTTTTTGGGACACTGCATGCGTGTGGGTTCACATCAAGAAGTATTGTGCACAAGTTGATTGGGAAAATTATAAATCAAGCTTTGGCCAAAAAAAAAAATAAAAATAAATCCACCATGTTATATATGGAGTGGTAATTCGTGTCGATAAGATGATTGATATTAATAAAGAAGGGGGAGATGTGGGAGTGTGGCCATGGGAGTCGGAAAGCCCGGTGGTTGATGATAACTCTTAACGATGAGGCCATCAGGAATATAAAAGAGTTTAGAGGGAACAAAGAAGGGTGATTCAGGAGACTCCATGCAGTCTCGGGTTGCTTGTTCTCCAGCCGTTAAGGCATGGAAGTTTCTGGGTGTTTGCTGTTGTTGTTGTATGCAAAGTTGTTTGACCAATGAAAAGTTGTTTTGAAAAGAACTGCTGTGGGGAGAAGGGTATAAGAGGGGAGCCTGTCCTCCTCGAGATAAAAAAAAAAAAAAAAAAAAAAAGGAAACACGATGAAGTTGCGTCATCAATAAAGAAGCAGAAAGAAGGAATGAAAAGGAACAGGCTAGCAGAACGGAACGGAGACCAGGACGGGAACAGGCACATTGATCGCCTCATGAAGATAGGTTCAGCCACACTCAGCAAACCGCTCAGAGAAGCTCGTACTGAAAGTTGCTGGAAACAGGCGCACCGGAGCTGGGAAGAAGCTCAAGCTGAGAGAAGCGGACCCGCGCACACAACTGCCCCTCGATGGTAAGCAGCCGGGCATTATGGGGAATCATACGTCCTTAGGAACAAAGACTGTCCTGGTAGCCTCACAGCTTATTCTCTTTATTAACAATCGGACAGTTAATGATCCTGAAATATGGGACCAAATTGAGGTCAAGGTGTGGGACTCTGCAACTGAAAACGACAAGGTTGCAGTGGGATTGCTTGGCACCTGGCGAGCAGTCTCTGAGGCCTTAAAGAGCCCTGTGGGACCGCAGTCAGAAACGTGTGGTTTGGCAGACAGTGAGGGAGCTGCGGGCTCCTTTACTGATCCGACTGCTACGCCATGGCCCCTCTGCTGCTACAGCCATCGAAGGCTTTTGCTGTTCCGCCCCCTGGTGACCTCGACGTGCCTTTTGACCCAGGCCCTATTGGCCTTGAAAAGGGGATAGATACGCTTTTCTTCGATCTGGGAAGAACGGGATACATAAGGCATGAAGACCGAGTTGCTTGACAACTTAAAGCAAGACATATTGTTCAAAAGGAATGGAAAATAGAGACTGTTAAGTCATGGAACTTAAAGGATTGTTTGTTACCTTTCCTGATTGTATGTATGTATAGGCATACTCGGGTTTACTATGTAAAAGCCATGTTCTGTATATTTAGAATGTTTGTTCGTGTGTGCGTGTTGGTGGAGCGCAGACTCCCCGCGCACCCAGCGCTGTTTAGTTGCCTTTTATACCTTTTATAAATATTCTTTTATAAATATTACTAAATTCAGACTGAGTTGAGACTTCATTTATAACAAATTGGTGACCCCGACGTGATCTTCTTGGACTTTGGATCTGCGACCGGTAAAGAGAGGCGCCCCACATAGCGGCCCTTGCCGATAATGGTGCTACAGTCCAACAAGATTTCGAACGTAACAGGCAAGCAAAGAACCAAGAGCTCTCCCTTTGTGACCCATAATTCTGCGTGTGAAGACCCGAACAAAGATACTGTTCAGTTGGGTGGGATTTGGTTGTGTGACTGTGTGTAAGGGTGTGACTGAGACAGAACTTAGTTCCAATCGAGCGCGGAGGTCTTCTAACGGCAGTTCTGATCTCCTGTGAGGGCCTCAGTCAGTGAAGGACCTAAGCGATAGCACTAGGAATTCGTGGGTGGGCTAACCACTTGCAAGGCACCTCTAGACCCAGGCACAGCCAGGGATTCGAAACCTCTGAGGGTTCCAGGGACTCGGAACTTATTTGAAGGTTCCAGGATGGGTCAGGTGAAAAGGGACCCATAACAGGAACTTGGAAGATTGAGTCTACTCCTGGAGATTTGAAAGTTAGGCTTAAAAGAGCTTGAAGTATATCGGGGCATAGCTCCCCCCGTTGGATGCTAATTGTAGTGATCGAAATAATAGGTGGGAAGTATACCTAGAGGATTGGTTATTTATTTTGATCAATCGAATTTGATGTGTATGGTGCTGCTAGTGATGATTATTATACACTCCATGGAATGAGTTGGGTGAAATATTATTCCAACCATTGCTAAAAACTTGTTTCTAAATCTTGCTGAGAATATTGTGAAAGCATTCTCTTATGGTTCAATTGGACTTGGCCAAATTTGAAGCCAAGACACGAATTAATGATATTCAAAAGAAGAGGAGGGATTGTTATATATGGAGTATACTCCCTATATAGCACTCCTGATTGTATGTATGTGTAGGCATACTCGAGTTTAGTATGTAAAAGCAATGTTCTGTATATTTAGAATGTTTGATGTTCGTGTGTGCGTGTTGGTGGAGCGTAGACTCCCCGCGCACCCAGCGCTGTTTAGTTGCCTTTTATACCTTTTATAAATATTCTTTTATAAATATTACTAAATTCAGACTGAGTTGAGACAACAACCAGATGATTTACAACCTGATTTACAACAACCAGAACTTGAAAATTCAGAGGCTTTTCTAAAAGGTTCAGCCAACCTGATTGCGTCTTTGCGAGCCTTTCCCCAGCCTTTCACCCGCTATTTCACCACACACCGCTGAGCCCCGCGTGCAGTCCCACTCAGTTGCCTGTCGCCACGTCCCGAGCCATTGCGCGCTCCCCGCCCACCTTCTCCTCGGGAGGGAAACCTCCGGCCCCACAGCCCCCGCTCCCCCGGCTCCTCAGGGCCGTGCCGGTGACCGGCTCCGCCCTGGCGGCTCCGCGCCCTCCCCTAGCGGGCGGGAGCGCGGCGGCTACGGGCGGTGAGTTGTGGCGGCGGGCTGCGGCCCGGCCCGGCGGGGGAAGGGGCCCCGGAGCGAGCTGGGCCTCGTAGTCCGCTCCCGGCCGGCGGTGGGGTGGCGGGCGGCTGCTGCCCCGTGCAGGGAGCGGGGCCTAGAGCCCTCGGGGCGGCTTCGGTCCGTCCTGAGTCGTGTCGCTGCGCCGGGCGCGTGCCTTTTCCCCAAAACCCAGCCGGAGCCGATGGAGCAGGGCCTGTCAGGGAGGGAGGGAGGTCCGCTAGTGGCCGGCACTTTGTGGCCTTTCAGACTTCGTACTGTGAACGCGGAGTGCTCCGAGCTGCCAGTGAAAGCATGCCAAGTGCCGTGTAAAATGCCCGAGTGCCACAGCTGCAGCATGAGGGAGAAGAGTAAAACAAAACCTGATCCATTTCCTCCCTTTATATTGTAAAGTTTGTTTTTCCATGCTTGGTTGTCTCCATTTCGTGGAGGCTACAGAAGGTGAAGTGACAAAATACCATAGTGTGGCAAATCTCCGCATACGGCACTTTTTAAGTTCAGTGTCCTTAGTAAGAATAAGCAGCTTCCCTCAGGCCAGCGTGATTAACAAGTTCTGTTGGCTTGTCCTGTCAGGAATTAGTTTTATGTGGCACAAAAAGCTGTGGAGAGGGGCTGGTGAGATGGCGCCCTTTCTTTCTCTGAAGCTTTTGCACTCTGGGCACGTATGAAGATGCAGTCCTTCAAAGACTTCACAAAGTTTGGCTGAGAAACTTACACGTTTGCATATCCAATGGGTATTAAATCCAACACAAGCATAATAGTGATTGCATTTAGATTACTGTGGTGTCTGAAGGACTGGTGCTGGTTTTAATACCTTGATTGTTACTGAGAGTGCAGAGTAAATGAGACTACGTTCTGCATGGAGAAAATGCACCAGCTGAAGAGAGCTGACCATAAGTTTTTCAAACTCAAAGGCATTATTATAGAGTTGGTATAACTGAAGTTCAAAAATTAAGGGACAGTGGCATTTGGTACAGTTTCAACAGGGAAAAAATGACTTAATCAGAAACATGTAACTTCACAAAAGATTTTCCAGTGCTACAGCAGCATCACAGGTTAGGGCACTGTATGGCCAGGAAGCTGTGCAGCTGCTGTAAAGTGAGTTAGAGACCCTACAACTCTGAGGCTGTCTCTGTTTGAGTGCGTATAAAGCACAGCATGAGCTAAATGGTTGTTAATGCACAGATGTATTTCAGAGTTCACATGACAAAGTCTTCTTGCATATTCTAGGTTGGTTGAAGTCACCAAATCTCCCGAGTTTAAACCAGATTGACAACCAGAATCAAAACCACATGTATCTTCCTCCCAGCCCCACTAAAAACATCATGTTGGTCTTTCTAATAGCCTTCTTAGCTTCTCAACCCTGAATAAATAAATAAATAAAAATAAAGGAAGCTGCAGGAATAGTCATTTTTTATCCTTCTTTCCCTAGTATGTTGACTTTCCTGTTTTCTGTACGACTATGCAAGCCTAAATTCCAGAAGGACTGACTATGACTAAAAGCATGAATACTTTAGAGCACTGAAAATTAGAATGGGATGAAAAGTATTCCTAAACGTTAATTTCTGAATTTCAGACATGACTCTTGGTCAAAAAGTTTGTGTCTGGTTCCAAGATTGAAAAAGGAAACATTAAGAAAGAAAAAATTAATACCTTTCCATTTCCCCACAAAGACCAGTGTGTTGTCTGTGTTTGAAGAACCTTACAAATTTTTAGAAGAGTTGAATAGGATTTGGAACACCCTTGTAGCTGTCACGCACTGTGTAACTTTCCTGAAGTGGGAGAAACTTTCTGTTTGGATGAGAAAAACTTACCATAGGACATTATAAAACATCCCATTGACAAAACGCGTAGAGGTAATAATTAAGCATGCAATCATCCTAAAAGTAACAATAATTCTCTTGACCCTGTAATATGTGTTAATATGTCATATAAAATAATAGTGTGAATGTGTGTGTGTGGAAAAAAAGAGCAGGTCATGCTTGGTTTTTGACATCAGTGTGGGGAATTGTCTGGGTATATTAAGGAGGCCTTTGCCTTTACTTCCTTGAGTAGCTTAAATGGAAGCATTCAGTGTTGCAGAACTGCAGAGAGAAGAGTATTTCCTGGAAAAGCATCATAAAGATTGAAATGCAGCAGGACAAATTTTCCATACTGGGGTCTGGACTTGGCTTTTTGAGGTTGTTCTACAAAATATTTTTTCCATTATGTTCCTTACAAAGTTTTGACAATTGCTACAGTTCTGTGGAATTAAACGTGGATATCAGTTTTTAACTCAGGTGTTACAGGTACCTTCAGAGATTGGCGTGATACAGATCTGGTGCCCCTCATGCGATGTGGTTTTGTGTGATTGCCTCACATGAAACAATGACCTGTCACACACCGTATTTTCATGCAGCAATAATGTGAGAAATATTTACAGATTTTTATTTTTATTTTTTTAATTAAGGTTGCAAGTTAGTTTTGTTTGGAAAATTTGGATTTCATTTTGCTATTCCTCAGTACAAAAAGAGGTAAAGATCCACATATTTGTCACACTGCAGTAACTACTGCAGTGGTTTGCAGTACAAGTAAGGCTGACTCTTGGAAGAACAGCACTGTTGCAGTTACATTATAAGATAAGATAATATCCATACATTATGCAAGTAGTTTTTGTCAAAATATGCAGTGAGAAAGGCTTCACTCTGTGAGAGATTATGTCAAATATACCAAGTGCATATTGGTGCATTATTAAAACTGTATTATTAAAAGTGACTTAAAATGTATTTGCAGGTCTTATAAAACATATATTTATTTTGTTTCTTTCAGAATATCTGCTGACTAGTGTAAAATATTCAATTCTTGTTTATTTTTGCTACTCATTAGGCCAGCAGAGTTGAGGAAAATAATAGTGTTTCTCCTTTTGAAGGAATTGTTAGTGAATTGCATACTTGCAGGTCACTAAGTGGGCTCACACTGGTATTACTGAGGATCTAATTGAGTTAGCTACAACTCAGTAGTGTGTGGGAAAGCCTGTATTTTCAGAGCTGAGGCTGAGTTTGTAGCACTGGTGTAAAAGAGGCAAAATGAACATACTTTTAAAACTTAACTCATTCAATGAGGCACCTTTAAAAGGAATATTTGTGGACCTTTTATGTTAGCTTACATTTAAAATAGAAGGAACACTTTCTTGTAATAAATCAATTCTTCATGAAAAAGTCATGCTGTACTATTATATTTAATTACCCTCTCAGCTTCTCTCTGCAAAGCTTGCATGGTATTGTTTTACAGGTGACAATGTTAATATTTTCTAATAAAAGTAGTGTATTATTTTTTCTTTTAAAATTTTCTTTCTGTTTTCAGGTAGCAAAGTCTGGAGGGAAGTGGGGGCTGCCTATTCCTAAATAAGTAAGCTTTGGAAAACAAATTTAATAATCGTATATCTGTGCCTACTGTATTTCTAATTTAGGTGTATGGGTTATATATTTTTCTCTTACAAATTCCAGTCATTTTGACAACATCATCCAATGCACATGTTTAAACATACATCCTGAAAGCGGTTAACTTAAGTCCTAGCTCTTACTTCTTTTTTATGGTTATTGATTAACAGGGTTCGTTTTCTGTAGTCTGTGAATGACCCGTTACACCACATGGAACATCTTTCGTAGCTCTCTGTTTTCTCCCATTTGATGTTTGCCCAGTCATTGAGGCAAAACTTCGAATAGTTACATAAATTGTGTAGGTCTGCATCTGCAGTGTGACTGGTGATCTTGAGTATCTCAGTTGCAAAGTGCATGATTTTAAACACTTGAAAATTGAGACCAGTTTTAATGGGGTGTGACTTTAAAAAAAAAAATGATTCTTTTTATTTCGCGTCTTAACTGGCAACTCAGATAACAAATTTTATTACACAAACATATTTTCACAATTCTAACAGAGACTTTGAAATGCATTTAGTCTTAATTTTCATCCAAAGGAAAACAACAACAACAACAAAACAGCGTTTTCAGATAGAGGAAACTTCTCCTTTGTATGACATTCAGAAACATTTTTAAGCCCTGGTAATAATTTACTAGAACTGATTTCAATGAAAGAAAATTGCTGAAAGGAGGAAAAGAAGGTCTTATCTTTTAAAATTACTTAGTGATTCTTTAGTTTACTTAGGTTTCCTTAGTTTAGGAAACGTGTTCCTGGAATCTGTAAGTTTTTTTCAGGTTATGTACTTATTATACAGGCATGCTATGTGCTTCACGAAGCTTCAGTTACCTTGGCATTAGAACATACCAGCTACGAGCAGATTTGCTTTCTAGATCTATCAAGCTTTCAGCCTCTGATGTAAGTATTCCATCAACTTCATAGATAAAACTATTTAACGCAATATTTTAGAGATGCACTGATTTTGTAATGTTGCCAATAAATATATATTAGCTGTACTTTCTTTATTTCTTGTTACATTGACTCAAACTTTTAACATTAAGACTACAGTAAGTTATTCCTACCAGTGAAATATTTAGCCACACTAGCACAACAGTTCGGCAATCACGGCTTTGTGTATCCTTTTCAGTCTTTAAAGTCAGAGCTGCAGGTACCAGGCCAGGAGGATCGCCTAGTTGTTAGGGCACTAGCCTGAAATATAGGAGACTGATTCGGTCCCACCTTTATCACAGACTCTTGGTAAGTCAGTTAATTCTTTTGTCAGTTTTCTGCTAATGAAACGCAAGTAGTTGTGCTTCTTGATGCTGCAATAACAAGGGATGTATAAGTACCTCAAACTTAATTTTATACAGAATCTTCTTCATTTCCCAGCTTAACTGCTTATGAGGTTGTGTAACTCCAGTTTAAGTCTTTCAGTTTTGTTGAGAGAAAAAAGCATTGCAACATGATGGGTGGCTGCAGGTCATGCTCTGCATTGCATGTAGAAGACTGGATTGTAAATTGTCCTCCGAGGTCAGAACAGGAGTTCATCTAATCAGCAGCTTGGGTCAACCAATGCACATGTGAGATTGTCCAAAACAGGTGTTGAAACTATTATGCAGACAACTGTAGCATAGTTGGCTTATATGAGGGGCTTCTTTTAACATACAAGCCACTTTGGGGGCTGGATTTTACCTGAGTCAGTTTTTCGTTTTCTGTAAGTATTTGTATTCTACTTAATGTACCTGGATGTTCTTACTGACTATGCTGAAATCTAATCCTGTTTTTCTTTTTGAATTTACTTAAGATTTTGGCTTCAGCTGTAGTTTCCAACATTAAATTTCACAATTTAATTATATACCATGTAAAAGTATTTACTTTTGTCATTAAACATATTCCCATTCAATTTAATCATGAGTTTCTTTGTATTATGAGGAAAGATAAATACAAGTAGCATCTGACTTTCCATCTAAAGCAATCAGTGATAGGGAAAGCAGGAGGTCAGAATTAGAACTTGATGAGGACATGCCTCTCTTGTTTAATGCTGATCTTAAAGTCATGGAAATCCTATCCTTGTGCCTAAAAATGGCTTGAAGACGATCAAGCTATGATGTAACTAGGTTAAAGCAAAAAAGGTTCTTAAGGAGAGAATCTCTTCTGGGAGAAAGAATGCTTCTTAGAGTATCATTTATAAATGCAAGGTGTTTTGTTTACTTTCTCAAGGTAATGAGGTGGCTCTGAAGTCTGCTGTATGTTGAACCCCTGATGACTAATGCAGGTCCAGCTATTCCATTTTAAAGCTAGTTTTAAGGAACAAGAAAAACTAAATGGGAAGACATAAAATACTAAGTATTTAAACTTAAAATAGTATGAGGGCTGTAGCACTCAAAGGGTTTTTTTCTTGACTGTACTTTTTTGGCAAGGGAAAGTTAGTTACTGCAATTAAAATTTCTGTTACATTTAAGGATAAAATCCTACAGTGTGGTTAAGTCTTTAGCTTTTACTAAATTGAAACAATTTCAAGAAGAGTTTGTCAACAGAACAAATTTCCCATGGTACCATACAGAATTCTCATTTTTTAACTGTGAAGATTCAAGGTGAGATTTCCTTTTCCTTGTAGTGTGAGTAGTGATCTGGTATGTGGAAAAAAAAAGTGTGCGTTAGAGAGGCTCAGACTAATACTTGTGTTACTGATATTTATATAATACAGCCAGGGGTTAATTTACTAAGACAAACGTTGGAAAATTGGATTCATCTTTTAAACCATATGTGTTTTTCAATAGATGCAGTACAGATCACCTACTCAGAACTCTCTCTTAACTATGTTGTATGTTCCATATCAGGAAGTACAACTTCACCTGTCTAGTTACTTTAAATATATATTTTTTCTTCCTGAGGATAAATGAAAGATGTCACTGTTTGGTTCCTCTGGTACTTATGTTTTACGGATGAGGTCAGAATTAAATCTGTACAGAAGACGTACAGTAAGCAGAGAAATATCTGTTAGCTTAGTAATATGATTTTCCATTTTTCAAAACATTCCTTATGTGGTAGTTTTTTTATTTTTATTTTTACTGTAAACAGGTTGAGCACAAATGTGTGCCTGTGTAATACTTCAACTACGAGTTAATTCCATTGATTCAAAGTTGCAACTTTGAGTGTAATGGCAACTTAGACATCTCACAGTGTGCTAGCTGGAGTATGCTTTTTTAAAATTTCTCACAGTATAATAGCAAGCAGTCTTACATGAAAGCCACTATACAGCAAAAAAAAACATGCTCTAATGTGATTTTGTTGTGTTGTAATTAAATACTTAAAAGTGTTGAAAGTCTGAATGAAAACATGAAATGTCTATCCTATTTCCTTGTTAGCTACCAATTTAACAAATAAAATTGCATAGAAAACACACTTCCCAAACTGGATTGGGCTAGAAATAAATTAGTCTTTAAATCCTTAGTGTATCATATAAAAGAAGAAGAATGAATGTATCCTTTTTAAATTTTTTTATTTTTAGGTCATCTTCTCAGGTTATTGACCTACATTATGCCTCTGCTCCATTCTTGCTGCAAGTTCAGTGGGTTTAGATGATAATGAATGAGAATTTAGGACATTTTTGTGTATTTTCTTCTTAGTCCGTATTCAAGCTATTATAGAAGCTTTAATGAAAGACCATGTCTATAATTCTGTGTAACAACTGAATGCAACTGGCAATGCTGTATTTGAGAAAGCATGAAAGAGGGTTTGTCCTGCATAATCCAACAATAAAGTATTTTGTCTTTCTTAACAAAACCCTTATGTCTGTATATCTCGATCTTGTAGACAATGGCCTTCAGACACAAAAACACAAGACGAATTGAAGGCCTTGACAGCAATGTGTGGTAAGTAAAAGGAAAATATCAGCAAATTCAGAAAATATCTTTGGTGGATATATTTTCTTTCCAAATTCATAGTTACTGCTAATAAGAACATGCATAGCACTTGCTGTCTCTGCTGAAATATATTTGGCATCTGTTTAAGACAGAAGCAATTAATTAAATTCTGTTAAAGCTCAAAAATAATAATTTAATTTACCTTTTAACATTAGGTTTAGGATTCTGTGTATTTAGTAAACCATATGAGAGAAGGATGGCTCTTGGGTGTGGTAGTATTTCTGGCTTTCAAATTTAAATGCGAGTATTGTTGAGTAATTATTTCACTTACACTCGCTTATTGTTTCCCAAATTAATCTGATTTTTTTTTAAACCATTATAATTGCCTTGATAATTTAAATCGTTCATTTCAATACACTTTTTTTTTGTAGGTATTAAATTGGTCTCAAAGCACTATTGCCATCACTGGTAAAGATGGCATTTTGTTAGATGATGATAATGATGTTTTGGGCTTACATTAGTGTGTATGTATGTGTGCGTATATACATACACATGTAAGGTATTTTGTCATCTGTCCTCAGACTCATTTTTTAGCAGTTTGTTTTTGATTGAACTGTGATGCATTTTTTGTTGTTGTTGTTGTTTTATTTTTTTACTAGTCTTTAATGTGTATAAGGGTGAAATGTAAGACTCCTTCATGAAACGAGGAAAAGAGTAGTTGTTCAAGAATCCTAACATTAGTTTCTGGCAGGGAACTAGTATCAGTTAATAAAGAGCTTGCAGCAGTTTGTTCTCTAAAATCACACACAAAATTATAGTGCTCTGAGATGACTCGACAGTTTAAGTGACACCTTCACTTGACGGTATCTAACCTTTAAATCGTTTAACATACCTGTTCTAATTGGGTCTACTTCATTTTGCGAAGAGGGTAGTATTTCATTTCTGCCCATGTCCAGAGATACCACACATCCAAGCACAGTTCTGCTGGCAAGAAAGTTATTCTGTGGAAAGTTATTCTGTGGAGGCAGGAAATAAACCGTTTACTGGGCTCTTGCGTGACTCCTCTGCTTACTTAACATTGTCCCAACACCTGTCTTGCACTCTACATAAAGATGTTTACACTGCTGTGAGTTTGGCAAAGCAAAATATTTTTTTTTGTCTTCTAATGTTGATGAAGGAGAAGATAATTCTGTTTGGTATGTTAAATTTAAGCTGTTTTTTTTCCCTTCAGGGTTGAATTTACAAAGGTGGCAGCAGATCCCTCAATTGTTAATCTTGGTCAAGGCCTTCCTGATATATCCCCTCCCAGCTATGTTAAAGAAGAGCTGGCAAATGTAGCAGCAGTTGACAGGCTGAACCAGTACACGCGAGGCTTTGTAAGTACTGTGGAACTGGAGGATCCAAGTTCAGGGAGAAAATTTAAGACTTTAACTTGGTTTTACCAGTAGTTTGTATTCTTATGTCCCTAGTTTTCTTAACAGATTTATCAGTTACTAACCAGCGTCCTCTGTATAGGCTTCTTCAAGGCAGAAACTTTTAGCAAGAGCAAAATGGTAGAGCATGAGATTGCATGACCCTTCAAAGATGATATAAATCAATGCAAAGGTTAAAGATCGTAAATAACACATTTACTGCTGATTATGGTCAGTGTAAACATGAGTCAGATAGGCTAAACCTAGAATGAGACAGAAGTACTTGATATCAGCTGAGACAACCTCCTGGATCAAGAAAAGATTCACCCATAACATTAGTAGAAATGAGGAAGTGATTGAAAGAGTAAAGTTTTGCCTCTGGAGGACAGTCACTACACGTTGGATAAGTTGTCTTGTAGCATTTAAGTCCTGAGCTGGGTGTGAATGTGTGGCATTTGTCATTGTCCAAGGCAGGGCAACGCCTGTTACTCTCTTTTAGTGTGATTGTTTTCTTGTTCCTGTTTGGTTTGTCTTTCTCACTTTTTGTGGTAAAGATAAACCATACTGCCCAACTGAGAGTCATGTGTTAGGGTTGCTACAAGATCCTAAGGAGTCAATCTAATGTTTTTCTAGATGATCACATGATGTAGCAGTGCTAGGAAAGTATTGTACAGACTGGTAAGCCAGTGATTGAGTTGGTACTTGTAGCGTCATTGCTCATATATTCCAATATAACCTCTTGCCTGTTTTCTGAGGATCTGCATGTATTAGAACTGGGAGGGAGCAGCAATGGCCAGCAGCTCCCTCAGGGACAAACGATCACAACGAGCGGAGCAGAGGCTGCATCAGCCAGGGCCCAGTGCTGTGGTACCTAAGCAAGGCAGGCCAGGAGGTGGTAGCTGAGGTGAGGTGAGCCCAGATGGCCAGGAAGCTTGTGGTGGTGAGATGGTCTGAGGTCAAGCCAGGGGGTCAGCACACAAACCAGGACCAGCAGTGTCAACCACGGTTAGACACAACCCAGTGGTTGCTGGGCAGGTCTAGAGGAAGAAGGCAGGTGCAAGGTCAAGCCCTGAGATCAGCCCGCAGGTAGGGGCCTAGGATCAACAGGGGCCGTGGACAGGTACAGGCACGGCTGTAACAATTGCAGGCCAGCAAATGCGAAAGCATAGCACTTACATGGAGCCTTTGGACCAGGAGCAGTTGTATGGGTAGAGGATACATGTGAGGCTGGTGAGGGTCATTAAGGGATATTAGGGCACTTGGAACCCTGATAAGAATAGAACAAAAAATTCCGTACTTAATACAGTCTCACTATCATCCCTATTTGGGTCACTTTGTTTAGTCACCTTTAGCTGATGGCAAGTGTGTGTGTGTGTGTGTGTGTGTGTATGTGTAAATCTCAAAAGTGTAAAGCCATTGTTTCATGGCACTCAGAAGACAGCTGGAATTTAGTGACCTTCTGGACTAAATGTGAATATGTTTACCAGCCACAATAAGTTAACTGAAAAGTCTATGCTTGCCAGCCAGACTGCGTTATGGAGGAGCCGTGGCACAGAATTGTTACAGACAGAATGGGCTACGGTCCCCTGTTGAGCAAATAACCACAGAACAATTCCCTAAAACAATTAGTGAGTTAAGCATAAATATAATTTTTCCACTGTGTGCAATTATTCAGTATTTAGTTGTATTTAGTTCTGTCCTTTTGCTCCTTACTTCTAAATTCCCTTGATATTTATGAACATTTGCAGTTGTTATACTGTGAATAGTAATTAAAGAGGATTTTTTAACCAATATTCTCATCTTCTGCTTTTGTGCATTCTCTACAAACTCCTGCAATTCTAATTTTTTTTTGAACACAAGTATTTGTGGATAGCAAACGTGGGAGGGATGAATATGAATGATGCACATCCATCTGATAATTGAGACATTGTCCCAAGTGTCTGCAGCACTTGGGCCTCTTGTTGCCTGTGGGGCTGTGACCTAATGTGAGCTGGGTGGTGCAGCATTCCTGTGCAGTTGACATGCTCATGGGAAGAAATGGCTGTCATTTGAATCAGCAATGATTTGCAAGCCTTAATTCGTGGTAATGTTTTTGTTTACAGAGGGGTTCATGATTTTTTACCTTACATGTGGAGGTACAATATTCAATGTTTTAGCGAAGGGCTTTTTTGTTACATAGCTGCATTTTCCTACAGAGCTGTTTTTTCATACTTGGTATAAAGATAGAAAAGATAAGAGATTTTCAGAACAGGAAATCTCTAGTCCTCCTGAGTAAACAGAAGTGTGCCGCCTTATTTATATGTTGTAGGTGGTCTTTGTTTTATTGTTTTCTTGTTCTTTGCACATTTTGTGAAGAATACATTAATGACTGTGTTCCTGCAGGAGACAAATGGTAAATGGTGCTCTGAGGTTTGGAGTATCATTATAGGAATCGTAATTTTGATCACAAGTGCTGTTTATCTGGAGTTTATAAAAAGGTTTAAAAAAATTTCCCTTGCACCAAAAAAAAAATTAGTTGAAAGAAAACAAAAGAAACAGAAGGAGCTTCAGATGGAGATATGGTCAGGTAGGAAAAAAAGACTCTAAAAGGAATGAGGATGAACTAGTATTTGCTTCTCTCTTCCTATCTCTTGTTCTAGCTCTTCTGTAGGCTACCTGAAGCTATCCTGAGCTTCAGACAAATAACAAGACAAAAATTCAAAAGAACTAGATAAAAAAAATCCCCAAAGATACAAATAAAATCAAATAACTTTTCTTCCCCATGTATAAAAATTTTAAACCATACCACCTGTTGAAAACTATTAATACTGAGCATCCATCTCTCATTCTTATGCTCCAAAATGTATAATTTCATTCCATGTTGGGAGGGGAAAAAACAGCAAAAAATGTGTTGCATTCCTGAGAATGTACAAAGCCCATCAGTTGCATTTCTTTGCTTTGGACAGGGGCATCCGTTGCTGGTGAAAGCCTTGTCTCAAGTGTATGAGAGAGTTTGTGGAAGAAAGATTGACCCTCTCACAGATATCCTGGTGACAGTAGGAGGTTATGGATCTCTCTTTAGTACAATACAGGCTTTAATTGAAGAGGGAGATGAAGTAAGTTTTTTATTTAAAATTCTCACTGAAATGACAATTTCTATGCCTTTTTGATAATGATACTGAAATTAATGGGGGGGGGGATATTTCCTTGTGCCTACAGTGGACGAGAGTTTGTTGTTGCATTTTGCTTTCAGCGTTTCGTCAGTTTCATTTGTATATTGTATTCTCATCTGTATCCTTTATTCCTTTTTTGTTGCTCTGATAGTCACTTTTTTTTTCTTTAACAGTTCTCTGATCTTAGCTCTTCATGTTTGTTTGTTTATCTGCCATCTTTGGTTATCTCCCATCTTTGTCTGGCACTTTCACATCTCTGTGCAAGATCCAAGCAACCCTGATGTTATATGTTGACATCTGTAAAGTAACTAGAGAACAGCCTGTGTCTGTCAAAAAAAAAAAAAAAAAAGTAGTGCTTATCATACTTAAACTGAGGGCATTTTATATGAAGTTATGTGATGGAAGAGGAACGTTCTGCAATTTTAAAACCAGGCAGGAGTGCCAGAAACATTATCAAGTTACATTACCAAAGCAAATCTGGAAATATGATGGCATCACACACTGAAGATTTTCTGTTTCTGATACTCATGATTATAATTTCAGGTAATAATAATAGAGCCGTTTTATGACTGTTATGAACCAATGGTAAAGATGGCGGGTGCGAAGCCTGTTTTTATTCCTTTGAGAAATGTGAGTAGCTTTTAAAAATACATTTATTATATGCAACTGTTCTTCCATACCTAATACAGTTTGATGAACACCTTGTAGGAGATGCTTTTCTCTATAGTTTTTCATAATATCCAATTATATAAAAATGAGATAGACTCACGCTATAGTGATCTAAAGTGATGATAATCCAAAGCAGGTAAAATATTTTCCTGGTATTAGTAAAAGTAGGACAACATTTCTCATTTAGTGTAATCAGCTTTCAGAACGCACAAGTTAATGTTGCTTTGTTTGGATGTGATCAGAAAATGTTTTCAGTAGAAATACAGGAAGGATGATCATATCAGTGATCATTCTGTATCTGCCACATCTCAAAATGTACGGTTTCTGATGCCTTCAGCAACTTGTATAGTGATAGAATGTAATTTCTTTTCTAAAATCCACTTACTAAATAAGCATTTATGTGGTAGACATCTTCCTTATTGGCATCTTGGAAGGATTTTTATGGATGCAAAGTGTTGATGCTGTTACCGGAGGAGGGCTGAGGGGCTGTTTATGCAGTACTGGAGGGAGTAGGTGAGACTACTCCTTGTGGTGCCCTCCTTCTTAGGAATGGGGTTCCTCCATGGATTTTCTGTTTCATGCTTTCTTTGTTTGTTTGGCCCTCTCCCAGTAATGCACAGGTGTCAGAAAGTTATTACTGCCAGGCTCATTGTTCTCAGCAGAAGCAGACCCAAACTTTTGTCATCCTCATGTAATGCCTCAGTGGAATGGATTTTTAACTGTTAGGCTGTTTTCCTGTAGATTAGGAAGGAAAGAGCTGATGTCCTAGTCCAGCAGGCAGTGATAAATCTTTCCAGCCAAACATGCACACACTTGTTCTAGTGTATGAGAAGGCCATAAACTCTCCTGTTGTGTGACTTCCTGCATCACACGCTATATGGTCAGTGTATGGGTAAGACAGACAGTGGTCAGGAGAAGACTGTTGCTGTCATAGAAATGTATCTTGCTCTTGGCCTCACTGCCTGTTCCTGGAGGTGCCCCCTCCCAGGAGAACAGGACAGGTGGGATAAGTTGTGTGTGGTTAGTAAAGTGTCAGAGGGTGATAACTTGAGCATCTCTGTTTAGTCTGTAACATGGCGCATCCCAGTAATGCATGTTAAGTTCTTATTTATTTATTTTTAAGAAAAATGATGGAAACTCTGCATCTAGTGCTGATTGGGTCTTGGATCCTGCTGAACTTGCAAAGAAATTTAACTCCAAAACAAAAGCGATTATTCTGAATACCCCACACAACCCTATAGGCAAGGTAAGAGTCCTCTTTTAATGCTATTGTAATTTCAGAGCATGTCTTAAAGACTATGATTAATGCATTGCCCTTGCTTTCTTGCATTCTAGGTATTTACTAGAGAAGAGCTCCAGGTAATAGCTGATCTCTGCATTAAACATGATACCCTGTGCATCAGTGATGAGGTGTATGAATGGCTGGTGTACAAAGGAAAAAAGCACATCAAAATAGGTACTGATTTTTTTTTTGTGTGTGTGGTATCGTAGAAGTGGCTGTGGAATGGTATTTTCTCCATTTAGTGAGGGCTATAGTAGGAGCATGGCATTACTGTAGAAATTGATTCTTAAAAATAACAAAAAAAAATACATATCTAAATGACCTTGCAGTGCTCAGCTACACAGCTGCTGATCATACAGCTGTACTATGCTGATTGGATTGGCCATGCATGGGCTGAGTCTGTTTTGAAAGGCCTGTCTTCATGGCTGTTGTGGTGGCTTGATAGAGATACCTTCATGCGATTGTAATCTGAGTTAGTGCATCATACGAAGTTACCACAGTAACTGGTGCTTTATCCTGTCCCAATTACAAAGTAAAATGAGTTAGATTAAAGCTTTCTTGGTGGACTTAGCAGGTGGTTCATGCAAATAGCCGTCTTTAGAACCAAAGTCTCTGTGGGTGGTGCAAGGTAATCCATTTTCCTTTGCCATGGCAGCAGGTTTGAATACTGGTGTTGTCAGTTGCACTTTGTCTTAGTAGACAGGTGGTGAATTCTTAAAACACAGTAACTTCATTGTTTATTAGTGTCAGTATTGTCATGTTAATGCTTCAAACCAAAACATTTACAGTTGAACAAAAGACATTCTGTAGTTTAGCAGAAAATGTAAAAATCCCTTGTAATGATAATGCACGTTAAAGCCTGGAAAGTTAGTCAACTTGGTTTTGGTATATACTCTGTAATGGATCCCATGACATTACCTTTTAACTTAATTGTTAAAATGACCGTACAACTTTCAGGATAAAACTGTGAAAAATAGCATTATTTCAGTAAAAGAAACAAGATCTATTAACTTAAGTTTCTTAGGCTTCTTTAAATCTACAAAAAGATAATACAAGAAAAACATGAATGTTATGTCTCTAAAAGCTCCTGTTTCCATATTAACCTTTACATGTTCCATCAAATGCAATGACATTTCCTTTGTGAGAGGTACAAAATGGTTATTGCATCAATTTAGTGTCTGATTTGTTAAGTTATATTAAGAAATCATGGAGTTGCTAGCCACAGGTCATGAAATTAGTGCAGTCTTTGCTGTCACTAAGGCAGTTTTCTGCTGTGCGGAGCACTCAGTCATGTTTCTCATCGTTATCCAACTTCTGTAAAAACAGTGAACCTCCTCTAAGTAATGATTAGTGTTGCACTGGCAGATTTAGGGGTTGCGTGTTATAACTGAGGATTCAAAACAAGCATCCCAACAAGCTGAGTGCAAGCCCAGGTAACAGACCTATGTGTGTCGGTTTGCACTTTGTTAGTTATAAATTGTAATCAGAGTTGGTTGTGGTGTCATATAATGATGTGTCATTAAAGAATTTGCCTATTTAAAACCTGCTGCTTGTAAAAGTGATGGAGCTGATCTTTCCCCTGTGCCCTTTTGCTGCAGCTATTGTTCGAAATGATTTCTGTCTCCCAGGTTGAATTCCTATGACTGTGTGGCAAAACAGTATCACTAGAGGGCATTTGCTTTGAAATTCAAGTCTTCTGCAGTTTGTGAGAACTAGTTTGGTCATCTTTGGGAAGTGATGTATATACTCTTGACCTAACTAGCTAGAAGATGCATCTGTTCAAACTGCCTTTCAGTTTTCAAGGTCACAGAGCAGTTAAGTGAATATGGGTGAGCTAATAAGAATATGAGTCTCTTTCCTGCTAATTGTTTTGGTTCTTTTATTGGCAAGTGTGCTCAAAAGAGTACAATGCATGTTTTCAAATAATTGCGAAGACCTGTACCATGCTAATGAATGTAACTGCTGCAAAAACTTCCTTATGAAAATCAGTGTTTTTGTTTGGAAAAATCTGTGTTCACTGGTTTCCCCAGAGAGGGAATTTAACAATTGACAAATTCAGTGGTAGCATTGTAATATACAAGCGTGGTGGAGTCAGGTGGTGTTGAGCGCTGTAACTGCAGCTGCAGTAATGTTATGACCTTATTTATTTTTTTCTCTCAGACTTAAGTGTGTCTTGATTTACCTGTTTCTACTGAAAACGAGTTGAGTTAGAGTCCAAACTGTGAAGCAATATACAAAAGAAAACTGCAAGCTGACAGAAAAGACTTTTGCTCTGTCACCTCCTTTGAAAGAAAGCAGAGGTTTTAGTCTCCTACAAGATACAAATACAGAGATGGAGATGGGCCTCCATGAATCCCTTAATCCTTGCAGACATCCTTAGCTGGCTTTTATTGCTTGTCAGTCCCAGACCTGTTGAACAAAACGTAATGTCTCTCTGCTGACTTTCTGATTTTTGTGGCATTTGGTTCTGGGTTAGACGTCTTTAGAAACTTTCTGATTTCTGAGATACCATTGCTGAACTGTTTGCTAAACAAGTCTGTTAAGATGGCTGTGAGTACTTGAGTTCATGTTGTGTATAGTGTTGTTACCAGGCATCAGAAATAATGCTGTACTGAGATGAATGTGTAGCACTTACTAGATCGTATCTCTTATGAATAATTTTGCATCTTAGCTGAGAAAAACTAAGATAGAAAAATAGAGGCACAGTTAGTGAAAACTTTCTCTTTCTCCTTTCCTTAATTCTGATCTTATTTTTATACCAGAATCATTGGCCCATATGTTCTTTCTCACGTGTTACAGTTGCCGTAATTTTAGAATGTTCTCCCTGCAATGGTGTATGAACATACTGTAGTTCTTAGCTAGGGGCAGTACAGTTTTTCTAATTACATGGAATATGTGAGTGTACATATAACCAATTAATCTTATTTTATATACAGCTACATTGCCGGGTATGTGGGAAAGAACAATAACTATAGGAAGTGCTGGAAAAACTTACAGTGTAACTGGCTGGAAGGTAAGAAGAATCAATAGAAAAGAATTATGTTATATGAATTACAAAATGCATCTATCATGCTCTGTTTTTGTTACCTGTCTTTTGAAAGCGTCTGGCAAATATCTGTGTCTCCAAAAAGTGAAGATAACATTCAATTGGAACAACTGTCTACTTAGAACATCCATGTTTTAAGTCTATTCTTACCTCTTGATTAATATTTTATTGTGAGAAAATAACAATTTAAAAAAAACACTGCATGGTTTGTTCAAAATCAATCAAAATTAATGGAGAACACTCTCATATTTTAATATTCCAGTTTTGTGGAATTTCAGATTGAGGTAGTATTTTCAGATTGAAAAGGTAGCTATTTTCAGATTGAGGTAGTATTTTAGAATGGTTTATATTTCTGTAAATATTTAATAATAATGTTTTGCTTGACTTTAAAATACGTATCAGAAAGTAAACAAAATATTTAAACGTTTGGCGGCTAAATTCTTTCTTTATCACCACCTGTGGTCCAACTGACACATGATATTTGAGTTATATCTGGTTAAGAGTTTGATTCAATAGCAAGCTCTTGTTTTAAGCTCAAAATACCCTGGGTGTGGACCCCTGTGAGATGGAAAGATCCTAAACCAATAAGGAATAGTGTTCCTAATGAAAACTTTGTTTTAATTCTTCGTATAGCAGGGTTTAGAAATCAAAGTTTGCTCAGTACCATTTGAGAGATGTGGGTAGGTGAAGCTGTAACTGTTGCCTCACATTTAGACTTTCTTAATGGCATCATTCAGCAAAGTTTGGGTAAGCTAGCCCTTTTCTGGATTCTTTATCAAAACTATTTTATGACTAATTCTGAAAAAAAGAAAAACTCAAGATGTTTGTTAACTTTAATGTTAATTTGAAGTAACAGCATTGCTGTAAGTATAACTTAAGCATGTTTTTTTCCCTTAGCTTGGTTGGTCTATTGGTCCCCAGAACCTGATTAAGCATTTGCAAGTTGTTCATCAAAATACACTGTATACTTGCCCAACTCCATTACAGGTAGGTACAGATGAAGCCGAGGAGGTTATTTTTCTGGGCATAGCAAATCTGTAGGCCTATGGTAAAACAATCTATGGTAAAACAATCACAGCGATTAATTTTCTGGGGTGCTAAAAGAGGAAGATAAACTCAATCAGCTCACCAAATGTTTTAAAGAACAACAGAACTCTTTCAGTTACAAACTGCTGCTTGTTGCATAAGACAAACATGACAATCTTTGTAGTTTTCTACCAAATAGAAGTAAAAGTTGTTGCAATAAGGTCTTGTTTTACTGAGCATTGTCTCTACCTGTTAGATCACATTTTTTTATTAGTATTATGTATATGATTACTGACTAGTGAGTACTTGGGTGCTTGGGATGTTGCCACAGTATAAAGAGACAAACAAATGATGCTACTGGATGTAGCTTGTCTAATTTGCTGATTTGCTTAATAAGGGCCAGATCCTGCTACAGGATCAGGGAAAAATCTGTATGATTTCAGTAGGAGGCGTGTGTGTCTGAGTGTTTTTGAACATTTGTGTTTCCAGGAGGCTTTGGCACGAGCATTTTGGATAGACTATAAACGCATGGATGACCCAGACTGCTATTTTTACTCACTGTCTCGAGAGCTGGAAAGCAAGCGTGATCGGATGGCTCAGCTACTTCAAGAAGTTGGACTGAAGCCTGTCATTCCAGATGGAGGATACTTTATGATTGCTGATGTTTCTACATTAAGTTAGTAAAAAGCTTATTAAAAAATGTGTGGAAAGCAATTGGGTAGTTAGTTCAAAATGAAAGCTGCATTTTCAGCTTAACTTCTCTTTTCATATTCACATAACGCTTGTCAGAAATACTAACTGAGACTGGAATTTTCTGTTTGACTTCAGCCAGGAGCTAGATTTTACAAGCTTTAGCAAAACATTTGTGATTCTAACTACTGTCCTTGTTTTGCAAAGCTTAGGTAAAGTTTTAGGAAGGGCAAAGGAGATCGATTAAAAACAATTTCTATTTTTTTTAGAAGTCTATGATTATGAAGAGTTTGGGAGCCAAGCACCTGGCTTTATATCCTGAGTTTGTACTCAATTAATTGTTATATGATTTTATTTAAAAATATTATTAAATTATGTCTTTATTCTGTAGCATTAACTGTAAGAGTGCCTTCCCACTGGAGTCTAGGAAATCTTACAATACGATGTCTGTTTTCAACTTATTTTTTTTTAGATGTGGATCTCTCTGATGAAGATGGGAATCAACCTTATGATTATAAATTTGTCAGATGGATGATAAAATCTAAGGTAAGGTATCCTAGTTGTACTCTGTTTTTAGAAATGCTTTTCTAATGAAACCAAGAGCAGTGCAACCATGCTTACTCAATAACATAGTAGGGATACTACATCCAAAATATTGTTTGTTTATACTAACTGCTGGAAATGTTGTGGCTAAAATATTGCTAAGCATGCTTTGTGTTAAGTCCCAGCACTTGTTCTTTCTCCGGGCTTAGATGCTAGTTGTAGAAAAGTACCTTTAATCTGTTTTGCCTAAGAAAAGTAATTTGAATTTAGTTAAGCCTAGTTAGTAAATACAAAATCCAACCTTGTATTTCCTTTTAATGTTTGGAGAGTTACAGAAATGGAATAGTAAAGTCATGCTTAAAACTATTTTTAAGTATGTATGTATAAACAAATAATATTTCTGTTTTATTTTCCAGAAACTCTCAGCGATTCCTCTTTCAGCGTTCTGTGGTCCTGAAACAAAAGGGAAGTTTGAAAAATATATACGTTTTTGCTTCATTAAGGTAAATATGTGTTGTGGGAAGACCTGAGGCTCAAAAATCAGTGCAGTACCAAAACTGTAAGAGGCTATTTGTTACGTTTTTGCCCAGGATCTGAGTTGGATGGTTTTTGAGGCAGAAAGTTAGTTTGGTGTAAAATTCAGCACAAATTAGCTTCAGCTTCCCCCCCCCCCCCCCCCCCCCCCCTCCAAGAGACTTGAAACCATAAATATGGGCAGCATGGTTAAGAAGGGCAGCTGCCAGGAAACAACTTGGTGGTTAGTCTTTTAGCTTTTTCTACTGATTTGTAAAACATTCTTGACTTATGGTGACCGTGAAAATGTATGAGGCAGGTATGCTATCAATTAAGGTGGATTCTCTAATCTAGAACGAATAACAATGCATAAGAGATCTGTATACCGCATGTCCATTCAGTTTCCAAAAACAAAAATAGTAAGTAGGTCAGCTTCAAGCTTAGCTCACTTACCTGAAAATACCAAGGATTTTTCAGAGGCTGCAAATTACAAAAAAAAAAAAACAAAGACACAGGGAGGAATCTCACCCATTTTTGTTTTTGAAGAAAACAGAAATTGTGACTTGGCTGACATCTGCCATTTTGTGAGCACTTGCTTTTCACATTTTCTTAACTCCTGTTTCACCTGCTTCTGTTCTTGAAAAGAAAGACTTTGGGGATGTGCATAAGCTTTGATAAACCGACTGCCCTAAGAGATGTTTCTCCTATTGCTTTGTCACAGACTTAACATGATGGAATGTGTGCAAACTCTTTTACTTCTACTAATATAGACTTGTAGCTATAACTGTTAATGGGAAAACTGACTGGGATATTTACAGGATATAAGTGACACTGTCAAATACTGATTTGGGATCATGTAATTGTGACTGCTACTTTGTTTTCAAGAACTCTGTACTTGTAGTAATAGTGGTATTCCATTTTTTTGCAGGAAGACAGCACACTGGATGCAGCTGAAGTGATCCTGAAGAACTGGACTAAACAGAAAAATTGATATATGTATATATATACATTAATTAACTCTTCCATCTGGTATAATTATCTTACACTAGAGTTTTTTTATTGCAAATTTAAGATTTAATTATTAAATAATTTACAGTATAGAATTAATGATATTGTAAATAACTGTGCTACCACCTGCTGAGGAGTTAAAATGCGGATTTACTGAAATGTATAATGCAGCTGTCCTGGTTTCAGTTAGGATAGAGTTAATTTTCCTCCTAGTAGCTGGTAGGGTGTTCTGTTTTGGCTTAGGATGAGAAGAGTGCTGATAACACACTGATGTTTTAGTTGTTGCAGAGCAGTGCTTACATCAAGCTAAGGACTTTTCACCTTCTTGCTCTGTCCTTCCAGTGGCAGGCTGGGGGTGCGGCAGGAGCTGGGAGGGGACAGACCCAGGACAGAAACTCAAGTTATTTTCAGTCTTTTCAAAATTATTTTTTCCTTAATAAAAAAAAAAATAAGTAATATTCACATCTTTTACTGAAATACAAAGATTTCTGGGATTGTGTAAGAATAAATACATGATACAGGTATTCTAAAATTTTGGTATGGGGTTATGTATAGGAATTATGGGTGAGACTTCAACATTGTGATTTGTGAAACCCTATAGCTTGCAGTGGAGGAAAACTAAGACATCACAAATAAGGTAATTGCAGTACCTTTCTGCAATTTCTGCAAAGTACCTGCCTACCATATCTGTGCACAAAAGGCATCAGTTTAGGTAAAGTGATTGAGTTAAATCAATATAGTGTTTATATATAGGCAAGATATAAAACGCTAAGTTGCATAATCACTATTTCATTTTCTCTCAGTAGTCGTGCTGTTTGGAAGGTATTCATTCCTCAATAAAATTACAAAAGTGACATCTAGAATAGGAATTTTTTTCTTTATGTCTACCCTCTTGTTTACTACGTGGATGAACCTACAAAGAGAAATAAAAGAACTTGCTATAGAGGCTCCTTCACAATCAGATGTACAGTGAGAAAATTAATCCTGTAATCTCTTTTCCGCTCTTTGCATGTTCACAAAAGCTATTGGTAACTTCACACCAAATTTATTTTAAACAGTTAATATCTAGGAACATGGAGATGAACCTAATATTGTGCTATGGAGATCCATTTTTGACTATTTCAATCTGAGTGGATAAAGGACTGATTCAAAAGAGATCAATGTGGAGAATTCTTTCATTGTTCCCTCCTGTCCGATCTTCTTAATCTCTGGATGGTTTCCCACTAGCAGAAGCAATCCAGGTAGGTAAGCTTTTAAGTCTGTGTTAATGTTCTTCACGTTATTTTACATTGTTCCCACAGGCCTTATGGTAGAAAGTCTAAACAAACTCAATAGCTAGTTTTTGCAGCTATTCTGTGGTCACAGAGCTGGAATCTAGTGGAATTCCATTAGTCTGTGACTATGGCAAGGCCTAAAAATAAAGGATGGAAACTGGGCTGCGAGAACAGCTGCTAGGCTGCTTTGTTGGGAGTTCTTTGACTTTTTGAGGCCAGGAGCTGGGAGTTCTGTAGTCTTTTTTCATTTGTCTTGCACTGCCATTCCCCAGATCTCACCAGAAAATTGTTACCTGATATTTTCAAGGGAGCCTGTAGTCTTTGTGTAGAAAAATAAATATAGCAATTAAAATGACTTGAATGAAATTTCAGCATGAATTTCACATGGAAATTCCTATACAAAATCCCAGAAATTCCAGGAAGAATATGTTGTTTTAAGATACTGCATTTCTGTGAAATTTACACTGTTTTACCGGGCCTTTAAAATCCATTTGTATAAGTTGCACTAGAGAGTTGTGGTGTTGCAAGAACTAAGGGGGTAGCCCAAGTCCGTTGAGCTGCATGATGATTTGGGCAAAGAAAATGTAAGGTGGACTACCATTTTAATTGAAAAGTGAATACTCATAACATTAAACAAATCTTTGCTAGCATAAATGCAAATTTAAAATGTAGGTCTTTTATGAAATGTTTTCAGTTATGATCATGTGAATCAAAACTTCCCAGCTGATTAGCCTCTCATTTGATACAAAATAATAAATATTTGAATTTTGTTTTCTTGTCTATGGAAGCAGTGCTTTGCAATGCAATTAAATCTTATGCCAGTAATGTTATTTTTGTCATTATGCTTGTCTTAAATATAGCAGCTACAGAACACAATTCTCTAAGTATTTTTAAAACCCCATTTGTGCTATCTAAGGTTTCCCAGAAAGAGATAGTTGTTAGCATGTGAGCACCCATAAAAACTAGGTTATGTATCCTCACAAAAGTAGAAAGGTACCAAGGGTTCTTCTAGTCACCTCTTCAATGTGTTTTCATTGCCCTTTAAACAAAAGCCCCTCTGCTTCCAAAAGACTTAATCCAACAAGACTATTAATATCTCTGCTTATATTACTCTCATTGGCAAATGGGATATCGTGTAAAATCAGTCTAGAATATGCATGAAAGAAAAATGACATGCAGGACTCAAGAGGAAATTAAGGAAAGTACAGCAAAATGATTGGTTTTCTACTGCTATATCTTACTGTGTTTCAAACACTTCATTGGTATGCTAATAACTCGTATGCTAAAGCACCAAATCTGAGTGGGGACACACAGGTGGCTGATGTTTGAAGATACCTCTGCATTTTGTACGGGTCCAGAGACTTTCTCACGCTATGGGACCCATTGTATTAGTCTTCAGTTAGTTTTATTTTTTTCCCATGTTGTCCAGGTGCTGTTAATGTGCTAATCTTTTTGTTTCATCAAAGGGTTGAACATGTAAGATAGAGTACAGAGATGAATTAATGTACCAAGCATAATTCAGCTGCTCTGGCTGTCTATTGTTTTCTTCGTTTGCTCCTTTGAGACATTTGACTGACATCTGCTATTTTAACAAAATGAACATCGGATAAATCAACAAACCAATTTCAAAGGACTTTTAGACAAACAAGTAAGATCTGATGACTTATTTTCATTAATGTACTATTCATTGTGTTCACAAAGGCAGCTGAATATCTTGTTGCATTCTTGATGGAATGATGCTGGTATTGTTAGTAATGTAAGAATTGCAATTTAATTACGCTGACAGTAGCCACCATGAGATAACTTTGGATTAAATTTTAAGAAACCCCAGGATGACCAGTGAAGTAGAATGGTTTAAAAATAGGATTATTGTTGCAACTACAGCAATGAGAAACAACAGAAACAGCTGGGGATAGCAAGGTGAACTTTCCAGAAGCTATGAAAACAGTCTGTTGTTGAGACTGTCAATAGTGCTGTTCTGATCTGCCATATCAACCACTATTTTTGGCTGCTTGGGGACAAAGCACTTGAAAAATTGCTGCAGACAGGAAATACAGAAGTGCTGAGATATGATCTATTGTATTTTTTGCAACAGTTCGAAAACTGATTGTCTTTCTGTACTGGAAATTAAACTCTTTCAATTCTCGTTAATGACAATATGGTCAGGAAGGACCTGCTGTTGACAGTGGTTGTCAGCAGAAGACCTTTTTCAAAGAACAGATTATATGAAAAGCCATGACAAACCTTGAAAGCTTGATGGGACTGACAGTGCTGATGTGGTACAGCTGTTGGAGACAGCTACACCCAAATTTCAGAAGTTACAGGGAAATGTAATATAGGAAGACGTGTTTAGCGGGGGAGATGAGGTGGAAACAGAACACAACTTCTTAAGTACTATTTAATCTTTTGGTTTTATCGAGGATTTGTGAAAAGGGTCATTGCAAAGGGGAAAAAGTAAATTTTAAATTTGTCTAAGTGTCCGTATCTTCTAGTAGTTCATCTTCTTTTTATCCTAAAGCTTCTGTTTATTTATCTAAAATAAAAAGAGGCTCTTGGCAAATCCACCCTGAGCTCAGTGTGTGCACACTACCGTGCAGTCTGGGGCAGGGGTGTTCTTCAAACGGAAACCCTGCTGTCCAGTTTTAAAACGAAAACTGAAAGTGTGTGTTTGGGTGTGGTTGCTGTTTGGGGGCTCTGTTCTGCATTAAACTGATCTCAGAGTTGTATCAGGTCTTTAATTTAGTAAGGCATTTAAGTTAACGTTGAATACAAGCTTCAGGAAGTATTTACCCCTCACACAAAGAATAAAAACAAGTGCAATTTTATTACACATTTATAATTTCTACCTCTTTGTTTCTATTAGTGAAATATATGTTGGTAAGCACAATAAAGCTCTGTTTAGGGCTAAGTGAAGGTTCTTCCTCTGTCTTCTTTACCACAGGACTTTGCCGCACCTGGACAGAGCCCTAAGCAGAAGGGTGCCCAGCAGTTGTGTGAATAGTGGTGGTAGTAGCAGGGCTTTCCAGCCTTGCTGCATTTCCTTTGAGCTACCCACGGGCAAAATACTCCACTTCGACCTCCTCAGGGCTGTGAGCAGCCCCCTGGGGTATCCCCCGGCCCCCCCCGGCTGTCTCAGCCCCGCCGCGGCCCTGTCACCGAGCCCCCCCCCCCGCGGTGTGTGCCCTGGCGCGGCCCGTAGCGAGCGGGCTGGCCCCGCCCCCCGGCGGCGCTACATAAGGGGCAGCGCTGCGCGGCCGCCCGACTCCACGCACCGCTGCGGCCGGGCGCTGACATGGCGTCCACCAGCCGGTGAGCGCCGGGACGGGACGGGGGGGGGCATTTGGGAAGGGGGGGGGCGCTGCGCCACGTCCCCGCGGCACAAAATGGCCGCAGCGCCCCGCTGAGCCGAGGAGCCGCGGGGCCGGCTTGGGGCCGCTCCGGCTGGCGGCCGGCCGGGCCTCCGCGGCCTTGACCCTGCGGAACGGGCTGGGGGGGGGGTGCCGGAGGGGGGGCGCGGTGTGAGGGGCATCGCTCCCGGCGGCTGGGCCCAGGCCTCTCCCTGCGGGCTCGCCGCTGCCCTCCCGCGCCGGGAGCGGGCCCAGGCCGCGTCTCGCCGGGAGCCGGCCTGCGGAGGCGGCGCCGCGCGGAGCGGCTGCTGGGCCCCCGGCCCGGTGTGTCCCGGTAACGCGGTTACTGCTCGCACAGGAAAGCCCCTTTGTGGCAGCAGTTTGCGGAGGTGAAGCCTCAACGCAGCGCTCTTCGGGCTCCCTGAAGCTGTTTAGGGTTTCTTCTCCCCCTTATCGCGTCGCTGATATTTTGCATGACGCCGAGCGCCAGGTGCCGGGCACGGCGCTTTGTCAGCAGCGCTGTGTGTGTGTGTGTCTGTGTGTCTGTGTGTGTCTGTGTGTGTGTACCCGGCCGCCCGGAGAGGAGCGGCGAAGTGAGGGGGTGCGGGCGGGTTTGGTGCGCTGCTTCCAGCGCAGTTTGCATCGGAGTGGCCTGCACGAACACGTCCTTTCCGCAGGTTTTTAATATTAATGCTGCTGCTGCTGTTCTTCGGTTTTGGTTGGAGTTTTCTGAAGAGCCATTGGGTTAAAATGTTAGAGTGTTGTTTTTCTCTTTTTGACATATCAGAAATACCTAAAACACAAAAACTAAGATGGGGCTGTACACGGATTAGGCTGAAGTAACGAGCTACTGGGAAGGGGGAAGCTCAGATTAACCAAATTTTTTAATAGGACATTTTCTACAGTTTAAAAGATGAGTAGACATTTTATGACACAGTCACGTTTAGGTTGGCAAGTACCTGTGAGAAGTTTTCTTGTGCGATTGCTCTCTGTATCCGGTGTTTTCAGCTCAAGGAGAATGGCTTTGTTGAACGTAATTGTAAATGATTACACCTGGAAGCAGAGATGGTTTTATTTTTTTAAAGGAAACATTTCTAGTGGAATTACTGAGGGGTCACTATTAATTTGAAGGAGCCATTTGCTGTTAAAACATCTGACTAGAAACAATTGGTCACTGATCTAGCCAGTAACTAAAGTTGTTGTGTTTCTGCATGCGTTAAATAATGCTAATGTTTTATGGGAACGTTTTTATATCTGCTGTAGCTCTTGAATGTGCATGGGTGTGCAAGAAGCAGTTCCCTGTTCTCAGAATTTGTTTTCATGCAGTCCCTTTTGTGAGCTGATGGTTTTTCTGTGAAGATCTCACAAGTAATGGCTTGCCTAGTTTGCATGATCTAGTTCTAATTTTATTTAAAATGGATGTTTTTCTTTAAATGTTTAAAAAAATAAGGTCAGAATCGTATTCTCTTTTTGTCTTAAAAAAAAAAAAAAAAGTTGTATGTGTGCGTTACTTGCTGATTAGAGAACCTGATAAATAATATTGGTCTGATAAGGATGAGTAGGAACACTCATTTAGAGTGAAGCAATCACCACTGACTTCCTGGGGACCTTTATTTAGTGGTAGACTGTAAGTTAGACTACGCTTAATCATGTCTGTATTTAAGTTTTTGATGTTCTATTTGGAGGCATTTTATGTTTCTGATACGAGTTTCATTGCAAAAATTCTGGAATTTAAGATGACCTGAAGTCTTGATTGTCAAATGTAGTGCTACAGCCTTTGAATAGAAGGTGAAGTTCAGGTGTTTGGGTTAACATACTATGATTCAAAACACAGTAAATCCAATATTACTAAATCATTCTTTTTTGTGGAGGAACTCATACTTTGGATATGCAACCTGCTCGATTAAACATGATTAAGAATTAATGCTTTTTTTTTTTTTTTTTCCTTAGTTTGGATGTGCTTCCACGAGTGACTTGTCCCAACCATCCGGACTCCATTTTGGTAGAGGATTACAGAGCCGGTGATATGATCTGTTCTGAGTGTGGGCTAGTAGTAGGTAAGTAGGTATTCATGTTTTCATGACTTACCATGTAACTTAAATTTCGCATGTAGATCTGTTTTTTCCCCAAGATTGGTGTATAGTTTCAGTATTAAAAGCTTTTTTTCTTGATACCTAAATGTTTGCTTTTATGATGTTGTGTTGACTAAGAGCATGCTATTTTGAATTGTCCATCTTCTAGTAACTTGCATTACGGTGAAAAAAACACTTGCTTTAAAGATTGAAAACTTGAAGTATTTTGCAATATTGAGCTAGAATATTGTGCTGTCTAGTCCAGTACTTGGTCTTTAATCACAACTGCTGTTTTCAGATAGGAAAGTAAAAGAACTGTAATCAAAGCTCTTAGTCAAATACCTTGCTTATAAAATAAAAAAAAAAAATCTGTTCCTAGGTTATCTTCTGCCCTGAAGGATGATTCTTTATATCATTGCTTGTTTTTGTTAATTACTTCTCCAAAGGCTTTTAACGCTATCCAAAGTAAATATCCAGTTTTTCTCCTGGAATTTTGCTCATCTCTTTTACTTAATTCATGTGGCAGCAACTTTCACAGGCTAAACTGTATTTATAAGTATAACACATATTTAAAATGAAAGGCTTTTCAGGCATTGTCTTTATTTGAATGATAGAGAAAATTGTATCATAAAATATGTTGTATATTCATTTTTATGCATCTCTCTTTGTGGGAAAACTGTTTGTGCTTGTGTTATAGTCATTCTTTAAACATCATTTATGTCTATTAAGTTTTATTTAGAGATGCGGTGACCAAAAGAAAGTACTCTGTCTTTGGGGGTGTGTGTTCAATAATTAATGTTCAATCAATTCAATAGTACAAAAATTTTCTGATAGCATCATAACCCTTTCTCCTAGACTGTAATGATTTTATGCTGGTTCTACTCTTGCAATGAAGTTCTTGTACAGCTTCTAGCATGAAGCTAAAGGCTTAATAAATTGCAACAAATGCAGCACTAACTTAGCCAGGTGACTAAAATACATATTTTTGTTCACGCAGAAAATAATATATTTTATTAAAACAGTTGTTAATAAAACTGGTACCCAAGTTAAAATATTTTTAAAATGATGAACCCATATAAAAGGTTGAAAAAGCCCCACTGTTACTTGCATTATTACAGAAAGGCTGGTTTAGATTGCGTGAATTCTGATGAAAATGTATGAACTATGATAAATCTGCTGTTAGAAAACGCAAATATCCACAACAATATTTCCTGTTAAAACATAGTATCATGTTCTTAAGCTGTTGTTTACAATAATTTGGTCTGTGTTAAGCTCTTGGCACAGCCACTCTGGAAGTTGAACCGAAGTTTAGAAGTCCATCTCGATCGGTTCATAACTTCTAAGATAATACTTGCTTTAGAAGAAGAGGGGGAAAGGTTTTGCTTGCCTGTTGTTACATTTCTTTTTCAGGAACTTTTGAAATATGAGAAACCTTGCTTTCACATATTTTCTTGTTATCTAGTCACAAGGTTTTTGTGCTTTAGAGATTTGCTCTTTGTTCTCTTCTGATTCAGTAGCTTTGCAGCTTTTCTTAGTTGAAATGCTCGGTATTCTTGGACAAAATCCTTAGACTAGTAATGCAGCCTTTCACTAAGCTGAATTATCAAAATGTGTTTAAACTGAACCTAGTCTTCTTTAGAGCTAACATTGCTGGTAGGGTAAAAAAAGTGTTGTGTTTTTTTTTTTTTTTTCTGTAAGCATGGAGGTTTTTTTAAGCAGGTCTTTCTATGGATTTATCATTAAAATGTTTTAACATTTTCTCTTGTCCTGATTGCTCTTGTTTTGTTTTCCATCCTTGAGTAATTGAGTCTTCCTGCATATGTCCAATTCATGAGCTGGTGTATCTAGCAGCTAGTTTGGAAAACTAATTAAAGGAGATGAAGGTAAATAATTGAAGAGTGCATGACTAAACAGAGGTGTGAATATTGCACATTTCTTCTGGTTTGTTAGCAAATTCAGTGAAGGAGAAGAACAGCTCCTACTGTTGATGCCTGTTTTTCTTGAGGTTCATGGTATAGCGATGTTTTCTAGGATGTGTAAAGTGAAGACAAAATTTTGTTTCAAAATGGTAAAACTTCTATACATTTGTTGCAGGTTCCCCTTAGAGAGTTGTGATTTCACTTCCTGTTCCTACACAGTGAAGTCATGTATTTGTGTTCAGATTTCTTCAGACTTGTGGTCGGGATGTGTAGCTGATGGGAGTTAGGTCTGCCTCGTATGTTTGGATGGAGGTGGGTTCAGAGTTGGGGAGATCACTGGAAGGGATCTGTTAGAAAGGTTAAAGAAAGGGAAAGATCTGATACACTCTGTGTTCAAAGAAATGTTCCAGTTTCACTTAAAAATACTCTGGTTTTGGTGCCTGGGGAGTGCTGCCAGTGTACTGGTGTGGCAGAAGGGTACATACTAAACGTGTGCGTATTCTACTGCCATAAAGTATGTAGTATGTGACTTGACTGATTTTTAGTACAGTTTGGCTGGAAATGAGATCAAAGAATCTTTTGACTAAACTAAATGTGTTTCCACTTGATGTTTTTCTTGCTTGTTGTGGTGAGATGATAATTTTTCACATATTTGAGGAAAAAGTTGGGTTGTTGTTGTTATTTAAAACAGTGTGTCCGTGGTTAAAGCAGCTGGTACATCAATTCCAAAGTTTGAAAACTCTCTTTTCTGGGAGTGTGAGGTGAAATCAGTACTACTAGTGTTATGGCTGAGGTTGCATTTATGGGGTATGTAGCTGAAAGGGAGTAGTGAAGCAACAGGAGAAGGTTTTTTACCTGGTGTTGTTATGTACTCATCAGGTGGTCTTAGTGTCTTAATGAGAGTACAAATTTACGTTAAATCTTGTATGGTGCTTTTTCTTTGCACAGTAATTTTCACTTGTTCTAAATAAACCGTACTGCTTCACTGTGCAGCATTAAAGTAATCAAATCGTTTAAGAACATTTTAAGTGAAGCTGATGGTTGTTTTATTGTGGCTTCAAAATATAGCTTCTGTCTATGAAAAACTTCCATCTACCTTCTTACTGCAGCTTTTTTCTGCCATAGCATGTGTTCTGTCTTTTCCTGGTAACTGTTTTGAACTTGCTAACTTCCCCCATTAGATACTTTGTTTTTTTGCATGAAAATCAATCAGATTAAATTGCAATTATCTGTGGTGTTTTTGCATTCTGGATTGACATAAATCTGAATTGTGACAAGTGTTTGTCCTAGATTATTTGCTGTTGTGTGTCTGGTGTTTCATTAAATTTCTCAAATCATTCTGGGATGTGTAGTACAGTAATTGTTAATGTGCTGGCTCAACAGCTCACAAACACAGTTCTTAGGCTTTGGAGGAATAAAGAGCTCTGTGTTAATTTAGAAATATTGACCCTATGTCATTCTTCAGGTACACTTTGTGGGGGGGGGAAGTCTTTTGTTCAAGAACAAAGGCTAGTAAACTAGTAAATCCTCTTCCTTGACAGGTAAATATTTTGCTTGCTACGTTTTAGGCAGTAAAAAGGCTGGAAGTCAGCTGACACCAGAAGGGGTGGAAGAAAGCAGAACAGAAGTGGAATATGAAGCACTGACTTCTTGCTGCAGGGAAGTGATGAGCTGGCTTTCAGAGGGTGATTAAGTCTGGTAGCCTGTGCAGCTGTGTAGCTTCTCGGGTAGGTAGGAGTACTTCTGAGGACTTTCCTTAAACTACTGTGTCAAAGCTTGCAGGAGTTGCAGCTGTGAGCAGTAAGTTGTTCTTGAACTGGTTAGCTCCTTCTGCTTCAGGAGGCAGGTATGGCATAGAGAAGAACAAGCTCGTGTATGGAGTCTTCCTGGATAACCTTCTTAAATTTAAAAAAAAAAGCTGAAGCCTGTCTTCACCTGATGGGAATCTTTGGATGCATAGCAACTTGTTAAAGGTTTGAATCAGATTATGACCTATATTCAGACATTTGTGCCTGAATACTTAGTTTTGAGGAAAAAGGTTCAATGGCTTTTGGTCAGAGAGGTAATGCTGTTATAAAATTGACACGTTATTAGTTGGCTAACGTTGGTCAAGAGTTCAAGATCTAAATGGTGTGTCTTAAGTTCAGGTGTAGTCTGTGTGGTAAAGGTAAGATTTAACTTTGCCACAGATATTTTTTCTTCACAATATAGGATGAAATGGGTTTCATGATTGTCTGGTGGCCTGACTGTTACTCTGTTACCAGCATGTTATGATGTCTATTGTCAGGGATAAGATTGATTGCATATGTACATAGATGCTGCTTTTCTAAAATAAACCAAATAACTTTTTATTATTTATTTAATTATTTTTTTTTTTTGAGCAACCTGTGAAGGAACGTAAGTACTTCTGACTTAGCCATAAGTGCCATCTACTGGACCTATTCTAATACCTTTATACCTCAAAATGGTGAGAGTCTTTTTCATATCTCTGTGTTTTTTTATGGCTACCTCTTTCTGTAAGTATTATTAACATTTAAAAATGAAGATTTTAATTTAAGATTTAACATGTTACATGAACAGTCAAAAACATTTAGTTATGGATGCTGCGTTAGCGTCTGGTTACTGCTTTTGCACTTGGTGTCCAGAGCACTAAAAAGTGTTTGACAAGTTTGTGCGTGCAAGTAAACTGCTTTGCATCCACAGAAAAGCTCATTATAAGGTATGCTTATACTTGCAGAAATTCTGAGTAGTTGAATGCATGGGTATTCGTGGCTGCCTAATTTACATAGGTGATTTGTATTACCAAAAGAACCATCCATTACCCTTTAGCAGTAAGCATTTCAAATAGTTTGTCTTAAGTCTAACCCATTTCAGCTGTGTGTCTGCTGGAAGCAGGGTTAGTTTCCACAAATCTCTTCACAAGTCTCTTGGCACTCTTGAAAGTCTTCACAATTCTCCTTGGCTTGTAGTCTGCCACGTAAGTTTTAAATTGTACTCTGTCTCAGCATGTCAGTACTTTCCTTAATAAGGAGCTGACAGAAATTAATTATAATTCTTATATATTTTTAAATTTAACATTGTAAAATGTGTTTCCATATATATGTTCACTAGATGGCAGCAGATTCCTTAACTAACTGTAAGAATGAAACAAACATTCTGTTCAAGTGGTGTAGGTATTTTAAAGTGCAAATAAATATAATACTGTATTTAAGATTGAAGTACTAATTGTTAATGTTTGTAACTTGATTTAATGTACAGCTAATGTTATAGTCCTCTTAAGAAGACTTAAGGCATACTTCTCAGAACTGCTTCGAGACTGAATATGGAGGATAACATTGGAGGCTTGAATTTCATCCCACTTGTTTTGGTTAAGCATCTTCAGATGGCAGCTTTATTTTATTTATATAAAAAAATGCGAAATGCAAATAGAGAATAAAATACATATGTATTATGAGTGGAGTGTGACGCTAAAATAGCTTTTATTATTTCTCTGAAAATATGTAACTGAGTTTAGAGCTTGTCGAGTGAAAATGCTTCCCTTTCATAAAGCACTTTCTATTGGGGGAGGAAGTAAACAAACATAATTGGTGACGTGTACACATTTAAAACTAATTATTAAAATCTGTTCAAAATGACATTTAAATTTTTGATACTGGTCTGAATTTACTCTTGCACTTCTGTGGCAGTTGCTTGTTGCATTTGGCAGTTATGAAGAAAAGTAACTTTGGTCTGAGGTCTTCTCTTCTGAGTAACAGCAGCTTTGTGTTTCACTAACTGATTTTTTCAATGGTGGGTAACTCCAGTCACTGAAGGTTGCTGTGGTTATTTCCAGTACGGTTCACATGTTAGTCAACCAGACTGTAATTTTAAAGAGTAGCTCTATACTGGAAGAACAGCATACAAAATGAAATGAGATGGGGCAGTGAAGAAAAACTCACATGTTCGTAAAGATGCTTCATGCTGTTAGTCTGGAGGTGGGTTTCCACAAGGATTCAGTCCTGTACACTGTGTTTTTGTCCCTTCAGGAGAGGAAAGGATGAACTCATCTCTTTTCTGAAAATTAAGAAAAGATATGTGTAATATCACCATATCTGGTGGATTTTATTTCTGTTCAAAAAGACTGCATCAAAAGGAAGCAGTGAAGGGAATATTCAACCACTCCCATCCTTAATCATAGCTGGATACAGTTGCCAAAACCCATATAATAGTAATGGGAGAAAGCAGAGAATTTAGGTGGTGGTTCTGGGGAGCTTTTGTTACTCTGGCGTTTGCCACTCCAGACCCATTTTCCAGGTGCTTTGGGACAGCCAGTCGGTAGGGTATGACCCAGGAAATGCAGCTCAGAGCTTGAAATGACAGCTTAGTGAGCAGTGTGTAAGGCTCATTCTCTGAACGCTACTGTTTTGCACTACTTCTGAGAGGACTGACTTTAGTATATTAAGGTTTTGTTTTTGTCACTTACAGGTGGGCCTTAAGTGCATCTATACTAACAGGACAGTTCCAAAGTGAATTTTTTTTTTTTTTGAAAAGTTAAAAATAGTAAATGCCGTGCTTTTTTGAGCGTGTAGAATTGGATAATTAGTTGCTTGTAGTTGAATATGTTTTCCATTTGTGGAAATATTTGGCGTATTTGTTGCATTTTTGTTGGTATTTCTAGCTTGTGTCACACTTTTATAGAAGCCTTCTGAAAGGTGGAATGCAATCCCTAGGATCTCTGTATATTTTAAGTAAAACAGAATATACAGAAGAACCATTTTTCTGCAATATTAGATGTCTTGGCAAAGTAAAGGTATTTGCATACCTCATCCTCACACATGTTTTGTACCCAGCGATTTGTTCTGCTTAATCTTTTCTCACTCTGAAATAGTAGTCTCAATCCTCTGTTTGTAATACGTTTGCCAAAGCAGGCAGTGATATAACACTTTTTTGTTAGAGCAGGAATGGTTCATAACTCACAAGAGGCAGATCCTTGAGTGAGTCATTTAGGTCATTCCCACTTGTGTGGAAAAAATATTACATCATTGCTCTGTACTCAGTGTTCTATTTATACCATGCCAGAATTTTAAGTACATTTTGCTTTTTTTAGATGCTGTAAACAGTATTGGGGGGTTGTCTTAAAGTAAAGTTACTGCTAGGCCATAGAAGGAGCATTACTGAATCAAATATTTACAGAGAGTCCGGGAGCCAGAGGAGCATGCCGTCTGCTAATTTAACCTTGCAAGGCAGAGACCTTCATGGTGGAAAGAATGGATCTGTGCCCCCTTGCTATCTTCTTGATCTTCTAGCTTTTGGTATTTCCACAACCTCTCTTGGTCTTCATTAGAGCATTAAATAAATAAAGTTGGAACATAGCTGTGGGTATAGTGGACAAACACTGGTGAGAACACTTCTAATCTGAATTTATTCTTTTTAGTCTGTGGTGATCTCTTACGGTTCAGTCACGCTTTTCAATTTCAAACATACTCCTTGCATCATCATTTGTTATGAATAATACTCCTCAGATTCAGATTAGATATTTATTTTTCCACCAGTAATTTTGCAGTTACACTGCTCTGTCCATTGCTCTTGCATTTTTTCCCCACTTCATATCTTTTATATTATCATTGTTTGGTGGAGAGTTCTTTTGTCTGACGGCTTATGTTTTCACTAGGATAAACCAGCCTTTGTGGGTTCATATTTGGACTTCATACCAGAAGTTTTTCTTGCTGTCAGTGCTATTTATTTCTTGCAAATGTTCCCTTCATGACACACTTAAGCATTGATGAAGGTAGTGAATTTTCCCTCAGGTTTAGCAAAGCAGAGGTGACGATTACATTGAAGTTTCTACTGATATCCTTTCCTTCACAGAGCTGTAATCTGTTTAACTGCGAAACACACACCAAAAAAAAAAGTGTTCTTTCAGTGCTTTTTTGTACATGCATTCCTAAAAACTCTGTAGTATTGTAATACTGCTCTGGAGACCTCACCTTTGAGATGCAGGTTTTACCAGACCTGTGGATAGAATGAATAGAATGAACTGATTTTTTTTTAAATTAGTCATTGTGATTTTTTTTTTTTTTTTTTTTGTGCTGGTATCAGAGTGTTGATTAGAGATATTTGTCAACGTGAATAGCTGCTGCTGGGAACGTTTAGATGAATCGGAGAGGACTTGAGGAAAGTTTTCATTCATTCAGAGACTGGGGCTTTAGTGCTTTTTCTACTTGTTCTGAATTTGTATTTAAACTCTTCCAGATACAATTCTAGGGGTAGCTCAAGTTTAAGAAAGGGTTGTGTGTATGGATTTTGAGTTCATTCTGTCAAGTATCATAAATGGAGTTGGGCAGGGTAAGAACTCCCTTAAGGAACAAAATTGAGCTACAAAATGGTATCATGGGTTAGAGGTGGCGCATACGTTTTGGAGTACCAAGGACCTGGAGCTCACGCACAGAACTGATTTGCTACAGCTTGATGACATGGTGCTTGGTAATTCACAAGCACTTGTATCACTTGGAAAATGTAAGATAACTTACTCACTTGTGTAAGCGCTGAGGATGTCCATAGGCAACTGTAAGCTGCAGCTGGAAATCAAGGTCTTGATTCTTATTTTGTATTGAAGATAACCTGTTGTATTCGTCAGGTATGGCTGTAACTCCTGGTGTTCTGGATGCATCTCTCTAGATATTTAATTTTTTGTATACAGCTCCTGTTGCATATTTTTTTTTCTATTGCCTTCTACTTAACTTGGAAAGCCTAAACATTTTGGTACATTGTCCTGCAAGTTACTGTTCTGTTTGCAAATGACAAAGGCTGCGTTTTTATAACTGAGGGATCAGATGCTTGACTTGATGTTTCAGAATAATACATTAATGCAAACTATTGCTTTCTGTGATCTCAGGTGACCGGGTCATAGACGTTGGGTCAGAATGGAGAACTTTCAGCAATGACAAAGCGACAAAAGACCCATCTCGAGTTGGGGATACCCAGAATCCTTTGTTGAGTGATGGTGACTTGAGTACAATGATTGGCAAGGTAAAATTTCAAATACAGAATTCTACTGAGTTTGAACATTTTAATGTCAAGTACGTATTTGTATGTCCATACCGAAACTATTCAGAGAATGTATTTACAGAAGTGTTCTGTCTAAATGGTACACTTGCATTTCAGTGGTGTGTAACAGGGGCTGGCTCTGGCTGGTAGCAGGAAGGGGCTGAACACTTCAAGAAGAGTTTTAAGTGCTGTGGTGTTAGTTGCCACCCGTTGATATGCTGCTATAAATAGAAGAGCTGATGTTGTAATGTTTAATTACAACCAACAAAACAACAAATACTGTGACTTAGCATTCTAATACTTGGTGTATTTGAGGTAATTGTGAATTAACAGAGACATAGTTTTGAGGTCTCAATGGCTTGTACTGCCAACTCGAGCTATCTTTTTGTAATTAAATCTATATTGGATGAGAACCTGAGAGCTACATGCATGTTGTACCTTCTCTCTCAGTTAATATTAAAGCACTAAATGTAGAATTTTCTATAGCATAACTGCTGCAGAAGAAAGTACTCGATGCATGTTTCGCTTGAAGTTTTGTGATACAGCCTTATCCTGATGTTTCCCATGAGAAAGAGAGAGCAAGATTAATAGCACAAATACACTGCCCTTAATGAAATAGTGACCCAGATAAGCTTTCATTGTTGTACTTTGTTATATTTCCTACTGCAAGTTGCAAATTCATATTTGTGCATTTCTTGAATGTTTCTTTCTGTCTAATCTTTACAGATGTCATCTGATATCTTTCCCAATAACTTAATGAAATGAGCATATGCAATTCTAGCCTGTTTTTAGTAGAGTATTTCCATTTAATTTTAAGTAAGTGTCCATTTCGTAGATATTCATACATGTCAGGGAGATGGTCTTCAGCCATTAATTGGGATCCTGTAATACTTAATGATTACCAAAGAAACACAGTTATTTTCTTAAAACTGTGCAAAGTTTGGGTAATCTTCTAGTAACTGAGTGAATTTCCTGCAGTCCTAGAAAGAATCAGATAATTGTGCAATACATATACGTATTGACCACTCTGGTAGCAGTCAGGTGGGTGCTTAGAGAGAGTCATTACCACCTTTATGAATGATGTTAGTTCTCTTTTCAATAAATCCTAATGGAAAAATGAGTCATTGGAGTTTTAATGGTTCCTTAATAGATCCACGAAGATTATAATCCTCAGGACTTGGATTTCTGTCATAGATGTGGTGGGCTATGGTAAAGATCAGAAATGCACCTTTATAAACAGGCAGAGAAAGAGACAGTTTGCTCTGGGTTCACACAGGGTTGTCTTATTTCTGGGACTGTGCCAATACAGGGTTTGTTTCTGGGAACTTGGTTTGATTCGGTAGGTAGGATGACCTTCTCAGAACCTGCATGTTGGAGAAGACAAAAAAATGTTTCCACTAGAGAGCATTCATATCCGTATCACTAACAGTAATAGTAGCCTCAATGAGAGAATTAAAGACCTAGAGAAACACCTGTGAAAGTTTGTTTTTTCAATAAAAAAATAAAAATGATCAGAGATGAAGATTGAATGAATGAAACAGCTTTGCCATTAAACCAGAACAGCCCAGGACAGACGTGACTAAACTAGCAACCTATGAGACATACAACCTATGAGAACTGTGAGTGAAAGTGTCCAAGCACTAGAACTGCCATGGAGAATTTTGGGGTACAGTCTGTCTTGCTGTGCGTATTTCATTTAGAAGGGGAGGAACCAAAGAAGAGTCGTTGTTTTCTACAGGAAATTGTGACAAACCAGGATATGTTCTGGACAAGAGTTCCTGTCTTTGTGTTGCCACTGAACCAGGAGCTCTGGAATGTCAGCTCACTGATGTGAACTTTGTATCAGGAGCTGCCTTCTTCATCAGTTATTTGGAAGGAAGAGGATAGTTCATCAGAAGATGCTGAAGATTTCTGTCAGTGCAGGAAGAGTGAATTTTGCAGCAAAAATAACTAAACCAAGCAAGTAGCACACTTTTAAAGCAGTCTTCCGGAGTCTGCGCCAGCAGTAGTCTGGTGTGAGGATTGACCTGAATGTGTAGAGTGGTCAAGCAATGAAATTGGTGTAATCAAGAGGAAGGTAAATACTATCCGAAAGAAGAAAGAACAGCCTTCAGGAATTCCAGGCAATGAAGCAGGATGAGATCCTGTTTTCTTGGTTAATAACAATTCCTAGAATGGCTTGGAGTGGACTTCAGATGTCTGTGTCTGAAATCCCTTTAGCCTTTCACATGAGGCAGGAAACAGCTATTTCTGTCTGCTTGGGGTAGAGCTGTTGGCAATGGAATTGTCAAAACAAGCGAATAAAACAACAGCAACAGAAATAAAACCTGTGTTATGGAAAAGCCAGAAGTGAAGATTAATTATTTTATATGTAGCAAATAACAAAACACATCCATTGCAAACTTCTGAGGATATAGGGGAAAATGGAGTCCGAACCACTTGCCAGTTACGATGGAACTTGAAATAGTAAAAGAAGGGGGTCAGTTCTGTTTCTCAGAATGGTTTGCTAGTCCTTTCTCTTTGGAGCCAGGAGGTCCTGCTCTGGGACTCCTGCTGCGGGAGTGTGGTCTGTGTCTGCTAGCAGCAGGAGAGAGGCTGTTCTGCCCGTACAAATGGATTAATTCCTAATTGGTTTTAGTACTTACGGGACCCATCTGTCTGAAGTAGCAAAAGCCTGTGCTGGAAGAAAGATTAATTTGTCTGTGAAGAGGAGGATGAATAGCATAGCTGGCTGTGGTGGAAGTGGCTGGCATTCTTCAGACAGATCTTTAGGGTATTGACACAGAACTGTATGCCTCTGAAGCAGTGTGCTGCGATTGATTCTGTGACACTGCAGATCAATTGGAGGCGTGGTGAGGTCTGGTGTCGTGACTCGATTGCCAGGATATCGTGGTTATTTCTAAAATCTTCATGCAAAATTCAAGAGCAGTAACTGAGCAAACAGCTTAAATACATCAGCCTCTTTTCCCCGAGTCTAAAAAGAAAACTTGCAGTTTTGCTACCGATCTTGTGGGAGAAGTTGTCTTTTGTCATGCTTTGTTATTAATTTAGTCCTTTTTGTAGTGACTGCAGGTACAAGAGAATGTAGGTTGGCTGAACAGGAAACTAATGCATTCTCTTAGTATAGAATTCCTATCCTTTGATCAGGTGCCTCTGAAAGGAAGCTGGATGTTGTCAGACGGCGTGGCCTGGATCTCAAAGTGTCGTATTGATAAGCAGTGGCAAGATATCAAGGGCTGATGAATGTGAAAGAAGAAAGGATCCATGGTTACCTCCAGACTGTATAATGAGCTGGTTATACTGGGCAAGCAGACTGCCTGATATGGGTGCATTCCTTGGTGCTGTGGATAGCCTCAAGTCAGTGATGCTGGAGATATTTCTCCCTTCTGCTCTTAAAGGGGATGTACTAGGCTGCAAAGCTGTTGGATGCCAGTGCTGTAAACCTAACCTCCACTGAGCGTCTCCAGAGATCACCGCTGTTTACTGAACTGGTTTTTGACTCCAGCTGTCTTAGAGGCAGTTTTCAGGACAGAAAAATAGTGCATGAAGGTTTCAGCTCTGTTTGAAAGCCAAAAAGTTGGAACTCCTGACTTTCACACCTTTCTTGCTGAGGTTTGAGTAGACATAAAGGACATGGCCAAAAGATGCTTAATTCTTAAAGCTTATTGGATTTCAGTTAAAACTCTATGGCTTCTGGTTTTGCCCATGTAGGGGAAGGGACTCCTAACATGGTTGTCAGGAGCTGAAGCCAATGAAGCATTGTCCCTCAATTGAAGGATTCAGAAGGAAAGTAGATGATGCATTTAAATAGCAAATGCAGGGAGAATTGCTGTGGTTTAACTTAAGCAGTTGAAATGGAAGAGTATTTTCCAACCCTTTTATAGTTGTGAGCTGTATGTTGGGGATTGCTCTTGGAATCCCTCTTGGAAGGTGTTGATGCAGTCAGGGCGAAGTCCTCTGGCTAGCAGTACTTGCATGTGGCTGCACTGGTGGTTTGGTACGTGTAAGCAGACATTCAAAGGAAAAAGTAACTAACCAGAAAGTTAAAAATGGGGAGGTTAACGAGAACGTTAAAAAAAAAAAAAAGCAAACAACAACATATATATATTTCATGTGCTGTATGGTGAAAATCCCTGTGGTGACAGGATGTACTTCATGGCATGAGAACAGAGCACTATTTCCTAAGGGTTACCTGGTGTGAGGTCTGAATGAACAGGGACTAGGGACCTTTGGCTGTGGCCATTACTCTATTTTTCACAAGATTTTGAGCAAATGCCATTCCGGTAAGTATTTCTGCATAGCACTAGGCCAGGAGCCTGTGATGCATGGGAATGTTGCAGGGAATGTTGTAGGGAGCAGGGACGTGAGCAATGACCAGGAAGGAGTCTTTTGACCAGAGACGTGTTCTGGGCCAAGGAGTGTTGTTCTGGCATGGGTTCTAAAAGAAAGGGGTAGTGCTGCAGATGTGTTTGTAAAGCTCTTTAAAGGTCTGAACAGGCCCCAAGGCTGTTGTGCCCTCTTTGTGCTCATTGTTTACCTTTAAACCTTTCTGGGAACCTTTGCGTAGCTGGAGGTATTCACCCAGTCAGGGAAGTAGGATTGCCTTTGGAGCTCCCTCTGCTGTGTTGGTGCCAGGGTTGTTTCTCTGTGGTTCTTTAATTGGCAAGGATGTTTGAAGGAGTAGGAAAAAAGCCAAGAACAGTCTCGGGATCTAACAGCTGTCATAGAAGGCCTGTTCAAGGGGCTAACCTATAGGGAAACTTGAGAAAGAGGTTTCTTAGCTAGAGCCCTAGCTTTCCACAGTATGTGTGCACCAGAGATGTGGGTCTTGATGACAGAGGGATGAGCTGAGCTTGCTGAGAATGGAATGTAGCTGGAGTCCTCAGTATAGCGAAGTGGAACAGCGTAAGTGAATGTAAGGAGCAAGCATTGTTAGTGTCAGCCAAAGAACGTATATTATGTGCAGATATACCAAGGGGAGAGGACGGAATTAGAGGCTGCTTTAAAATAGAGCAGCAGCTCCAGAGAGCTTGGGTTGGGAAAGAAGACATGAGTGCTCTGGTTCTGCCTGGGCAGCTCAGGGGAGTAAGGTGGTGCCAGGGTGTGGTGCAATTACAGAGATTGCTCCCCTGAACTCACAGGCCGCATTGTTGTTATCAGCCATTGCTAATCTGACATGGCTTTATTTGTTAAAGGCATATTTCAGCACGATAAGTAATTGAACACCTTAAACATTTTAAACCCTCTTAGCTGGATAGAGTTGGGAGTTTTCAGAAGTATGTGATTTGCACTGTCAGTTACAAGGTACAAGACAATGCCTGTCGGAACCTTGTTTTGAAGCTCCTGGGTTGAGTTGGTGGCTTTTACTTCTAAGACTTGAAGCTTTTCTTTTAAGAAGTCATTCGGTTGTATTGTAAAGGCAGAATATATGGGTTTTTACATTTGCCACAACGAACACTTGCTACTGCTTGTAGGCAAAGCCTCAAATTAGTTTTGAATTGGTCATTGATTTGGATGTTCTCTTGGGTCACGCCTTCACTACCATATTTGAGTTGTCAGTGTAACAAGTGGTCTCCGGTTGGCCATAAAGTTTTGTTTTTCTCAATTGCCAGTCTGCCATGCTGCAGATGTAGCCCAGTGACACATGGGTTGCATAAAACTGAGTCTTGGACCTCAGCGTTGGTGATTGGAGTATTGAAATGCGTATGCTGGCTATGCGTTGCTCATATTTTAAGCCATTGTTACATTAGGAAAGAAAAATACTTGCATAATTGGTAGTCCTTGGAAATCAATTCATGATTCGAGACTTGTGCATCGTATAGAGCGTGATGGTTGGCACAGTGCTCAATTGTATGATTTACTTCAGTCGTGTATTTGTGCAGTTGTTCCAACCGAATGTCATGAATTGGGATTTATAAAGCTGGAACTTGTTCGTTCTTGAAATGAGGAGGAAGTTGATTATGTTTTACTGACAATAAAATTTTTCTTTTCAGGGCACAGGTGCAGCAAGTTTTGATGAATTTGGGAATTCAAAGTACCAGAATCGTAGAACTATGAGTAGCTCTGATCGTGCAATGATGAACGCTTTTAAAGAAATCACGAATATGGCAGACAGAATCAACCTCCCTAGAAATATAGTTGTAAGTTCATGTCTCTCTTTCTTTAATTGTTCTGGCATTGACTTAGTTAGCATAATATAATGAGCACATGAATTTTTGATATTGCTGCTAATTAAATGGCCTAGAGTTAATTAAATTTTGTCTTTTTGCTTTGAAGGATAGAACAAATAATTTATTCAAGCAAGTGTATGAGCAGAAGAGCCTGAAGGGAAGGAGTAATGATGCTATTGCTTCTGCTTGTCTCTACATAGCCTGTAGGCAAGAGGGTGTTCCAAGAACATTTAAAGGTAAGCTTTCAGTGATACAGATTCAATTTTGCTGTGAACTATCCAGTCATTGTTACTGAAGCAAGGTAATTTTCTTATTTCTGGACTTTGCTGAATTGGTTGTTCTCCACTGTAGTACACCTTGTTTGAGGGGGGGCGGGGCAGTCTAGAAAAAAATTGCTATGTTCATAAGGCTCTCAGGCACGGGATTTTTGGTGATAATGCATTTAAAAATTGGCACCTGAGGGTCACTCTGATTGTCGGTGAAATTTAAAATATTGCTTGATCTGAGGACATTGGGGACTTTTCCAACTGAATTTGAACAAACAGCTCTGCAGTAAGTATGTGCAAGCTGTCAAGCTAAAGTTCATTTTTTTTTCTTTGTTTAGAAATATGTGCAGTGTCCCGGATTTCAAAGAAGGAAATAGGCCGGTGTTTTAAACTCATTTTGAAAGCTCTGGAAACCAGTGTTGATCTGATTACAACTGGAGACTTCATGTCAAGATTCTGTTCAAATCTGGGTCTTCCGAAACAAGTGCAAATGGCAGCCACGCACATTGCCCGTAAGGCCGTGGAATTAGATTTGGTTCCTGGGAGAAGCCCTATCTCCGTAGCAGCTGCAGCGATTTATATGGCATCGCAAGCTTCTGCAGAGAAAAGGACACAAAAAGGTAAAACTTCACTGTATTCAATGTCTTACGGCTCAAAAGAGAATTTGAGGTTACTGTAGAACTTGAGTGAAGTCACTGGAGGTAGTGGTAAGCTGGTGTTATAGCAGCATGAGGCAGAGACCAAACCAGAATGTCTCTTCTGCCCTCCCCCCAATAAAAATGGAACGGTGAGCTGTGCTTAGTGAAACTGAACTCACATTATCTGGCACTAGGAATTGGATTCTTACTGCTCTGCTGCATTTCAGTATGTTCACATGAGCATAACTTGTAACTTCACCCATGCTAACGTTGGTATGTGTGCATTCTGCTGCTCCAAAATACTCCAAATGCAAACTCTGTGGCAGTTGTAGCTAGTAGTGAGGCCTTAGCTTACACTCCTGGTCTCAAATCACTCTGGCAGCCCCAGATCACCTAGATTGTGGGGCAGCTTGGCCATAGATCACCTCAGCATTATCCTCTTCTGGTAGGGTAGCCCTTAGAAAGCCAGTGAAGAGCTCAGGCCTGTTCCTGAGCTTCAGAACAGCAGCGATTGGACTGTGGCTTGCAAGAGAACTGGGCCCGTGTGCGGAGGGAAGGGAACAACGGCTGCCTTGGTTAGGACTTGGTGTGGTGCATGGATAGAAGCTCTGTCACTTTGTCTGGTCCAGTTCAGATCAGAGATGTTAAAAACTTAGCAATCCTTTAGAGGAGAGATTCTTTTAGGTAAGTAATAGTCTTTATCTGTTGGTTTGTGATGTTCTGTTCTGTGTTGAGTGCTGTTCATTCTGTCCCTGGGACTTTCACCGTGTTGACAGTTTCCTGGGCATGGGAGTAATCTAGAACCCAAGCAGTACTGTGCCTTCATCCTTGCTCACCTCGAGCTATTTGATTATCTCTTAAGAGTCTTTGTTAAATGAGAATAAATCTGTCTGCAGTTGACACATACGTGCCTCATATTCCTGCAGAGTCCTGGGATGATGCTGGGGCTTTCAGTCATCTCAAGGTTTGAAATTTCAACCCTTGTTAAATCTTGAATCAATTTAAGTTCCTTTTGTAAATGGTGGTGTTTGCTGTTTTCTTCAATAAAAATGGCAACAAAATAAAAACTGTTAATCATTTTTTTGCTTTTTGTCTTAGAAATTGGTGATATAGCTGGTGTGGCTGATGTTACAATCAGACAGTCGTACAGGCTGATCTATCCTCGGGCTCCTGATCTCTTCCCAGCAGACTTCAAGTTCGATACCCCAGTAGACAAGCTACCACAGCTGTGAGATTGCTGAAGGCTCCTTTAATTTCTATTAACAAAAAGAAAAACTTCTGATTTTTTTTTTTTTTTGCCTATAATAAAGGATGTACAAAGTGTTAATATTGAGTCTTCATGTTGTGGAACTGGAGGATACTGCCAGAACGCAGCACACATTCCAAGGGTAAACAAGCTCGTTGTGTGGCATTTTGTATGTATATATTAGTGGAAGTAAATATTTAATGACTTGCAACAAACTTAATTTCATATTGTTGTACTTACTTAGATTTCTTTTGTAGGGATCTAGTAAAATGTATTTTGGAAAATTGAAAATATTCTGTAATTCCTGAATAAACTGTTTTCCAAAAACACTTACATCTTGTGAATATCACTCCAAGTGGACGTGCACGTGCTGTTCTTCATACTGAGAACTGGAATGCAGGCCAGAGAATGGTTGAGCTAGCTTCATGCTTACAGACTTAGTCACAAGGCTCACCTTCCTCACAATTTTAAATGTCTGCAGTGGCTTTAATATTTGTAGTGAGCTACAGTTTATGGGAGACTTAACCCAGAGTGCAAACAGTTGGTGAAAAGCAGTTTGAATATTTGCACAACTGCTGCTGAAGGTCTCTAACCTTGTATTGAAATATCAGTCACATCCTGGCACACTCTCCTTGACTTTCACTGATGTCTTGGTGCTTTGCTTCTCTGAATTTGTAATGACAAAACAGGCTTAGTTTTCGTTGAATTCCTGGCAACTTTGTGGTGCTTCATTTCATACAAAGGAAGATCAAAAATATTTTTGATACTGCTGTTCAATGTTCTGACATGTCTTTTTGCCTTGCGGTCTGGCTGGCCAGTGGTTAAGCTTTGGCACTGTTACGTTCTACTTGAGCACTTGACTCTTGTGAAATAATGCACCAGATGCGAAAAAGCAAAGGCCAGAAATTGTTCAGCCCTTCCCAAACTGTAATAGCTCTGAAAACTGCCTGCTTCTTGACAGTGTTCCTTTTGTGTGCAAAGCAACAAATGTCCTTAACTGGGAGTCTTCTGGTTCCTGAACTAATTTTGCCTCACAGGTGCAAATTCATTTTAATTTCCAAACTGAACAGCTGAGGGGTCAGCTTGCTTCACATCTGGTCCTGAGCCATCCAGAGGGAGGGCTTTGTGTCCAAAGCTAACAGCACTGACTGTCAACAGGCCGTGCTGTTTTCCTGGTGGTTTGGTTTTAATCCTGTTCTGCCAAGCGAGACTACTGAAATGTGGCAGCTCACCATTTTTTCTTAAATCACAAAGGCTGTGCAGTTGTTTTACAGCACTGAGGCGGTTGGTTGCAGTCATGAAAAATGATTGTGGTGCAGATGTGAAAGGTGGCATTGCTGTTGTTGGGAGGGTTCTAATGTCATCTATTTCCTTAACCTTGGTTGCAGCTTTTTCTGTTACCTGGGCTTTCCTGGTCTTGGTTAGTGATGCTTCTGCTGCCTCCTTTGTGGGATCAGGCGTGATGCTTTTGAGTGGACAGGGTCCTGCCTTAAGTGCCCTGTTAGAGCTTGGAAATGCAGAGGTGAAAGGCCTCTTACATGGAGTACTTTTCCTGAAACCTTATGTTTATGATAATGCTCTTACTAGAAATGCTTTCAGGTATTATGAATGATCAGTTGACACGTGAGGGGTGAGTGCAGTTTGTTACATACAGCAGAAGCTGTCTGGATTGAAATTTAAAAGGGAATATAGTAGATAGAGGCAGGGATATGCTGTCTTGGCTGGGCCCTGCCTCCTCCTGCACTTGTGCAGGCAGTTCAGGTGCTGCCTGTGCTGTGGAGATGGCACTGACTGCAGCCTGAAGAGGTGTAATGAGGAATATGCTTGAAGGGGCTGTATGCTCTGGGAAAACAGTTACTTCTTATCCCAATAGACTAAACTTAATGTATAGCATTTTAGGGGAAAAAAATAATACAACTTTGAATTCATTTTGGAGCAGTTATGACCACTTTAGTAAGCTGCTTTAATGGAGGTAAGAAATTTGTCTTTTCTCACAGAAGCCTTTCCTTCAGGAATGAGCTCTTTGGATGTTCCCCCTCAGCAGTTCTCAGTGCAGGGAAAGGTGCAAGCTGCTGGAGGCAAGGTTTTTGTTCTGTAAGTAAGCTCTGTGGCTTCTGGGAGCTCTGCTGCACTCTTGTAGCTGTTGTAATCGCCTCTGACCTCTGGAGCTGCGACACCTTGTCTTGTAGTTGAAGGCCCTGTCCTGAAGGGTGACATCCTTCCTCTTCTGGGTTTTGGGCAATGCAGCGCTTTGGGATGCTCTGTGGGCAGGTTCTTCCAAGGCCTTCAGCTGGAGAAGATGCGAATGTTGCATCTTCTGGTTGAAAGGGAGGTGTGTTCTTACCTTGTGTCAATTGGAAATTGTATAAAGGAAGAGATGATTGAGGCTATAGCAACAGAAACTGAGAGCAGCTTTGGTCCAGCAAAGACTGCTGTTAATAGTCATAAATTGGAAGCCTCCAATCACTCAAAGGCAGCTTTGGTCTGGGCAGTAGTCATAGCTCCTTGAAAAAACACTCTAAACATCTGTTGGCATCTTAAATCTCCTTAAAGCCACAAGCGATAGCTGTGTATCTTCAGATTGAGTTTAAACTTTACACGTCCCTGAGGCAAGCTACCATACTTTCTCATATGTGTTTTATCTAGGTCAGACACTTCTTGCCTTTGAAGAGAGACTCAGTTGCTGTGAACTGGACTGGTGGTAGCTGGACGTGAGGCTGAAGAGATGCTGTTCTGTGAGAACCTTTCTACTGGGACTCGAGCTGTCCTGGTAGGCTCAGTGTGGCACGGGAGCCAGCTGGCTCTGTGTGGTCACTCGATACATGGAGAACAGGCACATGTGCTTGCTTGTCTGCGTTTTGCTGTTAAGGACACGGCCCCAGACTGTCTTCCTCCAGGAACTGCAAGCAGTGAGTAATGCTGTTTTTTTAGGAACAGCAAAAAGAGCCCATTATTGGGGTGCCAGACTTCCTGGTGGACAATCTGAGTACTGAGCTAAACACAGAAGGCGACCACTTGCTAGATGATGAGGCTGCTCTCTTTCTATTTCCCAAATAAAAGCACCAAGGGAAAAGGCTAGTGGGGGTGGATGGCAGGAAGAGCCACTCTATGATGGCGTAGCAGGAGCCGTGCCTTCTTGGTGTGCTTCTGAGCTGGGTGTTTACTGTTAGCGGGAAGAATCATGGCACCTCAGCAGCCTGATTTGGGGTGCATTCCCAGGTTCAAAGAGGTCTCTGAGCACTTCCAGGCTGCTAGCTAACTACCTTGTATTACTGAAGCCAAGCTGCCACCAAGCCTGTATGATGAGCAGAGTCTAAAGAGCATGGCAAGGAGGCCAGCAGCAGGTAGGGGTGGTGGTAGGCTTTGGGTACTCCGCTAAGAAGTACAGGTGGTAGCTGTGGGGAGCCTGCTACCACCTTGGTAGGGACAAGACAGGTGAGCTGAAGGATTGCATTCTGCACAGACAACAAAGGACATGGCATGGTATCTTTAGGTGCTTCCTATGTTAATTTAACTGTAATTTAGACTATTTAAAACTCCCTGTAATCTTCCATTTGTATCCAGCCCTTTCTGGAATGACTGCTTAGCTAAGTACTGAAGGTAGGTGGCTCTAAGCAATAGCCTTATGAAACCTTAGCTTGTTATTAAAAGTTGTAGAAAAGATTTATTGTCTAAATGAACTCAGAAAAGAAAGTTTTGTTCTTGCTTAAAGAAGAGGTTTACTGGGGGTTCTGTGCAGGCTTTTGTTTGTTTACAGAGCTGCCTTCTGTAACGGGGGGAAAATAATGAAGAAATACCCAGGAGGGAGGGTTGTCTCCCACTGTCCTCAAAGGAATCTTTTGAGGGAAGAAGGCCAAGTCAAACTGGCTAACCTAACGTATGGGATCTTATGCTCCGTTCAGCACTGCTCACCCAAACAAGAGAAGAGGGCTTTCCTTCAGTTTCAAAGAAGGTATGTTCAGAGCTGGTCACTTACTCAGACTGAAAAAAAAAGGGGGGGGGAGGAATGTAGAGGGGGGACCAGAGGACACTGAACTAGCCCTAGGAGACTGGTTTTCTGTAAGTCCCTTCCTGAGTGCAAGTTCTTTTCTGAAGTTACCTGTAGAAAAAAACAGGACTTGTCACTTCAAGAAAGAGCAAAATCATGTTTGGGACACAATTTACAAATTACTCTATTTAAAACTTTAATTTGTGATATTAATGACTGCAAAACACTTAAAATGACGTTGTTAAAGGCACATTTCATTTTAATGCATAGTGTACCATTCTAAAATATCCTAATTTCCTTACAAAGTGCTTGAGCAGCCACATACAGATAAAGTATAGCAAAATATATTTACAATCTAGGGTTTAAAATCTTAATCTGCCTAAAAATATTTAAAAAACTACAGAGATAAAATTAGTGCTTTCTTTCAGCTTAACTGGGTGAACATACCCTGCCATCTAATTTTTTTTTTTTTAGTGATTTACTTAGATTTAAAAAAAAAAAAGATTTCTGTACAAGATGTAGTTACAAAAACAGGTATTTTTCAGGATACTTTCATAAGAGTTAAGCACCCTGTTAGATGCTCATATGTATACTTGGGAACCAAAAAGGGGTAAGCTGACTGTACCTCAAAAGTATTTAGCATTTAGTTTCCACTTGATATAGGAACACAATTTGTTTCTTATTTATTGTAATTTGGAAAGAAGTAATGCTGAAAAGTTCATTCCCTCTTCCTGACATGATTTGTAGAGCTGGTGAAGATGCCTTCCTGCTTTCTAGGGTGGGGCAAGCCTGATTTAGAACTACTACCCCTTTTTCTTAAGCCTTTCTTCTGCCTGACCCTGCAGGTCTGTCCAGCATCAGAATTTTAAACAACCACCTTAGTGTTGCACACTCAAGTGGTTTCAATTTTTTCTTTGAATGAACAGAATTTGGGATTTTGAATTCATTTGAGTGCTCATTCTCACTGTCTTAGCCCACCAACAGCAAACTCCAGGCTAGGATGCACCTGTGAGATTGAATACACAAACTCTGAATGGTGTGAGAGCTAAGGACATCATGAAAATTTATTTTCTAACAATTCATGGTTGCCTGCGGAACACCAGGTGCCAAAAACAGGTCTTGGTTTCCAAGTACACACAGTGTCTGGTCTAAACTGTTTTCCAACTTTTGAGGTACAGCTTTAGTGTTAGGAAGTTTATAAAATATACAGTTTTTATCAAAAATATTTATACATTCTGTTACAACATATTGCTTTTACCCTTGGTAACTGCCAATCTAAGTTCTGGAGTTCAGTGGCCTAAAGGTATATGAGCATTTTTTTCACTTGAGTTCTATGTTTTTCAGATGGCCACTGTGCAAAATTAATGAAGTGGTATAATTAAATTACTTGCCTGGACATAAGAATACATTACAACTTCCAAATATACATGTTCACAGCATGTATACATTGAAAATCCTTATGTTTTCTAAAGGTGATATGATTTGTACAGCAGATACAGGATGATTTAGGTGGTTAAATACAGAATGGTTAACTTATCTGTCCACTCCAGGAGTGGAAAAGGCCTAAGTTTGAGTATAGAAGTGGATGGGCTTGGGAAATGCATATGCTTTGCTCTTTGTGGTTAGACTGAGCAACATCCTCGTTACATTCTTCATTTCAACCAGGGTTTTAAGCCATGCTTAAAAAGCTTGAAGGCAAAACTGTTTGGCAAGTGGCTTTGGTAAACTTCCTGGGTCTTTCCTCAATTTTTCTTTTCAGTGGAAGCACTTACACTGTTGTTATCTCAGAGGCAAGGCATTTAACATTTTTCCTAATAAATACCATAGAAAATTTATAAAACAAGGCATAGCTGTTCTCAATACCGTTATTTTAAGAACACAAGAGGAAGGTGTACATAGAAATGTGTAGTTTTATAGACTGCACAAGATAATATTTAACTGAAATCGTTTGCCTTCTCCAGATAGAACCATGTTCTGTGAGAGTGTCATCAGTATCCCAAACTTCTGTTTCAATGTGGCTGAGTAGAGTTAAGTGATTACCTAGCTCAAAGTCTGCTTTTCCCACTTCAGGCAGATACTTAAAAACAATGTAATCTGCCGTAGAAGAGTGAGAGAAAGTACAGATCCAAGGGTGCCCATGTGCGGGAAGCTCAATACAGCCTGAATTCACCCACTCAGCTTAAGAACTCCATAGAACTGCTTTCCAGTGCTCAGATAAAAAACAATATACAAAGAGGCCACTCTTCACAAGAGTGTTAAAACAGTACTTAAAAGGGTCTTCATGTGATTTAAAAAAAAAAAAAAAGCTACAGGTGGCACAGAGAGCAATTGAAGGGTTGGTATTCTTCTGAGAGAGGCATTCTTGTGAGCCAGTCAGCTAGGATTTCACAGTGTCTAGAAGTTAACACCAATCAGCAATGTAATCAAAATCTCTGAACATCTCCTGCTCTTCTTCTGAAAGTATCCTTGGTTCCCGAGGTGGAGTGAGGATAGGTGCTTCAGAGGTAAATTCATCATCGAAATTACTAACATCTTCTCGTCCTCTAATGGTAGGTACAAAAGGAGGTTTCACTTTCTTGGCCAGTAAAGCATTCCAATCTATTAGCTGTAAAATAATCCAATTGATGTTTAGTTTCCCATCTCTACTCATTAATGTCCTCAGAAATAACACTAGCTTGGACTTACCCGGAAGAAGTGATGCTTTTTCACATCCTCAGCATCTTTCTCTCCAGCTCCAAGACGCCGCTCTGGATTTCTTCGTAGCAGCTGACAAAATACGTGATATTTTAGTGTGAAAATTCATGGGTAGTGCTACTGTGTAAGAGTCAACACTAAGACTGGATGGACAGTGCTGTTCATACTGCCTGACCGATGAAAAACTCTTAGTCCTCAAAAGAAAGGTAAGAACAAAGCTGTACACAGAGACAGCAGTATTCTTTTAGAGACACCTGGATCGCAGCAAGATTCCACAAGCAGCCTAGCTCTGAATGTGTACTGAGCAGACTCACCTGTCTTACTCTGCAAATATGCACTGCATCTTAGTACCTGCGGTAATCTGTGGGGCTCGCATTCAGCACAGAGAGATTAAGTGTGATTTCTGCTGGAGAGGACAGAGAATCTATATAAGCTGGTATTTCAGCTTGCTTGGCTCAAGAGAGACTAGGCTGTTGTCTGCTGTGTTCAGCTATTTCACAGCAGTTGATTTACCAGGAGAGGGGTGGATACTGCTTTATACACCCAAATACAACAGTTTTCTGGGTAGCCTCTAGTTGAGGCTACCTCATCACTGCAGACTTTTTCTACAATGGAATCAAAGTAACATGAAATTGTAGACGAAGGGCCCCATGAAAGCCCACTATTTGAGAGTATAGGATTGGCTCAGATGGAAACAGTACACAGAGATAAAACTAGCAAACTGTAAACGCAAAGTTCCCTTTGTGCACATTCTGGGTGCAGTATAGCAGTATGTTCTCCACCTGCCAATATAGAGAGAGGCACTTCACGATAAATCTACCTTTTTCCAGTACTGCCTTAAAGCTGTATTATTTTTCCTTACTCTAGAAAAACAATCTGAAAGGAAGCACGCATTTTGAACTATATTTATGCTCTAACTTAAATAGTAAGTAACAGTAGTTACTGTGACATGCTTTAACTTTCATGCTGTTTCATGTTGCTGAACTGGGTGCTAGACTGACAATATTCAGTGGCTTAAGCAAAAAGACTGCTTCCCAAGACTTGGAACCCTCCCCAGGAAATGCCTTTCCATCAACTGAGATAAGCCTCTGAGACATTTAAAGATGATGTCTGAAGCTAATAGAGACATTACAATAAGGAATAGCACTAATAAAAATCAAAATCAGCCTTTCTTTGCCAAGAACAGAGCTGTAGATGCCACGTGTATAAAGTTCCCTACCCTAGTTGGAATGAAACCAAAAAGAGTTCTAAAGTCTTTGAATTAAAATGTTCATGTGACTACGTTAATCTACCAAGCAGGTCAATGCAGCAGTATTCTGCTAGAAGACGAAACTGGAACTTCTCCAGTTAGAGATGACGTTGAAACTTAGTTCAGGGAGAAAATTGATCTTAGTGTTTCATATTTCAAAAAGAAAAACTGGTTCCTGAATAATCAAGTGAAATGGCACTGAGATTACATTTAAGGCAAAAAAAAAAAAAGTAAAATGGTGATAGGCAGCATGGCACAGCATAAATGAAGCAAGTCTGAAATTTAATTGTAGCAAAGATTGTTGCATATAGGTTCTTAAGAGTACTTTGTTCTTCATAAAAGCGATTAATTTTCTTAAGGTAGGAGACAAAACAGGGTAATAGGGGAATAATGTAATACATTTTATTATTTTCTTACCCGTCTCATTATAGAGATGGCTTCTGTGGACAGAAAGCGTGGATATCTTACTTCATCATTTACAATACTGTCAAACACCTCTTCTTCATCATCTCCAGGGAAAGGAGACTATAACGTAAGTAATAAAAAACACACAACTATTAAACAGGCTTAAAAATCATTTACAATTTAAAACAAGATATTCAGATGACAACTTGGAGTTAGACTCCCTAAAATTAAACTTTCCTTTGTCCCAGAAATATACAGTCCTTTTCCATACAGAAAAGAGCAAAGTCATTATCCTCATCCCTTCTTTTTTTAAGTAAAGGACTATGCTTTAAAGTGTGCTTGTAAAAGTAGTAAAACCTATAAGTAGTATATTTTTTGAACTCTGACACAAGATACACAGGAAATATGGAAGGCCTCTATTAGCTCTTCTGTGAGACGAGTAACATGTGGAAGACTTTATTTTTGTAATACCTCTAGCATGTTATAGCTTAAGAACAGAAACTACTATAAGGTAGTTTGAAAGATGCAGCGCACACTCTTTTTCTCCTTCTCCCCTCCCCCCCCTCAGACCTGAAAAGAGGTGTGGGTAACCAAGACCAAATGTCTTGGTTATCATCAAAGACAAAAATGGAGATACCGTGGAGGTAACTCCATGATACCAGGAGGCCAGGTTATGTACGCAGTAGCAGTAAACAATTGAGTAGTTATTTATCATCTCATTTACACGGAACAGGGGCATTCTGTTTTAGTGCATGTGCAATTCTAATCGTAAGTAACTTTGCATTCAGCATAGTCTTTCACAACTATCCAGTTCTATGAATTAAGGTTTATGTGCATTCAAGCTGCACAAGTTAAGGAGTTGGTTTTCTTCCCTAGAACATTTAAAAGCAGAAGCCTGGTATAAACTGTGCGCATCCAAATTTGCCAATAACAGACAAGGAAACTGAAATCAAAGTTAGGATTGCTGTGCCCTGCATGCAAGAAACTGAGCTCCCCCATCCAGATGTGCTGTTTTCTTGTTTAGAGTCACTGGCATTAATATACTATTACCATCATATGATTTTAAGGTGTAATGACGTAATTAAAAGCAAAACAAAAAAACCTAGAGATCAAGTCTTAGACCAACTATGACTAATCCACTTCCACAGCAGCTGGTAACTCAAGCCCCTGACGTGACTGATCGATTTCTATAGCATTATAGTAGCTAGTATCAGATAAAGAGCTGCTCAGAATTTATTCCTACTTAATGAAAATAGAATGTTCATGATAAAACTAGGTATGCCTACACATACTGTTATGACATATAGGGGCATATTAGATGTTGACAGGATGATAGTTTTGTAACATTTTTAACATATATTTGTCTTATGACTGTGTTGTATCTTTACTAGAACTTACCTCACCCACTAGCATCTCATAGATAAGTACACCAAGACCCCACCAGTCTACAGCTCTTGTATAGGAAGTTTCTGTCAGCACTTCTGGAGCAAGAAATTCTGGTGTGCCACAGAATGTGCTTGTTCTGTCTCCAAATCCCATTCCTGAAAGGTTACAATTAATGAAAAGCAAGCAGCATTTTCTGTAAGTCCACAAACTATTCCTTCAGCAAGTAAAACCTCTAACACAACTTCACCGAAGTAATACTGAGGTTCCATGGTCTGTCTCAGTTACCTCACTCTAAACGAGGAAAATAAAACATTTTCCCCAACTCTTCTCTCTCATGTCCTTGTTCTAAGTGTACTTCAGTATAAGCTTTTCTATCCCTATACAAGGAGCCAAATCAAGCTTCCAATTACAGTTTTATCACCCAGTTATCTTTGCTTTGAAAGATACAAACAATTTTATGCTATGTTTTTATTAGCTTGTACAGGAAAATGTGGTACCCTAGTTCAGTGAAACATGCCTACTGCAGATCCTTCTGCAATGGCAAGACTACACACAGTAAAGTAAACCAGGGAGTGCAGTGAAACAACCTTGAGCAAAATGAGCCCTGTGCAAGAGAGGCACAGTTAGAAACAGCAGCACAAGCACTGATGTGCCACTATGTGAGTGGAAATGTTATGGAGAGCTTAAGATAACCAGTTATAGCAGCAGTCAGTAAACTAAAGAGCTTTTTTGGTCCTCATCTCCTTTCATCATTTATGGAATTTTATGGAATTTGTAGCTGAACTCACAACTTGCCCTACGATATTAAAAGCAATAATCATGTTTGACCACCAACCAAATTTACAAAATTCCTCTCCCTCTTAAGCTAACTAAAAGAGGAACATTTGGGAGACAGGCTATACAAACTGGAGAAGGAAGTATACTTTGTCAGATCTTCTCTCCCCATATCCGCCAATGGGATTTGACAAAGGCACTTTCCTCAATGCAGAAAAATAATTTATTTTGTCGTATTTGAAAGGTAGTTGCCAGTAGCTGGATGCTTGAGAGTTACTTTCTAGCATCTAAGCTTTCCTTTTGGAGTAAGTTTCTCATTTTTAGCTATAGTATATTTAGCCTGTCATTTCTATATACTTATATGCAACTATTTGAGAGTAAAGAAAAACAAACCACTGTAAAAGTTGAGGTGTGGTTTGATTTCATTGTCAACTTAGCTTTAGAATGAAGAAAATTATTTAAGAGTCAGAACAGCTGTTTGTCACAACTGAGATTAAAAAAGCTATGCTCCGATGTTCTTGGTATTTTCCCACTAAGGAACTTCCTTCTATCTCCCCCTGTGTACAATCAGAGGTGATGTATTTTTCCTTTTGTATACATTTGGCAGTTCACAAATCTCACAGAACAGTCAACAGCAAGTAAGATGACAGAACTTCCCTAGGAATAAAGAAAGAAATTTAAGAGCCATTACCTTCTTTGCAAAGACCAAAGTCAGCGATTTTCACAAAGCCTTCTGTGTCCAGCAATAAGTTATCCAACTTCAGATCTCTAAATGAACATTCAAGAAAGAATCTTTTAGTAGTATTCTGAATAGCTGAAACTCATCTGTTAGAAATGCATCAATCACTACTTACCTATATACTATTTTGTGCTCATGTAAATACTGAAGTCCAAGAACAACACATGCAGCATAGAATCTGTTGAAAAAGTTTAAAGTTTTAATGGATTCTAGCCCTGTTTTTCAGAATGTGAAGGTCATCATAATTTATCTTTTATTAGCCATCCTCTGAAGATTATACGTTTTGCCTTTTCAGCTACAGCTTAGAATTAGAGAATCATAGAATCATTAAGGTTGGAAAAGACCTTCAAGATCATCTGATTTAACCGTCCCCCTACCACTACTACCCACTACATTAGCTTTATAGAGGGTCAGGATTCTGAAGTCAAATATTGAAAATATTTAAACTTGCAGCTTTCAAGTTGGAAGGTAAGTTTTCCTGTAGTGTTCATTGCCACGCCACTGAAGAATTTTTAATTTGTCTCACTTTTTTTGCCTGTTATTTTAATTATTGTTTTAAGTTTTTAATATAATCTTTGCCAAAAGAAGTATTATAAACATTAATTATATACCATTTTTGCATTCAACTTAGCTTCAGGAACATTACACCTGCATATGTATTTTTCTAATAAAATCAGTTAGAATCTTTGCCCTTTTTAAAAACTGAACAGTATTTTCTGAAGTGACGTAACACAGAGGTGCATGGTGATGTATATTTCAGTTCTTGTTTGCTGAAACAAGAAAATGCCCTTCCATTAATTCCACAAAAATGGAATACTCACACTGCTCTTGGTTCAGAGAAGACATCAGTATGAATGTGCATCATCAGATCCCCACCAGCAGCATATTCCATTACAAAGCAAACATGGTCTTTGGTTTGGAAACAAGCAAAAAGGTTCACCAGGAAGGGATGCCTTACACTATTCACAGTTTCAAATATTCGCTTTTCACACATCAAGCTGCAAACAGAAAAATCAGTAAAATTTAAAGCTGAATCCCAAACCACAGATCTTATGCTTTTTCCTCTATTCCTCAAAGATAAGAATATTTTCCCTTTTAGGAGAGAACTCTTAATATTTCCACACATAGTAAGTTGCTGCTAGGATATTCAAGAAGTTGCATTTGTCTTTCACAAATGAAGTAGGCAACCCAGTGTTCCACAAAGACTAAATCCTGCTAGTTTTCCTTCCAAATCAGTATGCATCAATGTCGTGTGGCATTAGTATTTAATTTTATTTGAACTGCATATATATATATATGCATATAATATATATATATATATATATATTATATTATATATATATATAATAATATAGTCAAAAAAGTAATGATATTACAGATATCTGTAATAATAATTCAATAATCAATAATAAAATCATTCCTGATTATTTCTCTGTAAGCCAATTGGTTAATTTGTAGCTTATTCTTAATACTGTTATCTGTCTTCCTACAATTCAAAGTAAAACAGTGATTATTAAACAGTTGTAAAAGCATCTACTTGCAATGAACCTAGACCGTTTTCTAACTGCCATTTCATTCCAGACAGAGAAGGATTATATTTTTGGGCAAAGAGATTAAAAACATAATAGTGGAGTATACATGGGACTTAAGGCAAAATATGATGGACAGAGTATGACAGTATGTTACAGGTTGAGAAATACTATCATATGTTTCTGCCAGCAAAGAAAACATAGTCACTGTCCTCCTGGAATGTGATGGAAGTCTATAAAACAAGTAATTAGAAGTAATGATTACAAGAGAATCTGAATGGATGAAAAAATTAAAAATACAGGCATGGTAAGAGGGGTACTAAAGTAACCAGCACTACTTGCCCCAGAACAAGGGCTAAGGGTCTGTAACAGCGAACTATGCAGGAAGATGACTTGTTTTGCTCTTTCATGGAATTTAACTACTGTTTGGTAGGGCTTATACTTGTGTTGCATGCAGAAAGAAAGCAATTGATTCAGGTAATCCACGTATTAAATTTTACAAACTGACCTGTCTACTTCATCACGAGCGACAATATCTCCTTTCTTTAAGGCTTTAATAGCGAACATCTCATTTGTGTTTTTGTACTCTGCCAGCAGCACCTAAAACAAAAGATAAGTGATTTATTTAAGTCTTATATCTAGTTTTTGATATAATCTTGACATTTGATACAGCCTTTTGACATTTACCTTTCCAAAATGTCCTCTACCCAGTACAGCACAACACCTGAAATCCTTCAGACTGAACTGAAACCGTTGTTGTGTTCTGTATAAATAAATAAATAAGCGTTAAAAAAAAGTCTTCTAGTTTGTTAACTTTAACAAACGTTCATAATCAACACTAAAAATATTGTATTTCTACCTTCTATCTTCAGGCTCTCGGACGTTGCTGTATTTTATGTCTGAATGTGGAACATCAGGCTCACAGATTATTTCAGGCTGGAGTTTTGGAACGATACTATTTCTGCCATTTTCAAAATCAAAAGGTGTTACTTCATCCTGGAAAGGAAAATAAGTCTGAAGATTACTAAAGTAAACAGATAAAGAAATTCTTAACTCAAGAATTATCTAAGCTAAAACATTGTACCACAAGATGATATAGGTAAACAAGGTTTTCACAGAATGATGAAACCTGTTCCTCCAATTATTCTGCCCTTTGTTAATAAAACCGCTTTTTCCCTGAATACTCTGATGGATTTAATATTTTTTTTTTCCCTGATGGAAAAAAATGGCATGGAAAGTTAAACACACCAACCATGGAAACAAGTAATCAGGGCATCCATAACTTGCACATACAGAATTCTCTCAACAGGGACCATAACAATGAAGTGCACAGGAAAAAGTCCATCATAAAGATACCAATATTACAATTTTGTTAAACTATATAGCCCCAAATTCTTAAATTGACTTACCTGAGCTGGCATATCAGGAGCCTTCATCTCAGAGGAAGATTCACATATTTCACCAAGGGAAGATGCACGGGGTGGAGCAGGTGGAGGCTCGGGCTCAAGTTCGAAGTCCAATTTAGCTACAGGAGAGTCACTGGCAAGAAAATAAATAAATCCTCACTATACAGCAAGGAAAGTTTTAGTAATATGAAAACCAACTTAAAAACATGTTACTTGTATTTCTCCTAGAGCACATTCTGTGTGTGTATGTCTGTAGAATGGATTTTAAAATGTATTTTACATACATCAGTGTGTAAACATTTCACCATTACTCTTACTCATAAAAGTACTTTAAAATGGCAGATATGCCTACCTGGCTGGCAGTGCTAGTTCAGGAATGCGTACATCAACCACTGGCACTGTAGCAGGCACTGGTGCTTGAGGGCTGAAGGTGCCAGAGTGATTTACTGTAGGAATAGCTCTTCTCACCAGCCTTCCCCAAGTGGCTATATTAATATTCATTTGAGGAGCTCTGAGAAATGTTTTGCCTGTGGATATTGTGAAAAAAGAAAGAGTGCAAGTAATTTCCTTACTTATTACAAAAAGCTATAATTAAAAACAAAAATTCATATTCATTAGTTTATAGTTTATGAAGAACCAACTGAATGTCATATTCCTTAGCAATTCCTAATTATTCAGTATTAAATGCTAATGCATAATAAGGAATTCTAAACCAAAACATTTCTAAGTGCAACACGAAATACTTGATTATCAGCCATTTTATTCACAGACAAACATTAAGTCTCCCTAAAAAAAAATCATTAATTTGTATTAAACAATTACCTTGCTGTTTTGAAAAAATTTTCTTCTGCCTCTGGAGTTTCGGTCTTCTTTCAATAACTGGATTAAAAAATGTAACCTGCAGTTCAAATAATGCACATCATAATTTAAGTTTTAGAACAAAACGTGTTCTTAAGTGTTTAAGAAAAATGCTTGCACTATTTTGCAAGATAATAGCTGCACGTATGCCCAAGTGTTTCAATGAAATGTTCTTACCTCTGCAAACAGAGTGCCCTGGGGTTCGAGATAGAGACACATGCCATGTCGTTGGTTATCCAGAAAGTCTTCCAACCTCAGAAACTTCACTGCACACAGAGATCTCCAGTCACGCCAATAAACTGAGATTTCCAGTTCACGTGACTATGACAGTAAACACACACAGGAAATTACTTATTAGTAATTGTTCTGCTATAGTTACCTCTCCACAGTCATAAGATATAGTACCTCAAGGATCAAGATGCAGAGTTTTTACTTTGGAAAAAAAAAAAAGTGTCAAGGCTAACTAACTGTACAGAGCAAACTCTCACTTTGCTTCAGTTCAAATGTGATACCCAGTTTACAAATAAGAATCGTAAGTGTAATACTCCCAAAAATAGAAGGAGAGAGGCACAAACACACACACTTTTTCAGTCAAAAGTGCTAATTGAATGCATCTTAGCTTAAGCTCCAGGAAGAGATTTTTAAATGTGTTTAGAAAGGTCAGCTTTGCTAGTTTTCCATCTAATTAACAAGTATAAATTGTATTTCATGGTTGTACAGTGGCACTTTTGTATCTGGATATACATCATGATGCAAGACTACACAGTATCTGTAGAAACAAATGCTTTTTTTTTTTTTTTTTAACCTGGTCATGAAGAGGGGCCAAAAACTTTAAGAAGAACTGCTTCTGTATCTTGCTGTTGAGATTATATGTTCTTAAGAGCGTCATAGGCTTGTTACAAAAGCTGCTACAAACTGCAAGAACTCCTACAGCACCATACATCAGCATTGCATAGTACTAATATCAGTTAGCATAACTTGATTTCATCACAATGCATCAACTTACTATCCTATGTGCTAGGTGTAGGTTTTCAAAGAAACGAAAGTTAAAAGGAAGCAACAGATACAAACATGATGCAGTTGGGAACATGGGTCTCAACCATGGGAAGATACGTTGCCATGCCCAACAAGAAGATTCTTTTCCGGCACCAAAAAGCCACTTTATATTTAGAGTTCTTAGATAGAGGACCCATATGAGGCTCGTAAGAGCAACCACTAAACTTTAACTAGTTCTAGTCTTAAACTGAAAATAAATCAAGACTTCAGGACTCCACAACTGCTAGTTTTGTTCTGCAGTACTAACAGGAAACTGAACGTCACTAGCTACAGGTCTAAATCTGCTTCCTTCCTACATGGAAGGAGTTTGGTCTGGGGCTCAGAGTGGTGGGGTGAGTTGGGTTGTGGAGAGAGAAATACTGGTCAATATATAACCAGGGAGAGGTAGGGATGATTTTTTGTTGCTGTTGTTCACTTGTTCTAAATATATTCCTGAGGCACATATCTTAATATTCAGCCTACTTTAAACACTGATGAAAAAAAGTCCTTGTATTCCCTTATGATAGCATAAGTATCAGGTATCTATAAAAAAATACTTAAACCTACGTGACAGAAATTCTCTTCTAAAGGTGTGTCAAGAAGAGCATCATTCTATATACTTAAGTCCATACAAATAACATTTAAAGTTGTAGGAAACCAAATTCACTAATAGTGTTTATTACTCCTGAAAAAGGAATCGATCTGCCTCACATGAGAACATGTTTAGTATTTATGGATAAATACTAAAAAAAATCTATGATACAACTTTCCCAAAATATCTAAACTCCATCAAATATAAGAAGTTCCTGATGAACAAAGAGAAGTTGATGATGACGATCTGATTAAAAATTTAAGCACCTTCATTACAGACTAAAAAGATCTCAAGTGTTACGTCTTAGACAAAAATATTATGTCTCTTCACATTTCAGAAGAGGTAAAAAATGTAGAATGGCAACCCAGCAAATCAGCTTATCTCCAGGGAACTCATTCTGTTAAGCACAGGAATACTTGCACATGTGAAATTTGCACATAATCACAACAACAGGAAAAAATGATAGAAAGCAACATGACGCTAATCTACATAATCAACTATAGCTGTCAATGAAGTAAGACCACATCTTTACCCTGTCTAGTTCCAGTGTAAATTTCTGATCCCATGACTGATTGGAAATAGGTTTCCAGCTGGTTTGACCAACCACAGTGTTATCCAGCTTCAGTACAGCACAGACTTCATCTGTAAGTAAAGTACACAAATTCAGATTAAAGTTATAAGAGGATTTTCTTCAAACAAAAATCTTCAGTAAGTTTCCTTCAAAAAGAAAAAAAAAAGAAAAAGAAAAAAGTACTCATATTTAATTGGTTCTTATAGGCATAATAGCGTGGGCTTTCGTTGCTTTTTTTTTTTTTTAAATCCATCACAACATGACAGCTGAAGGAACAGCTATGTTTGAAGTCTCAAAACAACTTAGTATTTTTAATTAAAGAATACAGCATGTACATTAAAGTGTAAATAAAAGATAAGCATAAAAATACGAGAAGTAAGAGTATACTGAACTGGACAAGTCGTCAGTTTTCAGAAGGTTTCTACTACTCCCACTTTTACTTTTACTGGTTCTGCTCATGAAAGATGATCTGGCTTCATTTGGACTCCAACCAGGTAGTGTAATTGAGGTGGCTTTTGATCGACCAGGGACATTTTCTAAAATGTCTTGGCAACCCATTAGCCTAACTTCCAGGGTACCTAGGACAAGACACACAATTATTTGTCAAAAAACAAAAACAAATCTTTGCTCAAGTGTGCAAAGTGAATGATTAATGATTGATTTTAGAGCAATAGCTCATATTCTAACCCCTGCTGGGTATAACGGAAATATCAGACAAAATCAAGAGATAGACTCAAGAAAGACAAACCTACTGAAAATAAGCATTAAAAAAGGTCAAACGTGGAAGTCAACCTTCTAAAAGGAGCAACAGTTTACTACAACGCCACACAATAAATTTTTGTCCTACAATGTTAGCCTCTGAAATACTTCTCTTCGGAATCTAACTGACACCGGTTCAAGTTGTAAGTGATGTCATTTTTTAAAATGAGAAGTTAAAGTGATGGGTCTCCTTGCTGATGGGAGAATATTAGTTTTTCCATGAGCCTTACATAACCACGTAATATTGGATAAATCACTTAGATAATTAAAATGAACATATTGACTACGCATTTGTTTAAAACAAATAAATCAAATTTGCTTGCTTAATGCTGAAGTCAAATAGGAGTTAGTACGTAATTTCCAATCATTGAATTGTTCTAACATGACTGAATCTGGCTTTATAAAAGCTGAGACAGGAAGCTACTCTTCAACTTTTTCAAACAGATGAGGTATAGAGCCTCAGTTTTAATTTGAAAGAGCTTCCTCCAGCAGTACAGAAGCATCTGAACATAACAGATGGTTTCAAGAATGGTAGGCTTACCTCATCATGCAAAGACATTATCTGTACAACTATGACACCACTAACAGGAATAAAACTGATCATCAAAAAAGGTGAAATTAGTCAGTTCAAAATCATATAGTCATCTAGAAACACAGCTACTAGGGTAATGCAGCTCCTGTGCTAGACGTACGTAACTGCAAAACCTAGAAGTAATCTTTTGTAACAGAAACTTAAGTCGGGCCTGACCTACAAATGGCCTGGCAACACTAAAGTGCACAGAACAGACACTGACAAACCAGTTCGAGAAGAAATCCAATCTTGTAAGGAACTGACAATCATAAGTGACAGCTCTAAATATTATGCTATGAGGACATAATAAAAGACATAGCAAAAGAGATTCTATTGGCTCTCAAAACAGGCTAAAAGGCAAAAGAAAACTTCATTCCAAATCTCTGCTTATTTTCCTAAGAATTTAATAAACAGAAAGGTTGTAATCTTGTAAAAGGAGTGGATACATATCAGAAAGTCCTGTTAGCGCATTTTAAAAAGTATGACAGTAGCATTGATCTATTTTTCACAATATGTTAGACACAAAATACCAAGACACTTTTCATTTAAATCCAGTTCAATACAAATGTATTTTTGTCTAGCTAATAGGAAAGTGAAACCATTAAGAACTTTACAAGCATGTAGCTCTGTTCTGATAGTTCTGATTAGAAAGTGCTAATATATATCCTAATATGTATCAGTTGATCCACTTTCAAGAAGAATTATTTCTAACTATGATTATGTATTACAAGAAAAGACAAAAAAAAAAAAGCTGTTTTAAAACAAAGGCATGATACTTTGTGCCTGCCCATGGTTACTGATCATCTGAGGGGATTTTTTTTTTGTTGTTGTTAGATGGAATTTCCCCACTCTGCATCTTCACAAGGGCTCTTGTCTGAGGTTCTGGTATTTTTACCCTGTGTTACTCATCTTACTGAACCAAAATGTAAGACAGGTAGACTTCCTCCGTTGTATTATTGTTGCAGCTTGGCAGAAGAGTTCCTCTTTTTTCTTTTAAAATATAACCTTACTTCAGAACTAAATTCTGATGTCAGTTATACACATGTAAAGAGAGTTAACATCTAAATTAGAGATTTTAGCAAACTTTCTCTGTTGGCAGTTGGTGTAAGAGTTGCATATACAACTTTTTAGGACACAAAACAAAACGAACACTACTGGTACAAGCGATTCCTATGTGAACACTTATTAAATAAATTTAGTAAACCAACATACTCTCAAAGCGGTCCAAAGTATTGCTTTTTCTTTAAGAACATCAGAAGGTAAATATTTAAAAAATTTGTTAAAGTATGTCTCATCTTTTAAAATCGTTTACTTCTAATGAAGGACAATTCCAGGTGAACCCAACTATGAAAAATTGTGTTACATCTTGTAAATATGTTCCCTTGCAGTAAATTAAATCTATCCCTAAACCAAGCAGGTTGATAGCTCTGTGCACTTTTGTTAGTTATATTTATAAACCAAAGAGGGAGATCCTAAGTTAGTTATATTTATAAACCAAAGAGGGAGATCCTAAGTTTCTAGTAGCATAAATCACCTTCTAGGAAGCCAGTATGGTCCAGGGGGTAAAATAGGGAGTGGAAGGACATATGGTACTTATTTCCAGCTCTGCCATACTAGGTGTATGACCAGGGACTAGTCATTTAACCCTTTTGCGCCAGTTTCCCCACCTGTAAAATGGGGTTAATGATACTTATTCACCTTTTAAAGTCCTTGATAATCTAAAGATAAAAAAAAAAAAAAGGTCAACACTATTTAATATTATTCCCTACTGACCTAACTGAAGGGCAGAACCTCACTTTTTTCCAACAAGATCATAAAACAGTCAACAAATAAATCTAGGAAACTTTTCTGCATTTTTTGGTTCATAGATGCTTGAAAATTCTAAATGCCTTAGTCTAGAAAAAGAACAATGAAGAATATCCAGAAAGACATCAAAGTTGTCACTAAAGACTTCTTCTAAATCCTCTAACAAAAACAAAGAACTCCATAAATCATACCTGTTAAAGCTGCTGGCTTGGACAGTGTACTGTATTGGTTCTGAGTAGATATTACACTTTGACGGGGACTTAATGTGGGCGAAGAGACCAATGAAAGTTCCTCGATAATTATACCGCTTTTGGGATGGTTTTTAGGAAGTTCATTCAATCTCTGTTCCAGTGAATACTTTAAGAGGTCCAACTTCTGACTTGATTCATTAAATCTTGCTTGTGCCTTTTTAAAATACAAAAATTAAAAAATATATTTTTTTCCTTTCTTGAAAGAACATTTTAAGTAAATTTTCAGAAATTGTAATGACATAAATTACTTCTGAAAGTGCCTTTCTGTCGGTAACCTTCCCAGATCCAAGTAATTTCATCACATTTTTTGCACCTTCTGCTACAGCATACTCTATCCTAAAATGATGCCGTAATTCTTCCATTCGGAGTTCAAGAGGGCTTATTACAGGTTTTGCTGCAAAGAAATAGAAACAGACTTCATTGAAGACCATGACCTTGTTTAATTTGTATGTACTAACCCCTCCCCCATGCACAAAGAGGGGAAAATAATGCAGATTTGGTAGATCAAGTAAAAGTATGCCATAAAAGCAATAGTAAAATGTTAAGCATCTGCATTTTGAAGAAATAAAGAAGTAATCAAGATTCAGTCCAAAAACCAGATACTACTCCTTGCAGGGCTATAATTGCTAGAAGATGCAAGAAATAGAAGATGTCATTAGGGGAGTTATGGGACAAATGCCTTTGTATAAAGCCAAACCTCCCTTACATCACTCATCTGGCAAAAAAGAGGTTTTGAGACTTACACATTTCCAAATCATGTTCTGAGGATTTCTCTCTCACACTACTCTGTAGCTACTTATATTCCTGATATATGTATACTTACACATACATCTAAATCTCAGGCTATCTGGTTGTGCAAGCAGGGAGGATGTAAGGTCTCATACAATGCCTTACCCAAACAGTTTGGGTTAAGAACTTAAATATCCACTTTTAATGGTGTTAATATTTAAAAACAGAATTAGAAAAGATTTCCTATCTCTTACTGTTTGTGTTCCTACTGTTCTTAGAACAGGCATTTGAAAGCCCTTTCTAGCTGTAACGCATAATACAGATACAACAATATACAGCTTCATTGATGCACACTTTGTCCTGCTCATGCTGCTAATTTTCTTGCAAGTCTGTGTTGAAAAGAGGGCTATACGTTTTGAGGATTTTTTGTTTTTCTCTTGAACAAATGACATGCATAATCCATGTACTAACATGGGGTGTTACAAAGGCCAGAAGCCTCATCAGTGTGAAAACAAACGAAACAAAGCCAACTCCACAAAACAAAACAAACACAAGCATTTCAGTACCTAGGACACATTGAGGCCCTGATTACAAGCATCATTATACAACTTCAGTACTCAGAGATGCATACAAATGAAGTTCAAAACATAGAGATGTACCAATATGCCCACAACTTTTAGTACACTCATGCTATTATAGCTCAAGGTTAGTTTTTGTTTGCCTTTTTTAAAATAAAGATAAGCAATTTTAAAACTATTTTTGAATGCAGTATACCTGTTTCAAATCAGACATCTTTTTAGAAAAATATTTTTTTTGAGAAGGTGAACATTTCTCAGTCAAGCCTAAATACTAATATAAAGATAGTAAAAGTTTCCCTGTAACTGTGTTCCCACTAGTAGAAGCAAGGTCAACCTATTCAAGTATGACAGGCTTTATACCTGTGTCAGAACTTATTTTTAGGACAGTGAAAAAATTAAATAAAAACTTTAAATAAACTTTAAATAAAATTGCTAGTTATTGTCAAGACAAAAGAAGACATACATAGAGCAAGAATGAAGACCACAAAGCAAGATTGGACTGTGTAAGGTATAAAGAAGATGAAGAGAAATTGTATTTCTGGTCCTTAAGCTTCAAGGTATTTTGCTTTAAGTCTGATGCATTTAGCATCCTAACACTGGTATGCCTGGTCTCTGATTACTTTCGGTTCATGCAAGTTTTGTCTAACCTTCCCACTAGAAATTTATCATAGCTCTGTGTGCATATGGGTACATATCTATGTGGCATTTGACATTAACAAGATTAATATTTCTTCTCTACTCCATCACCATTATCAAAAGCCAATTCATTGGTCTGAACTGCCTGAAGAATCTGCATCCTTATAACTTCTATTTTTGTCTTGCTGTCTTGGAGCATCTGTTGAGCTGTGGCAAGAAGTTTTCGATCCTATTAAAACAAAAAAGTTAAAACTGTAAACTCTTCATGTAACAAAACCCATCAAAAGCTTTAAAACCCACATGCTTAGGGAATAGGAACTAAGTCTATGTAGTTCATGAGGTATAGCAGACCAATTTAACTAACCACAGTGAGATACTAGACGAAATTAAGTTAGGACAGATGCATTTTCAGATTGATTAAAGACTACAAACCACTCCTATGGAGACTGTATCTGTTTAAAGCTGAATAAAAGAGGCATGATCTAGAAACGCCACGTGCGTAGATGAATATTTTGTAAGCTGATTCTAAAGACAGAACATGATACTAAGTGCAAAATACCTCCTCCATGCTATGGAGGATGACTCAAGTGTACAGTGAAGATGATGAGAACTCTTCTAATAATTCTTCCAACAGACACATTTGCTAGACTGAATCCATAAAAAAGTAACTGTACTAATTCACTTGAGTTTAATTTCAATCTCAAAATTATAAATATGAAATCAGCTCACAATTTAACTACACAGAGCTCCACTATGACCTTGTACCTGATGTATTTTACTCACTCTGTTATTTTTAAGCTACCCTATGTTCTGCAGGGTACATACACCACCACAAGATACATGGGAAGAAGCTTTGACTGCATTGGAAGAAATTATGCACCACTGCATATGGTAGTATAAGAACTCTCATTTTTAGGTTTTAATATTAATCAATATTTCATAATAATACTCTGCTAGCTTTCATACTTAGGCCTTTAGAGTCCTTATGCTGAGGATTCCATATTAGCTATCTAATTATTTAATCAGTACACTGAATTTCTTAAAGCAATGGCTTCTCAAATACAAATATCAACTTTTGAAATAAACACTGCCTACAGCAGAGTATAGGATCTAACTAACAGATTAGAAAGAACTCTGGAATACTGTTTTAAACCTTATTTATGCATCATTCCGATGCACACAAACTCTAAGCGTTTCTTGCCTGTGTCTTCATTTTAATTTTTATCTTATTTTTCATCTTGCTGCACTTGATCACCTCCCACATCCTGTCACTCAAATTGATTTGCTTGCTTGGGGCAACTTCAATGTTTAAAATGGAGGTAATTCAGGATTATAGAGATATCCCTACACAAGAAAAAGAAAGTCCTATCCACATCATCAGAACGGATGCGTTATACTTAGCAGCTCTTTCAGTTGGGGCCTGAAAAAAAATATTTCAAGGCATCTTCTTTGCACAGAAGAACTGACAGTGCCTGTTACATTGGTAAGTTAAACATTTACCAATTGCAAGTACTAGATTCAATCAAGAATTTTAATTACATACCTCAATCATAAAGCAAGCTAGAATTTATCTCTTCTACCTAGTCTGATCAAAGCTTGCTAACCATGTCTAATATTATAGCCTGAGTGTTTAGTTAATTTTTTTCAGGATGTTATAAGGTTACGTACTGAGGGCTTATTAGGGATATAATGCATGTATGCCTTTTGATCCATTTGGATCAGCTGATTATTATTTTTAAGCGTACCTGATGTTAAGTATACTGCCCCAGAGGATGCAGACTCCAGGTTTTCCAGGATCTGGGGACTGCAGTGCAAGGACAGCATTCCCAGGCCATTAGTCATAAGGTGCACTCCAGATTATTTCTTCCACCTGCCCCAGGCTAGTAGGTGACAGGTCACTTTCAACTAAGACTACCAGCATACCAGCTGGTTCAGAAGTGCTGCTGGGACAGAATGAACTTGATGGTACTTATGATCCATCTAGTCTAAAATGATTTTTTGGGGAGTGAGCACAGCAGTGCCTGTGGTTTTTGAAAGGTACAAGCAGGCAGGTACAAAGTCATCTGCCTCTCCGCCAGTCCCTGGCAGAAATTCATCCAGAAACATGAAGTTCCTTGCCAATACTTTTTGGTTAGTATCAATTAACAGCTGGTAGCAATACAATTTACAGATGTCTGCTCTTCTAATTAAAGATTTCTTTTGAATAAGTTCACTGACTCAGCGACATGTTGGGCCTGCCAGTTAGGAACTTCAAATGTCTCAATTGTATTTGCCATCTTCTGGACAGAAATAGCTAACCAAGCCACTGTGTATTATTTGCTATACCTATGTTTGTTTTTCCCCCTTAGTTTGAGGATGCACTTCATCTCCTTAAAGATCTAATAAAAGTAAATGGAAAAAAAAGGTAATGAGTAACTAATGAAGACAGAAGGGTCTGTAAGTAGGGACCCCCTCAACACATATACAGTTTTACTCATTTGAGAACTGTGACTCCCTCATACTCAGAAAGTACGTCTCTCCCTCCTGCCCCCATTTAAAATGTTTGGTTAGTCTTTCAGAGTGGAGTTAAAGGACTCTTTTAGTGTCTGATGAATTTTATTACCTAGGTCAGACTGTGTAACAAGTCAGACCCATTTAGGAGTTAGCAAGCCCCTTCCCTGTATTCTTCCCCGCCCCTTGGAGAACTCATAGTTTCACTTTGATGCTATCAGATACTACTTCTAGAATACCCTCTTCTGTTAAAAAAAAAAAAAAAAAAGGGGAGAGGGAAAGTGTATTTTAACAAAGTATTTTATGCATCTGTGTTCTAATGGTGATTATAATAACTATCTGAATATTATGCATTTCTTATTACAAGGGATTTTTGGTACAAGTCTTTTTACTTGTACTAAACAAGTAAACAACTAAAACTAGACAACCATTTCAGAAGCATATTTGGCAGTTCCACCTTTTATGTAATTGTCATGCACATTACAGCTTTAAATTAATGGATCTTTTTTTCAGTTGAGCTAGAAAAAGCATCAGCCTCCATGCCATGTCACACTGAGCTTTGCTGCTTTGTAAATCACACATGATCAAAGATTACTAGAGGTACTAAATTTAGTAAGCCGGATTTATCACTTAAGTTGAACTGCATGTGGACAAATTGATAAAAACAACCACATTTAACAAGCATCCTGAGTGGGTATCAAAGGACAACAAAAACAGTGTAACAATTTGTAGCTGACTTTACAGTGCTACTTAACAACAAAGAATAAACCAACTCTAAAACACCAACACTGCATACAGTTTATACATCGTATGTTCACACCACAGCAATATGAAAATCCACAATTATTTTCATGTTCCTTAAGCGTTCCAAAGCCTTACCTTTGAAGAGCCATTTGAGTACATCTGTATCATATTTTCTGCTCCTTGTTTTACCTTCAGTTCTATATCCAATTGCTTCTTTAAGGCCATCAATCTGTTGTTAGTAGAAAAACGAGGATCGCTATTTGGAGTATCAGGAGTCCTAGGACAATCTGTGAATTAAATGCAATATGTAATGTGTGCAGCAAGGAAAAAAAGAAAAACAAACAAACAAAACCACCACCACCACTGCTCAAAACAAAAGAAAAAGCCAACAAAAACGTATCTATTCTATTAAGTTATAGATTAAACAAAGCTGGAACATCACACTTAAGACTGACCGTCCTGTCCTGAGCTACTTTGCAAATGCGCCTTAGCATGAAAAGCCTGGCAAAGGCAGAGCGACTCCCACACCCGTCCCAGTTCCCATGAATCACTTCCGGGAGCAGTAATGCAGGCAGCCTGGCTGCGAGGTCTGCTCTTCGTTCACACATTCATTTCTTCTGCCATGTCTCAAGTCACTTAAAGATTCAGTTTACCATTGACCTTTCTTACACTCCTGATTTGAAATATATAACAAACCAACTTGGACGATGATATTCAGTACCAGTAAACACAGCCTAAATAAAGATTCATTTCCTCATTGATTTGAATGTATTATTTCAGCTAGCACCACTGCAGACGGAGCTTATGACAGAATTAAGAATAATGTATTTTCTTTTCCTTAAAGAATGCAGACATAGGACTGAACGATTTTTGCTCTGCAATCCTAACCAAATCACAGGGTAATTGGATATACAGGCAGTTAATTGAACAGCTATGATTTGCGGGAAGGTGTTTTTTTTTTTGTTTGAGACTACCCATCTTGCTGATGGATCTCCATCTTGCTGGATTAAACAGAATGCAAGCTAGCTTTCAAATTGCATACTCAAAATCCTTAACTTTGCTACTGTCCTCCAGAAAAGTCTATTAATCACTGGTTCATATTTCAGCTTCTGCATCATGACCTGTTAATGAACTGAGAATAAGTGGTCACCAGACTGTTTCCTAGTGGTTAACTATTCTGTAATTTCCAACAAAACCAGCCTTTCAGCTATAGCTGATTATCTTCCCGAACAGCCCCAATGGCATCTCCTTCAAACTTTTACAAAAAGGAGGATAAATTATGTCCAACTACAGTAATGTTTTTTTGTTGTTGTTGTTCATGATTTCTTTTACCCTAACAATTGAGAGAATACCTTCGCTACACACAAAGGACATTAGTTGGTCTCCTGGAAGATAATATTTATCTGACATCAACAGTATGGTCTTTTTAAATTTTAATTAATTTTCTTTGAATTAAAACTAGGATAATAGATCAAGTTCCTGAAATCCTCAATTATTAGAAAACACAGGCATTGCACCAATAACTTACAAATTATTAATGGTGAGTTATCAGGGGGATGGGGGTGTCTTATCTGCCATTTCATATTTCTTCTACAGAAGCTTCTAATAACTAATTTTTGAGATTTAATACATTTTACTTTCAAGTTTGCCATGTAATTTCCTTCTTTTAATTTGCAGTCTTTGACAAGGCTGAACACTGATTTCATGTAAGGAGAACTTTTAATTTCCTCTGCTGTTAATTCACTCTTCAGTTCAAGCTACTTTAAGACTCTTCCTGCACACTCACTACTTAAAGGTAGTACAGAAAACTCCAAATGTTTTAAAGAAACACCCGCCTATGCTATTCTGCATCTGTTTTCTCATTCTTCCTCTCTGCATTTTGGCATGGTTTGTGAAACACTGCACTTGCACAGATTTAGCTTAAATCTGTTATTAATAAAACAAAGATTAACAACACACTTTTCCCCCATTTATGTCTTCACATTTAACCAATCCTCACCTAATAATCTGTTCAAAATTAAAACAAACATGAAACTTGAAAGTCACAGTGTCAGGTCTCCTTATAAAGTAAATTAATTGTGTAAATGAATATTTACCAACTTTAGATTTATGATGCAGGCCTCCGCCATTTAAAGATCCCAGTCCTCTGATGATGCATGTGGAAGATTGTGGTGCTCCTGAAGTCTGTTTTCATAGCTTTTAAAGATGCAAACCAGCACTCTTCCTTTGCATTAAAACAACACCCAGTTGCAAGTCAAGCACTAATTAGAGATACCACGATTCAGGCTGCCCATGCAGCTGTTATTATCTCCCTTTGCCTGTCTGCACTGTGAAGGTCTAACCACATCACTTACCTGGGTCATCTAAAGAGTGGGTCTGCACTTGTGGACCTAAATTCCCTTCTATCATTTACTTTAAATGGAGCTACTGAATGTTTTGTTAGTAACCAGCAGCAATTTTTTTTTTTTAAACGCATTTGCAGACCTAATAGCTGCTCGCCAAACTCCTAAATATGGAAAAATATATTTATTTGTAAATTTATTTACTATAATTTTTCAGAAATGGCTTCCAAGTGACTCCTCCTCTCCCCCCCCCCACCTCTCCGACCCCATTACAATAAACAGCCTGAGGCTGAATTCAGATTAAAGTTTAAGTCAGCCAGTCTAACTGGTCCTATTATGGAAAGTGTTGACAATCTTAGCAGCAGCACTACAAGCTACATCTGTTCCCCTCTCTTTGTATGTCTGCTTCGGTTGTAAGAGATAACTAGCCATACCAAAGCGATTATCTGTTTGTGTAAAGCACCATACAGAGGGTCTTGAATCTCATCTGGAGACATTTAGTCATCATCCTAATACAAACAAGCAATACATTCATCCAGGTTAAGCACAAGCAATGGGATTTTATGTACATGCTTAAAAGTTCAACGAGAGTTAAGTACTCACAGCAGATTGATACTTCACACTAGCAGGTATGTAGGGAATAGGGAAAATGACAGATCCTTTAGTTTGCCAAGCTTGTTGGTCAGTAAGAACAGTATAGGACTAGTCACTTTGGATGTGACATTCAAGTCTAACTTTGTATAAAACAGTAATAGCTTTGCTGGGCTATGGATTAGTGCCCCTAGGCATTTTCTGCTTGACACTGTGAATATGAAATGAAATAACATGTATTTCAAGTGAACTAGACTTCATTTCATAGAACTAGGTTACTTTTGCTGAACAGCTATGAATATTGCTGCTTAATACTAAGGTTTTTTTTTTGCAGCCTGGTAATGCACATCCAGGCTACTGGAAGAGCAGTGATGCTACATCCCTAGCACCTGTGATATCCTATTTTCATGGAAATATAAGACTTAACTTAAAAGTGATGCTTAATATGCTTAATGGATTTATTTATTTATTTATTTATTTTAAGTGTCTGGACTGCATCAGGATAATGGCAGTTCTCAGTTTGAAATGTTTATCTTGTTCTTCTGAAAACCTCTTCAGTTTGACTGAGTCTATGCATAATGCTTACTAGCATATACTCCTTGCTTCTAAATTGCCTTTTACCAACATTCCCATCTAAACTATATTTATTAGAGTAGTGACAACCGTATTTTTTCTAGACTGCTTCTCATTTCTCTAGGGACTCTTCCCCACATGGTAGGTACACGATTTTTATTTGACAAGCTCAGTGTGAAATCCAGGATCCCATGTAACTGAGTTTTGGTTCCCACGCTGCTATGCTATTCAATTAGCAGCAAGTTGGTAAATAGTTAATTTTAACTTATTTGAGGACTTTTAATTGTAGTGTCTTAACCAACAGGAATACCTGTGATGCATTCAGGCATTGCTAGTGAAAAACAAACAAACAAGCAAACCACCAAAAAAAAAAAAAACAAAAACATCTTCAGCAGGCATGTCTCAGGGAGTCAGATGGTTTCAACAGCACTTGAACTAAGCTGTCTGTAAGTCCAAGATGACATACACACACAGAGAACATTAGCACTGACCTGAAAACAGCTGAAATCAAACTGAATTTTGATTGGGTAACAGTAAATTTTAACAACTGAGAAAGCAACAGCTGATTGACTCACACTCCTGCAAGAACATTATCCCACATTAAGGTTTCCAGGAATTACCGTGACATTTCTATGGTTATCAGCACTGTAGGTAGCATCTTCTGTCTAAGTAAGTCACTACCCTGACCAACTTGCTTGCTACCTCATCAATTTTCAAGAACTGGTCTTTTATATGGGCTTTTTGGATAAAAAAAAAAAAAAAAAAAGTCTCTCTTCTGTTAGCTACTCATTGAATCATATTCAAAAGCCCAGTCTCTACTGTTATTTTTTAGACATATGAAAATAATATCAATTTAATCCATGCTACTCTGTAGAAGTACATTTTCAAGATATGAAATGCCTTCATGTCTAGTGTGAAGTAATCATCCCCATGTTATATATTCAAATAAGTCTCAGATACTCAGCAGTAGTGGTCACTAGGCTTGTCCTACTTTGTTATTGTTGCACTCTGCTTCCCTTTTAAGTGGTGACCTACAAATTCTAAAGCCCTGCATCCTAGTATGACTAATGCACTGCATGATAAGGACAGGCCTGGGTACAAAGACTCACTTCTAAAACATATCTAGATTTACCAACAACCCCATAATGGAAAGTAAACCTACATTATGGTCATAGTTGTTTCTGAATCATACATCAGTAATACAGCTTTTTTGGCATATTGAACTTTAAACAAAAAGTACAGTACCAATTCAAGTGGTTGTGAAAATAATTTCCTATGGCATTAGGACATGGGAAGCTTTCAATTCTGGGCAAGCTACCACCAAAATATCTTAACTTACTTTAAATGGGCTGATATTAACACATTTTTCTACAGCAGATTATTTAAGATTACATTTAATGGTTTTAACATACGTTGATAACACTGTACTGATTACAAAATAGTCGGACTACAAATTAGTGGTTTGTTTTTAAAAAAAAAAAAAAAAAAAAAGTAATGTAAGCCACCGCCTGATACCCTAAGCAACATTAAGAGTCACAATAGCTTGTCTGACACTTCCCAGCTCTAAATCTGGAGTACTTCACAAACATGTTCACACCTACTTTTCAAATACTGGAGCTGGAAAAGAATAAATGACTTCTCCAAGCTGCCACTAATTGTCATTGAAAACAACTGAAACAGTCCAAGAATCTTCAAAGGTCAGGCCTGACAGGTCAAAAGGATCATCATCTTACAGGCATTCTCAGTGTTACTTATCAATGGATTTCAGTCCTGACCTCACTACTTAGAGCCCTCCATAACCTACCTAACATACTGCAGAAGACTAGGAAAACCTAGGGCCACACACACACACACAAAATTATAACTATATAAAGACAATACAAGCCTTGACTCCCAGAGTTCTTGAACCCTTTTTACCTTATTTTCAGTATTTATGCTTTGCACAGTCTAGAAGTTTCCCATATACGTCCTTATCTTTTAAAAAAGATTTTAACTGAATCAGAAGAAGGTCAAATACAAGCTAAAGTGAAAAGCTGTAACTCAAAATAGAGCTAACCTCTGGAAATAACTCACTTATACTTGGGAAACTCACATATTCAGCAATAAACGGTTTTTAAATTCACTGTATCACTCTGGAGGAAAAGCAACAATTACCAGACAGAAAGCTGTGACCTCTCCACAGAGCTGTACTGACAGATGACAGGGATGTTTAGGGCCATATCTCTGTATTTGTTGAATATTGTATAAATATTTTATACTTAAGCCAACTCTGCATGTGTATCATAAATCTTATGCTACTAAACTTATTTTATAAGGGCCTATCTCACTAATATCTCAAGTCAAAACTAGGATTTCAGTATTAAAATCAGAATATCACATAGATGACATGCAGACATTAGTTTGAAATTAGATCAAATGTTTAGTGATAGCATACCTCCCCCACGAGTTAGTGACCACGAATGAAGAAGGAGACAGGCAATTAAATTATAAAGCAAACGGTACACAAAATCTCAATCATTTCTACTTTGGAGGTTTTAGATCATTGATCTAAAAAAAGATATATATGTATTTTTTAAGTAGGTTGTGAAGTATATCGTATTAAAATGGGTCTTATATAGGAATACCTGATCTGATACTAAATAATTAATATAAAGATCTCCACAAAGTTTTAAGTTTCTTTTTAATAAATTTGTAACCTGCAATAATTGAAGTATTAAAGAAATAATGTACTTTTCTCAGGGCACATTTTAATAATTAAGGTTGTAAAGACTTTCTGCCAACAATGCTTTGAACAGAATACAAGTTAAAATATAGTATTAAGGGGCTTAGTATGCATCAAAAGCACTTAGAAGCACGTAAGATTATCATCTTTGATCTCTTCCATAAGCCCTTCATGAAGGCTCTGGTTGTTGAGCACAAGGCTGGCTGAGCCTGGCTGCTGCTGTTTTCCCAAAAGCCATGGGCACTGCCGGCTTTTTCAGCCACGTACTGCAGCTCTGAACAGCATCATTTAATTATTTATTTGCACCCAAAGACCTCAATCTCTTTAGAACTAAGTGCTTTCTTAGGGTCTATTGTATTTCCTGAGCCATGTACATGGACAATATTGCTGATTAACTCATTGGGGCAAATTTTAAAATGCTGCACTGAAAGGGGTGCTCCAATGTGCCATCATCCTGTGCCATCTACTTTTCAAATTCCACTACTACAGTAACTTCACACATTTATATCCATACAGACTTTTATATTTGTTTCTACAGAAATTGCACCCAATTTTATTTCTTCTCCCTTTTTCCTGTTCGTTTAAAGGCCCCACTACTTTCAACACCAAAGATGACTTTCATAAACCTCGGCCAATATGAAACCAAATGCTTCATGTCTACTAAAAAAAAACAAACCACGTGGCTATCTATGAAGCATGTTATCTGTATTCCTATCTCATGCTGCAGCAACTACTCTGCCTCACTAGTTCCATTCCCCCCTGAATTGTCTCTCTCAAACCTCAAAAGCAACAAATGCAGAGAACACTGTGCAAGTCTACCATAGACACTTCAACACTTCTGTAGCATGTCACAGGGCCAGATTATATGAATTCCTGATACTATGTGCCAATACTTTCCTAATTTCTCACTGTATCCAAGCTTACTTCAAAAATAATGATCATGCAGTCTATTAACTCTATTGTCCAAGCTTCTTAAGGCTTGGCATTCACTTTACAAACGCCTTCAATGGCATGTGTACATTTATTAAGTTTTTGCCAAGAAGAGTCTGTGTAATGTGAAATCAGCAGGCTGGCAACACCTCCTAAGTCATTCCGTAAAACTTAAAAAAGGACTGTTTACTTTTACAACATTCCATCTTAAAACACCAGGACTGGTATGTAAAAAAAATGTCTATTCAAAATTAATATCAAGCCATCATCAAGCCACAGAAAATACTAATTAAAACAACTGTAAAATATTTGAAAAATGGCAACCCCACAGTGGTTATTTCACACCAAAATTTGCTCTTACATAGTGAAAAGCTACTACAAAATACTACAAAGATTGAGAAAATATTTTAATATGGTAATAGCCAAAGTGAAGAACTAGCACAGGTTAAGTTAGTCTTTAGAGCACCATCAAATAGCCTGTGAACACTGCTCCCCCCAAAAAATATGTAAAACTGAAAGAGACTAGGCATTTCTGTGTGAGTCAAAATAAATAAGCACACATTGGTGAACAAACTCTCCACCTTATTTGCTTATTCCCCGAGCAGCTTTTTCAAGTGAAATGGGCTACAGTTTATCTAAGCTAAGAAAAAACAATTTCACTGTGACTTACAGTACCTGTAACATCTTCTGGATCCGTTACAACAATGTGTGCATTTAACTCCTGTAACTTATGATGCAAGTCTTCTAACTTCTTATTTGATTTTTTCAAAATGTTGTCCACATATGCCAAGTTCTTTTTATCCGTTGTGACCTTCCTGAGGTTCTCAGCTCCCTCCTTGATTTTAAGTTCCTTCCTTATTTCCCGTTTGATTTGGTCCTTTATTTCATCCAGCTTCTGCTGTACCATTGTATCTGAAAAGTCCAACTTTTGGCCAGTGCTCAGATTCTCAGAGACTAGAAGACTCTTGGCATCCCCCTAGAAAGAAAAACATTAATATAACTACCAGAAAATGTGGTTACTTGACAACACATGCTGAAAAATGGAAGTGACTAGACTTTTGGCCTCTGTATATTAAATGCTCACTTTGTTAAGACCATTTATTGACCATGGGTCTCCATTCATGTTGCCCTAAAGCAACATTATCAAAAGACATTACAAGTTAACTGGAGTTACATTTTACACCAGATTTATTTTAAATTTAGTGACATCTTTACTGTGCCTATTTTTAACAGCAAGAGATTTAAATACTTCTGGATTTGCCGTGGCTGCCTGCCTGGCATTTATATGCCTCAGAGCTAATGACTCACATTTGTAATTTTCTAGATTTAATTGTGTGCTTTAATAGAGCAATGGATATAGGAATTAAGACTAAATTCTAACAATTATTAACTACAATGAATTTCTATACATTCATTAGAATGTATTTCTTTAGTAAGAAAAGGAAAAAGGAAAAAAACTTTCATGATGCTTACAAATGTTTAAGTACTGGCATCTTTATAGACAATAAAGATGTATCAAGATGTTACTTGAAAGTAAGCTTGCTAAGCTTTTTCTTTAAACACTCAAATAAAGCCTTTCACTTAAAAACAATAATTAAAAAAATACTTCTTTTCTTTGTGCAGGCAAACTAGGCTGAAATAATATCAATAATAATAAATCCAATGATGAGTAGGAGTTGCTGTAATAAGAGAATAGGGAATGAAGTGCCCGGTACCGCTGGAGGTCATGCTTGTGCCTCACAAGTACGAAGAGCGTGATTATAGAACCTACACCGAGACAACGACACGTAGTAATTCTTCCTGTGTGTCGTCTTCTACACGGAGTCTGTACAACAAGCAGACACTAGGTCCCACCCACAGCCATAGCGAAGGCTAGCTAAGTGAGTGATGATCAACGTGTCTCTCTCCTGAACTCTGAATGTGATCCACTGTTGATTCAGGATGTATTTAGTGTACATGTGGCCTGATCTGCAAGCTCACTAACTGAAAGACCAAAATTCCTGTAGATTTTCCTAGACACGATAAAGGAATCGCCTAGATACTTGGACAGACAGTGAGGTATATGAAGGGATAATTAGAAAAGTTTTTGGTGTAAATTATTTGTCATCACTACTTGCTGCCAGAAATACCACCATTTGGAAAGGAATTCAAAAAGAACAGCATCAGTATAATAAACCGTAATGAGGTCCCAGAACACATGATCTCTAGATATAGTTTACAGCTATTTGTATCTTTTAGACTACAGACATGCATCTTTCTTCAAAAAAAACAAAGCAAAACCCATCCAAAACAAATAAACCCCACATGAATAATTAAGAAATATTTATAAAAGTCATCATTATAAAAGTTACATTTGTATGTTGATAAAAAGTCAGAATGGTATTCAGTGACTTCAAGCACTGATAGATTCATTTCAAAAAATGAAAGAAGTGGGAAAGCTCTGAGGTTCTGGTTCTATGACTAACAGCCATAAGGAACCCCCTGCAGCTTTGTGTTACGTACTTCAGGGTTTGCTTTTGTAATAATCTGGGGAAATGAAGGTCGTGAAGGTTCTGCCTGGGCCATGCATGTCAACAGATAATGCTAGTCAAAATATTTAGATCTGCGCACATTCCACTGATAATGCCTTCTGCAAGTAAGATCCAATCTACTAATCTGTAAGCATAGTTATAGAAGTTTACTAACTCATCTTTAGACCCCCTGTTATTAAGACATCTACAGCTGTCACTTTTAATACGAAGTTAGTAATTGAAAGATTCTTAACTATTAAAAGTAGCTGGAATCACTACCTTGCCATGGGATTTGTCTGTTTGTGAAAGAGACAGCAAACAAGCCATTTAGAAATGACAAACCAAGTGAGACATGCAAAGGGCAAAAAATCATGCAAATATATATTTAAAGGGCACTCGTGATTCCTGCAAGTACACTTTTGTCAGTGCAGATTAAAATAAATAATTTATTATGCATATGTAGAGAGGCTATTAATAGCTGTACTGGGAAATACGTGACATTGCTTCCATATATAGTCATATGGAGATTATTATTTTTTAGAATAATCAATAGCAATTAGCAACTAGTACAAAGGTTTGCATCAATCACAAAGAAAACTAACAACCACATGTTGAACGGTGCATGTTGAGAAACAACTGAAACTGAAAATAAATGTGTATAGCAATTGTTACATAATGTGTTGGTGTTTAAATGAGTACGTCCAAATTAGATTGCTATCTCTGATTTCCCTGTTTGCTCTAACAGATAAAAACTTAGGGATGTAAAATAAACAAAAAAGATTAAAGACTGGCATACCACTATTTAGCCTTTACAAACCAGAATCAAAACTGCTTGTAAATATGAAAACTGTATTTTTTTAAGTCATGACAGTTTACACTTGCTCTGCAAGAATCCTAGATATAAACTTATCATCTTACTGCCTTCAAAGCATGATATCCCACTTTTCAAAGCTCACAGGAAGAAAGGTACATGTAAGACAAAACTAAAAACCTTTTTCCCATAATAGCACCTAAAGTATGCTAAGAATATGCCAAGAACATGCACTTCTCAAACAGAACAATGTAATTAAAATATAAATAATTCACAAATATTCTAGACTAGGGTTTCCCAAAGTGACTTGAGTTAATTGTTTATCTATCGAACAATAAGATATTTTGTTACAGGGCAGGTTTTTAATCCCTCTTTGGCCCCACATCCCACCTGTTAAAGAGGTTATGCTCTTCAGTGAAGAGGTTTATGCAGCCCCTGTTCCAGATGCTAAGTGTCTCTAACAAGTCTTCAATTCAATTCACTCTTCACGTTCATCAGGAATTTGCATTCCAGATTTCTAGTACCTAACAAAGTTTTCCTCAGTTTGAGCAGTCTCAGCACACCCTCTATTCCTAGACTTGGAGTTTCAGGACGCAGAAGCTTTAAAGCTTTAACCTGCTTCAGAGACACCAGCAGCATGGATGTGGACACAGGTAGCAGGTCACAGACTATGCATTTGAGCTGATCCCACAGCAACGACTTTCAACAAGCTTTATGAGCTGAGGCTATTTCAATGTTGTTACAAAATTTTATAAGGAACTAAGTATTTATACATATCTATATATAATATTGCTTATCTCTATACATATCTATTATATATACATCTCTATTGCTTATCCATATACACAGACACTACCACCACGTGCCTGCCAATGCCTCGGGATGCAGTGTTTTAAGCAAAGTCCAACAAGCTTGCTATGCTACAAGACCATAAACTTTTTAGAGCTACTACAAGAAAACCCCAAGCAAAACCATGGATGATACTGTCTTGTCATCCTGAGTTAACAGCACTTTTGAACTGAAAGCATCCTGTCACCTAGTTATCTAGACATCTCACTGGGCACAAAGGTCACTGGGAAGCAAACAGGCTTCAGAGGAGGAAAGCACAGACTCAGCAACACTGAACAGAGCAGGAGGGCGTTCTGCAAGTAAAGTCACACCACTGCTGCTCCAACACGTTTTGCTGTGAGGTGCAACAAGGGCTGGAGACAGGACCTTGTTCCAGAGGGATGAGCACCCTCAGCAGTGCTCCATCTCAAAATGGAGCTGATGCCGAGATGAACACCACTGGGCAGAACATCTCAGAGTTGAGAAAGAGCAGTAAGATTTTTTCCGTTGAGGAAGGCATCTGCCCAACCCCCCAGCTGAAACTCTATTAAACTGAGAAATTACTTAAAACACAGGGTTCTCCAGCATTATTTGATGGTACCTGAATTAACCTATTATAAAAGCCTCTTGTTAGAGTTGAATTATTTTATTTTATTCTATTTTTAAATTCTCTTTCTCCCCATTTGGATGAATTCCCTCCCAGGCTGAGCCTCACATCCTTCAGAAGACAGCTGTTCTGTGCTCTCAGCCTGAAAATTCAGTAATTGGAAAGAAAGATCAGCTGGGGGTGGGGACCAGCTCCTTTCCTTTGCACTGTTCAGATAGGCAGGGGTGCAAAGATGAAAAAAAAATCATTCACATTTTCTACACCAAGAAGCCATCATTTTTTTTTTTTTTTTTTTTATGGCTACTTCCTTTACTCTCCCTCCCAGAATCACTTAATGTGAAACATCAGAGCATTTCCTCTCTTAAGAGGCAAGTAATGATTAAACCACTCCTGCTGGCCTAACAAAGTTAGATTTTTAAAGCAGTGGGACCTGCTCTAAGACAAAAGAACGGGCAGCCAGTTTTTGATGCTTAGTTTCCTTTCTTGACTTCTGGTCATGCCCTGACTGCTGGCTAGAAGGGAGCAGCCATTCCCCACTGGGTGGTCCCAGGATTGGCCCCCTGGCAGCACACTGTCCTCCCCCCCCAAGTGCCATAACACCTGCCCAGGACCACTGCTTTGCACCAGCAGCAGCGAAGGGCAGCGGTGCTCCGTGCTGCTCCCAACAACCTGCTCCTGGGCTGCTGCAGGGAAAGCAGTTCCAGGCAGCAAGGCACACTTAGCAGTGGGAAAATACATGCTTAGGAGCCAGACTGGAGATTTCTGAAATATTTCAGAGTGTAATGAAACTGAAGCTATGTTTAATGCAATGAACTATCAAGAACCACAAATTAGATATTAGTGCTCTAAAAAGAGGAAGTGTGTGTGAGAGAAACAGACGAGGAAACCACATATGTAGCTGTCCTATTGCAATGGTCTAAGGCTCAACCTCACTTTGATTGCTGGCTCAAAGACCAGCTACTTGCACAGACGAATGCTAGATGCCAGCCTTCAATTTCTGTACTCCTGGGAAATGTTTTAAGTATAGTTGCTGAAAATACTGGGTAGTGGTCTGGGCACATCTTCTAATAATACACAAAGTCTGTTTTGGCTGATGTGGTGAGAGACACCAGCAATGCTTATAAAAATCCATCAAGTCCCTGCACTTTTTCTCAGGTCAACTCTTAACCAAATAACGGATGAGGCAACTGCCTTGACAAACTGAATTTGTCTCAATGATGGAACTTGATACCGCTGAACAGAAGAAATTACCACGAAGGTGAATATATGCAACTGAAAGGGATTGTCTGATAAACTGAATGACTTCCAATTTAAAAGGAGATCCTCAAATTGCCACAACTTAGGAAAAGATAACCCTAAAATCCTGGGCATTAATAACTGCCGAAGACTTGCTTCTAACAGCACTGTACAGCGGCACTGGGTGATCCGGTGTTCACCTGAGAAAATATCAGACAGGGTAAGAATTCAGATTGCTCAATTTTGGTAGGAATTCTTATGAAACCTAAGCGGGGCCTTAAACTACAGCATGCTTGACACCTGCTGAGTACTTATGCACAATATTATTTACACTTCACAATGACTTGCTACTAACATGCACCCAATCTGCCTTCAGGAAAAAAAAAAGCCATATCAGAACTCACAGTAAAACTGAGTACATTTTTCCTAAAAGTATTACCATTCATTTTTATATACCTTTGAATTATAGGTTCCATTTTTTTTGTCTATTACAGTCTGTCGAAAGAATAAGAAATCCTGTTTGACATGTACAGTCAAAAATGTTTGGTTGTTTAATGCAAGCATATTCATTTCAAACAAAGATGAAAATAATCTCATGTATAATTTAAAAAGTTACCATAATCCAGAAAGACTAAATGTTTATTCATTTTTCATTTCATTTTGAGGAGCTGGAAATACAGATTTAGAACTATTAGGTCTCTTAGTATAATTTTCTGAATAATCTTTTTTTGAGGGGTGGGGTTGGAGTTGTTTTTCTGAACTAACTGCCAAAGGTCCCTGAAGCCCTCTAAGAGTAATTTCTGAAACTACCGTAGTCTTTGATTTTAAGAACAATGTTAATCAATTGCAAACCTTGTCCTTCCCCCCTTCCCCTAAAGTCATTCAGAAAACCAGATGTGACGGCTTGTCTGGATTACTGGAACTACATGGACTATTTCCTCCTGCCCAGAAGCAAATGTGATTGTGGTCAAGATCTCAGCACTCACCCAATGTCAAGAACAAAAAAACCTTGAAGGCTTAATAGATTTTGGCATTAGTTTGCTGTGCTAACATGTCGCAAATCAGGATTTAAATTTAATCCAAGTCACAGTTCTCTTCTTTGTAACAAGAGGCTGCTTAAGGTACAAATAACTGCAGTGCATTGCATTACACATGGATAAATTCAAGTAGGACATTCATTAAATGGAGTTCAGTTCCTTGGTGCATACAGTGAGGGCCTGGCTGCACCTATCAGAGATGTTATATGTACAAAGCCTGTTTGTTCAAATAGGGATGTCCCACCGACAGCCTTCAATCAGCAGGTCCTGTCTGCCCCTCTCCCATGTTGCCCCCATGAACATCCAGTAGGGAAGCCTGGCAGCGGCAGGGCTGCAGCCAACAGCCTCAGCTTGCACCGACAGTCCTGCCTCAGCCCCACCATCACGCCCAGACAGGTATTAAAGTTCTCTATGATGCTGTTCACCATGTGAACACTACACTTGGAGGGTAAGAAACAACTGCTGGTGCTCCCAAAGCCACCTTCTCAAGTGGTATTTTTTCCTTACCTTCTATGTCTGAAAAACACTCCAAAACAAAACCAAAACTAAACATTCAGCAATTGTTTGTGCAGGGTTCCTTGCTACTGCCTAGGCTGCCAGCCACAAGCGATGTCTGACTAGGCCAAAGCTTACTGACTTGAGAAGTACGCTCCCCAAAAGGTTCGCCTGCAGAGCTGGAAGTTGTGCCAGCACCGTGCCAACGGCAATCACAGCAAGCAGCAGAAGAGAGCTTCCTTTCTGTGGCAGGGGAAGGAAACGTTTTAAAAAACATTGCCTTCAGCTGCTTCTCACTGCAGCAGCTCCTGGAGACCTTACACTAAAAGGACCTGCAAGAAGGCTTGCAAAGAAATGACATTAAAAGAACCACCCCCAGTTTCCTTCCTCACGATAGCAAGAACTTGACAAAGGCTCTGGTACAGCACGAACAGTGAGCACCTGAATCTGAAATCTGCAGATGGCCACACTGTCCAAGAAACATGACTGCAAATTCTGCCAACAGGCACGGTACAGATACTCCAGCAGCTTTCCAACTTCTGTCTATAACTTGCAGCTCCCAACAAAGAAGTGCCAGGGAGCCTGGCAGAGTGGAACCGAACCTTACCCTGCCTACTGTCAGATGAAGGGCAGAAATGGCACAAACTTCGGATACAATGAATACAGCCTGCTGTCACAGCTTTCATTACGTGTGTCCGGGAACAAGGTCAGGTTATGAAATTGAGCCTGTAATAACGTCATTCCTCCATTCTGTTATGGGACCTTGCTATCTTAGTTTTAATTTAGCTTCTCATTTTTAGGTGCACGTGAAACACTGATGGTATCAGGGGTGCTACTGTAACTGAGTCAGCATAACAAGACAAAGAAGCTGAACACATTCAGAGGAAAATTACATTTAGCATACCTAATATGGTTTCAAACAGACCACACACTACTAGAAGCTCTATTAAATGCCAAAAATATAAACTAGTTCTTCCAAGATAAAGGGAAAATGACTTTCTAAACTGTTAATGCCATACTGTATGCTGAAAGTATCTCCAATAATTATTTACCATAGAATTGTGCCCAGGAGACTGAAGTAACTCCCCCTGAAATGCAGCCTCACACAGATGCATTCAGTAAAAACATTGAAATAATGATTTTTCATCTAATTCCTGTAACATTATCATAGCATGTATTGATAATATGATAAATGCACACACTCTGGTTTAAAAGATGAGGAAAAGCAGGTAGATTAAATGACAGTTTGATAAATGAAAGAGAAGCAAGTTCAAACAAGCATATGCATTTTAAGAAGAAAAGAAGTCCCTTCGTCACAGATTCTGAACTACAGCTGGATATTTCACATACTGGACTGGGAAGCAAAAATGGGCTTACATGCATGTCATATCTCCTATGGACAACACATGAATTCCATGCATCTTGCATTTTCCAAATTTAAACTGAAAAATATAATATTTTTTTCTGACAGAATATGGTAAAAATATATTAATATCTATTTCACAAATAAACTAAAGACTGGTAAGTGGCAGAGAAATCAACATTTCTGTGTGTGTGACAGTGAGGCTACTTCGAAAAGATATTTTTCTATTTTAAAACTAATAGTAAAAGTAATCACTGAAAGAAGGTTATTTTTTAAAAAAAACACTTTCAGATAAACAGGGAGTCATTGCTTTCTTCACGAGACCATCTGTAATTTCTTTTTTTTATATATATATATATGTATATAAAATTTTTTATATAAATTTATATATATATATAAAAACACATCTTCATCCTAATGGCCTGGAATTATTTATTGAATATATACTATATGGACTTCTAAAATAAGGTCTGTATTTTAGTATTTTTGCCAGACAAATACACCATACAGGTGTGTATGGTATCTATCTATCTTACTACAGTCAAGTATCTGTTGAAGTAGGTGTTGAAATAAACACCTAAGATAAAGCATTCCTGCTGCTACAGAAAGTTAATAATTGTTTTACTTCACCCCAATATAAATACTCTTATTGATGTTTCAGAGAAAAATATTTATCTAATTTTGTCTAACATTCAAAGCCAAGTAACATTATATATATAGGTCAAGTTGTTAAGAAAAAATAGTAATACTATATCATACAAGCTACAGGATATGATATTTTACTTGGTGGAAGAGATTTTGAAGGGTGAAAAGGTCAGTTAATAGACATGAGTCATAATCATGCCTTATGACTTTGGTAACTCCTCCTCAAATACAATGTACGCTGTACAAAGGTTATACACTTGGGCACGCATCCAAAGCATATACTCACCTTAATGCAAAGTTACCATTGCAACCACCCATTTTCAGTGGCTGGAATGTTAGCATTAAGATAAACATGTAAGCTTAAATTTTTTACTTGTGAGGTTTTAATCACTAAGCAGAAATATCAAAATCGCACAGTATAAAAGCAAAAAAAAAAAAAAAATCAAAACCCCAGTTATTAGTACTTAATGACAAGCAGGCCTAGTCCCATTTGTAAGGTGGTTTTCTTGTATTATGGTAAAAATGAATTAAATAATTGTAGTTATTATTTAATTAAAATGTATTATTATCTAGCTCAGATAATTCAACACTGACCATTCTGCCCACCCACAAATTACAATATCAACTGTTAACACGTCTTGTAAGTTGCGGTACATAGAAGTGTTCCATGTCCCAACTAAACTGCTGGAGAAGAATGCTATCTGTAATGCCTTACTACAGAAGTCAGTACAATTTAGGACTTCTCTGTATTTTCAGTGCAGGTTAAAAATTTTGTCACTGAAATGATGTAAAAGAAATCCTCAGCTAATAAACAGGAATTTCTCAATAACACATAGAAATGTCAGGACACTGGTAAGTGTGATTGGAAAAAAAAAAACAAACACCTTTGTTTCTGGCGATTCCAGCTTCCAGCACTGACAACTGATATGTTAGTCCATTTAACTTCTCTATATTTTAGCAGAGCTATTTTTAGCCATTGCAAAACTAATGGAAGAGCTGAGAGCCTACATTCCACTCTAATTGAGCCATCATGTTTAGCGGCCAAGTATTTTGTACATTATAAATGCAGCAATACATATCAGAGATAATACTAACATCTGTTTTAGGAGGCAACAAGCCAGGTGGCTATATAGAAGATTCTAGTGAAGGGACCAGATTTTTTTGCTTTCTAGGATGCTTAGCAGTGCTTTCACCGCAACTTGTGGGTTCCTCAGCTTGGTAGCTGAATCTTTTTTCTGATTTTGAAACAGGAATGGCACGTATACTTTGATTTGTACCAAGAAACCACGCTGTAGGAAACTCAGTCACAGCAGTTTTAGCTATTATCTCTGAAGTAAGTTAAGAGAAAGCTCACAACCTCCACTCCAACCAGCTGAAAGAGCTACTGCTGTTAATCTCCAGCACTAAAAGAAAGATGGAAAAGCCTCCTTTAATCCTTTCCTCATCTTTTCAGGTGGTCAGTGGGAAAACAAACAAACAAAACCCCCAAAACAAACCAAAACCCCTCACGTTTCAGGATCAGGATTAAGTATTGTTGCCACACCCAAAATTCCATTTGCAGAGATGCAGGCATCTCATTCCATGCCTTTCCAGTAAGTTTATGGATGAGCCGTGAGTTATTTATAGAAGCATTACTTCACATCCCCATTTGTCTGAGACTTCTACAAAGCATCACTGATGTATGCTGTGATACATTTGAATAGTGTTTTTGCAATCTTCTTTCTCTGACCTTTGAAACATGGTATGATATTTCTCACTAGCTCCTAATATCCAGTTTGCATGTAAGAATTCCCTAGGTGTTACAGAAGTCAAGAAGAACCAGAAGCCTCTCATAACCTACAATAAAAGCAAGAAGAAAATTTTCTGACCACTGCTTCATATGCAAAAGCTGTGAGAGGCAGGTGATTTCACTTACCGATTATGTGGACTACACAAAGTCTTAATACATTTACATTTCAAAAACAAATCTGCTTATGGGTTTTGTTTTTAAAGCTTTCTACATTTTCTGTAGTTTTTTAGGAGCCCTGATCCCCTACTGACCTACAGCACAGTAATCCAAATCGTCTCTCAAACAATCTGTTCTTCACTTTGCATATACACTTGTGTACGGCTCTTCCATCAACTCATTACCAAGTCCCAGTATCAGCTAAAATGAAAACGGGAAGTAGCAGTTTCCAAATAACCAATGCACCAAGGAGACCTCTAACATAACAGTTATAAAACAGCATAAAACAACATGTATATGCATGCCCTTAAAAGTGAATCTTCCTGGGTATGCTATAAAACTGAGTTAAAGTAACGATGCCCCCCCCCCCCAAAAAAAAATAATCACCTTACAACTACATTAAGCTTGAGAAATTATATATTGTCTTTACACCATCTAGTATTCAGAAAGCCCACAATGAGGTATACTTGCTAGTGACTTCAATGCACTTCATTTTTCAGACTGGACGCTAACATGCATACATTTTTGTGTGCTTTCCAGCATCAATCATGTTCAAGAATCCATTCATATGATATTTAACTTCTTTTCACCCTAAATTCACCTCTTTTTAAATATTAAAGACTCATCCTATTTTACAGGGCATATATACACAGTAGTTTTCACACTTCTTTTTTTGTTTTAATGTTCTAGGCATATTTCTTGCCAATATTCCGGTCTAACAAATTTTGACATGCTCATAACTTTTTAAGAATTTCCACATCATTCCAGTTCAGAAGCATTTTAGTTATCATCCCAAGAAAACCTTCAGTTAAAAATCCAAACTGTAGTATGTAAATTTTGTTGAACAGTAGGGGAATATTATGCTTATTAACAACCAGGAGCTATGAAGACTAGATTTGACATTCAGCAAAACCTTCAAGAAGTCCTTCAAGCTAAAGGAAGAAATCTATTTATGGTTGAAGTTTAACCTGCTGCATTCCCCCGAGTCTGTATTTCCCTATAACGAGCTATCTAATTTGAAGCATGCCTTCGTTAGCAGACAGAAATATACAAACTAACTTATGACTGAAACACCATCAGGAAGATGACTTCTACTCCATCAGAGCAGCATATTCTGACTCAACACATGGTTTCAGGAGGCTGCATCTCTCAGCTGTATTTGAAAAAAGGGGGAGCACGGGCATGCACCGAGGCTCTCTCAAGGATTCTCATAAAGATGTCAAGACGTTAAGACGTGAGAAAAATAAAGATTAGTCCCAATAGTAATAAAGAAAAAGATAGAAATAAACATTGGTCTCAATCTGTCTATACCATCATCTGAAATAACATATGCTATTTAGCTCATGCTGTCACCCTCTCAACCGTACATTTTTCTGACCTCTCTGAACACTACTGGTTTCTTTTTCACACCCTTCCCACTGCTTTACCTAGACAGGATGCAATAAACAGATGTTAAATAAATATTCTGGGGTACAGCCAGTGCTTTAGTGCACAGGTTCTCCCCATTTCCTTAATGTGCCAGAACCACACCAGCCCACTCTTTCTTCTGCCAGCCATAAAGGGAGGAAGGGCAACTGTCCCCAGTGTATCAGTACATGCCACTGATAGGCTTCTTGCTGCTCTACTTCAGCTTTGTAGGAACCTCCAGTACACATACTTGACTATGTACTAAGCTTCAAGTATATTCATTGCAATAAAGAAACACTTAAATACTTTGGGACAGTAGACAGCTTAATTTATAACAATGGAAAAACTCATAAAAGTAATTAGAACATCTGATGTTTTCAACATATATGGTTAGCAAAGCGCAAGACAGAAATTAGAGACTGAAATCTGCATATAATACTATGTGCTAGATGCCAGTAGTTCAGTTTAAAAAGTGTGCTTATTTGAACAACTGCACAAACTTTAAACTGACAGTAAATTAATTCAAGTAAATTCAACAGACAGGAAGGCAGAAATGAAAAGGCTGAAGAATTGAAAAATCTTACTTTCAAGTCCATAGGCAGTATTATCTACTATAGAAAGGAAAGAGTTGCAAAAATGGGAGGCCACTTATAGCACTTGCATCCCCCTTGTCTTTCTTTCATACCCAAGGTCATCTGGTTCAAGACTCAAATTGGAGTTAAAGAAACCAATTCCCATGCGTGTAGCAGCTGCTGCCCTGCCTGTGTCACTGAGTTACTCCCATCAAGAAGAAACACTTCAGAAAGAACACTTTAATATTAGTGCTGGCTGCTAGCCTGCAAAACAGAAGATGGTACTGAATGCTACTTTACAGCAGACCCACATTCTTTTTCCTTCTGCACTTTAACAAATGTTGTTTAAAAATCCTTAGAAGTTTAAGTAGTTTAATCAAAGTTTGAGAATACATTCCCTCTTTTGTACAGGATTCCAGTATAGGTGAACATCAGTTTTGAAGGAATCTAGGTTAACTATCAAATTTGTTGTAACATACGGTAAAATGCAGGAACAAAGACAGAGTTCAGGAAAGGAGTTTGCCCCCCAAAACAAAAATAAGCTTTCGTTGAATGGCACACACTTTCTCACAGATGCTCATTTTATATGAAACCTACACATACAATTTGAAAAGGAAAAAATTCAGATTTAGATATTAGTTTGTGAAATAGCTTATGTATTGTGGGGTCATATTTGAACTTGATAAAGACAAAGAGTTAAAACTGATGATATTTTTCTCCCAACTCATAAATACATAGTTTAACTCTGGCTAACTGGTATAAGTTAGGAAGTAGAGAACAAAAATAAAGAAAAACAACAACTATACTAACATTGCATTATTTTGAAAATTAAAATGGTCCTTTAACAAAGTTTCATGTTTCCATCTCTTCAAGAGAAGAGAGACTTAAGACACAAATGATAGCAACTTAAAGAAAATCATTAAATAATGGGTTAAGTTTCAAGAACAAAATTTAAATCATCTTCCTGAGGTTCTCTAATTATACAGATATTTGAATTTGCAAATGATAACTTTCAACATCTAGTCATTCTCAGCCTAAAACACCAGCTTCATATGAGCTTATTTATAAGCAATAAACAAAGTCAAATATTGAAGAAAACATGCTTCCATTAAAGGAGATTGCCGAGTCCTAAATGGGCAGCAGTTCAAGAATGCTACACTAGTAGTCAGGCATGTACGATTTACAGTACTTTTACTTTTCTACTGCTGTCACTAAGTTTAGAACATGCCCTACAAAAAGGCCTTCCTGATCTTAAAGTGCTCTCCAGATCTGTAGTACACTTATTTTTGGTATTTTCAATACAGGCCTTTGAGACCTTGCCTTCAGCCTGACCGTCTTCCATAACCTTTTGCTAGGAGCTAGTGTACCGTGTTCTCCCCCCACGCCATCACGCCCAGGCAGTTACTCATGCACTCCGAGCTGTCAGTAGGATACCTCATCACTAATGCAGAGAGCAATGATGTACTTTTGTCTTTTGTGTTTAAAAAAAGCTGACAGTTCTTTGTCATCATTTCTCTTGTAAGTGTAGCCCACGAAATTGAAGAATTAGGGAAGAAATAATCCTGTCATGTCACATGCAGGCTTATCTATGCAGGGAACATTATCCTACAATGCATTCTACTTCATTGTTTTGCAAAGTTCTACCACAAAAATAAACATATAAAGTTGAAAAGCAATGGATGGCTTTACACACAGTGCTTGTTAAGAAAAAGCCAGGCCACAAAGTCATCCTGCATGTCTTTTAAGTTCTCAAGACAAATTTGAGAGGCTTCTGGATTTGTGTTACTTAAGAATCCAAGTGATAATATGCAGCACAATGATGAAAGAGCAATTTCAATCACACATCTAATAATCTGATGCGAACATGTTGAGTCATAAATCTACCATAACAGGGGCTATGTTTTTCTTACAGGGAAAGAGAAATAAGAAAAGTGGGCAGGAGAACAGAACTAAGCAAGTTTTCTTCTGTTTTATTTTTGGACTGGCAGAAAGTTTCTTGCCCATGTTACACAAATAAGCCAGTTGCTAGCAGAGCACTCCAGAAGATTTTGAAAAACCAAAATCTTTCCTTGTTTATTCCGAAGATAGTGCTCACCCCAACAGCACAACTCACAAAAATCATGTCCTAAATTCTAATGGCACTTCTGAGTTATGACAAAAAAAAAAAAAAAAAAAGCAAACTGTTTGCCAATGTGTACAAGGAAGAGGAGAAAACTGATAATTTTACAAATGAATTTGACACTGTAAGAACTTGGAAAACATTTATTTTGCTACCTCAAATTTGTTATTTCTGTACCATATATTCAGGCCTTCCCCCTTCCCAAATTTGGCTACACCTCTCATGCACAGCATTGATCTTATAACACAGGATTTCAAAGTCCTCTAAGTGCTGCTTTAATTGATGCTCATATGACCATTCAGAGGTATTGTTATTGCAATCTTTTTTTTTTTCTTACTAAATATTCAAATCCCTCACAGCTATTGAGCTATTTAACAACAAATGTATCCATACCTAACTGTAACACATGCTTCACTTTTTTTTACGGATAAGTAATGTTATTTATTTGCACAGTAACTTTTCTTCACTCCAAAATTTGATCCCAACTGTTTTAATTGTATACCTGCTTTTTGTTTCACTTAGTTACAGAAATAACAAAAAGACTGATGATTTTTCAAAACTACTCTTTGCCCCAGGCACATAAAAGGTTTAACATGAACTACTGAAGGCCAATAAATAAAGTCATGGTAATATCCTCACATGCACCTAGCGTACTGCTACAAAACCTTAACACTGTTCTCAACCTTTGACATCAAGCTAGATGAAACTACATCTTCCATCCACGCATGATGCACAAATCAATGCTATTTTCAAGGCTCTCTCAGACAAAGAAGTTCTTACACTCCCATGCAGCATACCATGAGACCTTCTGCCTGAAGAATGCGAAGCTAGAAAAGAATTGCCACTGACAGGGCACGGATGTTCATTATCTGCCTATCCATCTCCAGCAGAATTGGACTGTCTTCATAGTGCCTAGCAAAAGCCACATAAACAGAGTAAATCTGTCTGCATCAAGCCTGTAACCTGATAAACATTTTACTGCATAAACCAGCATTGCTGGGAAAAAAACAGAAAAAAAGAAAAACACACCAAAAAAACACACAACAGAAACCCAACCCTGAAGAACCAGCAGTCCTAACCTTTCCTAGAGGCTTGTCCCTACCCCAGACTACTCCGTGACGCACGCCAGTGCAAACCTTTATAGGGCCACATCGTGAACTGGACTGTGAAACTTATCTAGCTGAAAACTCATTTAGGAAAAACAAAACCAAACCACCAAGTGAACATCAAATCAAAACTAGCAACAAAATCTGTTCGCTCTATAGCTGTTTGTGCAAATGCAAAGCAACACAGCATGGCACAGAACCGCTTTTAGCAGCAGCACCAGCTGACAAAGTCTGACACGTTCTCTGAACAGTCTCAAGTCTGCCTGGGCAAAACTTCCAGTTATAGCAGACAGTGAGGACAATGAACCAACTAGAACTTTTCCATCCTAAATTTATCACAGATTTGCCTTGTGTCTTAGCAATCTACAACAATAAAACAAACTGAATCAACCTTTTTATAGTTTTCAAATATACATATCTTTGAGTTCCTAAGTTCAAAAGCAAACTACAGTGCCAGTGACACGTTAAACCATATCATTAATATTATTTCTTGCTTAATAAAGTTGTTTGTGCTTAGAACCTCAAAACAGAAACAAACACATAACCTTTTTTCTGCTTCCCTCAGCCATCAACTCCCAGTTTCTCCTCAAATTACGAGAAGTTCATATTTTAAAAAAATGTACATACATAAGTATATTGTACACTATGGGGATCTTTACATGCTCTGAGTATTAATTTTTAAAATACATCAATAAAACTCTTACATTCTGAGACCTGAACAACATTTTCCACGTTTAACACCCAGCACTAATTCAGAAAACTATTCCTGCTGTCTAGTGGACTTATAATCCACATAAGAAGTTCTCCTTTCTGACCTGATCTGCTTTTAAGTACTCCTGTCACGTTAACAGCCTCACATCATCCTTGAGATTTATCCTGGAACTCAGTGGAAAGCTGTTCCCTGGTTCCTCTCAACATAAATAAAAAAACAGCCGTTGGTTCTGTTAATTTCATTATCGGGTTCTTCTGTTCAACACAGTTTAAATATCTATGATTCCTTGTACCATGTTGTAGGACTGCAGCCATTTGAAAATCCTCAGCAGAAACACCAGTACTCTGCATACATGAAACAGATAGGCCTTCTATTCAAGCTCTCTGATCTGTATTTATGTAGAGAATGAATGAGGAATTCTCCGTCATTTATAAACTAACACGTCTCCAATGGTGTAGGAAGGCTTACAGAAACCCACAAGAATTGGAGGCAGAAAAAGCTAGCTAATTTACCCATGGTTGCATTTCTTTTCTTTTAAAGAAGAAAAACAACACAGCCCAGTTTTCTGGATTTACTTAACAGGCCAGAGCACACACTCCCTGGGTCCTGCCACATATTGGCTTTTCTTTATAGCAAAACCCAAACAAACAACTCCCCCTCCACAAAAATAACAAAAACACCCTGAACAGGAAAAGATTGGCATGTATTAATCTTCCATTGCCCAGCCCTTCCCCCAGTCAATTCTTATTTGGTACCTTCGGGTTATTTCTCCTTCTGATCAGGCTGCACTACCATTCTCTATCACCCACAACACACACCCCTCAGTCCTTGGAAGAGCTTTCCAGTCCAATGCCTATGAAGCCACTTCCCTCCAACACTCCTTCAAGCAATCCCTTGCTACAACACATCCCCAAACAAACAGCTGAGACGCTGATGCTCATGCACTACCACCTATATCAGTGCTTTCTCTTCCTCCCTGAATTTACATCACCCATTTTTTGCACGTTTGCTTGTGTAAGCTCTTTGAGGACAGACTCTTACTGGCTGTGTGTTAAGTAAAGCCTAGATCTTGACCCAGAACGAGCTCCCAGACACCACAGTAACACAAACAACCATCTATAATGGTGTAACAAAGGCCTTTAGTATAGACACAGTCGTCCTAGCAGAACTACGCTTATGGTAATCTTCCTGTTTTCTCCCTGGTTGCCCAGCGGAAGTAAAAAGTACACTGACAAGAAGAGCACAGTTTGCCATCACGGTGCACCCACGTCAGAAGCACTCTGTGCACCACTGCAGCAGCGCTCAGGAACAATGACCGAGGCAGCCATGACTTTCACACCCAGCACAGGAACCCGCATCTGTAGCTAGCATCAACAAAAATAGAAGTTGTGGCCACATGCTTAAATGCAATCAAACTACCACTACTTCAGGGTCCAACAAGTGAGCCACAGCAAGTGATCACCCTCCCCCTCTGTGAAGGTAAGTGCCTATCTGGAGCAGCTCGCTTACTGCCTCTTCTGTTACCAACAGCACCGCTCCCAGTGGAGCTGATCCACGTAGGGGAACCAAACTCTGCAGCTGCATGCTGTCCTCTTCAGATTAGTGTCTGCTCACCACAGAGCTCAGCCATATCCCCCATGCCAGCTGCCAGAAGTTGGGCTGGCAAAGTCAAGGGATGCCACAAAACTGCATTGGTCTGACACAGTCACGGGATTCCTGAAGGTTCTGGAAAGCATCCCAAAAAGCACCACGAGAAAACCCACAGAGCAGAACGTCGTTTCATAGGATGCATGCCGAGACTGCCATGCAAATAATTCAAATCACTGGTGAGCTGTCAAACATAGCAAGCAACAAGGAACTGCAAAATGGCAGTAACAAAAAATGGCAGTCTTCTGTCAGTGTGACATAATTATATTGCTGTGCTCCAAATAAACAAACTAATCAGATATAGCATTACTTTAAGGGCATGCCCAATGCATTTTGGCTAACGGTGCTATTAGTTCCTGTTTTCATGTAGTACTTCTGAATTGTATCTCAAGGCAGCAGAAGTTTTGGACCTTACAACATAAATCTCATTTCTGTTGTGGGGGGAAAGGTAACAAAAAAACCCCATACCACTAGCAAAAAAGTTATTTTCCTTATGGTAGGAACTGCAGACTCAGTTTTCAAAAAACAAAACAGCAACAACAACAAAAAACAGAATACAAAAATACAAACCAACACACCAATAATTAAAGCTTGCTTCAAAATGCCATATAAATGCCTTGCCTGTGCTACACAGAAACTATTTCATGAGAGAAAAGAAACTTCAGCTCAGTCTGTTCCTGAACTCATTTGCTTACTAGATCCACGAAGGGAAAATATTATACATACATTTTAAAACCAAAAAACCTACCACCAATTTGTAACAGTTGTACAAGTGATCCTGGAAAAAGCAAAAAATCAAAAGCAGGCAGAGCCCCTTGTGCTGCATACAAACCACCATAAGGCTTTACTCCTCCAAATCTAAGCAGAGGCCATGTAATGTCTGAGCCTCTAATTCAGCAAAGCACTGAGACACTGAAGGAAGAGATTCCTAATCCCATTATTAAGCCCTTAAACCACCATTCCCCAATGTAAAGGACATGTTTATCTAGTTATTCTGCTACAGATTTTAGGTTATGTTATAATGAATGACCATTCAGCGTGTAAAACTTTTCCAGCAGAGCTATTAAGCATACTGTAACTAAATCTACTTTTCTACTACCCGTCACTAATGATTTATTTTCAGTTAAAATAACAGATCAGGGTCCTAGAAAGACATCTGCTCTGACAAAGAAAATTAAGTCAAACGTATACAAGTCCACATCATACATAAACCTGTAACATTAACAGGCAGACCGACAGGATTCAGATGTGGAAGGATAAAAAAAGACAACACAAAACAAAAACCAAACCAAAAGCCCTACCCATGCACCTACCTAAAGGTATTTTAAGGACTGTTTATGTTCCATTGAGGACAGGATGTATATTTTACTAATACAGATTTTGAATACAGTACTGTTTAAAGAGTAATATATATCCACAAATGGAAAAAAACTGAAGTGCTTCCCTAAATCCACTAGTTCTGGAAGCATTTGTAGGGAGCTGAGAAGTTCAAGCAGCTGTACACACATTTTCATGTCTAAACTGCAATAGAACGGTTTAGGATATTTTCACCTGAATGTGACATTTTCTTGTTCTGAAGAAACAAGATAATTCAAAATTACCTGAGGCTAATCTGTCCTAGCTGAACAGTATTTGAAGGTAGTCTTACTGCTGAATATCCATCCTAATTATAATGTCTGTTCAAAACAAATTAATTAGGTTACTTGTACCTTTTTAAAATGTCCTTAGGCACTTGACCACAGCTAATAATAAATACCCAGTACATTTTTATCTCTAAAAAAGCAAGCATCATTATCTCTATTCCAAAGATGGGGAAATTGAGACATGAGCAGGCAAAGTCATCTGCCTAATGTCACCTAGCAGAGACTAGAGCAGCCAGGAAGGAAATGCAGGTCTTCAGAGTTACAACTCGTAGTTTAGTCCTATGCGGCGAGGTACAAGTCCCTCATTTTGTGCACATTTATATGTAAAACATGGCTGTGTACTCTGAAGCTCAACTGTCCAATGTATTTCAAATAGGCTAACAAAATATCAAGTATTTTTCAAACATGTTCATTTTATGGATATTCTTGTAACGGATATGAAATGGAAAAATAAAAGCAAACAGTCAAAACTATACAGAAGGTGCCATCCAAGTAAGCGTAAACTTCACTTTACCTTTGTTTCAGTCATGGTATTGTTCATCACTCCTTTAGACACAAAATAAGTTAGCAATGGCCTTTGAACACGACTGTTGTGACATAGTTCAAAGAGCTCTGGCTACGGCATCATCATGGATTAGATGAGTAGGGCTTCCATTAAAACAAAATATCAGCGAGGAAAAAATAAAATCCCTTTATTCTGACCAGTCCAGAAATAAAGACATTTTTGCAAACATATTGTATCTTTAGATATACCTATTTTTGACTGAGTTTTAAACACTCTTTCAAATTTTACACTTCAATTGGAAGCAAGTGAGGCTGTTACATTCATATTTGCTATATGGTATAGCCCAAGTTCTCTATTTAATCAAGTATTTCATTTTAGTTACAAAATCACATACTTAAAAAAAAAAAAAAAGATACAGGAATTGTTTTGGAAACGTAATTTTGAATTAATGAAAAAAATTCTTATATCCTGTAACATCAACAATAAAAGTCTGAAAATGAAAACCTTTACATTTCTGTCCTGAAAAGTAGCATTAGAGAACACCTAGAAGCACAGTCACAAACAATAGATGCATTTGAATAGCTTAGTAACTTCTGTTACCCAGGCCATATCAACCTGACAGCTGACAGCTATCACCACTTAAGAAAAAGCACGTATCTTTGGAAATGGAAAACTGATTTTGAAAAAAAATGAAGGCATTTTTCATTTAAAACTGTAAAAATTTTATGTCATATCTGCCTTAAGGACCTACGGCATTGTTAGTTGAAATTGTATTTTATGAGGAAACAGAGTTACCACTTCGGCTAGAAAGCAAAGAGTTAAAGGCTACGTAATTAACCTGCAAGCAAGCATTTGAGAGGCCAGTTTACCTGCTGGACAAAGTTCTAAAAGGATGCAAGCTCAGAGAAGGACAGCAGAGTTTTGGAAGAGAAGACAACATCATCAATACAGGTTCTTACCCAAGCTCCTTCCCCCTCCTACAAAAGAACCTGTACTGGAGATAAAAAGGAAGTAAAAAGGTAAGGTGCCTTTATGTAAGCTCTCAGTCTTTGGTAATCAGGTAATTTTGCTGATGAAGCTACTAAACAAAACCATCTAAAAGGGTGTTTGTTTACTGCCAAGTTTATTTTGCACTACGTGTTTGGTAATTACTGAAGAAAAAGTGTTACATTTTGTGCCTTGAACAAACTTATGTCAAAACTTGCTTAGAAACAGGAGATAGTTCCTACTGTCTGTGAAATGTTTAAGTGAGATATAGAAGAATGGAAAAAATGCCTTGCAGAAATAGCAGGACAGAAATGCTTTGTGGACATTTGCCAGCAGAGGTTTTTAAGAAACTGTTCCATCAGATATGGAGTATTTATATACATTTATATATATAAACCTGTCATTGTGAGGAGAAGTGCAATCTATCTATTTAAGGCCCATTTAATTAAATGGAGTTTGCATTGAAACAAGTGCATATACCACATTTTTTCTTCTCAGTGGGTAGCTATTTTGCCCTTCTGTTTTCTGTATTTCCCCCAAACCCACTTCTCATCCTGTCAGTAGTTGTTGTGGAAGTTTACCAATCTTCATACCAGGGAGTCCAGCTGATTCACAAGAACCAAAACACGTCTATTAACTTCATCTCACAGAAACTACTTGCATCACACTGGAGCTTTCAGGGCTATCATAACCAAATACATATGAAATACACGGTGTCAATAAGCAACATGCCACGTTTATCACTGACTGATACTCACTTTTGATTCAAAGTTGGGATCAAGCCCGGGATTAACACTGTTTTTAGCTTGTTCTCAGTAGGTCTTCAGAGTATTATCGAAACATCTAAACCACACATGGTTCATGATCTAGATCAACCCACTTACATGAGGCTTTCAACTTGTACTGTAGCTATGCATTTTATAACTTCCTCCCCTTTCCACATAAGATTGCGGTCGATGTGCAAGTAAAAGCCTATTTTAAATAAGAACACTATTTAAGTTAGCATCCTTTAGTTTGAGGAAGTTTTTTCCTGAAAAAAAAAAACTTTAGTAAAATGGCATATTTCATGCTGCACTATGGTTCTCCTTACTTTGGTAACATGCCACTGAAGCAACTTTTATACATAGGTATATGAAGAGTAATATGTTTTGAAAAATTAAAAAGGAAAATGATATCACAATTTTTGCTAGTATATGCCACTGAAATCAAAACAATACCTTTAAAACATTTCATCCTGATATGGAACTTCCTCTAAAAAAAATACCGGAACATAACAGTTTACAAACTTAAGGCCCACTGGTGTTTCCATGTTAATTTCATGACCTTTCTGTTTTGCTCAAAGACTACAAGTACTGATACAAAAGTTGCACCTTATCTTGTGTTACACTTGGTAACCAAAGGATCTGATCTACTCTCTTTTATTTTTTAAATATGCATCATGAGTCAATCTTCAAAAAAAAAAAAAAGATAAAAAATTAACCTCCAAACCCCCTAAACAAAAAACCACAGCTAATTTCTGTTTAGATAACCCTACTCCTCTTCAGTGCTACTTACAGAACTTCTGCTTCCACTTAGCTCACCTGTAACACTACCATAGTTACTTATTCACGCAGCTTACCACTTCAAACAGGTTTACCAGCTTATATATCATCGTATCAAGTTTGTATTAACATACTGATTCTTCCTAGACACTTACAAGCCACTGATTAAAGTTTAGCGTTTTAGATGGATTCTTAGCCTTCAGCCATCTCATGTGCTCCAATCTGAAGAAGTGCTACACCTCTATTGTGCCTTCTCTTCCTTTGTTACTTGAGCACTGACATTTAAAACTACAGGAAAATTTGACGGTGTTTATGAAATAAATTCCTCCTTTTTTAAGCACGCTGTTCTAATTTCGATTTGAATGCTAAATTCAATGCTTTCCATTTATGGACTTGTTAGTTTGGCTAATTGTCCAAGGAATAAATTCAGAAAGGCATTCTTTGCCCGATTAACCATAAACTCGCACAGATTAAAAAAAAAAAAAAAAAAAAAAAGAACAAAACAAAACAAAAAAACAAACGGAAAAGGAGCTTTCTTTCAGACGAGGAAGCGGAAGAGCTGGCAGGTTGAGCTGACATTTACAGATAAGGGCACAGCAGCGGAGCTCCCGGGTGGTATCCGAGCCCGCAGCTGACAGGCAGGGCAGCGCGACCACGCAGCCCCCGGGTCCCCTGGCCTTCATTTATACACCCCCCCAGCAGCGACAAACCCCTCGCCTTGTGCCGGACGCCGCCGGCGGGCCCGTTTTCTCCTGCTGCCGAGCGCTGAGCTCGAGGCCTGCACAGCGGCGGCGGGGCCGCGGGCTCGGAGCTGCCCGGCGGGAGGCGGCCCCCTGCGGCCGGGGGGCGCTGCGGGCCGGGCCGTGCCGAGCCGTGCCGGAGGGCCGGAGCAGCGGCAGGCAGACAAAAGCGGGTCGCGGCCGGCAGCGGGGTGGGGCCGTGACCGGGCGGCGGCGCCTCCGCTCCCAGGGGAGAGCGGCGGGAAGAGGCCCGGGGTGGGCGCGGGCTGCCCCCGCCTCCTTCCCTTCCCCTCGGCCGGCTCTGCCTCCCCCCTGCCCCCCCAACCCCGGCGGCTTTACCTGGAGCTCGGTGAAGAGGATCTCCCTCTCGGCCGCGTTGGACGCCATCGCGCTGGGGTTTGAAGTCCGCACCTGGCCGCTGCCGCTGCCGGCGGGGAGGGGAGCGAGGGAGGCGGGCCCGGGGCCGGCGCTACGGGCGCATCGGGGGCGGGGGGAGCGCCCCGCGCTCAGGCAGCCAGACGGGGGGGCGCGGGAGGGGCCGCTGCCGCCCCCTCAGCGCTCATGGGGGGCGCGCCGAGGCGCTGCGCTGCCCGCCGGGCCGCCCTGCGCTCCCCCGCCCTGCCGCGGCGCTCGGCCCTGGCGGCGCTCGGCCGCGGCTGCTGCTGGCGCTGGGGCTGCTGCCGGGACCGCTGCGGCTGCTGCTGCTGCTCCTGCGGCCGCCGCCGATGTCGCACCATTTGGCTGTCACCCTGTCGCAAAAGCGCCGCTGCTTTGCGGCTCCCGGAGCACGTGATGGCGGGGAGGGCAGGGCAGGGCAGGGGGGCGGAAAGGGCTCTCTGCGGGGAGCTGGAGGCGCGCGCAGCCCCCCCCCCGCGGGATGAGTGGCGCGAGCGGGCGGCGGCCGTCGAGGGGGGCGCGTCTCAGCCCCCTGCCCTCGGTCCCTTCAGCGCTCTCGGCGCCGGAAGCCCCCTGTCCCCCTCAGTGCTCTGAGCCCCCTCGGCTCCTCAGCTCCCCCCGGCGCTCTCAGCGCCCCCAGCCCCCTCAGTGTTCTGAGCCCTCTCGGCTCCTGAGCGGGCTCGCGCCCTCGGCCGCCTCACCGCTTCGGCCCCCTCAGCCCCCTCGCCACCTCAGTGCGCTCAGATCCCCTCGGCCCCTGAACCACCTCGGCGCTCTCAGCGCCCCCAGCCCCCTCATCACTCTGAGCCCCGTTGCGCCCTCGGCTACCTCGGCTCCCCAGCCCTCTCGCGCTCTGAGCCCCCTCGTCTCCTCAGAACCCCTCGGCCCCTCAGCGCGCTCAGATCCCCTTGGCCCCCGAGCCCCTTCAGCGCCCTTGCCCCCTTGGCTTCTGAGCCCCCTCAGTGCCCTCAGCCTTCTCGGCTCCTCAGCTCCCTCAGCGCTGTGAGCCCGCTTGCACCCTGGGCTCCCTCGGCCACCTCACCGCTTCAGCCCCCTCAGCTCCTCAGCCTACTCAGATCTCTGAGCCTGCTCGCACCCTGAGCCCCCTTGGCCCCCTCACGCCCTCGGCGCCCCCAGCCCCCTCGGAATCCCTTGCACCCTTGGCGCCCTCAGCGCTCCCAGACCCTCTCGCCCTCAGCCCCCTCGGGTCCTTAACTCCCTCGGCGCTGTGAGGCCACTCGTGCCCTCAGCCCACTCGTGGCCTCGGCTCCTCAGCCCCCTCAGCGCCCTGAGCCCCCTTGGCTCCTCAGCCCCCTCGCCACCTCAGTGCGCTCAGATCCCCTCAGCCCCCTCAGCACTGTGAGGCCACTTGCGCCCTCAGCCCACTTGTGCTCTCAGCTCCTCAGCCCTCACACTCTGAGCCCCCTTGGCCCCTCAGAATCCCTCGGCCCCTCAGCGCGCTCAGATCCCCTCGGCTCCTCAGCCCCCTTGGTGCTGTGAGCCCGCTTGCTCCCTTGGCCGCCTCACCGCTTCAGCCCCCTTGGCTCCTCAGCCTACTCAGCGCTCTGAGCCCCCTCAGAACCCCTCGCACCCTCAGCCCCCTCATCGCTCTGAGCCCCCTCGGCACTGTGAGGCCACTCACACCCTCAGCCCGCTCGTGCCCTCGGCCCCCTCAGCGCCCTGAGCCCCCTCGGCTCCTCAGAACCCCTCGGCTCCCCAGTGCGCTCAGATCCCCTTGGCCCCCGAGCTCCCTCAGCTCCTGAGTCCCGTTGGCCCCCTCAGCGCCCTTGCCCCCTTGGCTCCCTAGCCCCCTCAGTGCCCTCAGCCCTCTTGGCTCCTCAGCTCCCTCAGCGCTGTGAGCCTGCTTGCACCCTGGGCTCCCTCACCACTTCAGCCCCCTCAGCTCCTCAGCCTACTCAGATCTCTGAGTCTGCTCGAGCCCTGAGCCCCCTTGGCCCCCTCACGCCCTCGGCGCCCCCAGCCCCCTCGGAATCCCTTGCACCCTTGGCGCCCTCAGCGCTCCCAGACCCTCTCGCCCTCAGCCCCCTTGGGTCCTTAGCTCCCTCGGTGCTGTGAGGCCGCCCGTGCCCTCAGCCCACTCGTGGCCTCGGCTCCTCAGCCCTCTTGCACTCTGAGCCCCCTCAGCCCCTCAGCGCGCTCAGATCCCCTCAGCTCCTGAGCCCCCTCAGTGCCCTCAGCCCCCTTGGCTCCTCAGCCCCCTTGGTGCTGTGAGCACGCTTGCTCCCTCAGCCGCCTCACCGCTTCAGCCCCCTCAGCTCCTCAGCCTACTCAGCGCTCTGAGCCCCCTCAGAACCCCTCTTGCCCTCAGCCCCCTCATCGCTCTGAGCCCCCTCGGCGCTGTGAGGCCACTCGCGCCCTCAACCCGCTCGTGCCCTCGGCCCCCCAGAACCCCTCGGCTCCTCAGAACCCCTCGGCCCTTCAGCGCGCTCAGATCCCCTTGGCCTCCGAGCCCCCTTGGCTCCTGAGTCCTGTTGGCCCCCTCAGCGCCCTTGCCCCCTTGGCTCCTTAGCCCCCTCAGTGCCCTCAGCCCTCCTGGCTCCTCAGCTCCCTCAGCACTGTGAGCCTGCTTGCACCCTCAGCTCTCTCACCACTTCCGCCCCCTCAGCTCCTCAGCCTACTCAGATCTCTGAGCCTGCTCGAGCCCTGAGCCCCCTCACGCCCTAGGCGCCCCCAGCCCCCTCGGAATCCCTTGCACCCTTGACGCCCTCAGCGCTCCCAGACCCTCTCGCCCTCAGCCCCCTCGGGTCCTTAACTCCCTTGGCACTGTGAGGCCGCTTGTGCCCTCAGCCCACTCGTGGCCTCGGCTCCTCAGCCCCCTCAGCGCTCTGAGCCCCCTTGGCTCCTCAGCCTCCTCGCCACCTCAGTGCACTCAGATCCCCTCAGCCCCCTCGGCGCTGCGAGGCCGCTTGCGCCCTCAGCCCACTTGTGCCCTCAGCTCCCTCGGCTTCTCAGCCCTCTCACACTCTGAGCCCCCTCGGCCCCTCAGCGCGCTCAGATCCCCTCAGCTCCTGAGCCCCCTCAGTGCCCTCAGCCCCCTTGGCGCTGTGAGCCCGCTTGCTCCCTCGGCCATCTCACTGCTTCAGCCCCCTCGGCTCCTCAGCCTACTCAGCGCTCTGAGCCCCCTCAGAACCCCTTGCACCCTCAGCCCCCTCTTGCCCTCAGCCCCCTCACCGCTCTGAGCCCCCTTGGCGCTGTGAGGCTGCTTGCGCCCTCAGCTCCTCAGAACCCCTCGGCCCCTCAGCGCGCTCAGATCCCCTCGGCCCCTGAGCCCCGTTGGCGCCCTCAGCGCCCTTGCCCCCTCGGCTTCTGAGCCCCCTCAGTGTCCTCAGCCTTCTCGGCTCCTCAGCTCCCTCAGCGCTGTGAGCCCGCTTGCACCCTGGGCTCCCTCGGCCACCTCACCGCTTCCGCCCCCTCAGCTCCTCAGCCTACTCAGATCTCTGAGCCCGCTCGTGTCCTGAGCCCCCTCTGCCCCCTCGCACCCTCGACGCCTCCAGCCCCCTCCGAACCCCTCACGCCCTTGGCGCCCTCAGCGCTCCCAGCCCCCTCATCGCTCTGAGCCCCCTCAGCCCCCTTGGCTCCTTAGCTCCCTCCGCGCTGTGAGGCCGCTTGCGCCCTCAGCCCACTTGCGCCCTCAGCTCCTCAGCCCTCTCTCACTCTGAGCTCCCTCGGTTCCTCAACCTACTCTGCGCTCTAAGCTTGCTCACGCCCTCAGCCCGCTCAGCCCCTCAGAACCCCTCAGCTCCTCAGCGCACTCAGATCCCCTCGGCGCCCTTGCCCCCTGGCTCCTGAGCCCCCTCGGCCCCTCAGCCCATCAGCACCCTCAGTTCCTCAGTCCTCCAGACCCCCAGCTCCTCAGCCCCCTCCACCCCTTCAGCGCCCTCAGCTCCTCAGCCCCCTCAGCTCCCGCCCCGTTTGCGAAGCTCGGTGTCCCGCCGTTTCCCCCATACTGTGGGGATTCCTCTGGGGTGTGCGTGTGGCAGACCCCCCGGGTCGGCGGGAGCCTCCTCCAGCCGCTTGTAGCCTAGGCAGCTAGCTCGGGAAGGATGGGGCTCGCTCGCCTCAGGCGCCCCGAGTAGGGGCAGCCCCCTGCCGCCCCCGGGAGCTGCAGCGGTGGCCCAGGAGGTCAAGGTGAGTGAGGGGCTGGCAGGGCGGTGCTCGGTAGTCGAATGGGCCGAGCTGCCCTGGGGGTGCTTGGGGGGCCGGGGCGTCTCAGAGCTTCAAAGTGAGCGCCTGTGAGGAAATGGTCTCTCTCCCCCCACCCCCGGCGGCGTGTGGCCCTAGTATTTACTCGTAGTTTCCTGCCTGTGTGTTTTTTCACCTGCCCTTAAGAACACGCTCTCTGCTGCCTGGTCTGTACACACCCGCACGTTCCCATTCCACCGTAATTTCTGATGTCGCATTAGGCTAATTGAGCTCATTCAGGACGCTACGTGAAAGCAATTAAAACTGTTTTTGTCTGTGCAGTTCCCGCCAGGCTCACACAAGCTGGGACATTTTTGCTAGGTACATCTTCCTGCAAGCATTGATATTTGCTCTATTTGTTGTAGTGCATCTCTGCATTGCTGTGGTCTAACCATAGCCTCTGTGCTCTAGAACTGCTGGTTAAATTTTGGAGTTTCTTTTTTCTTTTTTTTTTTTGAAAAAAGCAAAGAAATTAACATTTTAAATGTTCTTAGACTTCCATCGTTGAACACCAAACAAACCCAACAACCTGCAGTACTGTCTGTCTATTGTGTGTTACAAGAGAAGCTTATGGACATATTCATGGAGTTAATTTCACATAAAAGAGATGTTAAGATAGCTGTACAATGACAATGCACATCTTTACACAAATGAGATTTTTTCCACTGACTTATGCATACAAAACTATGTTGATATGGTTCATAAGCTTGCACATATGCAAATTTGCATATAGGCTTAGTTTGCTTGAAGCCAGCGGCTTTAATTTCTGTTTTGAGTGGCCAGACAATTATAGGCTAAGAAGAAAAGGGGAAGGAAGGAGGAAAACTTTACCTGCCATTTGTCTAACAGTCACTGTTTTACAAAGAATATTGAAAGTTCATAAATCACGGGTAACAGTTTTAAGGCAAGGTTTTAGTTATCGTTTGCTGTCACACTGGTATGTGAGAGCAACCAGTGAGGAAAGCACACTAGATATCATAGATGAAGGTGCACCATCCCAGGCTAAATTGTAGATGATATCCGAAATTGCCTTAGCAGCTGGATAAAATTGTTGAGGTGTACGCCTTCTGTGGTGAATAGAAGTGCTTCAGGTGTGCTTTGGGCTCCTCAGTGATTTTTATTTAATGTGCTATTTTAAAGTACTGAAAGAATTCTATCTTGGAAGGTCATGGGGGGGGTCTCTTTTCTGAGTCTGTGGGCATCATGTAAACATCTTTATGTAATCGAAAGCCCCAAGGTACATAACTCATTTCTTGGGTATAAAGAAGAGTTTCAGAAATTGTTCACGTAACTCAGTTGTGAAAAAGTGGGGGAATCGTACTTATATTGCCTTCACCAGACATTCTGGCTCAATTTTTACTGTGGACAGAGTTTCAGATTATCCAGTAAAATCTATGCTAGCACAGTTTTGCTGTAATTTATATGAAGTGGTCTTCGTTTAGCAGACAGAAGTCAAGAGGCGTAAATTGGCTTTACTTGTGGAGCATGATGCACATTGGGGCACATTGTTGGACAAGGTGGGGGAGGCAAGACAAGATATTTATACAATAATTTATCATTTTGAACATACTGGAGTGATGCTAAATTGTATTTAAGTTAACTTGAACCATTTTTGAGAACAGATGTTTAAGGGTATATAGAAGTAATCAGAAATGACCAAACTATGTGATTTAATGACAAACTATGTGATTTAATGACACTTGTCATCATGTACATGTTCCGTTGCTGCAGCTTGTCTACTAGAATGCTCCTATTGCAGAGGAGGAGTTCATGTGCTGGTGTGTATGATTTACAAGTTGTGGTCAGAGGCAAACACAGATAGTGCCCTAAAGAAAACTTGTAGCTGTATAAGCAGGTGTCCACAGAGTTAGCGAAGCTCTGAGATTCAGTGTAAAACAGGCAGCTGATTTAGTTCATGCTCAGTTTAGTCTGCCAATTGGGTGTAGACTAGAAATACTGTTATCCCTGCCAAGACAGGGACTATAAGCTTTCTCATTTTCCTGAAGTGCTAGATTCTTTGTTAGAAGTGTGTTGGTACAGGAATCAAAAGAGGAACCAGTTCGAAAGAGCAACATTATCTGTTCTAAATACATGATAATTAAATCATTCTTCTTACAGATTTTGGAAAGCACAAGGCAATGCTGAACAACTGTAGCTCTACGTTTAAGTACTATGACAGTGAAATACTGAGCAAACGGGAACATTCCAAGTGAGTCCCAAAATAGAAGGTAGTTAAGTATGTAAGTCCATGAATTTAGCATTATATGGAATCCTGAGTTCAGCCCTTGCCTTAAAATATCTGAATGCTTTTTCTTCAGCCCTTATTCTGTTAGTTTATCCCCTGTACTCAGTTAACATGCCAAAAAAGCAAAATAAATAAGAGGGATGTCAGTACCATTAGCTAAGTTGCCTTTAATTATTTATTTTCTTGAGGTTGTATTATTAAGGCCTTTGTCCCAAAGAGATGGAAAAGTACTGTGACTTCTGGTGTTCTAGTTTGACAAAGCATGCCTTATGAATCTTTGTGAATATTATGGAACTAATTAGTAACATATCGAAGATACTGTAAGCAAAATCGAGGGTATTTTTTGGATTAGGTTTAGCTAGTCCTATACATTATCTAAGGAAGAGTGTGACTTCAGTGAGTGATGCATACAGAAATTAGGATGGAAGGTTTGTGAAGAACAGCCAACAGGTGTAATAATGATGTTATGTTTACTGCCATCAAGACTCTACCAGGAAAGAAGTAAGTTTTCATTTAACCTTCTGGTTAATCTGTCTTGTTTAAATTAGTGTTGTAATCTGTCTTGTTTAAATTAGTGTTGTATTCTAGAGGGACAACCATGCATAGATGTGTTTGGGTTGGCATTAAATGAAATTCTTGGAAGGAAGAAATTACATAGCATTCCACCTGCACTGTATTAGTGAGTGAGGGCACAGCACTTGTAGTGCAGCCCACTAATTTTTAGGCACAGAATAAGATCTAAAAATAAATGAGCTTTTTGATGGGGGAGGGACTGGGGGGGAAGATTATTTAATTTTTAAGTAATATTGATACCTGTTAAAGAAAATCATTTTCCTTTGTTCACTGGTAAAGTGGGAATGCTAAAATTCACAGTACAAGTCTACTTTAGGATAACATTTTCTCTTTAGTTCTTTTGCTTAAAAATAAAGAGTCATATGTAAAATGTGATCCTGATGTTAGTTTAAAAAAAAAAAAAGCTTTTCAATAGTGTTAGCATGTGTTCTCCCTGACTTGTAGACATGGTAGCATTACTTTTGTATTCCCATAGTTGGCCTTCTAGATTGGCTCCTGTGAAGTTCTGGAGCTGTCAGGCATAGGAAAAATTAGATGGGAGAATGTATACAACTTTGCCTTTTTTTTTTTTTTTCTTAAAATAATAGCCTGGCAGCCTGGAGATGTTTAAAGAATAGTATATTAATGAGGAATAGCTTCTTACCTTCCTGTCTTGCTTCTCAGATCACTGTGGGGATAGGAGAATGCTTTGCTTCAAAGAGCTTCCAATAATAATAATCCCCGCATTAAATTTAGAGTGACATGTGTCTAGGTTAGATTAAAATTTGTGATAAAAAATAATTTAATATCATCATCTTTTTTAGACCAGAGCTGGCTGGTGTTTAGTAATGAAAATGCCAAACGGTGAAGGGGAAGGGGGAGTTTCAGAGATGTAATTGTATTGTGTTTAACTTGAGATGTTGTTTCCTGTATTGAAAACTCATTTCTACCACAGTATTTCTTAGAAGTTAATCTGAATGAAAGGTGGGTAATTTCTTAAAGGGAATTCCAATATTTTTTTAAAAAAGCATGAGAACTCTGAGGCTGTTACTGATGTACCTCTGGCAGTGAAGGGGACAAGATGACACGTCCTAAGCAGAAAACTAAAATCACGTGAAGTTTTTTTTTTTTTTTTAGCTCTTCTGGTGCCTGCAAGTTTATTTTTTTAAAACTATTCCTTTAATACTCTTTTAATTAAGTAGCTTATCTTACAACTTTTGAGTGAAAATTACTGTGATGTAATTGTAGCTCTGCTACCAGTTGCTGCCCACTTTATAGTTAAAAATTGTCTTCTGGATTTATGTACTATTACCCAGGGCTACATGTAAGCATATTATCACCCAGCAAAGCAGGCAGGTGCCAGGAGGAGTGGAGTACAACAGACCTTATCTTACTATCATTTATTAATTTTGGACCCTGGGAAGACTAGCAGTCAGTGAGAAAAGAGTGCTGGAGGGGAAGGAGGTTCATTCATGTTCTTTTCCCTTCTCCACTTATGAGGGAAACTCTGACTTATGCCAGTTAATGTCTGTGGAGATGAAGTGCCCTACCTGTACGGAACCAGCTGTAAGATCAGACCATATTTCTTTAAAGGAGATCAACTTGGATTATTTGATGTAATAACAAAATGCTATGTGCCTTTACATTAAGGCTATGATCCTACAAGTGGATCATCGTGATGGATCTTTACACCTATGCTAAGTCCCAGTGATTCTAATTAAACTTGATGATAGGATCAAGCTTAACATACTCAGCGTTGTTTCTGCAATGAGCTCAGCACAGATGGGCTCTGTGATTTTATAGAACCCAGTGAAGTGAATAGGGCCTGGCGCAGCATGAGCAACATTAAGGCCTTGTTTTCCATGAATGCAGGTAAGAGGTCAGTTCAGGCAAGGTAACTACACCTTTACTTCTGTCAGCTACAAGGATAGCTGATCTAAAATACCCTAGTTCATTACAAAAGTAAGGTAAGGTGCATCCAAGAGTGTTTCAACGTATGTTATGCTGTTATGAAGAAGACTGACTTTCAGAAGAAACGTGGGTGATTGTTACCTAAAGTTGTTGTGAGGAGACATCAGAAAACTGGGGCTCTGGTGGTGATCAATGCATTTTCATGTGTGGCTTTAGGGTGTGCTGCTTTCCATAATTCTGTGATTCTAAAATCAGGTTTTTACAAAAGGCTTTGCAAATATTAAAATGAACAAAAAACACCATCAAATTAAAACAAACAGACTAAAAATCAAGAGAGTTTGAGAGTTGTGAGGTAGCTGAAGTCCCAGGCTGTGTTTGGAGGGAAGGGAAATGTATTGTAAGGAGAGGGAGTCAGGTATGAGGATCTCCAGAGAAATCTCCACCGAGCAGAGGATCTGTACTTGAAAATCTGCTGTGAGGATGTCTCTGTTGCATGCTTCTGAGCTGGGATTTGTCCCAAGTTTGATGAGTCTGTTACTGCCAGCAGTGCTAACCTCCGCAGATCTGCTAGCAGCTCCCAGCAGAGTATGCAGGAGGTAGAAGGTTGTGTGCATTCTCCACTGCATGATGGTACTGACAGATGGTCTCATTGTGTATTGTGGAACTTTATGTGTGTGGCTCGTGAATTGTTGAGGCTGTTTTCAGCCAAGTTTGATTTGGTGCTCTGAAAAGTAGAGCAAAAACTGAGAGAAGCAGGCACTAAGCCCTTCGCTTGGAAAGAAGTACTGCTGCAGTGCCACATCTGGTGATGTAGTGGCCATACATCAAAGCTTTCTTTAGCTCTAATATGTTTGTGGGTATTATAAACAACCATGCCAAATGATCCTGAAACAGACTTCATCAGACACTCAGTCTTAGATGGTAATGATTTTTGGTCATGATTAACTTGATGGCTGTTTTTTCTCTCCATGTCTTTATCTCTTCTCAGAGACAGTAGCCTGCATATGTAACTCTGTCAGGGATTGAAGTCCTAAGTAGTTATTAACTTGTTCTTAGTGTGCAACGTCCCTGAATTAAAAGGGTAGATCTATCTTCATCTAATGAACACTTAAAACAAGAGAGTTACCAGGCAGGTTTATAGCTGGCTTTAATTGTGTTCTCCGTGCTCATCAAATAAAAGGTGCCTTACATTACAAGGTCCACAGTCCTTGGTCTGCTGGGATTGACATCCCCAAGAGAGAAGAGAGCTGAAGAATTTTCAGAGGAAAGGACAATTGCATCAAACAGTGTAAAAGGAAAGATGCATTTGAAAAAAATGGTCATGCTGATATCAGATATGTTTCTGCTTCCCTGCCACCCCATTCCCTCTTCTCCATCCTCCCCCTGCATCCCTCCAGTCTTTTATTCTCATGCTATGGCAAACAAACATACTCTCTTGTAATTTAGTGCAGCTTCAGATTGTTTTGATTCATGTTCTTCTGCTTCTGAACCCTATGGTTCAGAGAGTGGCTGTTACGGTGTTCCACATGTAACCTTAGTACACTGTTGTTTAAGCATCAGTAAGGAAGTAAGAGTGTTACTATTTTTTACATTTTATTTTCCTTTTTTGAGTGGAATGGTGATAATAGAGGTGAGGCATGGAAATTAATCACACATTCTGCTTGCAATACCTTTTTAACTGGCGGTAACTGAAACTTTGACACATCTGTGGTGTTTTCAAAGATATTATCTATTGTGTGGAGAAATTTGCAGGCATGTGATGCCTGAAAATACACGCAGTGTAGAAGGGCTCAGATGAGATTTATATACTGCAGACTAGCTACAAAGTTAATTGTGGAGTAGCTCTGATTGGAAAGTGGTTAGGTATCTGAAAGAGAAACAACAATTAAGTTCTTGTGCTTCTCATAATTTACTTAGGTACATAGATGTTAGTGATTTTTTTTTTTTTTTAATTTAATTAATTTTCCTATAAACATTTGATGTTATGATTTAGTCTGTTTTTATATTATAGAGCAAATACCGGATATCTAAAGGACTAAGCTGAATTAATTTGAGTTAAGTAGCTTTGAGATATCTCGAAATGCATTCACTGAAATCCCACGAAGTATGGCCTCAGATTTGAACCATTTATTGTAATCACGTAACAAAATATATCAATAGAAATATAAAACACTTTAAAGTTGCTTTGCTGCCTAGCAGGTAGTGTGCAGTCAGTAAACTTGCTACTAGTCTCATTTCTTGTTCAAAGAAGAAACTACTGAAGAACGTGTGGAGAAATGTTTTGGAGCCTTGATCTGTTTTCTGTATCTCTGCTGTCAAGGAGCAGTCAGCCAGAGGCAAACATTGAGGTGGTGTTAATGGAGGAGAAGGCTGAAATACACTAGGTTGGTATTTGAAATGTGATAACCTGGATTTTCTTTACATTTGTTGACCTCTTTGCTTGCTGCAATGCTGACGTTAGTTTTAATGAAGGTAGCTCTTACACAAGTGTTAGAAATGTCTATAACTAGTGGAATGCCTTATTCAGCGTGCTCTCATTCTTTCCTAGACCTGTTCCTTGCTTTTTTTTTTTTTTTTTTTTATTCTCCTGTCTCTTCCCTTTCCCCCCCTCCTTACTGGAAGTAGTGCAGTGATGGAACAAAGCATGAAAATGAAGTGTAATAATCTAAAAATAAAATAATAGGGCTTACCCTCCCTCTGTTCTATATTCTTTCTCTCCATCCTGAGATCCATCTAGTAGGCCAATCTTCAGCTACAGTGTCCTTAAAGACTATTTGATTGAGGTAGAAGAATTTAGCTTAATTGGAGCTAAGAGTAATGTGGTCATAATAATGATGGAGATGACAGGACCATATCAATTATATGTCCTCAGTATCTTTGGAACCATGACCGAATACTGTGTGACAGAAGTGTATAATTAGGAGTTGCATAATCAGCCTGATGTTTGCTCTTTTATTAATCATGAAAGATAATAGTAACAATTATTAGAAGAAAGCAACATGTCTAGACATTAAAAGCTTGTATTTTCACCATAGACCTGAACCCAACAGCTAATACAGTGCCTATTTACACCTGCCATGAAGGTAGAAGTTAATTTAACATTAGAAGAGTGCAATAACAGGCACGGTAATAAAGCTGTATATTGTATTCTGAGGAGGCATGCAGACTTTAGTTACAGCAAACAATATGTTATAACTTGTTTTTATAGCATTCAGATTATCAAAACTTACTTTGAAAATATGAATATTTAGTAAGTATAATCAACAGAATTCATTTAAAAGAAAAAGGTGAAACTGAGGTCAGTAGTGGGTTTGCCATTCACGGGCTGCCCTTAACTGTTTATTGCTTCACCTTTTCCCAGCAAATCCTGTATTTAAGAAGGATTGTAAGGCCTATGTAATCATTGAGGATTTACTTCCTTTGGTGCCTCAGAACTGCATTTGTCAACAACATTGCTGTTTAATTTTTTTTTTTTTTTTAAACATACATGTCACCTTTGCAAGGTATGGATTGATGCTACCAGGAAGTATTTTTGGGTGCCAACAATTGTAAATTGTTGCTTGGTATTTGAAATTTAGATAGACATCAGTTCAACTCTGGTCTTACGCTGACAGAAGGCACAGGCAGTTCTGCAGGGATCTTAGATAGGACTGATATAAATTGCAATTCTGGCTAATGAGGTCAAGAGTTTTTTTATGTGCTGGTACAAAATCTTCTTAATTCTCAGTTCTGTTTTAAGATATAGAAGAACTCTAAATATTTAATAGTGTGAAGGCTAAGATACCACTTCCTCTGGTGTCAGTGGTGAATAGAGAGCATAATACTCTAAGAAAACTGCCTCATATTTCTTAATGCTTAATGTTCCTGAAGATTACGTGGTGTAGATTGCTAGACAACTAGAATTAATAGTTTATTTAAAGTGCTTGAGAATTTGAGTTTACTTCATGTTGTTACCAGTGTTTGATATAATACAGGTAAAATACCGAAACATTTGTGTGTGTTCATATGCAGCTTTCTTACTTGCATCACCTGTAAGGATGCAGTATTTCTAAGTGTCCTTAGCACAAAAAGGAAAAAAAAAAATGGCAAAGGTGTGAAAGGATAGGAACGTAGAGGATTTTCTGTATAAATGGAAATTTTAATATTAAATTGCTCCATCTAGTGGCAAACTGCTGAAGCTAATTTTTCTTCAGTGATTATTATTCCTTAGCGATTATTATTCTTTTTAAGAATTTCAGATGAAGTTCTTCTGCTTTTCCGTGGGAAGTCCTCTGCCAAGGGAACTTCACATGTGACAAGGTACAAACCTTGATTTTTTTTTCTTCCAGTTAGTTCTACGGAATTTTCCTGTTTACTTCAATGGAAGCAAGTCTTATGTGCCGAAGTATCTGAAGTGCTTTTGAGAACTTTGTCTTAGTACTTTTGGTTTGAACTCTTCTTGGGGCTGAGAGGGCAAACTGGGAAGCTGGATTGCATGAATAATGAATACAATAAAGTTGAAGTCTCTAATTTTTTGACAAAGAATTAAAGTACACAATGAATCATGTACTGAGTACAGTGTGCTGAGATACGTCTTGCATTCTAACATGAAATAAGTTTCTGCTGCAGATTGTTTCCTTCAAAACTTAACTCGTATTGGTATTGCATTTTTCATAATAGTAATGAGCTAATTGAAAGGTTTGTTAATGTCAATATACTTTGAAAGCAGTTGGAATTCTTTTGCCAATCAAGGGGAAAACCCCTGTGTTTCTTAGTCATAGGAAAATGGGAGAAAATTCAAAAGGAAAATGTCCAAGGAAAGGTTCTCTGATGCCTTCTTCCTTTGCAAGCCTTGAAAAAACACATTCTGACAAAACTGAAGGGAGCTCTTGAGGAGGCTTGTGTATTTCCCTCAGCCCACTGCTGTGATCCCTTGTGCAGCTGGCTTTAGAGAGAACTCATGCACTTAAGAATGCAAGATCATTGAACAATGAATCAGTTTCAGGGTGGTTGCATAGTATTGTTTTTGTGTTTCTGAACAGAGTACAAAATGGTGCAGCAAGCAGCTGAAGTCCTGCTGAGAAGCAAAAATATTTAAAATCAAAAAGGAAGAAAATGGAAAAGTACTAACATAGTTTAAAAACAAATATTGCAAGTTTTAGATTATATATATATTATGTCTGTGCTTGAGAATATAACGGATGCACTGAACTTGCTGGCACCCTATGCTTTACTTTTCTCATTCATTTTTCAGTTTTGGTTAATCTTCTACATAATGTATACACCTTTAATTTCCTGGTAGATTAATTCTTACTTCTCATCCAAGTCTGAATATTCCTTTTAGATTAAGAAACAGTTCTCAACACTAGAAGAGTTGCAGTTTATTCCAAGACTGTTCCATTATTCAAGTGAATAATGGAACATAAACTCTGTAGTGCACTTTCCCAGACTTCCTCTCCCCAATTAGTTTGGTCACTTAAAATTGCAGATCACTGTTCCTATCTTCCTTTCCCAGGCAAACGAACCCATTAAATATCACAATTGCATAACTTCCCTACATGCTAACCAAAGTTTCCTTGCAACATTCATTTTAACCTCAGCTGTATACTTTTGGCTGAACTTGAGTCTTTGAAATACAAGGCAACACATCTTGATAATAGTACATGAGCAAGTAATTAACATTGCTGTGAATTGGAATGGCACTTTTCATATTCTGTGTTTCGTACATAGCTGAGGTTTTGGGCAATAAAGCCAATTAGCTGTACCCCATCTCTCCCTTTTTCTAATGACTGACGGATTTGTGGGTACTCTTTCTGAAATGTAATTCCTGCAGGTACTGTGTGTCAGGGTTGCTGAGAATGAGTTACTTCCCTGGTACTGGAATCTACAGTAATACTGATAGAAAACAAAACAAAGCTTTGTCCTTTGTTCCTCCTTCTGTTGGACTAGAGAAACAGACATAGCATCAGTTCAATGATTTAATTTTATTTTTTTAACCTGGCAGTTTTCAAGGTTCAGGGTAGACGGTTGGGTGTTAAAGGGCTTGCATATATAAGAAAAGAAAGTGTGCTGTTTGAATACTTAAATTGTTTGAAATACTTTGAAATACACAAATCAAAGACAGTTTAGTCTGGAGTATTGACTTTTATCAGGTTTGTCACATGAAATTGTTTGATCCCTTTATGTTAACCTTACAGGAATTTGATAAGTATTGCTAACTCAGGTATGTATCCTGTTCACTGAAAATCATTTGATGTACATAATTGCATGTTTTTAGTGTCTTTGAACAACATTTGCATTAGGAAATGACAGTAATATAGAAGGACTTGGAAGGACTTCTCTTCAAACTAGTTGGAAACAAATTGATGCCTTCTTGTACTTTTTGAGATGTGAGGAGTTTCTTGCACTGATTGCTTTGGCAATTTTGAAAGAAGGGTTTTGCGTTAATACTCTCTAGCCATAGGTTATGCCATTGTGTCGGTATAACATTTGAGAATGGTTGTGTATTACCCATCTTGAATCTGTTATCAAGATTCACTTGACAAGGTTTTGTCTTTGTATGCTAGAAACCCAGTTCTTATATTCTCAGAAGGGAATTGTTAGGCAATATTGGACATTAGTGGTAGTAAATGCCATATGGTTCAGCTAACCAACGCTGAAGTTTTCTGTGTTTTGCAGATGGCTCACTTCCATGAAAGAATGTATCAAAGGTTTGGAAGCAGAACATCTGAATCAAAATAAAGCATTCTTACTCTTCAACAGGTGGAATCACATGGTATTGCATTGACATACCTATGTATTCCCATGTAGAAATTCCTAAATTTCTCAGCTCTGTCATGATGATAACCAATAAAAAGGACTGTTCCAGTACAGAGCAGAGAAGTGGCTCCTCACTTGGCTTCTTTAATTTCTTGTGTTTCCATTGCTAATGTGAGCTTCCCACTGTTTTACTGAACTGTTCATGGCATCGTATTTTCTTTAGCAGAGTTGCATCACAACAGTTACTGTCAGACATGTGGGTAGGAGGTGGGTTACAATATGCAAGCTGATTTGAAATAGAAAAGATTAAGGGATTGCAATGGAGGTAAATATCTACTAATGTATTTCACACTGCTTTGCAGGCTTAGTATTATGTTTGTGTGCTAGAGTGTGGAGTTGGCCTGGACATTGTGGATGGCTCCTTGTGGACTGTAGAGAAGTTTTTGAGTACCAATATATGTAGGAAAATTAGCTTTTCTAAGAAATGTTGTAATTCTTAAATATGTGTATATATTTCATTTGAAACTTCAGCTGATTAATAGCTGTAGTGTGAATTTTATTTATTTATTTATTTTGTGGAAACTCATTGAAAGAGGAAATTTGGTGGGCTAAGCATGATGATCATGGAAATATCTGGTTTGGAGAAATGCTTTGAAGAAGCATCAACATCTGAATTGAGTCAATGAAGTGGATAAGCTCTACAAAATATCCAAATCTCTGGGAAAATGTACTGGCCAACTTGCCTGAAAATAAATTACTGTTTATGTTGTTACAAGTGTGTATGTATACACACTAAAGAGGGGGAGAAGATGGGGCTTACAAACAAGAAAATGTTGTCATCAGGGTAGACAGTGGAAACTGCAACAGGAAGAAGGGACATGTTTCTGAAACATACAGGCCGTCTTAGTACCACTTTTCTGGAAAAATTCTACACAGTGCCCCCAAAATGCAGGAGATGGTATTTAACCTTTAATGAAGGCCCCCAAAAAGCCTTTTGTGAGAACCAGGGCAGAGAAATATGTACAGATACAGCTGCATGTGCATCATCAGTATGTCTTCCGCAAACCAAAGTTAAAGTTTTGGAATGAAGGTATTTGAACAATCTTGGAGTCTGGAAGGCTGAAACAGCTGCATCATATGATCTTCCCTATCTGTTAAAAGGTCATTGACTTAAAATACCTCACAAAAATGTGAAAAGGTAGTATAGCAATCCAATAAGGCTAAAGAAAACGCACCTAATTTACTGAGAAGTAGAAATACCTGTGACTTCCCAGTAATGGGATTGTTTCCTAGGGCTGATATGATGCTTTTGCCAGGAAGGATAGAGAGATGATGTTTAACTCATCTTTAGAAGAGACCTATTTCAAACTGTGATACTGTGTTCATTTGCCATAAGACAATAACCGCTTCTTTACATATCCTTCTACACATAGGTCTGCATCATGAGCATCATGTGCACATTCACATTTATTCAGTCTGCTGTTTTTAGATCTGTTAGGCTTGTTTTCCATTTACAAACCTAATTCTGTGGCTCACCCACATCATAATCACCATGTAACTTCCCATCCTCAGAAGATAAGATATGCAATCTTATGACTATTTTCTTCTCTTCCATAAAAGAAGTAACTTTGAAAAGGTCTCAAGGCATTGCTGTTTGTGGTAGCTATAAAAGAACACTCAGATGGTGATTACATAGTAAGGTCTACCACTCACATGAAGATAATGGAAAATGGTGATCTCTGAGGTCTCTAAAAACAGATGCTTTTCTAACTTAGTAAAAACTTGAAGACTTGGCGAAAATGAATGTGATTTAGTTTGCCGAAAACAAATTTGGAAAGGCTGAGAGGGGGAGCTAGGGAAATTACTAGTAGATTTGTTTAACCTATTCTAAGAACCAGAAGAATGTCTGCCTTCATTACTTATTTCAGGTCTCTTGGTCACTTGGAGAACAACATTGTGATAAAATACAATCCAAGTACCTCAGTTGAATCAGTCGTATCATCTTGCATGGTTTCACTCTTTCATCAGATAGCTAATTAAGTATTAAGAGGGATGTAGTGAGCTTGCATATTTCTATAATTCGTGTTTCTTTCTTGTTTTTAGAAAGTGTGGTAGGGAATCAGCTTTTCAGAAGGCTTTGATGACAGCATGCAGGCGAAGGAGACAGCTGGTAGACTGTGGACTTGCCAGTGCAGAATCCTCTATTTGAATCGAATTAATCTTTTTTTTTTTTTTTTTTTTTTTTGGTCTGAGTATACAGAGATCAACTGAACATCATATGTATATTAATTCTAATGTTTTTTTTTTTGAGGCTTGTGCCTATGTATGTGTGATTTAAAGGTGGTGCCATATGGCACCATATGGCATTCTTCTGTGACTGGCCAATCACACAGAGTTCATTGTTTTATCCGTTAAATATTCTTTAAAGTAGGGTTGCGGATAACTTTTTGTTTGTTTTTGAGATTCCTAGATATCTAAAAGCTGTAGAATATTGTATGTCAGAACATGGAATCCTATAAAAAAGAACTAGTCACAATACATCTGCTGATGCTTAGCATTAGAGAATTACTATCCTATAGCAAGTCAATTTTGCCCTAGTAAAATAGCCTGAATGCTCATCAGCTAAAGAAAGTTCATTAACACTGCAAGTGAAGGTCAGTAGAATCAGGTTTGTATTTCTAGAAAGTGTCCTTTTGCAGAATGACTGAAGGAATGAGGTTAGTGGTTTTCTGTTTCACCTTGTGGACAGGGATTAAGGAGATAAGACTTTTCTCTTTATAGTGACTTCTTGCAAGAAAACTAATAGTCTTTACATTTATAAAAAGCTGAACTTCTGGAGGATCAATTAGAAGTATTTTTTTGTTTGTTTGTTTTGTTTTGTTTTTCTGCAGAGAACTTCAGCAAGCAAAGGAAACAAGTAAAAACACTTACATGGAGCTCTGCCTTCTGAGTCCTTGCAGGCGAGTTTTTGCTTCAAGCTAATACAGTGAATTTTGTATAATAGAAAAGGCTGCCAGGTCTATTCTTTTTCCTGGGAAGTTCTTCTCCTCACCTGGAGGTCTTACTGTTTGATTGCGGCAGGCTCATAGTCTTTGCATGGGCTGTAGGCTCTTTGCACTCTGCAGAGTGTCCTTTGCTTGTTACCTGTTACAGTACATGGAAACTTTTTTTTTTTTTAAATATTAATTTTTTAAAAATTTGCCCTGACCAGGTTAATAACTCTCTAAATGAAGAAACAGTCTTCCCATTCCTACAAGAGTAGTCTACCTCATCTAGTTTTTTAAACCATTATTGTGAACACACACACACGCATGCAGAATACCGTTGTATTTTTAATACCTTTCTACTCTTAGCAGGAGGTCTGAGCCCTCAATTCTTTTTAACGTTGACTTACAAAAATGACACTAAATCCATGAACTAAGTGAAACAAACTTCCTTAATCAACTCACTAAAGCAGAAAGATAGATGGAACCTGCATTTCAAAATTAGCTCCAGAGACAGTAGAAAGCACTCAGTGGAGGCTTCTGTTAATTTAAAATATTGAGCTAGCAGTCTTGGCTACTCTTTCCCTCCATAGGATGGGGAATACAAGCTTTCTCACTCCTGTTTTAGCCACACATTGTATAACTGATGACTGAATACGTAGATGCAAGGATAAGGAGGTAGCTGAATTACTATGCTCATTTCATCATCTTTTTAAGTATCAAGATTTCAGAAATGGTGCCAATTAGAATAAATTGTAACTGCAGTTTTGGCATTCATATTAATTAAATTTTGCAAATGAATTGGATTCTTTAAAATGACTTTCATACAATGGTTCTAATTCTGCTGGTTTTATTTGGGCAGAAGTCCTACTGAAATCCCCATAAGAAATCTAGGATCAGCGTTTAGTATTTGCCTCAGTTCAGTAATTGTTTTCTTTTATGTGACTTTTTAGAGCACTCTGACAAGGAAGGAATGAACAGCTTATCTTATCAAGATTTATAGTCAATAGCTTCTGTAGTCTTGTGAAGAAGATGTCTGCTGTGCAAATAGCAAGGTTAAAGTGATTGTGCATGAAGTAAATACAAACTTGAGCTAGTATTTCATCCTGAAAACTAGTCTGAACAATACTTAGATAACTTCGCTAATGGAAGCCCTTTCATAATCTTGACCTATATATATACAGTTTTGTCAAATCCAAGGTCAGATAGAATTTTAAAAAATAAATTTTATTTGAACTTCTGTAACCAAGATTTCACATTTCTGAACATTCTCTTTAATACAAAAACATTTTTGTTTGTTTTAAGTTTTATATAGGTCTCAGTGTTTGATCAGTAGTAATAAAAAAGAAAATACCTATTTGTTTAGGAAATGTCTTCCAGACCATTACAGCTGCAGACAAAAGGAGTTCATTTCAAATTGATTAATGTACTGTAAGTATCTGAAATTGCTTGGTCCTGTAACTTTGTTGCTTTCTCATCAGTCTGAAAAATCAAATGAAGCATCTCTGAAGATTCTTGATTGATGCTGTCAGCTTTGTACTGATATTACAATGTATTTCAGGAGATGTTCGAAGTGGAGCAATAATTTTCAAGCATCCCATAGTAAAGTTTTTCTATCAGATTATACCAAGTCCATTGCCAAAGAGCTATGCATTTTTGTTTTGCGTTTGTGGGTGGGAGATTTCATATATGGATCTTTATAAGTATGCATGAGAGAATGATGTATTGGTGATGTTGTCTACTTTTACTGTGCCATGTCTAAGTGCATTTTTTCCCATAAACCATACTGCCTATTTCTCTTATTATCTATAAACTCAGATTAATTTATTTTCTTGGAAGCCATGTGTTACTTGGTTTCATTTCATAATGTATGTACAAATTTTCCAAATGTTGCTAAAGAATGCTTCAGGCCCAGATCCAGTAATTCATTGGTGGGAAAGTTAAAAGTACAGGAAACTGTAACAAAGAAAAATACTTTCCACCTGAAAATGGAACTTTGACAAGATAGTATTGTTAATTCCTATATTTATTTTTTCTCAGCTTGGTAAGAAAGTAAGAATTATCTTAAAATACCAAGTCTACAAAGTCATGTGTTGATATGGTTTGGCTAAAACTAGATCATGCACTTAAGCTGCGTGAAACTGTGTAAAAATCTTACTGCTGATTTGATTAATTTATGAAGGCATCCAGTGGACAAATAACTCTTAGTCAACAAGAAAATACAGCACGAGGAGCACAGCCTTCTGTATCCTTAGGCTGTCCATACAAACTCCGCAGGAGATCTTGGGCTGCGATAGAGGTGGAAATACGCAAGAACTCTCAAATTCTCTCAGGAACCCCCTCCAGTCCACAGCAGAATGGCTGGCTGCTAGCCATGCTGTGACTGGCTGCTGGCCAGCTCCAGTACTCTGTGACCCCTTCTAACACAGCTTACGGAGCATGAAGGATGAGCTAATGGTGTTTCAAGCAGCATTAGTGAATCAAATTTAAAATATGGATTCTCACCCACAGTGGTGTGGGAAGATTCATGGCTTTAAGGAAAAGGAGCCAGGGAAGAGAAAACACCTCCTAGATTTAGACTACGTGTAGGGGAATAGAAGGTACTCTTTCTCTTCCTAAAACCCCTGTATGCAACATTGTTGGTTTATTTTCTTGCCACAACAGAAAAAATAAGAGTTTGTTAGCATAGTGTATTGCCATGTTTTCTGTAGGATATCTTGTATGTGCACTCTGAAAACTGCCTAAAATATCATTATCTGTGTTCTTCTGTGTTATCCTTCCTCTAAAATACAATGGAATATCCTGAACTAGGAAAGAAAACAAAAACAAAAACAAAAACAAAAAAACACTTTCAAGTTGCCATTTAATTTCCATTGACTTTAATAGGGTTAAAATGATTGTAAATTCTAATAAATGTAAATATTCTCATTTAGAAGGTGCTCAGGTTATTTTGAAATACTAGTTTTGAAAGTGGAATTCTGATTTGCTAAATACATTTTGTAAAATGTATTTTGCCATCTCTTGAGATTAAAACAATTTTGTCTTGAAAATACAAAAGTGGAGCACAAACACAGTGAAAGTAGTCTCAGGATCACTGTGATGGAGCTAGGGAAAGTTCATTAAATAAGGACCCCTAACAATAGTTATTTGCCAAAATTATTTATTTTAAGTAGCTGAACCAGTAACAGAAGTGAGTGTTCTTTTACAGTATAAGGTGGCTAAATTGTGTTCCACTTGGTCTCCATTTTCTTGCTTATTGCTGCAGTCAAATAGGCAAAGCAGTAGCATAATCAAGTCTTTATTGTGTTGGTGTAATTTGCATGTATTCTTTATTGTTTCACAGCCATCACAAATAGTTATGAAATGAATAACACTCATTTTCATGCTGGATGGATGATTAAAGATTTCTCCATGATATTTTGGGGTTTCTGTGACAAGAAAATTTCCAAAGTCACTCTTTAATTTTGTCTGTTATGTAGCAAAGTATATATATAAAGTATATACATAATATATGTATATAATAAGTAATAATATATATTTATTATATATATAATAAGTAATATATAATATATAAAATAAGTAATATATAATATATAATATTATATAATAGTAATAGTATTATATATATAATATGTATAGTAATATATATAAAAATAAGTAATAAATAATATATATAAAGTGTGTGTATATATATATATATATATATATATTAACTCCAGTATGTGCAGGCTGATTCTTTATTGCCTAGGTGACTGAACAAAACACAACCCCTTAAAGGGCTTTTGTATCACAAAAGCTATCAATAAGGCTGTATCCTAAACACCTTCATTCCTATGAGCATTACATGCACAAAACTATAATTACTTTTTACGAGCAGTGCCATTGTTTTCAACTTGACTACATTTACAGGGATGTACTCTGTCAGCTTGGCCCAGCGGGGCCTACTAAAGCTCTGTTAATATAAAAGGAAGAAACATTTGCTGTATTCACTGCAAGTTCAACTGGGCTTACAGTAAGCACTGATTAAGTTCCACCATGCTGTTTGAAAACTCATTCTTCACAGAGAATGGCATAATCAGTAAAAATGTATGTCTTCAGAGTTGGAAATGATGATGCTTTGCTTAATAAGGTTGCTACTGGCAAGAAGACCTTGGATGGGTCTTAGTGTGATCCTATTCTGAAGTTTATCAAGAGCTTCTCCACTGCCATGTGCTAATTGCAGATCAGTTTGCAGCTGTGTGAATGTGTTTTGTAATGCAGTACCCCCACAACTCCCTCAGGTACTCAACTCCTTTCTGTCTGTGTGGCTAGATGTTTGAAACCCAGCTAATAGCTTGTGAGAGTTCAGAAAATGTCTGCCTTCGGTTACAGGTGCTGTTATCTTATGGATTATAATAATGATCAGTAATTTTCAGTGGTCAAGTACTTGGAATTCTTCACTCAGTCTTCATTTATGGAACATTAAGTTTAGCTAAGGCTGGTATTATTATTATTTTCCCATACTGTTTGTTACTGTTTTTCTTCCAGTGCCTAGTCAGAATGCATTTAATTTTCTAGGATAAGTGAATTTACTTGATCTAAAATGGTCTTCTTTTTTCTTTTTATTTAGGCCAGGAAATGATTTGCATGGCATTGTATCATTTCCCTGTTACATTTTTATTGTGCAAAGTGACATGCTGGGACTGTGCTTGTGTTTTGTAGCATTTGCCTTTGGTTAGCACTGTGTCAATGCAAAACTTTAAGAACAGTAACATACTTGCTGGCTTTGGGAAAGGGTAAAGGCTGGAAGCTTGGCTATACATCGCTTATTTATAAAGTTATAACGTTAGTCTCAAATACAGTTTATATTAGCACCTCTATCAGCAGAGAACCACCTTCTCCCAGGAAGTACATCTTCTGGACTTCCTGAGTAATGAAATATCTCCCTTAAGAAAACATAATAAGTATTGCCTCTAAAGTCAGTGAGCTTTGCCACCTCTGTGTCCTTGCTGAAAAGCCGCGTGCTTCTGGCCCTTTAATTGGATGTGAGGAGTTCCTGCACTCAGACAGCAGGAGAGAGATTATGGCAGGGGCTAGTCAGTGTTATGAGAAACACATAATGAGCAATACAGCCTGCAGAATTCTGGAAAGGATAAAGGGGAGACACTTAAAGACAGTTTTTTTTTCAAAGTGGTCTCATTAGCCTGTGAACCAGGGTTAAAAGATAAGAGATTTCTTGATCATAGACTGGAGCCTGCTTCTTGTGTTTATTGGAAGCTTGTTTTTCTGAAGGTTAGAAAGCTTATTTTCAAGGAGCTAGATAGCTGTAGTAACCTGCCCTGCCTTGATTTTGTATCATTATTGCTTGCAGACTATGCACTAATTCTGAAATGGTAGTTTCATAGGACAGTAACTGAGAATAACTGAAGAATAACTTTTGACTCCAGAATCCTTACATAAGTAATCCTCTGAAATCAAATTGTTTTCATAATTTGGGAGGTAGTGCTACCCAAACTTGATATGGAAACCTGTCTTTCCCAGTAGCTTTCCTCTCTTGACTTTTAAGATTAAATGCAAAGTTGATAGGGACACAACTCCTGCGTAACAATTTATACTTTCCCTATTGAAAGTGTGTTTTGGAACAAGTTCTTTCATAAATTTTTATATTCTATATCCTTATAGATATAGAATATAATTTTGTGAAATTCCCTCATTAATTGGAAAAGACTTTTGTTCCACAAAAGAGGAAGTGTGGGGGTATGCAAGGGTGGGCGGGAAGGGTGCACAATAGTTCCTACCGCAGCACAGACTATGCAGGAACAGAGCTATCAGCAAAGTGGAAAATAGGAATCAGCTTTGTTTCTAAGGAAAACAACTCCCAGGAGGAAGCAAAAGTCCATATGTAACGCCATAACTGCTGATGTGCTGTTCAGCTTTGCTTCCCACAGCACAATGAAAGTTGACTGTATTTTGTTTCTTAAAGTGGCACCCATGAAATTATGGAAATTATGCTATATAAAGTTTAATACAGGACATCTTCAAATATAATGAGTCTCATGCTGCAATGTGTTTTCTTCCGTGTTGCTCTTCCTTTGTCTGCAGAGGGGTAGACAGCAGCATATAAATAAAATCTCTTATGTGGAATGAAGAAGTATCATAGCATTGTCTTAACTAGACCTCCAGCCCAACACAGTCAGCTGAACCTATGACATTCCAGGGAGAGAATTATCAGCACTGAAGAGTTTACAGTTTCTGTAGGCAAATTTCAATGTTTAACCAGCTTTACCTCAATGCCTCATTACCCTTATCTAACCCATGCTGATAGACCTGTGTTTGTCTTGCTTGTTGATTGTCCAAGGTATATGTGCTTAGGAAGGGTCCAACACTTTGAACCCTGGGTCCTTTCAGCCAGTTACAAGGTGTCGATGCACTCATCTTATCTGCATTAAAGAGGCAGGAATAAATGTTCTATTCTTGCAGAGCCTGCTGAGTGGATGTGTGATGAAACTGTCTCTGACTTCTTTCAACTGAGGGAACTTCAGGAGTGAGGTGGAGGTGCTGGCACCTGGGAGCTGCCTGTGACACGTGGTCAGAGAAGCCAGGCATTAATCCCAAGCCCCTCAGTTGCCTTTCCCAGTAACCGTAATTGCATAGAACACACTACAGGAAAGTGGTCATTGGAAACCTGGGGGCTGAGGGAGGGACTGCTGACTGCCTGCTTCTGGTTCTGTATCTCAGAACCAGCAGTGAGCTGGCTGGTTGGCCAGGTACTTCAGTGCTTTCAAGTCAAAAGTCCTCAGAATAAGTCTGCTCCTATTGTATCTTGAGTGGCTTAAAAATCATATAGTATCATGCACCCGCCTTTTGATTTCATTGCCTTTAGGGAGTGTTTGACTCAGGTTTTTAAACTGAACTTGACATTCTATAAAATGTGGAAAGAGACTTTATTTAACTGAAACAAAGCTTTTGCCACTGTAAATACCCTAAATGTAGTATCTTAAGTTAAAACAGTTGCATTGATAAATAATAGTTCAGGTTATAGTTATGCTACTGCTGTCACTTGTAACAACTAGGAAAGTGGAGGTAACAGGAGGCATGATCTCTGTCTGTTTTATGCCATTAGAGGTTTTGTGTACATGAAGTTATACTGGCAAAACTGTTGTTGCTGTAATCTGTTCTTTGGATTCTGACTTTGTTGTATTGGTACAATGCACAACACTGGTTCATGCAAAATAGAAGGAGTTCGGGGGTATCCCTGTATTGCTGTGGCTATCGCATAAATGAATGGCAGGCACTTCTCTGTACAAGATTCTAATGCTTGTTTACTTGTATTGCTACAATTTAACAATGAATTTTGAGGCCTTTTAATACAGGGTACTGGAGAAATTTCGAGTTAGCACAGAATATTAGGGTTTTTCTGTTATAGTTCTCCTCAGGAGGTTTCTTTCACATCAGCTCATATAGGGTTATGTCAGAAGTGCAGCCATGTAAAAAATGTCAGTTGAACGCCCCCTAGCTGAAATAATTTTCAGAACATCAATAACGTAAAGGTTTCCAGAGTGCTTTAACATACAGCTGAGATGAATCCCACATTTAGAGTTTCGTGTTTGTTGGTTTCGACTGAGCCAAGCAGTTACTCTAAGGATGTATGTATTTGTATTTTCATATACTGATCGTTTTAGAAAATGATCTTACATTGGGGAAGCAATCTTGAGTAGGCTCTGCAATGGGAGTTTCTAAGATCATTGAAGAAGTGAAACTTTGCTAGAAAGCAGATTATAGGATCCTTAAAATGGCTATACACTCTTTCCTTTGCAATGCTGACATCGCTGCTTATGCATTATAGAATGATGTGCTCAAGGCTGGAGAAGTATTATCATGCTTAGATTAGCATGGTAGTTGTAAAAATCAAGCTAATGATGATTAGAGACTATTTTTGCTGACATTATTGAGTGAGTTTTTGTTGTTTCAGTGCTTTCTGTACACGAGTGCACATGAAAAGGTGGACTGCCGTCACAAACTGTCTTTATATTATATCCTCTCATTTCTCCAAGCAGAATTCAAAGAGCTGAGCAGGAGTAATTGATAGTATACTACATAAAGTGCTGTCTTTTTGTTCATAACAGCATTATAGAAGGTACATTGTAGAGTACCTGAAAGTACAGGATAGTAGTTCATTTGCAATCGCACCTACATCACATTTTAATTGTTTAAAGTTTTATTTATAACAAGTACAGATCTATATTTACAAATACCAGCAAGACTAAAATGTTCTCTAAAATTTGATCTTTAAACTTACTTTTGAATAGTTTTTCCTGAAATGTGATCAGCACGTACTCTATTGGTAGAACTACAAAGAAAAACTACTACAATCATTATAAATTCTCTCCACTTTCTTAAAGGATTTTTTTTCAGTGTTAATTATTTTTTTCTAATTTAGGAAAGGAGAAAATTACATTTTCCTCTCCTCTGTCTTAATTTCTTTCACTGGATGGGAACCACATGAAAACAGATTGCTAAATTTTAAGGATTTAGTACTTTTTTCAGGTCTTCTACTTTTTGCTTCATACTTTAAAGTAGCTATCTAAGGCATGCTATATGAAAATCACCAACAGGTACACTGGTATCTGTATTTTTTGCATATATGAAGAAGCGCTGGCTGCAGATACACTATTTTCAGCTAAGAAACTTACTTGCTGCTAAAAAACTTGGGAAGATAATTAGTCTTGAAAAAATCAAGAAAAAGATTTTAGTTAGAAGTTAGGTTGTGTCTGTGAGGTATCCAAGGTTATCTAAGTCTTGCAAGTGTTGGATATGCCAAACTAGAATGATTATTATTTTCAGACTTAAAGAATTACCTACCTACACCAAAATAAAACAATTAATCACACAAACTCTAAATTGCTGTATCAACATTTCTGAGCCATTATTAACTAGCACCAATACCACCTACTAATTGGTTACTGAGTTCCAACTTTGATGCAGTAGCTGTTGTGTGTCAAAGCAGCAAACCATAATAAAGCAACAGAGGAAATTAAAATTCAAACTCTCTTAGTTTATCACACGTTGCAGTCTTTTTTTTTTTTTAAAGACTTTTGCAGTCTTTTATTCTGCCATGTTTACCTAAATAGGTGTCTATAATCATGAAGGTTCAGTGAGAGAAATGGATTCTACACTCAGATACCTAAAGTCATACCAGAGTTTGAGGAGTGCTCAGCAATGCGTCAGGGTTTTGGCTTATCCCTGCAATTGGTACTTTTACCACAAAGAGCTGCACTTGCATCCCAGTTCTTCCAAAGGTCTAGTTTTATCCTGCTCTGTAACAAAATACCAATTTGATGTCCTTCTATTACAGGAAATACAGAATGCTTCTACTACAAGTGGATGGAATATTTAATACTAGTTAGTGACATTTTGTTGCCATTAGAATATAATATACCAGTAGGAAGAGCTATTTGTTGCCTGTGCAATGTTGTACTAATTCATTCTCTATAGGTCCTCATTTATAATGGAAAATTACAGCCATGAAATTTACAGGATCCTGTCAGGTTTCTCTTTTCTCTTTTATGCTACAGAAATTCTTAGTCTCAAGTAGCAGGAGCAATCTTTTCTTTCTCCCTGTTTTCAAATAAATGTTCCACAGTTGTAGGTGAAGGACTACAGGCATTGGAAAAACAGCATCACGTCTGGTAATGAAGTCATAACATCTTTAACCATGGTGAAAGTTTTTTGCTCTGTAAAGCCATGCATGCTTAATACCATGCTGGTTGTTCATTTTAAGAACAGTGTTCACAGCTCTCTAAGCTCTGTGCTTTACTATCTGGTTTTACTTTGCACAAATATATATATATAACAATATAGCTATAACAAAATAGCCTCAGGCTCTAAACAGGTTCATTGTTATTTACTAACAATGCTGAGCCATGTTGGTAGATGCACATTGTGTGTGTGTTTTTGTTTTTTAAATACTTATGTGACAGATAGAGGAGAAAGAACCAAGGCCAAGAATTAGTTATTACAAGGAGTGCCAGTGTGTTATTTTATGAAAGGTTTCAGGAACTGGGGCATTTGTATTCTTCTGCAGAATATTTTGTGAAATGAGAGGATGGGGAAGAAAAATGAGAAAAATTAGAAAAAGTCAAAACTCATGGTGTTTCACATTATTTTCCTGCAGAAAGCAAGAAAATTGGCCATGATTATTTACTGTTGACATAGTATACCAGGAATCAACAGCTATTAAAATTCGATGCAAATCTAACTCAGCTCTTCAAATGTGAACAGTAGTTGCATGGTGATACAAGGACAAGGTTAAATGTTATCTGTAGTACTTTGTGCTAGAGTATGTCTGTTCTCTTATGGAACCGCTTAGTCTCAAATATGGGCTGAAGAGGAAAGGATGTGGCGTGTCTTACAAAACACAATGAAATGAGAGTTTTGTGTGTGTAAAGTAGCTGCTCTTTGGTTATTATCTTGAACCAAACAGCAATACTGTGGTAACCACAGAGTCATGTTTCCATGGCACATCTTTTGGGTCTTCCCCTAGTTGCAATGCTCTATATTTCTAATAGGAAATAATGGAGAGAAGTTTCCATAGATTTGAAGAAAGTTATTTTTTTTGACTGGCGAGCATGAATGGCTGATAGCGTATCAATGTCAGGTCAGACCTTCACAGGCAAAGTGCAAGGTGTATGTGCGTGCAACATCACTAAAGCTGGTGGAGGTGGTCCTATTTGTATGTAGTACTTTGAGATTTTACTGCTCCTGGAGCTCCGTTCTGTTCCTTGTGCTGTAGATACCACCCAGGAGATGGAGGTACCAGAATGAGATATGTGAGTTTGTATTTCTACTTGCCTAGTGTCCATGCTGATGGATCAAGGCAAACACAGTTTCATTGTTGGTGAAATTAAAATGTCAGATTGGAGTGTGAGGGAGGTGTGGATTTTTACCTTTCTGCTGTCCCTGCTTAAGGAGATGACCTTTGGTGGAGATAGGATAAGGTCTGTTTACGGCCAGCAGCAGTAATTTGCTCTAATAATTTTGCCAAACCTTCCTTATGCAAGCTCCAAGTTTGAATTGTGCTTTTTCAGTATTAATGGATCTTCTACACATCTTTTCAAAATTAACAAGAGCAAATAATACTTTTACAATACTGTTATAATTCTTAAGAAACAAATCTTTAGGAACCCCCTGGATTTTAATAATTACTGGGTCACCTGACCTTGGATTTTATATCTAAAACTTCTTGAAATTTGACTCTCTCTAGTTACCACTTTAAGTGAGAGACAGATCATCATATCTTGTCTATTTAGCAAGTCTGTTTTTTTGAAAGCTGCTTGGGATTTGACCTTATGTAAATGCTTTTTAAATTACTGAGAATCATTTCACAAATCTAATTAGCATGTGATAAAATCATTTCAACTCACCTCATTTGACACTAGCATTAAAGTAATCCTTGAAGTTTTATTTGTCTATTGTTATAGATTACTGGATTTAATTTTCATGTGAAGAGAGCTTCAAAAAGAGAATCATCCTAAATAGAAATTAAAATCCAGTGCATCATACTTGCAGTACATACCAGTATTTGTCTTGGCCAGCAAATTGTCATGTGTCTTCTGAGTAAAAGTAAGCCTTACTCTGAAGGGAGAGAGAAAAAAAAAAGTGCTATGTTTGTAGGAGATGCTGTTTAATCAGCTAGACCAGTTAATAACTCTTGCTGCCTTTTTTTATTTGTCAAGGGCTCAATATTTTTTCAATATGAGGTCTGCTTCAGTGTTCTTTAAATGGCAGTTTATAATTAATGGTACTTGAGTGTATCTCTTATTTCAAAAATTCATACAACATTCTTGGTTACAATTTATACATGATTTCAAAGTATAATTAACGTTCAGCTTTACAAGATATATGCAAACAGATATGCAAATTTGGAAATAAATATGCAAACATATAAAATGTTGTTGAATTAAGTAGTCCTTAACATTTTTAATGAAATCAATATTTTATTCATATTTTGCACACAATTTTGAGTACTTAGTGATTTGATAGTTCTCAAACTTCTGTGGACCATGTCTGAAGATTAATTCTCCAATGGCTCATCTTGTCTTCAAGTCTCCTGAACCTCAAATTTTCCTAATGGAAAACAGGAACTAATCCAACCCCTTCTAAATTATTGAGATCCTTCTCAGTTATGCTGGTTGTGTATTTGAGATAGTAACTTTAGCACGTTACTGAAGCAGTTGAAAATAATCTTTATAAAGATTTTCATCTTGAATCAAATTAAAGATCTATGTAGCCCAGTGTTCCAACAGTAGCCAAAAACATAAACAGCTAAAGAAAATTATGAAAATACACCTCAAATGCATCACCTGAATGTTTATCTAGCCTACAGCCATTTGTGAGTCAAGAAATTTCAATGGTGATTTCTATGTAGTTATTCTCCATGGGATTCTTTTACATATTTGCTGTCACTAATTCTCCATTCAGCCACAGGCCTCCATTTTCCTTATTTAATCTCTTCCTACTACAGCAATGTGTCTGCTTGCATGCTGCCATGTTGCCCTTACAGCAGATATCAGGAAGATTAGGCACCAAGCAAGGAGTAAGAGCCAGACAAGCAGTGATAGTCTCTGGAACAGCCTGGCTGTGAGCCCCTGGCAAGCAACAAACCTCCATAGGTAGCAAAATAACTCAGCCCTGGGGGGAGCTTTTTCCTTTACAGGGTAGAGAGTTTCCTGTTATATGACTCGTGACTTCCATTTGGTGCTGATTCATAGTTCCGGCCAGCTCTGATACTTCCCTACACAGAGCTTTTACTCCCCTCATCTGCTTTCACCTTTCTTATCAGGAAACTGAATCTATTCTGCAGTTGTAGATGTGTGGGTGGACAGAGCCTTCCTCCTGTTACCTGAAGTCACAAACTTCTGGCCTTCACTGTCTTGGGAGTTTCCATTAGCCACTTGAATGAGCAAAGCCTTTGGCTGCCCTTCCTTCAAGGCTGTTAAGAGTTCAAGCTCTTGACTCAGCAGGGTCTTTCTAAGATCCCATTAGTCTAGTTTTCATCTTCTCTGTTGCTGCGCAGACTGCGCCCCTCTTGCAGCTTGTTTGCTTGGCTACACAACACAACCAGAGCACACCTCCTGCAGGTAAGGCCACTGCCTCCACCTGCCCCAGTCCCAGGGAGAGGCCCCAGGCTCTCCATGCAGCCCCAGACCGGGGAAACAGCATCCTCCCTCAGGAGCCTGTCTGTGTAGAGAGCTCTGATGCGCTCTTATGGAAACAGCTACGTACCTTACTACTCTGAGACAGTGATGGCTTTTGGACTATTCAGTCTTCCCTCATCCTTGCCACCACCCCCAATCTTGTGACTCCGTGGCTTGGTATTTTCTCTCTCTGGATGCAGGAGGATATTTTCACTGCTGGTAGCCCTTCCTTGTGTAATCTTATCAGTAAATTTCCCATGTGATTACTGTCCCTGAATGCTTACTATCCGTCAGCTTTGTTTGCCCACAAACTTTATCCCTACCAAGGAAATGTTATCTCAGAAGGCAATGCAGTTAAGATACCCAGACAATCAAGGTATACAGATGTATGGAATTTTGTATTTAACTGGTAAGAGAGAAAGGGATCCTGAGAGAAAATCAGGGTTCTGGCTGTAGTTGCTAGTAAATAAATGGGTATTAGTACTGTGAGACTGATAGGTGCTTCACTGTTGTTAACAGGTATATACGTTATGATAATGTAAAATGGATTGAGCTAGGAGGCCAAAAAATACTGATCCTTCAAAACTTCAGACTATGCTCCTTATAGTGTTATATAATGCAAGCTGCGGAGGGGCACAGAGAGCTGTTGAAGGGTTTGGTGTCAGAAAGGCCAAAGGCTGAGGTAGTAGGCAGTGTGTAGAGGCAGGTTTCTCATCTGTGTCTGTTGCCATCCAAAGCATGCTTTAGGGTTGTATATTTTTGAAATACTGAAAGAATATCACAGAACTTCTGCATCGCAGAAAATAGTGGAATCTAACAGTTTCTCCAGGCACTTAGCTAGCAAAGCCTTCTCCATCTAGATCTTCTCTGCCCTGTATAAGACAGGGTGGCTTGAATGAGCATTGACTTAAATTGAAAGAATTTGAGTATCTCAACATACAAAAGTGAAGTGGATGACTGTGATGCAGAAAATTGTGTTCGAGTCACAATGTGCCATACAAGGCAGGAGGCACACCAGACTTGACTGCAATCTCAGAATCTGAACCAGTGTTAAGCTATTTACAGCACTTCAAGTAGTACAGATCCTGCAGGATGACTATCAGCCATAGAGTAAATGCGGTTTGATTTTTGGTTTGCAGGGTTACTAATCAAAATAGCATGTCTAGGCTTTAAGTCAATTAGGGATACTACATAAACTTCTTACACATGTGAAGTGCTGTGCTGATTTTGATGTTGTTAATTATTTAGGATTTGCTCACGTTAGTAAAGTTTGTAGGATTGGTCCCTTATGTTTTTTTCAATAAAACCTAGAATATAATTCATTTAGTTTACATCAGTGCACAAGTAATCAAAATTGTAATTATATCTCTAAAGAAACATCACTTAAAAATAGACATATGAATGCTGTTTTGATCATTGCAAACTGCTATTTGAAGTGCAGTGTTTTGCTTATGAGATGTAGAAAAATGTATCTGCCCTTGCAGGTGTGTAGTCAAAATGCCATTTCAGGGCAAATGGTGCAATAGTATTTTCTGAGATATATTTATTTATTACTATAGGTAGAGTGAGTGAAAACCATACAGCTGCTTTCCTGTACATCTGTGGTAGTTTCAACATTTTTAGCTTGTTATTGACTGAAATGAAGACCTGCTGGGGACCTGCTGTACTTAGCAAAACAGTTTTCAGAGCTGTGCAACACCCTCTGCCTTCATGCCAAATAACCTTGGTCTTTAAAAAGGGCTGTGTGTATGCAGTCGCTCGGTTCCATATGCCTTTTATTCTCCCAGCATATTTCAGGGCTGGTTTCTTGCGATGTTTTATTTCCATGGGCTGGATTTCATTTCAACTGATTACCCAGTCCCCTCTTCATTCTATTGTAATTATTTTTTGAATTCTCTCAAATTCTCCAATGAATTTATGACAGTCTGAAAATTAACAACGGCCCCTTAATTGCACAGGGCTATGTGATTCACAGAGTTCTTGACTGATATTTTTTTCCCCTCACTTCCAGCCAGGCAATCCTGTGTGCTTTTCAAACCAGTGTAGAGGTGGTAAAGTTGCGTATACATTGAAACTTTTTCTTCCTGGCACTCCATCACTTGGAAAGCGATCTGAGGCTTTTCCATAGGCTGATGTATTGGCAGTAACTTATAAAACCCCCAAAATATGGAAACATGATTTTTGATTATGCTATAAATTGGGATTATTTCCTTCAGGCAGGCGGAAGGACATGCCAGCTGGACTTTATATTTTGGCTGTTAGAAAGTTTTAGGAGCCAAAATTATAATTAGCTCACTCATATTGAAATATGTTCTCTCTAGCTATATTATTTTTTTGCCAGAGCCTGATACAATTCCTGAAAGATGCATTTCCCCTCAGCACAGGAAATATGCATCATATTGTTGGTGTTAAGCAACCACCTGTGCAGTGGCTGTTGCAGTGCTTGCAGCAGGAGGCGGCACACCTGCTGCCTGGCACCACACACGTGTGTCTGTGCTGCAGGCTGTGGTGGTTCCGCTCGAGTGGGCAGCCGAGCTCCACCACAGCCGCTCTCTCACTCCCCCTCCTCAAAGAGGAATGGGGAGAAAATACGATGAAAAGGGCTCAAAGGACAAGGAGATCATGCAGTAATTATTGTAACGGGCAAAACAGACTCGGCATAGGGAGACAGTAAGATTTATTGCTTATTACTAACAAGCTAGAGAATTGAGAAACAAAAAAAACAAAAGCACCTTCCCCCCCCCCCCCCCCACCTCCTTCCCCCGAGTGGCGCAGGGGAATGGGGGTTATGGTCAGTCTACAGCGCTTCTTCTCTCCACTCCTTCTTGGTCACTCTCGTCCCCTGTGCTGTGGGGTCCCTCCCATGGGATGCAGCCCTTGATGAACTGATCCGGCATGGGCTTCCCAGAGGCAGCAGCTCTTCCAGAACTGCTCCAGATATGGGTCCGTACCATGGGGTCCATCCCTCAGGAGCAACCTGCGTCCCCCATAGGCAGCAGCTCCTGCCAGGTCACCTGCTTCTGTGTGGTCTCCTCTCCACGGGCTACAGGTCCGGCCCGGAATCTGCTCCAGCAGGGGTCTTCCACAGGTGGCAGCCTCCGTCGGTGCAGGGCCACCTGTTCCACCGTGGTCTCCTCCACGGGCTGCAGCGTGGAACCCTGCTCCACCATGGTACTCCATGGGCTGCAGGGGGACATCCTGCTTCAACATGGTCCTCACCACAGGCCGCAGGGGACTTCTGCTCCGGCGCCTGGAGCACCTCTCCCCCTCCTTCTTCACTGACCTTGGCGTCTGCAAGGCTGTTCCTTACTCATCTCACTGTCCCAGCTGCTGTGTGGTGCAGTGTTTTTTTCCCTGTCTTAAATATGCTCTCACAGAGGCGCAAAACAACATCGCTTATTGGCTCGGCTCTGGTCAGCAGTGGGGCCCTTGCCAAACATGGGGCAGCTTCTAGATCCTTCTCACAGAAACCACCCCTATGGCCCCCTGCTACCAAAACCTTGCCATGAAAACCCACTACACAGGCACTGCTGTAGAGGCCACGGACTGGCTGTTTGACTGCTCAGTGCACTCACTGCAGGGATGTTCGCTAGGCAAATGGGGTGTCAATTGCTCAGAATTACGGGAAATACTTCTAAACATGAGACTGGAAGAAAAGCAGGGCTAGTTCATCAGCAAATCATCAGTGCAAGAAAGTTGCTTGTATTTCAGGAGCCCCTAGTTTCATGTGTTGTAAAGTTGTGCTGAGGAGTTGCAGCTGAGATCCGGGTGCCACCTACACAAAGTGGCTGTTGCACACTGTAAGTGGGAGGTGGGAATGAAGGACTGGTAGGCACAGCTGAAAGAACCTTTATCTATGGACTTTGGCAGGAAACATGGACTACAGCACAGGATGCAGAAATCTGCCAGAGTGCCTCAGCTGAGTGTTTAATGGGGTGACTGAAGTCTCATTGGGACAGTTGAGCGAGCCGCTAAAGCCATCTGTGGGTGTTTTCACTCACACCCATCTGTCATTCTTCTTATTTAGCATTGGCCATGACAACTGATCCATATTTCGAGGTAAGAATGAAGGAAACTGAGGCAGAGACAAGTAGTAACTCGGTCAGATTCCGTAACAGGTCAGACACAGCACTGCAAACTGAATCCAGATTCTCGTACTTCACAAACCAGTGCCAGCCATCCAACAGTTACATTAACTTGACTTGAGAATGTAACTAACATTTTTTTCCCCACTCTTTGGAATATATATTTGCAAGCTGGATGTTTCGTTGTGTTAAAGGTGATGATATGGCCTCTTTAAATAGTTCTCAGATTTTGTGTTCAGATGTTTACATGTACTTATTTTTTCTGTCTTTGTTGTGGCTGGTCACCAGCTAATAGGGCAGTTTCTTGCAGTGAACCCAGTTCAGAATTCATTTGGGGATATTCATTTGATTAGTATGAAGATGACATGCTTGAATATTCTGCATCCTTTCTTTGTTGTTTTCTTTTTTATAAAAGACTCTTTTCTGACTTTCTGTTTTACTACTTTCTCCCCAGAGGAGTATAAAACTTTATTGAGGAATATCATTTAATTTGGGTGAGAGACTGAGATAAGGTTCTAGAATTGGTGAAAAGTGAAGAGGGAATATTCAGAGTACAAGATGTTATGTCCATCTGAGAGCTGTGCACCATTCACAGCTGTGGATTTAATTAGCTAGCTCTTCCAGATGAAGGGGCCAGGCAAAGGCAGCCGCCCCTGTTGCCTTGGCACTGGCAAGGTATGTATTCACGTTACAGCAGGGGGCTCCAGAGCAGCAGAGAGATTTCACTGAACAGCAGCCAGTCACCTCAGAGCACTGAAAGGCATTTAAAAAAGTATTGAATAGGTTCATTTTTTTTTATTGTTTCAACTTAAAAAATGACAATATGCCTCTGAATTATGTCTTTAAATGGACAGTCTCTTTTCAGTTTGAATGACTTAACTGATTTTGAAACTGATTACTTGCAGACATAAGAAACGTGTAGAGAATAGCATTATTGCAACTACAAATCGATCTGGGTATTTTGTTAGACAAAAAGGATAAATTCCAAAACAAGAAGAAAGATCTAAAAATGAATGGACCACTTAACTTGAATTTTCAAGACAACTTGTTAGTGCTGCTCTTTGAGGGTGATTCCAATATCTAGCATTTTTTTTTCCTGGTGATGTAACTTGAAGCATCTTTCTCACATTACAATGCTCTTTGTTTTTAATCTGTTTAAAGATTAGGAAAAAAAATGCTTCTAATGCTTCAATTGAAAACTTTCTTACTAATATTAGTAATATTCCAAGGGGCAGCTTAACATGGGTGTGTGTTAGGTAATAGGCCTCCTGTTTCTTAGTTTTACTTAGACCCTTGAATTCATGCTAATCTTAGATGCCATTTACTAATCTTCTTTCTTCATGTAATAGGAATGAATACCTGGAGTGAGTGTGCTACTACCAGGTCATACCAAATCACTAAGCAGAACAGCATGTTTAGGACTAGCACTCCAGAAAGTAAGCATAGAGTTGCATTAGTTGAAAATGCCTGTAGTTTCCCTGCTGAACGTTTAGAAGGATTGTAGTACGGTTTGTAACATCTGTAAAATGTTTTCTTTTGATGGACCATTTTCTGTGTTTTGAAATCAATGAAATATAAATGATGGGAAAGTGGTAACAAATATGAACAGGATAAAAACTTGAAACCTTTACCATTGGAAAAAGGGGGAATACTTAGGCTTTTATGTTTCATGTTTTTGAAGGTACTAGTAGCTAAAGAGTAAAACCTTAACTTTCCTGTAAGTTATACAGTTGCAAGTTATGTACTTGCTAAGGTAGGATCGCCTCTTTCTGGCATGCATAAGCTGGATGTGTACCATGAATGCATTGGGTTTCCTCACTTTCTATTGGCTTAAGTCTTCATAACTTAAACTTTTTTTTTTTTTTGGAACTAGCTTTTAATTAAAATAAATGATAGCACAGTGCTTCTCTTGGTTATTCATATTGTGATAGGACTGCATGTAGCCAAAGTAATTTTCAAAAATCTCCAGTAAAGCAAAATGTGCTGGTAGCAGGTAATCTGTATATTTATTTATTTTTTGATATGTGGGGAAGAAGCAACTATGTCTGTTTGAGAGAAGTAAAAAGGCTGTAGGTGCTTCAGACCTGATTCTAGTACCTTTGTTCAGTATAATAGTACCGATAAGCACTGTTTTGCTATGTCCCTAGTGATTTGATACAGAACAGCAAGTGTAAGCAAAGATCAGTAATCTCTCCCTCTTCCTCCCCAAAGCACAATGCTAGGTATTTATCTTGTTTGATTCTTACCTTTTGCCTATATGTACATAAGCCAAGGTGTCCAAATCTTATACAAGAACAAAGAAACTTTAATTCATTTGCAGCTATAGTAAATAGATATTTTGCTGTTCGATCTGAAGTGAGTCTTGCTTTTAAATTTGTTTTTCTTTTCAAAATTTATCTGCTTTGCTGTCATTGTCTAAGGCAATCTATAGTCCTGAGGCTACTCTGCCACCTGAGGATAATTCTACTGTAGCAGTTACATCTTTTTGATATGTGGACTTCTTTCTTGACAATAGGCTTCTCAATTACATATTGTGGAGCCTGGGTCTCCCTAGGCCTCAAAAGCACGTAATACCGTAGTATTCCAGCCAATCATCTGCAAACTCTGGCTGTTAGTGACCATGTCATAGAAGGTTTCAAATGCTTCCTTTAAATATAGGTGGTTAACCATTATCAGCTATCTAAAACAGTATTATATATGTGCAGTGAGAAAGAAGCCAGAACTTTGTTTTTGTGGGAGAAAATCCTATAAAAGTGCAAACTGTGACACAATAATGGTAAACTTAATGCCTGTACAGAAGGTTCTCTATATCATTTGATGGCTTTAATACAGAGAAGTGGCTGTGTGGAATAACAAACCGTAATTCCTCTGAACCTACCATTGAATAAAGAATCTTCAAAACCAAAAAAAAAAAAAAAGGAAAAAAAGAAAAAAAAGAAAAAAAAGAAAAAAAAAAAAAGATCCATGAATAAATGAATAGGCAATGAGTTGTCAGCTGAAAAGAAGCAATGAAAAACTAGAAAGAGGGAGAAAAATGAAGAGGATTAGATGCCAAAAAACAAGGTGCCAAAAAAATCAGTCTGTCAGACTGGTACAAGCAACAATCCCTAGTTCCTCATTAGTTCCATATACAGTGCATGTTGCCAGAGTACTCTGGTCCTAGATTAATTTACAAAGTATTTTGATAAACAATTTGTTCTTTCCACAAGAAGTGCCAGTGGAGACAGGTAAGGGAGGAAGTGTGTATCAGAGAAGTCGTGTAATAAAGGCACAATATACAACCAGGGGTTCTAAAAGTTTACTGGATCTCCTCTAATGCTATGTTCAAACAAACAATCATTATTCTTTCCATGTCTTCAATAGATCACCAAAGAACGTTTCTCTGATTTTAGCAATTATTTATATGTGGTACTAATATTATAGAAACATATAGAAGTGCACTTCATTGTTTTTTATATATTGAGGATAAACTATGCAATTATCCAGCTCTAGTTACGCCATTAGGGAGTTCTTTCTGGATTACAGGTAAATCAGATAAATATTTTGGCTTTGGGTTTATGGTTACGGAGTCCGTGATCAGTTATTGGTGTTTGGCATGCAGCTGCCTGCTTCATACATTTTTATGCACTAACTCATTTCCTTGATGTAGGGATTTGGGGATGGGGAAATAATTTTATAAATTATAAGAAAAAAAATCTTGCATCTACTTCATTCTGGATATCCGTTGCATAAAAACTGTCAAAAACATATTGGTCCCTGCTACAGTTCCATTGATTACAGTGGAGTTAAATCAAAGATGAATCTGTCTGCTCAATTTAAATCTAATGATTGGTTAAAAAGTCGGGGGGAGAGCCCTATCTAAATCCAGTGCAGTTATATCCTTGTGTCAGCATTTAATTCCATTTGCATATAAGCCTATTTCCCTTTTCTAAATTTAATTTGTTAGAGTTTGGCCCTCAGCAACAACAGCAACAACAAAGTAATTGCATACAGTATTGGGCAATGGTGCCAATACAGCATGTGCTATAAAAATGTCTCATACAAATTTAAAAAACGTAGTCATTAGCAACATTCTGCATGGTAACAGCAGTATCTAGATGTCTAAAAAAAAAAAAAGTCAGGCTACTTCATAGCATGTGACACTTAATAATATACATATGAAGAAGCCTTTTTTAATACCAGCTATTAGTTGTGGCCATTTCACCAAAGGAAATGGGATATCCATGTCTTACATGACCAATAGCAATCATTCTAGGGTTTTGTTAAGACTAGATAAAACTGGCTGAGGCTTAATTCTTAAGCTACCCTGGATATTATCTGTGACTTTGCACAAGGTACTTCTGCTGTGTGACTTAGCAGACTTGTTTTAAACTGGGGAGGAGTGGTTGGCATTGTCACAATCTACCTTGTTTGTTTAGCTGTTACACTCTACTACAGTAGTATTTGCTATGTTCTCATATCATCTAGCCTCAAACCACTTAGTCTAGACTTCATAAGACCTTTCTCCTAGCCATTTTATGATAAAACGATTTCTCTTGGTGAATTTGACCTAACCTAGAGTCATTCAAATTCCGTTCTTCCAAAGGTAGTATTACCTGCGTCATCTTTATTTTCTATAGAATATATCCTATATTCTCATTTTCCCTATCCCGAATATTTGATTGCACCCAAAAGGATAACCCACCCCCCCCAAATCAAAACATTTCCTAAGATTTGATTTGAGTTTCCTTTATGCTTCTAAAATTAGCTTTTTCATGGTATATTCTGATGCCTTAAAACTAATAGTGGTAGATTCCTATGTCTTGTCACTTTTTCACACCCTCATGATTTAGCAAGAGGAGGTCATTCTCCTGTCACCATTTGTGGAGAGAAGACATTGATGCCAAGAGGTAGACGCTGTCCTGGGATGCTGTACGATATGTGCTAATAACATAGCCTGGAAGAGAAGCCAAATTTTCTGAATTATAGCCACATAATCTGTGTCCAAGGCTATACTATATAAACTTATTGGAGGTGGAAAACAAACACACACCTTCCAAGTTTCCAGCCCCCATACTTCTCACTTTTTAGTGAGAAAACACTCGATGTTTAGATAAACCAGGTTATTTTCTAACGTATCGGATCTGGTTTTGTACATTATGTTCCTCCTACAAACAGGAAAGCCCGCCATTGCTCTTGCTACTTACTCCCATTGCCTCTTGTGCTTGTGGCATATCCTCAGTAGGATTAGAAGGCACTCAAGATCTTCCAGGAAATACTTACCACTTCACAGGATTAGGATAAGATTGTCTTTGATTTTTTTTTTTTTTGTGATCACACCCATATGTCATAACTGAACATGGAGGATTATTTTTATATAATGTTCTAGTTATGTGTAAAAGGTCAGATATAAGAATATATTATTTTTTCTCAATATCCCCGCTTTTCTTTAAAAAAAAAAACATTGAGGATATGTTGGACTTTTTTTTTCCTACATACTTAAATGCTTATCAGAATTGGCAAGTAAAGATGTGGTTTCACCTGACTTAAAAATTGTAACAATTGCACTCCATTTCACGCTCCTTCCTCTTCCATCCACGTATTCATTATAAATGTCAGATAAGGATAATCCTTCATGTGACATTACTACAGATGGTTGCATAGTGGACTTAAACCAGATGCTGATTGTCTGGATAATCTGGATAAAAGCTGGTAACCTAAACCAAATCCATTTTGTGTATTACTTATGCTAATAGTTAAGATTTATATACAATCTTTATTTCCCTTCAACAGTTTACTTAACTCTTTTACTTTCCTCTTTTTATGCTTTCTAGCTTTGTATTTTGGAGAGGGTTCTTCCACATATCCCACTGTCTTTCCACCTCAGGTAAATCCTGCATGTACTTAAACAAGATGCAGGCAAGGAAGAGTCACTTTCTAGACAAGAATGAAGGCTATGTTTATCTTTTGTGTTAAAATTTCCATTGGACTGGGACTTGACACTCTTCCACAGGCACACCTGGAAAGGAACTTAAAAACCTGTAAGTCAAAGAGGTTTAATGGAAGTATAAGCAGGAAAAAATAGAACTTCTTTCTGTACTTCGTAAGAGTCACTGAAGTTCAGTGTTTAGGATGAGAGCTGATGGGAGTGCCTTCTAGTGCATGGCCTAGACCTTTGACCAGACTTGAGTGCTTGAAACCCTTTTTCCTGTCTGCTCAGAGAGGAGAAGTATCCTCTCCTTTATGGGATTTTCTCTGAATAGTATGTATCAATTTATTCTGAAGGTGTTCTTTCATTTACTAAAGGTGTTTGCATTCCAACCTGGGGAATCTACAAGGACTAGTTAGTCTGAAAAGAACTCCCTGTGTGTGTCAAGCAGCCATTCATTTACATGAAAACTTCCATGACATAAATATGGCTATAATTACAGAAATGTAGACAGAGCTCTGCATCACTGTCAGAAAATCATGTGCCATATTATGTCATATTTATTCTACTGGTACATATATTTTCCAGTAAAACAGAAGTATTCAAGGATATAATAGATTTAACTGAAGAGAATGCACTGGGTGTTTAAATCTGGGAATGAGAGACTGCAAGTTTAAACTGATCAAATTAGTAAAGTGTGGTTCTGATAGGGCCAAACACAGTTGGAGGTTGGGATCTCAGCTGGAAGTGCCTGTAGAAAGACTCTTTATATCATTCCCCTTCACTTCCTTTATTCAGCACCCAGGACTTCTGTGCTCGTGTTTGAGATGAAGTAGAAATGGGATTTTTTGGTTTATTTCTGGGCTTCTGCAGAGGAAAAGGGAGAGAAAACAGAAATGTGTGGTGCTGCATCTAGTATCTGGATCCTGCTTTGCCTACCTCTTATTACCACTGAATACTGGCTATTGCAAGAGGACTTGGAGAGAAATGCACTAGGTTATTGTTTGCTGTTTCAGAGAATGCTGTTTTGTGCTCTTTCATTTCAGTTCTTTTTGTTGTCGTTGTTGTTCATAAGTTGTACTTCTAAGCTGGTCACTAGTCTTGAAGTTTAGGAAAACAAGTTTATCAAGAACCCATGTTATCAGCTATTGTGTAGATTTTCATATGTTGCCTAGCACACAAGATTTAAATTAGGGTATGCAACTTCAGTAGGTTCCCATACAATAAGTGAGTTAGGGTCTAGTCCGATCTTCCTCTAATCTAATGTGCTATGGTGCAATGGTCTGAAGCATGATATGTGTTGGAAAGTTTTAGTGTGTCTTCTACTTGTTTTTCTTCCAGTGGATACTAGAGGAGATGGTAAAAGAGTCAAAATCCCAGGCCAACTTAACCATGTAAAGTACTGAGGTTTGAATACCAGAATATAATATTGACTTCTATTGCCAGTCAAAGCTCTCAGCTGGACATCTCTCATAGTTTGTGGTAGCGCATCCAATAGTTAGAAGTCTACACCTCTCTCACAGTCCTTAGTGTCACTGATTCTAAAGGTATATAGGTCCCACTGTTGGTTTAAATTAATGTAGTTCTACTGAAATAATCAGGTTCCAGATAACTGAACACATTTTCCACTGTTCTAAGTTATAGAATGATATGTAGTGAAGTATACTGCTCACTATGGGTCAAATAATTACCTGCAAATTTCTGAAAATGTTTAAAACACCAGTCTGTAATTACATCCTAGAGCATGCTGCAAGGGTATCTGGTGCAAACCTTCCAGAAGGAGATGAGTAGAGACGTCTTGTCTAGATATTTTCTGTCGTTAATTTACACATAGTGATCAGATGCCATCATAATTGTTGTTCATTATGGGATCATAAACCTTTATAGTAGAAGAGAGGGTAACTACTTTGGTCTGAAGGGCTAGCCAAAGGAAGACAAATGATTGCAACAGCTGTGTAAAGGTGAAAGAGGTGAGTAATTACATGAAATATTGTGAGCAAGAAACCAAACTCTTACAATTATGTGTTTTGCGGCAAATGAGGTCTTGCTAGGATGATACACTTCACACTGAATATTATGACTAATAGTGATAACGTTAATTTTAATGTTTGTGGTTATCAAAGAGTGGAAGCAATAATTGGATCTAATTAATAACAACTTTTGACTAACCTCTGACAGTTACTTCTTTTAATGTAAATTTGTAGGCTGTGACTTTACGTGGCAGAGGCTCCATACTGATTTATTTTAAAGGCTTCCAAAAAGTATGCAAATAAAGTAACATTCTGCTATTAACCATATAGATGTGGTTTAAAGACCTATGCATAGGGCAGGTATTTTGCTCCCATCTGTTCCATGTTAGAGGAAATGTCAAATTCAGCAGGGTTATTTCTTTGCATGTTGTAGGCTTGGAAATGCCATTTCAGCACTAAGAAGTCTGATTCATCAGGACTGAAACGTCATTTCCAGAAATGCTGTTTAGTGGAGTGTGTGTGTATGGAAATGATGTCCTAGTATAGAAAGGGTCCTGGGTTATGGGTATTTTATGATCCGCCTATCTCTAATTCATCTTTTGCTTTTGAAACATAACACATGTTCTAGCTGCGCTGATATGGGTTCTTGCTTATTATAGTTAATGGATTATTCATCCTCTTTGTCCTTGACATAATCCTAAGTATGTGCATAAAACTCAGATCATGTTGCCCATAAAAACCAATCAGCCCGAGTTCTTCTGCAAGGTGTTGAACATTCACCCAGAGCAGATGGCAAAGATAATGTTTAATAAAGAGTTAGAGGATTACTTGGAACAGAAATAAGCTAAGAGAAAGGGATAATTTCATTTCATATGAAACTCCATGACATTTCATGTACCCAAGGACTGATTAAAATTATGCCAAAAGCTGCTCTTTTTGGCCAGTTTGTCCTAATACTGACCCTGCTTATGTTGTCAGCTGCTGTATCTGCATGTGTTATTTTACCACTTTGTGAATAACTAAAAGAAAGCTCTTCTGGTTCTCCTGTGGCTGACAAAAGTAATTCTTAATTAAATGAGGATAGGAGAGGTGGTAGGATTCTGCTAAATGTGTTGAATATATTTAAGCAACTGATACCTCAACTGAGGCTTAGAAAAAAGGTTTTATAGGTCATGTTAAACATAAATTCATTTTAAATGGTATTTTTCATAATATGTGGAGTTAAGCTTTGGATTACCTTAAATATTTAGATGCTGAATGAAAAACAGAAGAGGGAATAGCCCATTAATAATTTTTTGTCTTATTTTTGGAAAACTTACTTTTGCCATCAAAAAAAGTAGTGGAGTGACAAAACCTACATATTTTGTATGTTGTGTAATGTACGTAATGATGGCTATTTGTCTTTTAATAAGGTTTAATCTTAAGAAATTGAATAAACCAAATCAAAGAGAAGTAAGTATTTTACGATTAGGATCTTTCTGGGAATAGTATTGTCCTGTGGTAATTACTATGGCTTTGTTTGATAAATCAGATCTGGCAAAACATGCCAGGTATGGGTACTGCAGAAGCACCGTAAGTGGAATCTACTGGTAAGTGCTGTATTCTTTGGTCTGAATACAGACCAAAGTATTCCTTGAATCCATTCTTATAAATAAATACGTATGTTCAGGAAAATACATTTTAACATGGTATATGGGAGGCAGAAGACAAGGGTTTCTTTGAATAGCTTTGGCACAGAATAGGACAGGATCAAAATCCAAACCATTACTTTTCTTTACTGAGAGTAAGTGATCACTGAAGTATAATAACAGATGTAGGCATCTCTGGCCCCATTCCAGCTCCATCTTGAAGTTCTAAACAGTCTTTAATAGTATAGCACTGTCAGCTGTTTCTGTAATGCTGAAAATCAAAAGTATTTTAGAATCAACATAACTGTTTTTGCATTGACATGGGCCAAAGCCTGAATCCTTTAAAAACCTCTCAAAGTTTGGTGGCTTGGATAATATCACTACCTATTAGTTCCAAAATTCATCTGAAATACTCTCAAAACCTGATCTGAGCTTTCAAGCCATCTTCTGCTCTTTACTCAAGACAGTGTTTGTCTTAAGTAAAGGCCCTAGAGCCTTTTCTTCTGCTGTTAATTTTTCCCACTTCAATATGTGCTCCCGGTGCTTTTCCAATATTTTAGGAAGATTTTGTAGGGCATTTTAAGCAGCAGAGTCTGTTTAAAATAGTATGGATTTAGATGAAAGTATCAAGACTGTTAAGAATGAACTAGAAATTAATGAAGGCCTAATTTAATTGGGAATAGTCAAAAAGCAGGTTTAACTGACCTGTGTTTGAAAACTACCAAATGTCAGATAGTTTACTATAAAAAAAAGACTAGTACAATTATTTCCAAACATCATTAGGTTTGCTAAATATTTATCCATACTTCATTGCAGCCAGCTTTTGAAACTACAGTGGCAGGAATACACCCCAACAAGAGGTCTGTCAGCTGATGCATATTATCAAAATCAGATAACACAGCTCAGCAAGAAGATAGAGTCATATCAGGCAGTTGAGATGAGACATAGATAAGTATAAAGCAAGTTAGGGCTTTATCTCAGCTTAACCTTGAACCAGATGCCCTTTCCAAACCCCTCCAGCCCCCCCGCAACGTTTATAGTTTGCTATGACCATGTAATTACAAACAGCTAGACTTAACAGAATTGAAGAGAGAAGAGGTTCTGGAAAGGATGTCATTAAAGTGATCTTTCAGTATGTTTTTCATTCAAAAGATATTTTCTTAAATGTGCAGATAGATTGAGAAGATTAATTTTGAAGTGGAAAAAAAGATTCAGGTACAAAAGAACTTTTCCTACTTAGGACTTCATGTTAGTTGAATAATGATTGCACTGAAATGTATTGGCAAACAGAAAAAAAAATATTTAACTCTTTTTTGTGTTTTTCTATTTAAATAACATTCATACCAATAAAGTCCAGAATCGATGATCATCGAGGAATGGGTAGGCATTTTAATTCTTTCCCAGATTGTGAATGATTAACATACAAGTCATTTCTCCTGGCACTCAGAATGTTTTTCACCTTGTAAGTCCCTTCGGTTACTCCCTCTCCAGCCTGCCAGTTGGTGTGTTCACATCATCCTCAGATATTGCTTTTCTTTTTTCTATCTGCATTTTTTCTGGTCTTGGCAGGAAAAAGTCAGAAAACAAGCTTTGTTTTGATTTCTACTCTTTTATTTTTTCCCCACAACTATTGTTTTTCAAAAGTTTTCTGAAATCAAATGTGCACTGGTTCTTTGTTTATTTGTATTTTATCTGTATTGTTTTCCTAACTTGTGTCCTCCAGCTCTCATTCCTCCTTTAATGGATTCTCTGTGCTGCTTTTCTCACAAGGTGAACATGTCATTTTTGCATCTGAATTATGTAGCCATACTTCATTAAGAGATTGCTGGTTTGAGTAGCTTTGGAATAAGTGAGGTCCTAACACTAAATGCAGTGTGTTTTGAATGCATTTCTTTTGTGCACAGTTATTGCTATTGACTTGGATTAACAGAAAATCTTTTTTCTTTTACCTTTTTTTTTTTTTTTTTTAAATAAGGTACTTATATTCAAATACATCATTTCTTCTTTCCTTTTTTAAAATGCTTGTCCAAAGGAAGATTAAAGTTTTGCTTGAATATCATGAAGTACTGTTTTTAAATTTTTATTTTTATTTTTTTATTGATTGTCCTAATACAAGTCTCTTTGGAACATACCCCTATGAAGACTAACTGTGATGATGTGTGCTTTTCTGTAGCAATAGGTTTGTTGGCAAATGTAATGTTTATGCTTCTTAGTTACATCAGTGGGTTTTAATAAACAGATATCATGCAGCTACAGCAAACCATCTAATAATATTTCATGCACTACTTTTCCCAATAGGAAAGCTAAGCCAGTACCAGGAAAAAAAGCAGTACTTGTCACTGCTTTTTATTACTTACTCTCTTAATTTTTATGTAATTTAAGACTCAGGAAACTCCAGAATAATAGAATATACCACACATGTCCAAAATTTGGAGTACAGTTTAATTCTGAGTCTCTAATGTCTTTAATGTCTGAGGTCCCTGCTGAAGATTCGGGTTAACTGTCTTCCTGGATCTGAAGGAATTTCATACCTGAGACAGATTTCAGTCTGTAGCTGCAGTTAGATATCCAAAAGAATATCCACAATGACTCAGTTCCTGCTGCTAGATTATTGCTGCACCTGTGACTTCTTAAATTAGCCACAGCTGGACTAGCTGGGACCTACTAGCTGCCAGTGGGGAGAGGCAGACTGTTTCAGGAACACCCATGGTTTCTCCATTGTATGCTATTGAACTGAAAAACAGCAAGAGGAGGGCTGTAGCAAGCTTGGATTCTCTTTCTTCTTACAGGAAAGAACCCTTATTCAGATTTAACTGAATAGAAGCCATGTTGCAACACTTATTTTCTATAAATTTCTGCATACTACAGAAGACTGCAAGCTTCCTTCTTAATATGGAAGGGGTTGGAAGGAGACCTCAGGGTCACCTGGAAGTAAACTGTCATTTTTCATCATTTGAGGCTTCTACTTCATCTGTTTTTCCAAAATTTCCCAGTATAGTAGAGGAACTGGAAAAATCTGTTTAGAACAAGAGATTTAGAAGAAGCAATGTTCTGCCAACCCAGTAAATCATGGATTATTAAAAAAAAAAAAAAAAAAAAAAAGCAGAAAGATGTTTCTATACTTCTGATATGTCTTTTCTTAGTTTTCCTCTTTTGTAAAACTCTATGAAAGAAGAATGAATGATATGCTTTAAGGATGCCCCTGATCACCATAATTAGTGAAGCAATTCTGCCTTCCTGCTGTCTTCTGAGACAGCACCTATCCCTTGGCTTAGTTTGCCTGTGCAAATTAGTGTTTGAGTTGGCTGTCACTTTGGGCAGTGAGAATGAGGAGAAACTGGACACAGGAAAGATTGGATCACCTCATTTTTTAGTAACATCTGCTCTTCCAACCTCCTTTCTTAAAGAATGAGATGCAAATTTTTCCAGTGGAGAGTGGTAAAATACAGAATATGTTCTTACTCCTCTGAGATTAAATTAATAGGAAGTGTTCTGTGACATCTTGCTTGTAGTCTCTCATTAAGAAAAAGGAAAGAACTCCTGGCTTTCATTTTGTTCTTAACAACTCTACCCCCTTATAAATACGGACAGATGTTTACATACAAAAATCAAACCTATTAAGTTTCCAATGCAAATAAATGCAAGTATAACAAAGATCTAGGAGATAAGTATTTACTGAGTGCCCAGATTCATTCACTTTTCTCAGCCGTGCTCCTGTTGATATAATAGAGCTGTTTGTGAATCTAAGTGAGGTGGAAATGATACTGCTTCAGGTTGACACTTCATGGCACTATGCATGAAAAAACTTTATTCTCAACAAAGCCTTCCTCAGTGGAGCTCTTGGAGAAAACAATAAGACTCTCCTGCACTAAAGGGAGCCTTGATGATGGCTGAACGGTTGCTTCACAGTTCTCTTTGAGTCTTTGCTCTCACTTACCCTTATTCCATCAGATGCTAAAAATGTGATAGAAGAGTAAAAAATGCAAATGAGAACCACAAAGGCAACGTATTTGTTTTATGTACGTTTAAGTGGCATTACTTAAGCAGGTCAGCTTACTAGGAAATAAAAAGCGTTTTGAATGGAGGAAGGCAGGAAGAAGTGTATCTGTAATTGCTAACCTGGACTGAGATTTTCTCTCCATTGACACTACAGCAAATCCTGTAAACAGAAAATAGGTGTTATGTTTTCAAAATATATATATTAATATGCTTGCATATGAAATGTAAGTGTCTAATTGTTGAGCATAGTGAAAGTTTGTAGAGATTGTCTTGTGAATCAGTAACAATGAAGCAGTGACTTTGTGCAACTGGGAGCCTCATACTGCAAATAGAACTAAGTGGCAGAAACCAAGAGTTAACATGTGGGAGTGTTGCTAAAGATCAAGAGTGTGGTCTGTTTTTTAAGGGAATAATGTTTTTGTTACTGAGGCGGAGTTTGGTGATACCAAGACACAGCAAAGCCATGCAGAGGAAAGATAAATTCAGATTGAATGATTTCTCAGTTAAGCAGGAACCAACAGGGAGTTTATAATGAAACAATTTACACTCACTTTGGAATATGACAATGGCAATTTTTCTTTTGCTGAAGACAAACCATTACTGATGTATGTTTGTGACCCAGCAGGAAGTCTTCTAATACAGACTCTTTCCACATCTATTCAGTAGCAAATGTAATTTGTCCAACTTGTCTTGCACTGTATAATATCATGTATTATTACTACTGTCACATTTTCCTACGATGCTAAAATTCTTGTGAAAAATGTAGATTCCCTTGGAATCACCCAGAAGTGACGTACATGTATGTCCTTTAGACTTAAAGTTTTACTTCTTAGTGAATTAGATGTTTAAATTCATTCATCTGCTTTCAGATTTCATTTAAATTATTTGTGGTGATCTTGTAATCTTAGTGGAAAAAAAATTGTCAGGTGACATCTTGACATATGATATCAATTCTTCACTCACCTAATATAATGTAACTCAGGATTGCATTGAAAATGCATGATACTAGGCAATTAAATACTAGGAAAAAAAAAAACACAAAACAAAACAAAACAAAAAAAACACTTGTGTTTTATTTTTCCTGTGTCAGTCAGAGGAAAATATAACAGCATGCATAATATAAAGTAGGAGGCCCCAAATTTCTGTCTTCATGTCAATTCAGATCCAGTAAAGTTCCACGTAAGATCAGTAAAGGCAGTACAGTGTGAGGACAGAGAATTGCTTGTGAGACCAACTGAACTATCAGGAGATGTTCAGGACCACTTTAGCTCAGATGGAACTAGCATTAGATGCGCCCTAGCATCAGGCAGAGACATCTGGAAGTCTTCTGTGCTGAATGGTAAGACGTACAGAATTATCTATGTTAGTATCTAGAAAAACAGAGCTGGTATCTATGAGTACAGGACCTTGAGGAATTACTCATCCAAAGAAAGCTTTGGTCCTTCAATATAGGTGTTCATCATTGGTTTCATGGGAGAAGGGATAGCAGAGATCAATTGGGAAGTATTGGTAGTTGCGCTGAAATAATTATGCAGGCCCAATGGGAATGCATTTTTCTCATTTCTAGATTCTCTGAATGAAAATTTTATATGTACTGTAAAAACATATTTCCTGTTAGAGAAATAGAATCCATTTTCTTGTCTTCTATCCTCTTTTCTTTCCTATTTCGTTTTTACTTCTGAGGAAAAATTAAAGGATAAGGAAGTGCTGGTTCCACTTTTTCAATGTCACTAGGCTCATCTGGTTTATTATGGGAGACCTTTTCAGTAGTGGTGGAAAAATATCTAGGTCTAGATTAGTAACTGTGTGTTTCTTCATTTTATTTTGTGATTAAATTTTAAGAGGTGTAGCTCAGGGAGCAAAAAGCCTTAAATAATAGCAAGCAAGGATGTGTAATCAGATGAGATTGTCCAGGGGAGGGAGAATAAGACAGAGCTGGAAAGCCTGGAAAGCCATCATTCGTCTATGAAGCTGAATAATTCTCAAGCACATTAGTAAATGGAAAAATTCTACATAATTTTAAGATCTTTCTGTATTGCAGGTCTGCACCATAGTGTCTGCAGGAGTTTCAGGGGCATTGAAAGGGCAAATGAGGAACGAGTTTTTTAATGTCACAAATGACCTTGCAGTTTTGCAAGTAAGTTTTAGCAACAGAGATACTTTCTTTCACATTACTCTGTCTTGGAATCTCCTTGTAATCACCTTCTAGCCACCTATAAATGAAGAACTACCTTTAGGGTGAGATAATTGAGGAGGTTTTTTTTTTTTTTTTCTTCCCCAGATTTTTATGTATTATGTATTTACACCTTCTCCTTACATGAGAGAGAATTTTGTCAAGTATAGATTTTGAAGTTCCCTTATGGAACTTGAGTCAGAGACAATTTTGTTGTGTCTAAAGACTCGTTCATTTGGAGTGTACAATTATTTTGTTAAACAAAGACTGACTGAACTGGATCAGCAGTATAAAGAAATCAAACATCAGTATAGTGGCATTTTCCACTATAAAAGCCAAGAAAAATGGTGTAGTATAACTGACTTGGGCTTGGAGGTTCATATAATTTTGCCAGACTGGCCATCACATCATAGGAGTTAAATACCACATTATTGAATAGATCAGGCACTATTCCTTGCAGGCTCAGACACTTTCAAAATATTCCACTCTTCAAGTGTAAAATCACAGGCTTCTAGAAACAAATTACTAAATACATGTCCTAATAGGTACTTGTAGTATGTATTTTCTGTTCTCTGTGCATGAGTCAACTGTAGGCAGTATCTTCTCTGTATTCCAAGCTGGTAGGTGACAATGGGCTGTTCTGGTGGTAGGCTTATCTGATATTCAAATATAGCAACATCGTGATGATTATGTGATGATTACTACTTTGCAATTGGCATGTCTTAATTCAGCACAGGATCATAACATTCCTAATGAGATATAGCAATAATTTGCCTGTCACAAAATCATTTTTTCCCTCCTGTGTGACACTATGTAACTGTTACAAACATATGTTCCCATAGACCAAAGCACTGATGAATACAGGGTTAGCATTACCATATTAGAGAACAAAGATAAAGTTCAGAACTTGATCTGGAACAAAACTATTTGTAGAGCACGTGAATCCTGGAGTTGGTTAAAGCAGTGAGGATGTCTGTGCTCTTTGTGCCTGGCCCATAGGAGCCTTGAACTATTCAGGAAATAGCTGGGGAATAGAAAGAGATTTTCAAAGGGGACTAGGAGAATTAGGCATTGCACTCTTAAAGTAATATTCTGTAAGCAATTTCTCTTGGAAACCCTGGGCCATAGTTACACAGGGCTTGGTTTTGCACTCAATCTTTAGGCCCTGATCCTGCAAATTTATATGGGATTAATTTTAAGCATGTGGCCCTGCGGACTTCAATAGGACTGCTTAAGTCTGAAGTTAGGCACATGTGTAAGCATTTTCAGAATCAGAGTCCTAGACAAGATTCCCATTTATTTTGATGGGAGTTTTGCCTGAATACAGATCAAGCCCATGTGTTACAAAACTCATTCTTTGCCACTCCATTTGGACTGTAGTAACTAGGGAGACGTTAATTCATTGACAGAAATATCTATTGCAAGGAAAATTGTTCTCTTACTGATGAATTTCCTTCATGTTGTGTATTTTGTTTACTTCATGTTGTATATTTTGTTTATTTCATAATAAATATAATAGTTGATATATAAGATAATGTGAATATTATCTAAATTCTGTATGGTTGCTTTTGTATTTCACTCAACGTGAGCATGATTGAAGATATGGTACAAATATTAAAAATGAAATTTTATATGTAGTGATGGGGATCACTCTGTGAATTGTTTTATAACCACGATAAATTTTAAAAGAATTCTACTTCTTTGCTGTGTGGTGAGTTTTGGTCATTTTCTTACAAAATCAATGATGATGACTGAATGTTTGAAGAGGTTAAAGTTACTGACCATTCAGATGTATAAAGTTTTTTTTTAATCATGCATTTAAGTGGTTAAAATTTAGTGACATTATATCATTTTTCACTAAACATCTTACAATTCAGATTATCATTTCAACATAATACCTGACCTACTGCATATTTGTTTGTGGTACCTGATGTAGAACTGAGCTTCAGAGAATTGTATGAATTTGTAGTAATGCTGTGCTTAACTCACATGAAGCTAGATACTGCAGTATCCATTTTAACAATTATTTATTTATTTTTTGAAGTGAAAGAATGTCTTTAGGTGCAAGATTTGATATATTTTGTGAATGGTTGCATGACAGCATGTGAACTGCTCTTCAACACTGCGGTATCTTTAGACAGGTGGAGGGCAAGGACTGGGGTAGATAGGTACAGGACTTTTCGACACATTGGAGCCACTGCTCTGGATTTCCAGTATGGTTTCTAACTACAGAACTGCGTATGATTTCGCGGATAACATCTTTCCCACCTATTTCCAGGCCAAATGCATAAACTGATTGGAATCTGGGCTTGAGCATATTCTAGTATGGGGTACATGCTTGCTCCAGCTACAGCCTATCTACAGGTATGTATTGTGTTGCTTTAACAGTTTCAGAAAACAATGGACTGGCTTTAGGTCCACCAGTACTACCCCAGTATGTTGCTTTCAAAAACTAGAAATGTTTATAAATATTTAATAAATTCTGGAAATCCATGTGACCAGCACTAGAGTATCACACTGGCTCTATGCTATAGGAACAGAATGCAAAGTCAAGCACACAAACAGGAATCCTGAGAGCATGCCATGAGCAAAGAACCAATCCATATGAAGGAATGGGGAAAGAGCACAATGTGAAATACTTGTAATGGTGGTTGGTAGCAATTCCTGTTGAATAGTAGTCATTTTTTTCCATTTATATGCTAGCATTAAATGCGTTTCGTGGGATAGAAGTGAATCTTATATGGCTCATGAACCGTCTTTTCAGTATATAACAAAATACTAAACTGTTGTATATCTCAGATTATCTTCTGTCTCTTTTAGTACTAGATTCTTATTAGTAACCTCACACAGACCAGCTTACAGCAGTGGTGATTTTTGGACAGTAGTAAAATACAATAGGTTCAAACTGATGACATGGAAGTGGAAAACAGTATTTATCTTTCTCTGTATTTATCTTGTCTTCCATCAGCAGACTTTATCCAGGATTAAAATTTGTTACCAAAGATATTAGAGTCACTTGAATAATTCTGATATAAACTAACTTTGGATCATTCTTGTTCTAATACTTTATCAGCCGAAGGACTGTGATGAAAAACGTCACTAGTCACTTTGGCTGGGAAGATTACGGCAGTACTTGTTAAAGTGATTGGAAAACCTCTGGTGTTTGTGAGAAAAATTCCACTCCATTTTTATTGAAATATTCAATATTGACTCACTTGACTCAAGTGAGGCCGTGCTCTAAAATGCCAACATGGAACAATATTAATTTTGAGCAAATAAGTATGAAAAAACTTGCAGAAAGTAAGTAATATAGAGCAGATGCAAAACCAGTCTCTAGTAATATTACTTGAATATTTTCTGTTACATGGCCATATTTGCATTTGCTTTGTAAGCAAGCCACTTTCCTTTGAAATAAAATCACGGCATACTCATATTTGACATCATTTCTATTACAATAAGATGAAAATGCATTTAAAATGCATTTTCAGTATCACATGGAAATAATTTCTTTACAAAAGCTTGACTTAGCTGAAGAAACTGCGAAACAAATAAATAAATGCAAAATTGCCTCACTAAGCCTAAAGCTCTCTGTTTGAGCACTCATCTTTTGCTTCTGATGCTACAAGTGGGTTGCCTTAACCCAGCAGTATGCAGAACTAGTAACTAACTACTAACTAATGTATATAAATGAGATGTCTCTAAGTTTGTAACATTTATGCCATAAACTGAAAGGTCATAGATAATAAGCAAAATTGGTCTGGCAGAAATTTTACATCTGTGAAAGCTGAAAGAATTTAATATTTTAATGATGTATACTGAAGCTCTTGTGAGTTTGAAAGTCCCTATTGAAATAGTTATTGACAAGTTCTTTTATGTACTCAGTGCACTACCAGCTCAGCAGCACACTGTCATTTTAGAGCAATTGCCCAGCAAACTTTTAAAATGCTGTCACAAAAAATTGCTAAAACAGAGGTAGCTCTTTAATTTGTCTGCCACTTTCTCTGTCACTCCTACTGCTCTTTATGTTGAGTGCAAGGCTTAGCTGTCACATCTGAAGTCCTTCCACATACTTCTAGAGGTTGGGTTGAGGCCATGTTGCCAATTTGTCCTACAATGTTAAGGGAACTATTAAATAAAAATATTTTATTCACAGTTCTTTTACTTTTACTTGTACACTTTAATATAGAGGATAGGAAATTATTCCTCCTTCAGTCAGGGAAACTACGTGGGATTTGTAAAGTAGAATGAGTTTCACTAGAGGTGATGATTTGTCTGAATGCAGCTGTTTCACAGGAATACGTGTGTGTGTGTGTGTGTGTGTGTGTGTGTACATGCTTTTTTTCCTGATACTGGCTGACTGCTTAAGACTGGCCAGTAGTTGGTGCTCTGTCCATGTATAGGTTCATCCGATGAAAATTTCCTGCTTACATGTGATGAAAAGGCTTCAGTGGGAAGTTCATGAATGACTTACCTCAGACTTCCAAGTAACCAGGATGCTCAACTGAGATGTGTGAGAATATTAAAGGAAGAACTAGAACATGCTTTTTTGTACTGTATTTTTGTAGTGGCCACTGGTTTATCCAGATATGAAACATTAAAGTGTTCCAAAGCTTTCACTTTTCATGGGATGAGAAGACTTCTTTACATTTCTAGATCCAGGAAGTTTCTTGCACTTTTGCTACTCTTGTGTGTTTCTGGAGGCAGAAAGGCAAAAATGGAATTCATGTTTTTGTACCTCTCTTCTCAAAGGCTTTATTATTTTATTTGTTTTTGCGAGCCCCTTCCAAATAATAAAATTCCTTATTATCATTCTCCCAGGACTGAGTGGGAGGTATAAAGCAGCTATGTCAGACAGCAACTTCTGTGCTAAGAAGTGGGGATGAGTTGCTTTAAAGCCACAAGATAGTTATACAGGCATCAGATTTCCATATGGTTAGTATTGGTCTTCACTGGAGATTCTAAGATTGTGAGCAAGGAGTGGGAATAAATGTCTGGGTCTGTTATCCTTCTTGTAAAGGGAACTTAACTATGGCACGTATTGCTGACTCTACAATTGAAATTGAGTGTAAAATTCTGAATTGCAGCAGCTTGATCAGCTAAATGCTTGTGCTGCTAGAAAATGGTTTCTGCTGTCTGAATCTCATCACAATTGGAAACGGCATTAGGAGGAGACAGCTGAAGTTCATTATTACGTGGATCACTTTTTGTTTTCTCATTCCCTAAACATTATTTTCATCCATAGCTTTAGACTTTTTGAGGATAAAATGGGAAAGACAAATTTACTTTTTATCAGATTATTTTTAGATTTCAGTGAACCAAAATTACACTTTTTCACCGTCATTTAATTCTCTCAAGTGTATAGTTAAGTAAAAATATAAAGAACCAAGTATGACATATACATTTAAATGATGGAAGAAGAGCTTCTTTTAACACAGAGTTGCTAACAATTTAAGCATTTGACTGTAGGGGGAGTGAATATTCATAATCAGAGAAATTGCACAATATGAAATGACATTATTAGTTACTGACAATCTGTAGATATCAAAGAATGAGCACTGGCACATTAATAAGGATCTTAAAAGCAGTTTCATAGTCTAACATCTTAGTAACTATAAAACTACAACTTCTACATGAGTCACGTTTTTGAACTCCAAACTATCTTATAAAATTTAACTAGAACACATTTTTCTTGATACAAATGAGTATATTAATTTCCATAAGATAATATCTCTTACCATATATTTAATTCAGATTCTCTTTCTACTCCCACTAAAATAATTGCTTACGATATACTGACTTGATTTTATATGGCTAATTAGAGCAGTGCATGGAAAAAAATAGGTTTGCAGGTAATACTGAAATTAAATATGTTAATCTGTACCTTGGTGCACACATTTTGTATGAGCTTTAATTTGCTATATAAATTATAGTTCTGCGTTTATAAAATGCCCTTGAAAGAATGTCCTATTTTGTGAACACTAATACCATAGGGAAACAAATATACAAAGCTTTTTACTATAGGCTATATTTGCATAAATTAAGGCAAGTAGTCAGTCTCTAGCTGAAGACATACTTTTAAAAGATATTCTACATATAGTTGATAAGACTTTGTGTATTTAAGGTTTACATTTAGTTACAATATAGTAGTCTTTCATGATGAGCAAGTACATTTTGAACAATGAGAAGTAAGCACTATAATAAATACGCTGTGGTTTATCTGCTAGAACATGGAACAAATAATTCAAAAGGCTCTGGACTCATTTCTTTATGAGCTTGTAGCAAATACCTCCAATACTTTTCTACTTTACAGGTTTAGTCCAGAAAAAGCTCTCAGTGTAGCTGCCCAGTGCAGCATATGCATTTTGTGATACAACTGCAATGATCTGCAATTCCCCATATAGATTCTGGTAACCTCAGCTAAAAGCCCTGTAACTTTAGCTTTTTCAGAAAAGCCTCACTGTTTAGAAAACTGTCCTCCCAAGTGAATCCAATTAAGATTCAGTAATGATGTGGAGGAGGTGATTACAAAATCTGTGATGCAGAGTATGTCCCAAATTCTACTTATAGTTTATTACTAAGAAGGGCAAAGGGATATGCATGACCAATACATTTTTATGCTTTTTTTCATAGTCAGGGTCATCAAAACCTTTGCGTCTGTTTAGGCATTTGCAGAAATCCAGTACTGGAATCAAATCCTTAAATATGTACATTTACAGGAAGGAAAGAAAACAATCTAATTCCTTTCAGTTTCTGACTCAAGAACAGTATCTCTACTGGAGGTGCCTAGTCATGCGTTGTGGAATGCAAAGGCAATACTGCATGGCATTCAAAATGCCCAAAAGAAATTTTTTATCTATTTTGAATTAGCGTCTTAAATCATTTTTATTTACAGTAGCTCTGTATCAAGACCTTTTACAAACCTTATCACAGCTCAGGAATTTTTTTGATGAGTCCATAACTTAGATGTGCTAAAGTATTAACATTTGCGCCATATGTTATAGCTTTCCTTAAGAGGCAGCAGTATGTTCTAAGTCTTTCCATTAGTTGCACAGTAAAAGAACAGAAAACTGAAGAGTTAATTTAACCTTCAGACTGTCAAAGTAAAATAAACAGATTTATAAATGAAAATACCTAGTTTGGAATAGTTCAGAGTGAAGAACTTCATTTTTTATTAATTCTCTTCATACAAGGTGGAGATCATACAAGTGCACGTCTAACGTCCCTCCAAGGGAGTGTCATTGAAAGTACCACCTTGAATTAATAACTAGTTGATGATGAATAAGATTGAGAAAACTGCTCCAGAATATAATGTTTTGTAGTGGCAGGACTACTTTTAGGCAAACATAGTTCCAATTTTTCCTCCTGGATATTCTTTGTTCTATATAACACTGTTAGTACAATTAAATAGCTAGTTTGACTTTTTGGCAAAACAACCCTTCAGCAACTGCTTTCCAATAAAATTATTTTAATTACTCATTGCTACTTTCTGTTGTATGGAAATTGGCATAGCATGACAAAAAAATCTCCTTTACTAGAAGAGGAAGAAAGCATGTTGCATAACCAAATTTCACCAGCTATGACTAAGTACATGACAGAATGAGCCAAAGCTCTAGTTGAGAGAATTCTTAAAAGAAATACAATCTTTAATGATACTTTAATAAAGATCTTTAAGCAATGGTCATAAATTTACACCTTTTTACCTGTCTTGTTCTGTTACTAACATAATAAAAGCTCTTAAAGTAGCAAATAAAAATGAAAAGGGAACATTTAAAACATAGAAATTCCAACAAAACTCAACATAGTTAATATAATGATATAAAGTTTGAAGAGAAACCTCCCATGGGAAGAAATCTGTCCTAAAAGTATGATATAGGTACTGTAAGCCAGTCAATTTTTAGTTTTTCATTTTTAGAAATACCACACAACTGTTAAACTGTCCGGGGAAATTTAACATGGAAGACCATCATATACAATTTCAAGATAAAGTGAAAATAAACAAATGGAATGGTTGAAGAAAGCCCATTTCCTAACAATTAAATTGACAAGTTGGCTATGATTATAGCAGGAAACTTGGCAGATGAATACTAAAGAGAGCACAAAAAGGTTTAACACAATTTCCTGGGTGGGCTTAGCTTATAAAGACATTGGCCAGATTTATTGAGTGGCTCTGCAGATAAAACCCATGAGCTCCAGTTAGTAATGTTAGAAATCAGGGGAGAAGGATGAATGAGCAATAGGTCCTTTTGCCCCCTTGCAAAGATTTCATGCAATCTGATAGTTCGTTATTATTAAGAGCAATATAGCTTGGTTCTCCCAGAAAACTATCAGCTAAGATCAAGCAAAACTTCAAATGAAACAATTTCCTGCAAGACTTGCTAAATTCTGCCTGTCTTTGTTTGGAACACTGGAGGGCAAAACAGGGATGCACTGAAGATCCGTATTTCTGGATGCTCTCCAAGTGGAGCCTGTGTTGACACAACACTAAAACACTTCGGATGAATAAGGAATACATAGGCACTCTAAGAATCAGAAGAGAGAGGAGAGGGAGCAAGGAAGGAAATTAGAAATAGATATTAATAAAAGCTTTTCCTGACTTTTTTAGATCATATGTTTATCTAGATACTGCATTAGTCTCAGCATCTTTGAATTAGTGTCTCATTGAGGTGAGAGTTTACCTCATTTCTAAACAATATTTCTAACGGAAATGCAAGTAACTAAAACCACAGTTCTTCATGTCCATGTTTAAAGATGAAAAATAGCTGTACTAATAGCAGGTGTATAAAATATATGCTGAGAATAACACACTAGATTTTTTTTTTCTAAGATTGCTGTAGGGCATTAAAAGTAATCACAACACTTGCATCTGATACAGGGTCCTTTTAATTAATTAGTCAACAAAGGTCAGGTCTTGAGTCAATGCACCAGAGTCATTGGACTGGACGGGACTAAATCTAATTATTCCCAGTCCTACTATCAGACAAAGATTTCTTGATAATGAATTCTAACAAGGACTAGCAATGATAGGGCTCAAAAAGAGAAGGAAATCAAAGATAAATAAAAGATGATTCTTCAAAATAAATGAGCTTTATATCAGCATATACTGTCTGAAAACTGCAGCATTTCTTAAATCAAACATTTGATTTTTCATTTTTAAAATGTCTGCTCTCCTACTGAACTTTTCATTTGTAAAGAGTAGTGTTTGAGTCTGCCAACGCAGTTTTCAAACTTCCCATGTTACAAGAAATGTCAGTGCATTTAGTTCCTAATATATTCTTGTTTCACATACATTGACACCTAGTCCTTTTTATTGTTGAACATATTTTACACAGAAAATAATGAATTGTGATATTGAGGCCACGGAGCTAATTCTGAGTCTGTCACACATTGCATCCCACCTTTGAGCCTTGGCTGGAAGAAATGTCTGTCTGGCAGTAAAGAAGGACAGAATGAAGGAGACAACTTTGGTTTTAATTTACTAGTTCATTAGACTCTTTTTTTTTTTTTTTTTTTTTTTTTTTTTTTTTTTTTAAGTACAAATCAGCATGGCCACCTGCCTTCTTTTAGAAGCTCACCCTAGTGCTCTTCTAGCTTGAAGGTTCACGTGGAATCAGTTTTTCAAGCTTTAGTGTCACCAGGTTTTGAAAAAAAAAAACACTGAAAACTTAAGGTTTAGGGGTTTAAAAATTTTGGGAAGTGCATTAGTTAAAAAAGTTGGAGGTATTAAAAAATAAATCCAAACACCAAATGAATTGTGCTGAGTACTGTCAATATATGTCCCAATTCTTTGACTGTGGCTGTGATACATAAATTCTGTATTAAGTATTGTTTAAATGCCTGGCCTGTGGTACTATGATTCAATAGTTAGCAAATCTGTATTTTTACTCCCAAAGTTACTTTTGCTATGTAAGCATAAGAAGGCTTTGTGAGCCATCAAACTTCCCTCTTTCCTTTCCTTTCCTTTCCTTTCCTTTCCTTTCCTTTCCTTTCCTTTCCTTTCCTTTCCTTTCCTTTCCTTTCCTTTCCTTTCCTTTCCTTTCCTTTCCTTTCCTTTCCTTTCCTTTCCTTTCCTTTCCTTTCCTTTCCTTTCCTTTCCTTTCCTTTCCTTTCCTTTCCTTTCCTTTCCTTTCCTTTCCTTTCCTTTCCTTTCCTTTCCTTTCCTTTCCTTTCCTTTCCTTTCCCTACAGTTATTTGAGTTAAAAATGACTGAACTAAACTTTCCCCAGAACAGAATTAAAAAAATACTAATTACTTTTCTGGTTGAGTACTTACATGCCGAGTTACAGCCTGGAGCTGTTTTTTTGTTTGTTTGTTTGTTTTTTCCTCATGATAAGGGAAGAGGTGTGGAGGGATGAAGGCTGACAAGCTTAAGAAATACTTGAACTTTGTCATTTCTGTTTGGAAAAAAAATATCATACCAACTTACATGATTTAAAAATACTGATTTTTACATTATGCTGCTATACTAGATATAATTTCAAACTTTTATTCAGATACCAAATTGTACATATTTAGCTAGTAATAATTCCTGTAAATCCTCCTCAGTCTTGGATCACAACACGAAACAGTTAAAAACCTTTCCTTTTTGTTTTGGTTCCCCCATCTTTCCATGATCATGAACAAGTGATATACCTGTATGTCTGGATACTGCCCAAAGCAGAATTGTTCCGGCTTTGTTCAGTGGAATTACTGTTTTCCCCCAGGCTTTTTGATGTGAAACTACCATTAATTCCCATTTAATTACACATTGCAACTCTGCTGAATCGAACTGTACAGAGAGTTATTTGAGAATATATTTTATCAGAAAGTGATGATTGAATATGCCAGTTTTGAGTATTTTTCTGTCGGAAAAATCATTTTTATCCTGGACTGTTGTGGAAAGAATGGAGACTTGTCGTAACCATAGAGAAATGTCCTGGGAAATGCACATTCAAGTCGTAGCTCTGAAAACTGTTTATGCAAAAAAAATCTCAACAAATTTTCCCTTTCAGAATCACCACTGATCTTTGGGATATGCTTTTGGCATAAGAATGACTGTTGACATTAAAAGCTGAAACCTCAGCTCTGAAATGAAGTCTGACTGTAGGTTAGAACGGGATGGAAACGGTACTTAGGCACCATTGGCACCACCTGGCACCTAGGACATGCATTTTTGTCCTTCCTTTGTTAATTATCCCATATCCTGTGTGAATGCCCTGAATGCTTGGTGTGGGTCTGTGGCCTCTTTCCTGCTTTTCACAAACATCACTCAGCAAACACCTAGTAAGCAATTCTACTGCTAAACTACAACTGAAACACCACGCAGAGGGCAACAATTGTTCTGTTCTTTCCTTGAACTCTATTTTGAATTTAAAAATGTATATATTGTGGATGATAACACCCATCTTTTCTCTATCATCGTTATGGCCCTTGTGTTATTTTGTGCCTCACTCAGAAGTCATCATGTCCCTTTTTTGACTCAGCATTTCATTGACAAGTTGAGAATTGAAAGAGCCCCAAGCAGAACACTTCCACCTGCTACTTTGATTCTAGTCTGAATGTAATTCTTGTTGTGAATGACCATAACGTTTCCTTTAAATTCACGTATAACCCAAGTTGGTATATCAGCTAGCTTTCACTCCAAATATATCACTTCCATCAGAAATCAAATCCTAATTCCCATTCATTTTTTTCAATGAATTCTCCCTTATAAATGACATCTTTGACTCCTAACTTTACAAACCTATTGGACAGAGAATCCTTAGTCCTGTTCCGTGGACTTGGCATGGTTTAGCTGGAGCAGTTTTGGTTGGTACACAGCTCAGCACTCCCCTTTGGGTCTTGGCTGTTTTATGCTTACTGCCATTCACAGCCAGTAGGATGCCCTTATGGTCAGTGACAAAGTTGCTGGATTTCTAGCAGTTCAAAGTCTGCCCTAACTTATGCTGGGAACTGAATTATTCTTCAAGTATTACGAAAACACAGATATGATTAAAAGCTATTCTCCTAGCAGCACAACATGGATTTAGAATCTCCTATAGTGGGATCTGTTCCTATTTCACTAATAGAACTATTCCCTACATACCTAATAAAACAATCAAACCCTACTCTTTCTTGTCATCCAGGCTCTGCTGGTACCTTAAGATTGGTTATTGCCCTCCTTGTCAAGCTCCTGAGAAGCAGCTTATGCTAGCTTAAATAGCTTGGGTGCTTTTGTATGTTCTGAAAGCAATTTGCCCATGATACAGTTGTATGAATTATGATTTATCAAACAAACTCTATTGTGTATCTGTATAGTATTGTACATAGATTTAATAATCAGATTCAAACACTTGTTTAATATCAGTGCAAAAGGAGAGATGAAGAAGGTAAGTTTGCCACAAAGGGCAGACTTTTCTTCTTTACGTTTAAAGGAGAGAGATGGTGGTTTACAAGACTTGTTAAAGCTCATAAAGTTAAGTAGATGGAATTGCAGTATGCAGATGAGCGTTACCTAGAGAATTTTGTTGTTATTTTCACTAAACCGATATAAAAGGCTTCTCTTTTGGATGTCTTGTATTGAAGTTTCCATTCTGTAATAAAATATCTACCCTTTACTACAAATGCTAGTTAAGGTGGATCCAGGATTTGAGCAAAATAACACAATTAAAATAGAGGGTTCCTTGTGCTTTGGCTATAAAACACAAGTATCAGATACAATGACAAGTTTTTATTCACTGCAATAGTTAAATGGGCTAAGAGAGCATGTGTTCAAGCCAACAGAATAAATATGAAGTTATATCTACAGATTAACAGTTTGGTGCCTATCCTATAAATACTCCTGTGAGTAATCCCAATGAAGTCATGTCTTCCTAAATGTTTATTTCTAAATGCTTTAAAAGTGGCTGTATTATAAAAATATATTACTTTTCAGAATACTTTCCCATTTCCAATGCATAGTGTCCACTGCCAGCCTACGCATCAGCTCCAGGCAGCAGTGTAACCGGTTTCTTGTAGCTTCTTTGCAATCTGTGAAAAATCTCCATCCGGTGAGAAGCACTAATTAATACCGGTGAAATCTGCAGAGTTGAACCCTTCTGGGAGTAGCTAAATCAGGATAAACTGAGAATTAGTTTTAGTTTATAAGTATTATTTTATGGCGACCAGTGTTTGAGCCAGATTATGACTGGTGAGTGATTTATGCTTGCAGAGGCTGCTTCGTGATGCAGTGGCCACGCGTTCTGGGCAGAACCTGAGGTGCTGCGTCAGGCTGGGGTTTCGATGGTCACCCATCCAGCTGGCCTTAGTTTGGCCAACAAGTGAGCGGTGGTACAGATCACAGGCTGAGCAAAAGCTCCAGGTATTCAGCTCACCCGTCTGCACCTTCTCTAGCTCTGAAGGCCCTACCAGGCAATAATAGCATGCTGGGATGGTGGCCATCTGATTCAGCAGCTGGGCAAAGGGTTTTCTAAAAGGCTTGGGCTCACAGGAAGGTCACTGAACAGTGACCTTGGGACAGCCCGAGCAGCAGAGCTTTGTGCTAGCCCACCAGGAGGGACAGAGTGTGGGACCCCCTTGCGTGCCCGGTCCCTGGGCTGGGTGCAGCCCTGAGGCCAGCCTCAGTGTGCCCACTTGGCCAGGGCCTGTGGCTTTCCCTGCTGTGCTGCTCAGCTGTGACTGCATGCCTCGGGCCTCTGCCGGTTGGCATGGGGCAGGTAGGGGCAGGGGCAGGGGCAGGCTGCCGCCTGCTGCCGGCCACGGCGCGGGTAATCACGCGTCCCCCGCTCGCTGCTGATTTGCAAGAGCAGATTAATCAGAGCGCACGGCTTGATGAAATTTGCTGTTATTGTGCCCATTTTATTATCTTCATTATTCATTTACAGGGGACCGGCATCAATTATGCAAATGAGTTCACAGACTTTGCAGATTACTTCATTTGCCGCTATTGTTTGTGGAAATTTAATTATTAAATATTATTAAGCTTGCGTTTTCTTCAATTTTCCGAGGCTTAGTTTCATTTGATTTTTCCTCCAGCTGCTCTCGTTTCCTTTCAGTGCCAAAACAGCTCCTCATCAAAGCGGCTCTGGCATGTGAAGACCAAATAAAATCTCCTCAATTTAATAATTTTGATGTTAGTCCCTTGTTCTCAGCTGCTTGCTCAAAGCAATGCAGAGAGAAACGCAGAGCACATTCAATTTAATGAGCAGAAATTGAATTCAAGTTTGTTCGGAATTGACTTCAATTAAGCAGAGTCTTAATGATAAATTAATCTCTTTTCTTTATTCCCTAGAATTTGTTTTTCAAAGTAGGAAATTGGACTACATTGAAAGACCAAATAAAGAATACCAATTTTAACTAGATTATGGAACTGATAGCAAAATTTAATTCTTTATAGTACGTACTTGGACAAATAGCATTCACTCTATGGCATGTATTATAATTTATATTCATTGTTACCACTCACACTTTCATGGCATGGATAAAATGGCAGTTGAATTAAATATGGGCTTGTAATAGACTTCAGAGTTTTAATCTTTATTAAGAAACTCTAATTGAATGCATAATTAGCTTTTCAGGGTCTAGGAAACTAGGTTTAATATCTATGTGGGCTGAAAACATGGATCAGGATTTTTTTTAAGAGCTTTTTTATGAGTTTATTTTTTAGAAGAAGTTATCTTGTAACGTAGCTTGTATAAAAAGCCACGTTTTAACTTCATTGCAGGAAGCTATGTATGGAGGAGCAGTAGCGAGGATTTTTTTGCACCTTCAAATGCCCACAGGCAGCCCTGTTTACATTGTGGGTCAATGGTGGGTAGCACAACCTTCTTTCTTTAACACAATTCAAGATACCTTGCATCTATCCCCATTAAAACATGTAAGCAGAACAAGACAGCATTATGAATAGTGATGGGACTCTGCCCTTTTCATTCTGTGTTCCTGTACCTGCTGCCCTTAGGTGCTTTAATAGCCTCACTATTTTCCATTGTTATTTTTGTGGTATAGCCACCAGGATCAAGCTCTTTTATTTTGCCATTTCAGAGAACAAAGTATTTTTTTTTTTCAAGATTGATGTGTGATTTGGGTGCCTGCGCTAGATTTTCAGAGGTGATCAAGACTTTCAGAGCCAAGTCTCTTTATGTTGTTTTGATCTGATTGTACCATGTCTTTGAGAATTTTTGAAGTTATCTGCCCCTTTAAGGGGATCTAACGAATGAAATGGGAAAAAACAACAATCTGTGTTACTATTTATGGCTGAACCTATAAGAATAGTGTTACATGAGGGATACAGTAATGTCTCAGGTACTGAAGAAATTTATAGTAAGACTAATGACAAATTCAGGGGGTATCAAATTCTGTGCTTTTGTATTTAAGTGAAGAGAGGGGTGAAGTTCTGCCAGCTGAGGAACATTCAGTCTTGTGCCTTCCCTACACATATGTTCTTTGTTTCCCAGACACTGAGTAAAGGCATATACTGCTTTTTAAATAAGAAGTAATAAATTGAACAATTTCCTTTAAACACCTTTAACAATCTGCACTGGACTTGTGAGCAGCTCCCACTGTGTATCCAGAACTGGTATGTTTCTGTTTCTCTGGAGTTTCCTGTTATGTTTTCCCAGTATAAAGGATCAAGAAGTGCCAAGAGACTGTTTGCATGGTACACAAATGAAAATAGTTATTAAGGGTAAAAGTTTGTTTTTACAGTTTTGGGAGATTAAACAGTGTTGCTTTAAGGATATCTGTGTTCTGAAGTGTATGAGGTGCCAAAGATTTGATTTCCATTTTCTGCAAATATTCTTCTCTCTTTGGAAATGGGGTCAGAGGTTTTCTAGAAGTGATAAAGAAAGGTTTATTAATCTAGTGTGCTTGTGTATTGTATGTTTCCAAACTGCAGGTATTTAGAAAAAGATGGAATAAATGTTTTTTACAAGAAACTGAATTGCAGTTCATACACAGCTGTGTTCTTTCATGTAGGAATCATGTCTGTGGGCTCAAGTAGACATAAACCAGATTTATAAAAGTATTGAGGTGTTTGCAGCTATAGAAAGCATTGTAAAGGTATTCACAAAATGCTCTAATTAGTGAGAGATGTCAAATCTCCATCAGTCTTTGCAGCCTATGTGCCTGACTAAACCTGTGAGATTGCACACACACATTCCAAAGATTGCTTACCTTATAAAACATTTAGGAAAAAGTCATTAAGATAGTGTTCCTGTTAGAAATACTTGTACTGTAATAGCACTGGGGTACTCCATATTCCATTGTTTATCGCTGATTCTTTTATCAACTTCTTCAGCACAGAAGCATTTTTATTGCATATAGATCTTACAGGTTCCCTTTAAGCTCTGACCATTAAACCAAGCTCTTCCATCTATTTGTCATCATTTGTAGTAATAGTTCTGCAGTTAGGTGCCTACCTTCTGCAGTCCCAATGTTGTCTGATTAGACTCTTGTTGACACCTGTGCAGTTGAGTCTACTAGCTTTTCTTTTCATCTGAAAAAACCCTACAGGGCCCTATATGTGGTACAGTGAAACAGTTTCTCAAAGTTGCTTGTCTTATGTACAAAGGAAGACCATATGTCAAATGCAGCTTTTCTTTTTTTTGTGTGTCTTAAACTGGCTTTCCCCATTCCAGAACTGAATCTGATCTCAGTGAACATGTCCTTTGCTTTTCCCTCTAATTTAAGCGTATATTTTCCCAGGAGGTTTGGCTTTTTTTTGAGTCTCTGTCAGGCAGGAATGGTATGACTCCATAAACAAAATTCAGCCAAAGCTGTAACTTTCCTAGAGAAGAAAGAAGCCATAAGAAAAACTTCAGCTAGTGAAAATTCTCAGTCTGAGAAACAGAAATACTGGGCACATATTAATATGCATTTTAAAACAGAAAATAAGGTGTTTTTACAACAGAAATGTGAGTGAATTTTGGCTATACTAATGACTGTAGTAACTAGTAAATTATCTTCGCTTGAAGCTCAAACCATGTTTCAAAGAAGGATAAGACAAGATACTGGGAAGGAAAATCAGTTGTTATTTATTCATACAAGAAAGAACTAAGGGGGAGAAAAAGATTGCCTTGCTTAAATTATGCTTTGCCTACATGGAAGAGATTGCGTTGGTTAGTCTTTACCCACTTATGCTACAAATAATACTCCATTTACGAGGAGATAATATTAATTATTTAATTATTATAATATTTGTTATTGTGTATTCTGAGTTTATTTTCTGGAGATTGAAAAATAATACATTCCTTACAACAGGTTTTGTACAAATTGCTTGAATTAATTTCTAACTAGACAGTATTGTTTTTGGTACAGCTCTTTTCTATTCCTGTTTTTTTTTCTGCACGCTTCTTTAGCAGTCCTGACGGTAAAAACATGTTGCAGGAGTGAGCTAAAGTATTCATAAGGAAAGAAATGTCACACTTACAAAATCCCTTTAAGAGGCAAGCCTTGACTACATTGTCATCTACTGTTTCTGAAGTACTATTATCATATCACTTCAGATAACGTTGCATTTTGTGTTGTTGAACAATTTGTTTGTGGCAGAAAGTCTGGCAAATCAATTATCTGTCTCAGCTTTTGAAAGTGCGTGAGCCAAATCTGCATTCTTGACTATTGCAGTCTCTAACCACTGGTATGTGTTGTATTCCCATGGCCAGAAACAAAGCATGGATTCACCAATCCACCACCATCTTAGTTGGATCATTTATTTACTCTCTAGTGAACAGTTCTGTAAGTCAGTGGCACAGCTGGTTTGCTTCACAGGTTTGTGCTACGTTGCAGGTAAGATCATCCATATTTCAAACCTGGCTGATGCTCTAAGTAGTTATTTTTAATTTACTTTCAAGGACAGAACAAAGGTCTATTCTTGAGTATTTTTGTTTCCAAAGAACTGAGAAAATGTTACAGAAATAATTTTTTCAGCTATTGATGACTGCTATTTGTTGATCATGGGTTGGCCGCTGTTGCGTAGTTTGGCTACTTGTCAGCTACACTGACAAGCTGAAGAACGTTATGAGATGTGACTTGCATTTGTAGGATACCTGGGCATGCAGCTAAGTTAGCTTCGAGGTACAATCTCATCTCAAAATTGAACTTAAGGCAGCAATGCTGCTGGTTGAAAAAAAGTCTATAGTATATGACTGCTGACTAAAATAATAAAATATTTACTGCAGAGATATGAGAATTTAATCACATAAAAGTCTGTCAGTAAAGACATACTGGGCCATTATGGCAATGAAAAACATTAAAAGATATTACATCTGTCTCTGAATTTGTGGGAGAAAAAATATGATATTGACAAATAAGTGATTGTGCAATTAGACCGTACTGTAATGTATAAGCAAAAGGTGTAGAGCTAAAAAGATTTTGAGTTTCTGGGCTCAATCATGTGACATTTCTAATGTAGTTTTCTGAAAAATCGCTAAGTTGGATTTATAGGATCATAGAACCATAGAACAGCCCAGGTTGGAAGGGATCTGGAAAGGTCATCTGGTTCAATTTTCATGGAAAGGGGAACCTAGATGAGATTATGTAGCACCCTGTCCAGTCGCATCTTGAAAACCTCCATTGATAGGGACGCCACCAAATCCTTGGTAATTTTGCTCCAGTGATTGTTCTCACTGTAAAAAATTTCTTTCTTCTATAAAGACGAAACCTCTCCCAGTGCAACTTGTACCCATTCCCTCTTGTCTTCACAGCATGGCTGCTTGTGAAAGGAGTCTTTGTCCTCTTTGTAGCCACACTTCAAGTTCTGGAAAACTATGATGAGGTCGCCCTGAGGCTTCTCCAGTTTGAAGGGACCTAATTCCTTCAGTCTTTCCTCATCGGGCAGGCTATCCAGCCATTTGATCATCTTCCTGGCCCTCCTTTGGACCCTCTCCAGTCTGTCTGTATTTCTTGTATTGTGGGGACCAGAGCAGGATACAGTCCTCCAGGTGCGGCCTGACAGGTGTGAAGTGGACTGGGAGAACACTTTATAAAAGGCATTTATAAAATAAATGTGTATTTTTCTCACTTTCCTATAGCTGTGTCCTGAAAAGTAATTTTAATTTTAGTCATGCTTGAATATCAGAGGTTTATCAAGAGTCACTAGACTGAAAACTTACATAAAAGAAGCATCCTGGTGTTCTTTAAAATGCTTGTTTACTATTGTATTTTCATCTCTGCTCATACAGTAGTTTACCATAAAATCACTGGTATGGTGTCTTGTCTGTGCCAAACGACTGCATTACAATCTATATTTTGTTTTGCCTACTGCTGGGTTTCTTCCACCTTCCCCCGGAGCACCTTCTGTGCAGGATACTGGATGTTAAACTAAATTGCCTGTGATTCTGATCATGTACGGTGATTTGTATGATCCTAAGTTTGTATATTATATTGGTGCTTTGAAACTCTAGTGTTAGAAATGGGATATGGTTGCATTGCCCCAGGGATGCAGAGCTGAAGTACCAAAGGAACAAATTAACAGGATGTCACATTAAAATAATTTTTCAAAGATAATTTAGGTAACTAGATTAATTTGAATTAATTTAGGAATACTTAAATATAACGTAATCACACCTAAATGATGTACAATATAAACAATAATTAAGGTAGAAAAATCAAATTTATGTAAAAAAGAGTCTAGGCTTTCCATGTTTGTACACTTCAAATACATCTGTTGAAAGAAAATAGTATCAGAAGGGAGTGGTTTAAATTCCAAATCAGGTAGTAGGCATAAGGTACCCTTTGACACTCACTTGGAGGCTTTCTGCAGGGAATTTTTTAAAACCTGCCATTCTTTTCTGGCTTTCCAGCCATTACCAGGGCTGGACAAGCACTTCTGACTAGTAAAGAAATCTTGCATTTCTGGTGAACATTAAAAGTGATCTGACCACAGTGTATTATTGTTTATGAAACTATGTATATTGTCTGGTTTAGTTAAAGCATATGCTGTTCTGTTTTATAAAATGTTTAACAAATGGCACACAAAATTAGTGAACATATATATCAGTACTTTTTGGTGTGGATGTTTTAACTGCAAAGCATGTTTTAAGGGTGAAATGCATATAAGTGCCAAAATAAAAAGAGCATTTGACGCTTATGACACAACCCAAATTGATTAAATAGTATGATTAATAATGTGGAAAAATTCATCTACAAATGGTTTGTGAACAGCAAAGAATTCCATTCACTGTAATTCATAGGTCAGGTTACCCTAGGAGTTTTCACCCTATTAATTCAGTCCAAAGAAATGGCAAAAATATCTATTTTCATTTTCCCTTTTAGCAGATTTCTTCAACTTGTTATTTTCCTTAAAAAAGAAAAAATCTTGTTTGTCCATCCAGGCACCAAAGTTCCTCAGGAAAATGTCTGCACAACGGTTAGTATTCTGTATTCTTTTGTCTTTAAAAACAGCATTTTTAAAATCATGATATGATTAATGACTTTGGTGACTATTAAATCACTTTGATCATGAAGAACTAAAATGAAAATTCAAAATCAAATTATGTAGGTTTCATTGCTACATGAAAAAGCAAGATCATCCATAGCCTGATGTCAACTAGCTATTTGAGTAAATGAGCAATTCCGTTAAATTTTAAGATATAAGGCTATAGGCTGTCATTGCAGCAGATTCCATTGCACCGCTTCCAGGAAATTTACCTAATTTTAGTAATTCTATTATGGTTTACAGAATAGACTCAGCAGTTTCCTGTCTGCAAACTTCCTCCCTGTTACTGAGCAATCATTTGCTTGAAATACAAGCTATTGACAAGTACGGGGAACAGACAGGTGTTTAATCAAGACTGTGCTTAGATGATAAATGAACCACTGCAGAATATAGCTTACTACTTTGTGTAGTGCTTCTTAATGGAGAATATTCATCTCTGTGCCAAAAGTTTCATCATGTGAACTTTTGGATCCAGAACTATTCCAAAAAAGTATGCTTAATTGGTGAGAGAGATTCAACACTATGTGTGAACATCAGATTGATTTATAGCCTATTCAACACTACTAGCATGGTACTTTTGCAAAGGATGAGATCATAAGCAAGCAGAGATTTTGTCCTAATTAAACTATATATGTATATTGTATCTAATATTAAAACAATCCTTAAGTCCAAAACGAGAAGTTGTTCCTGGATTCTGTTCCTCTGAAGTTAATATTTTTTGCTCTTAATGCTCATCTTATAAATGCTATGGAGGGTTCTACCAAAAGAAAAAGATGATAGCAGTTATTACTTGAACTTTTCTAGACTTCAGCCACAAACTCTTTTAAAGGAAATGTAACAAAATGAGGAAAATGAAGATCACAGGTGATGGAAACATGAGTCAGAATAAACAAAATGTAGTAAGATGAAGAGTGCCAGCAATGGAAATCTCTGCTGAAGCTGATCTGCAGTCATATATACATTCACGCAAGTGTGGTTTGCTGTGAGAACAGGGTGATGTGGCATACAGAAGGCAATAAGACTGTCCTGAAGTGCATTTCCCACATAACTGATAACAAAAAGTCTTGCTAAAAAAGGGAGTGACAATCCCTGCACTTTTCTAATGCTCACTGCATATTTTCCTCATCAGATGTGGGAGTTACAAATGGAACCATGTGCATGTCTAGGGACACTAGTGTCACCGATGTGAGTCACCTCATAAGGGAACAGTTGGTGGAAGTGCTGCTTTCTTCTCCTCATGGGAGGAAGCTCCAGTTGGTGGCCGAGTATCTCTAGTTAGTTTATAGGAAGCTTGTTCAGAGAATGTTTGAGTCAGCGTTTTTTAAAGCGTGCTTCTTAAACAGATTGCCTAGTGCCTATCTGAGAGAGAGGCTGTTCAGGAGAAGGTTTGTGTGTGGTGCAAGCTGCTTTTTCTGTGGATGAATTGAATTAGCTTGTTTTTGTTCCATCAGCATGGCAACTTTCATCAACACACAGCTCTTGGGAAGTAAAACAGATTTTGGAATGTGTCTGAGGTGGTGCCTATTACCCACAACTCCTGTAGAATTAGCCTTTGTTATTAACTCTGGCAAAATCTATTTTGCACTTTAACATCTCAGTAGTAAGTGTATTATTCAAGACCAAGATTGAGGTACGTAAAATAACCGTCAGTATCATACGCATTAAGCTGTCAGTTTTCAGCGGGGCACTGGTGATATTACCTATGGCTTTCTGTCTTCCTGACTCCCTCCAACAATCTCCTCTCCATCAGCTGCCTCTCTTATGCCCCAGAAACTGCTGTCAGTGGCCTGGCGGATGGCTCATTTGACATGTCTGTCATGTTGTGAAGCGTGTGTAGGAGCTAGATTAAATGAAGAGAAAGCTAGCTCATCTGACTGCCTACTGAGGAGCTTCAGGTCAGGGAAAGCTTTCTCTACATTAGGACTGCAGTAATTGGAGGAGGAGAAAAGTAGAAGGCAAGGACAGATCTGCAGTAAGGTAGGGAGAGGAAGGCAGAGACTGGATGGGGATGGCTGAAGTACATATGCTGTTGGAGTATAGAAATAATAGCTCTGTTCAGTGCCACATTGGAGTCTCGGGGAACTTTTAAGGAAATCATTTACTGTCAGCTTTTTCAGCCTTAGTCTTTTAGTGCACAGTCTTCTAATGCTTGCAGGCATTAACTCTTCCTGCTTCCAGAAAGCTGGGGAACAAAAACAGAAGGGCAGTGTAGAAGAGATTAATTCTGTCTGCCTGTGGATAGAAAGAGTGAGGCAACCACGCCCATGAACCTGAGTCTTTGTGGAGCACACGGTATGTTACAGAAAACTCATCTGAATAATTTTGTAAACTCTGGATATCAGCTGCTGTTCTTTCAATAGATTGGTAAAGCTCTCAGAAACTGTGGTGAGGTGAGCACTGAAAATTTCTGGCACATTTTTAAGTAAAATAAGAAGGCAGCACTTAATATTACATTAATGAAGAATCATCCCTGGAAAATCGTGGAGAGAGTTATTTTTATGCAAGTGTAGATTTTTAATGCCAAGACAATAAAGAGAAACCACAATTTGTTCCATTAAGCTTGTATCATATTGTCAGCACTTGCCCATATGGAAAACATATAAATTGTCATGAAAACATGAAAATGGGACAATTTGGTAATGTTTTGAGTAGTCTTTATAAATATCATATGTATTTTTAAATACATAAGTGATGCAGTTTTGAACACAAAAGAACCACAGTTGTGGCAGCCAGATTTTGCTATGTTCCCAAAGCAGCAAAATCAGCAGAGCTACAAATGTAGTTTTTTAAAAGTTGGGAATTTGGTGTCTCCCAATTTTGGAGTAAGTCAGAAAAAGTATAGTGAAATTAACAGATTTGGTGGGAAACCAATAAAAGCTAAAAGGAGCACAAATATTCATTCTTTTTCTCACTGGAGGTCAGAATTTATGTATGCACTTATAGGTTTAACTGAGCTTTTGCACAAAGCCTCAGTCATTAAACCTAACAAGTACCTTGGTGACTGGAGCAAATCTTTGGCTCATGGGTGGATGAATTAGTGATATGGTTGAGCAAACGGTAGAAATGTGGGCAGCACTATGATATTTCATCCCATTATGTGCTTGTACAGGTCTGGAAAGTACTAAGACTTAGGTCTGTAAGTTTACTTTTTAGCCATGCTGTTAAACATGCCAGTTGTACAGAGTATCAGAGCTCAGTAGGTATGAGTGGAAAAATGAGGCTGTGCATTAGTTGAGAATCTGGCTCATTATGCAGAGAGGAGGAATCAAAGCCATCTTTGCATTTTTTTTTCCCCCTTCTCCGCTGTGTTTCCCTTGAGTTATGTGTTGAATTCATGCTGGTCTCAGGTTCAGGGAAAATAACTTTGCTAACACCAACACTGTTGAGTCCTATGGTATGTGTTCCAGTAATTGATGCAGGCTGGAGACTAGGAGATGTTTGGCAAGAAGTGGTGTTATTTTGGGATCCAGCTGGCTTGGAGTTCCCTCACACAGGTAATCATCCAGTAGCTTTCTGCAGCTTTCTGCCAAAACTCCTTTCTGACTTGATTCCCTGTTTGTTGAGTCAATAACATTACTTTTTTTTCCCCACCTCCTGTAAGCTCTTTTCCTACGAAGTTTAAACTCTCCAGAGCATGTCAGACATACCTAGCTGAAGTCTCTTACCAGTACTCTAATACAGTTTCTAATGTATTGCATTGTAATACAGTGGAATGTTCTGTACCTTGAAAACAAAGTCACCTGTCACTGCTACGATTAACCTGGGTGTCACCCAGGGACCCACCTGAAGGAGAGTTTAAGTGGAGCTCTGCTCTACGGAAGCCTGCTTGGTGTGCAAAACCCACTCAACTGTCGTTCCTTGCTGACTTGTGACTTATTGGAAGGGCGAACACTATCACTATGCAATTTGTGCTTCCTTCTGTGGATTTTTTACTGCTTTGTACCCTGATTCTATGAGAATTTGCTTCTGAAGCTGGGGAAATATACCTCAAAACACCAGTGCTTTTAAAATATGCTGTAGATGGTTTCTGTACAGGAACCTCCCAAGACGGAGGAAAGAGATCATGCAATTAAAAAGTAGTAGTAGTTATTGTTGTTAGTGACAATGACAGTAATAATTTGTCTTTTAATAAAAGTCTGAGGAAAAGTCTAAATGATTCATGCTTACATAGAAAACAATATTGAAACATTTACTTCATAGATAGTAGCCAAGAGATAAGATACAATTCTGGTTCTGTATTTATACTCTATTTTGAAGACATATCTAATCTTCTGTGGCATGAGAAATGTTGTAGAAATATATCTCATCAAAAATTGCTGCAGCAACGTACTTAAAAAAAACTGTCCTCTAGAAACCAGGTCAACTTGCATTGTAGCTTATGGTAATACATAAACGCAGGATAGTTTTTTGATGTCTTAGAATGGAGATAGCATAGATAGTAACATGCTTTCATCTGTTACTTTTATCGGATCGTCTTCTTTGTGCCATCATACTCAAAATATTCAGAATAGAAGTGTCTGCTTTATTTAATATGCACACAGAGTGCCCGATTCTGTTTACATTGAAGTGATTGGAGGTTTCTGTCATTGACGGGAGCAGAATCAACTATCTGAATTCTCCTCACTGCATTTCGTTAGCGTTCTTTCCAGTTAAATACATGGAGAATAGAGACTGACCTCTGAAAACCTGAAAATATCATTATAATTGAAAAGATTTTAGTGCTGTAATTTTATCAGCAATGAAGAAACCTGTCTGCTCTGTTTTGCCAAGGTGCCTGTGGCACCTTACAGTGTTAACAATATACAAGATCTGGCAACAAAATGAGCTCGAAATAATGTGTAAATATTCCATACTTTCTCTTTGCCTTTTTGCCTTCCGAAACTCAGAAAAAGAAAAAAAAGAAAAAAAGCTTTTTTTTTTTTTTTTTTTTTTTTTTTTTTGTCCTGTTTTAGAAGTGATGTTGTGAGACAGTGGATAGAATTTTCTCCTATTCTTCTGTTGTCTGAGTGTGGATTTAGGAATTTAGGAGATTTCACTTCCCCCGGACACAGGATTTAGCTAGCCTGGCATTCTTTGGAAGAAGTTGCTATTAATGTCTCCTGTAATAGTCCCAAACCACCATGTGATGCTGTTTTTTCAGCTGATGTTGTCTTAAAAATTACTTAAATGTCTCTGTATATATTAAAGTATTCAAGAAAGAGAACTAAAGTTTTAGAGACTCGTTGAATAAAGTGTTTCTCAATACAGCTGACAATAAGCTTCTGCATTTGGTTTGAGTGGAAAAGCATAAGTAATTTCATATTTTCTGTCATCTAACTGCTTCTTTTGATTGTATGGTAGCAGCAGTTGGCTGAAATAATAACTCTTTATCTGAAGTCTTTAATACAGAATAATTATTTTCCCACTAGTGACATTTTTGCGTGCTTTTAGTTTCCTCTAAGCAGAAATGTTTTGTTTAGTGGAACCCAGTTGTTTGTCCTCCTTCATTTCCAAAGGATGTTGAAGATCAGCTATAAGTGATAATCTAGGATCTTTTTTCTTAGTCTAGGATCTTTTTACTTCTTCCAGGCTATCTGCTTGTGTGTATGATGCTACTTCATTGTCAAAGAAAGAAGTTAAGTAGTCAGTATAACTTCATAGCCAGTCTTCCCAGGCACCTGTGAGATCATACCAGCTGTGAGTCACTTTCTCAGAAAGGTTTTAGAAGCGAGGTTCAATAAGCATCAAATTATGTACATATTTCTGTCAGTTTCATTGATTTCCTGAAATGGTAAATGAACTTGTAAAACTCAGGCACACCAGTAAGCTTGTGAAGTCACTCTTCTTGTGTTTAGATTTTTTTTTTTTCACCAGACCAGGCAGAGTAAGAAGATGTAAAATGCTTCTATAAAATAGTCAAATTTTGTATTCAATTCATAAATTTTCTATCAATCCTATTAAATAAGTTTGCATTTTATCTTGGCAGAGTTTTGTTTATCTTTAATATTTAATTTGTTAAGTAGTTGGGAAGTGCAATGACAAGATTTTTCTCTTCTTTTTTTGAGACACTAATAAAGATTGAGAATTTTAAATCAGATCACTTGAAAATGCTTTTCAAGTTTATGATCTAAGACATGGCTACGTCTTTGGGTCTCAGAAAGCCTTCAGTGAGATTTATGTGCTTTTATCAATGAAGGTATAGAGAAACTATTTTTCTGTTTTCTGTTGCTTTTAAGAGTCAGGAGATATCTGTGGTGAGTCTTGGAGGAGTTTAGCCATGGCGAGTTACTAAAATGCATTTTGAAAGAGGATGGAGAAGTAACTACTCGATCTGTTGTGAAACAAGAGAGTCTTTCAAGCCATTTTTCAAAGTGTTCATAGATCCAATTTCAAGGCAAGTCAGACAATAAAAGTAGTAAGCAAAGAAAACTAATGTGTATGTGGAATACTTTAATTAAAAATAATAATTATAATGGACCCATGGTGCTCATGAACTCGTTTTCTTTTTGCTAAATTTTACTCTCACAGCAAATTATATTGCTGTTCTCTTACATTTCATATTTGATTGCTGACATATTGTGAAACAATTTAAATGGGACTTCTATGAAAAAAAACAAAACAAAAACATACAGCTTTGTTTTTTGAATTTAAACAGCATCCTTTATCCTAAGGATAGTTGTTTTAGTTTGGGGATTTTATAGTAAAGAATTTCACAATAAAGATCCCAAGCTATCCCACTGTATAGAAAGAATTAAATAGTTTGGATGATGTTGGTGGATGGTCTTTTGAAAGCATGAAGTAAATGATGACATCCAGGAAATTAAAATGCAGCCTCGGTAAAGGCAGTGTTCAAACAGAATGATTATGGTACTATTTCTACATACAAAATTATTTCCTGTGCAGGCTTTGCTTCTAATCATGCAAATACCTGTTCTATTCCTTATCCTGGAAGACCAGGCATCCTCTAAGCATGCTTACAGCTCTACCCTGAGAACGCTCTTTCTGTTGGTAGGGTAGGCTAGCTGTGTATAGGCTGTTGGAAGCCAGCTCTTCATTGCTGCCACTGAAGTCAAGTTGCACCTGCTTTTGTTTCTTGATGAACATCCTTTAAGATAAGACAGATCCCTTTTTTCTGAAACTCTAAGTCTAGGACAAACCATAATTTTTCCTGCATTTGCAGTGATTCATGTATTCTGGACGACAGTTGAGAATGATACAGGGATTTGGGCAAGTGGGGGAGACTGACTGTCAAACTGTCTTTACAAAGAAATCTTAAAAGTAAAGTATGACGCTGCAGATATTAAGTGTTATGAGGGTGGCAGAGGTTGCTATCAGAGCAGCAGTCTTTAGAAGAGGATTGTGGTTCAATTGCCACAACTTAATGAAAACAAAGACAGAGCAATGGCTGGTTTAAGAACACTGTCCTTTTGTTATGTGTTTAGTAAGACAGGGAAAGTGCTTTGCTCAGAGCAAATCTGATATGATCCTGATGTTTTTCCTCCCAAACTTGAAGACAAACCAAACAAAGTGATAGCCTTGAAATAATATGACCACTTTTCTTTTGTGTGTGTGTGTTTTCTTACTTCTTTGTGCAATAAATGGTTGTACAAGAGAGTGACTGTTGTGAGGAAATCAAATTCCTTGTGAGTACACACTGATGTTTCTTAACTTTGAACTTGAGTCTTGGTACAGGACATTGGTGGACATAAGTCTTGAACTAAATTTATGCATGTTTTTATAGCTTGGAATGCATATGTGAGAAGATGTTCAGAGTTTGAGCATCATTTTCTTCATTCAGAGGGGAGGTGGCACCAGTGTGCAGGGCTGATCACCCGTCTTCAGGTGGTTCAGCTGCAGTTTTGAGCAAGAGCTAGTGGAAGTTGAGCCAGGTTTGCATACTCAGGCAAGGAGGAAAGGAATATTCACAGGTGTTTGAGGGGAAGAGGAATGGCTATGTCATTCTATTTATATACCTGCAAGCACAACATATATTTTATGCAGACTCTGGCAAAATGGGAATTAAAACCAAAAGATTTTGTGTCCTATATTAGAACGCAGTGGCAGTTGATTCAGCCTCCAAAAAGGCAGAAACAGAAAAGAAGTCTTAAACCACAGACTGTACACAGAATGTGAAAGTTGTCATGATCAAACATTGTTGATCCAAAATCTATTCTTGTGTAGTTCTCAAGTATTCCTATCTTATCTCACAAGAGAATCAATCTGTTCTCAGTATATTTTCTGACCTTCTGATCTTCTGATCAAAATAGTCAGGCTTCTTAGGGACAGACTGTCATTATTTTCAACAGGAGATATATCTACATTTCGGTGTAAAGAGGGACATGTACAGAATAGTCACAGAGTCAGAATTGCAAAGTTCAAAAAACAGCTGTATCTGTCTTGGGGATTTCTCATTTTGGTTTGCTTGAAACAAAGTAAGCCTGCACATATCCAATTGTGTTCAAATATTGTAATAACTCAGACCACATAAGAAAAGTGCTCTGTCAGATATTGTGAAAAAATATAAGAAAAGAGTTATTCTCTGACTATGTTTTTTAAAATAACCTGTTAAAATAACATAGTTATTAAAAAACTTTCATAATTATTTAGAACTCCAAATAGACTTTAACTCATTTGATTTTTATAGACTAGTAGTCTTTAATCTCCACAGCAGAATCTGAAGGGTACCTGTTACATACTGGTAAATTAGTTGTCAATCCCTTGGGCAGTATATTTTAATATCAGTATTATATGGTAGATGATATAAATCTTGTGTACGGTATTATTAGCTTAGGCAGCTGCTGACTTAAAAAGGCCAGTTTAACAAGTCACCACTGTATTATGTTTAATTAGGTACAGTTTATATAATGAGGTGTTCAGTTCTAATGGAAAGACATGCTGTGAGCAGCACATCTGCAGGAATAACTATTACAATCAGCATTGCAGAGACCCATGGAACTGCAAATTAGACTTACTTATCTAGAAATAAATTACATCCCAATGCCTTCATAAAGCTCATTAATTAATTCCACTGGCATAAAGGTCTTTTTCTTAATTTCATGTTCCATTAGCATAATAAACACAATTTGAGTTACAACAGTATGATCAGTTTAATGGATGCTATTTATTTTAGTTTTTTATTTAAAGTCCCGGTAACATAGAATTAACATCAATATGCTGTTTGGTCCTTTATTAAAAATTCCCATAGGATAACCAGCACAGATGTTCAATACAGCATCATATATTTGCTGCATTTTATGACTTCACTAATTGGCCATATGGAAAGGTGTTGCTTGGGTTTAAATTTATTTTTTTAAATCTGATAAATGGATTGTAATAGTCACAATTGGTTAGTATGTGCAGTTGGACAGGTTAATATACACTGCATGCTGGGAACAAAACAAAAGTAAACAAAGTTTTTATGCCCATTGATTAGTAGTAGATAGTACCAATATACTTGATAGTATATTAAAATCCGTTTCACTAATGTGTAGTTCCTAACATAATTATAATTATCTAATTTATGCAGACACTGTCTATCTGAAGAAAATGTTAGCAGCTATTTGTTTAGTCACAGCTAGGTTATAGGTAAATTTATTATTGTTCCATTCAGCTTTATATGAGCCCCTCATTTCATGATAAACTGCACTGTTAGGAATGTTCCTGATGAGATGTTGTATGTTGCTAGAACAAGAACTTTCATTGCCCACCCAGCTAAATTGGTTACTTTGAATGGAATCAATATGTAATATTTTGTTATTTTTTTTTAGGAAGATGTCTCAACAAATTTTGTTTTTATTTTATATAGTCTTACATACTTCTTACACTAAAGACTACCTGTTAATATAACCAAGCTAATTCTGTCGTCAGCTTGGTGTATATATTTCTTAAAGCTTATCTCTTATATTGTTTTCCCATTTCCTAGTATTTTCTCTCCTCTGTGCATTAGTATGAATGACTATCACTGCAAATATCTTCTCCTTCAGCCTATAATGAAACCACCTTCCCATGTTACCGAGTGATTTTGGGTAGTACTCATCTGTCATATAAATCCATCATCTGATTTTTCACATAAAAACTGATTTCTGACATTACACTGTAATTCACCTTTCTGTTTCTCTCTTACTCACTTTCAAAAATCATCTGAACAGGAGTCATCTATCTCTGCTACTGTGATTTCCTTCTATTACATGACCTCAATTACAGTATCAGAAAGAACTGCACCAGAGCAGATGAGGACAAGGTGCCTAATTTCAGTGTGTGTGTCTGTATGGGCATACACATACACAAATGCATAGTTCTCAAGGGTTACGTGAAAGCATTTTGCTTTGAAAAATGCTCTGAGCTCATTGCATTTTTAATACTCTCAACCCCACACAGACACATACCCTTGGGGTTTTGGCTTTGAGCTTGTTTGTTTTTTTAAACAATTCTTTTTCATAACATTAACAGCTGGAATTTTTAAGGCTTTTAAATGTGTAACTAATCTGAAGAATTAAATTCATTTATCTTGAAACTTAGGTCTATATCATAAATGAAAATTGTTTAGTGACGTACAGAAGTAGCCTTTAGTACAATCCCTTGTCATTGACTCTGAGCTATAGAACACACTGTTTGCACAGAGCAGTGAAGTTGTATCATCAGACTAATGTCTCTTTCTGTACAGAGCAGATGCTGGAATGAAATTTTTAAAAAGGATGCTACATGTTCATGAAATTTGGCAAAATGACAAAAGATCGCTATTTTCAGATGTCTCAGTATTATGGGTCCTAAGACACATGTCAGAAAAAAAAATGATTTTGCACTGAAGGACAAAGCTAACATTATTACACAGCTGCATTGTCTGCGAATATAAAAGATTTTCATGTGCTACATAGTCACACTATGTCAAGTGACAACAGGGGGTTGATTCAATCCCATTTTTAAGAAATGGAGACTTGAAAAACCTGTGTATTTTCCAATCCTCATATAGATATTTGTTAAATGGTTCAATCTGGAAATCTATGTTATAGGTTTTTCAATTTAAAAATATGCTGGACAAGTACTGCCAAGTCTTAGCCTTTTGCAGATGGTTGGGCTAGATGTGGTTAGGTGAACGATCACGTATAGTCTGTCTTTAGCAGTCTAAAGTCAACCCTGTCCAAATTGTGTGGGCATGTGTATGCTAAACCTTGCTCAGATGGCAATGAGCTACTTGAGGGGAGGGACTGAGTGCATTTGGGACAGAGGGAGAGGAGGCACTTGAAAATATGGTATCATGGTATCAAAAAGTGGTTCAGGTGATGGTAGTTCTTACTGGATTGATGTAAAGTAGGAGTGAAGAAGTGAGCTGAGCAGTAAGAATCCATGGAGACTCTGCAACCACCCATAGAACTTTACACAGATTCTTTTTAGCCTGCTATACCTTGCTCTGAGAGCTTAATCTTACCTCCTGTTAGCTGGTGTGATGAGCTCATGTTACAAGTGCAATATTGCTGTGTGGTCTGGCAGGTGAATGTAACCTGCAAGGAAGTTCTGAAAAGACTGCACTGGCCATTAGAAGGAGATCAGTCAGAGGATGAAACCACATTTCTTTACAGCTGGTTGCCCAGGGCTACTTCTGTGCTTTGATTTGATATCTAAACCCATGATTCCAGAATTATCTACAGAATTGTATCCGTAATGGCAAGTAACTGGCATAGAAGATTTTTGGAGAATCTTCTACCCTGATTTTGCAGCACCTAAGATATCAGCCTGCATGAAGCTGAGCTCTTTGAGCTGCCTGGCAGTGCACTGAGTACATGGCAACTATTTTTTTTCTCATCTGTCTTCTGCGATGGACAACACTATCCTGTCCCCACTTCCACCAGCAACCTTGCACTGTGCAGCTGAACCTCAGATACTAGTCAGGTTTGTAGGGTTGAGTGCTGGGCCTTGCCTGGAATGCACCCAGCAATTCTCTTTGTCAGTTGGATTCAGACTACCAGAGAGGTTTTGTGATCAGAGAGAACAGGTTCTTTCTGTTGGTACTCATGCACCTGACTGGTTCCTTCTCTATCCCAAATGTTCCTTGTTTTTTCTTAAAGGAAGGAGAGAGGAAGGAGAAAGAAAGAACAGCACTCTGGGAATAAGGAGACACTTTTCATTGTATGGGTTGTAAGACCCATCATCAGAAGGAGATGATTGTTCAGTGATGGGCAAAGCTAACATTACACTGCTGCACTGCCTGTCCCCCTCTGAGAGGAGATGTTCTGATGGAAAGCTGACAAGAAGGAATAGGGAGAAAGGATAGCATAGGATGGCAAACGCAAAAGTTGTTACAAATAGTTGTAGTTTTCTTCTGAAATAAGTTATTTTTTGAATGTCATTTGGCATACGATAGGGAAGCAGCAGAGAATCGTTCTATTTCAAGTGCAACAGGTTTGTGATTTGAGACTGACATGAGCTTAAAATGTGAACTGTAGGTTTAGTGACTTAATGGAAGGTCCCTCTTCTGTCTGAGATACTGCAGTATGGCTAGATAGTTCAGGTCAGTAAAATACCTTTTTGTTGTCAAACTTTCATTTTATTTATGAGTAAAGTTTGTTTTATTCATTGTCTTGCAGATTCACTCAGCTGAAGTGAGGTCGCTGTTTTGGGGCTTTTGGGAATGGAAGAGATGTTATGAAGACTAGAACATAGCTGCCTCATTACTAGAATACCTAGAAACTTCTTGCCATACCTAGAAACTTCTTGTCTAATTGGTATTCTAATATCAGGAGCTGAGATTTCTTAACAGTATAAGGAATTAAAACTAGAACTGAAATGCTGTGTAATGCAGCCTTAATACAGGCATTGACCAGATGTCAGATTGGTAGAATCGAGTAAAATACTAGTACAGTCAAACATATTTCTAAAAGCTATCCAATACATGTTATTTCTACAGGGTATTGCAGACGTTTTATTTGCAGCTCAGTGATAAATATTTAAAGATCAGAAATATTATTTAAAAAGTTTCGTGGACTACAGGTGTCACTTTCCCTAGTAGAATCAATTTCCCCAAATATCTTTGCTACTGTAAGCCTTCATAGAAATGTATGTATTACATTACTTTCTGCTTACAAGTGCTGTAGTATGCCGTATTTTGCATGGTCTCAGGGAAGAAATATCAGGCACCACACTGAGGCCTTCGAATTCCAACCAACATTTGCAGTTTTCTGGCTGTTGATTTTTCCCACAGTTTGTGCTTAAAAAAGTAGATAGTTGTAGGAAAAAATCATCACACAGTAATGCATAGAGAAACTGAACAGTAATGCCAAGGCTGAATCCTCAGGCCTTGTGACCTTTTTTATTTGTTTAAACAGCCTCTTTTAATTAGTAATAGATACTGTTGCACTCAGATAAACATTAGTGATGATTGAAAACAGCACCTTACAAGCGAAGGATTTGTAGAAATTTAATACACACAGCTGAACTCAACTTCTTTAAGAAGTTGCTTTGTTCTTGTCATAACGCTTGAAGTTAATGGACAACTAAAATAGAATGGCTACATGTGTCATACATTGAGTGAAAAGGACTGACTAAAAGCCATTAGCGTCCAGAAAAGGAAGACACAGGCAGAAGTTATATTGCTTCCAGATGAATCCTAACTATTCCCCAAACTCTGTATTAGTATGACAGGCGAGAGGCAGGGCCATTAATCGAAAGGTCAGATAGTGCAATTTTAGCCAGATTTTCTTGATTGAAAAGGCACTGGAAAATTATCTAGAATGCTAGTGTTACCGCATCTACAAAATACTTTTTAAAAACTGTTTTAATGGCTTGATGGTCTAAGTGACAATTCTACCTGTCATACTAAAAGGGAAAGTTAGCTTTCAACACTGCTTATGGGAGAAGTGCTAGAAAAGTTGAGTTATGCTGCATTCTGAAAAAAAAACTTTAAATTCTTTTTTTGTTTCTTCAAAACTCTCTAAGGCAGTTAAAGTGTAAACCTGAAAAACCCTTACTATTATTATTGTTCTCAAATTGATTTAATGTTAGCCTTCACAGTTTCTTTATTACAGAATTATTTTGCTAATAGAACTATATCAGCATTTTATCCTGAATAGTTTAAAAAATAATAATTTAATAACTAACTCACCTAGATCCTAATTATAGATTTTTGAATCAGTTTCATTAATCATATTTACTATTCATATAATTAAAGTGCATTTTAAACAGCCCACTATTGACATCAATTACTATATACAAAGCAGGTACTTGAATATGTGCAGCATGGAAAACTCCATTGTAGACCATCTGTATGTTCCTGACAAAAACATGTCTCAAGCCCTTCTCTTCAATTTTCAGATCACAGAATCACAGAACTGTAGGGGTTGGAAGGGACCTCAAAAGATCATCGGGTCCAACCCCCCTGCCAAAGCAGGTTCCTCAGAGCAGGCTGCCCAGGTAGGCGTCCAGACAGGCCTTGAATATCTCCAGAGAAGGAGACTCCACAACCTCCCTAGGCAGCCTGTTCCAATGCTCCGTCACCTTCAAAGTGAAGAAGTTCTTTCACATGTCAGTGCAGAACTTCCTGTGCTCTAACTTGCAGTCATTGCCCCTTGTCCTATCCCCACAAACCACTGAGAAGAGGTTGGCTACATCCTTCTGTCCCCCACCTCTCAGATATTTATATACAATGAGGAGATCCCCTCTCAGTCTTCTCTTTTCCAGGCTGAACAGACCCAGGTCTCCCAGCCTTTCTTCATAGGGAAGATGCTCCAGGCCCCGTATCATCTTTGTGTCCCTCTGCTGGACTCTTTCCAGGAGATCCCTGTCTTTCTTGTACCGGGGAGCCCAGAACTGGACACAGTACTCCAGGTAAGGCCTGACCAGGGCAGAGTAGAGGGGGAGGATCACCTCCCTTGACCTGCTGGTCACGCTCCTTTTAATGCGTGCCAGGATCCCATTAGCCCTCTTGGCCACAAGGGCACACTGCTGGCTCATGGTCAACCTGTCGTCCACCAGGACCCCCAGGTCATTTTCGTCAGAGCTCCTCTCCAGCAGGTCGTACCCCAGCCTATACTGATACTTTGGGTTGTTCTTTCCCAGGTGCAGGACTTTACACTTGCTCTTATAAATCTCATTTGGTTTCTTCCTGCCCATCTCTCCAGCCGGCCCAGGTCTCGCTGAATGGCAGCACAGCCTTCTGGTGTGTCAGCCACTCCCCCCAGCTTTGTGTCATCGGCGTACTTGCAGAGGGCAGACACTATTCCCTCATCCAGGTCGTTGATGAAGATGTTGAACAAGACCGGACCCAGCACCAACCCCTGGGGAACACCGCTAGTCACAGGCCTCCAGCCAGACTCTGCTCCACCGATCACCACCCTCTGAGCTCGGCCAGTCAGCCAGTTCTCAACCCACTTTGCTGTCCACTCCTCTATCCCACACTTTCTCAGCTTTGATAGTAGGATGTCATGGGAGACAGTATCAGAAGCCTTGCTAAAGTCAAGGTAGATGACATCCACTGCTCTCCCCTCATCTACCCTGCTGGTGATGCCATCATAGAAGGCAATGAGGTTGGTCGAGCACGACTTCCCCTTGGAATCCATGCTGACTTCTCCTCATAACCTTCTTCTCTTCCAATTGCTTGGAGATGGCATCCAGAACAAGCTGCTCCAACACCTTTCCAGGGACAGAGGTGAGACTGACTGGCCTGTAGTTTCCCAGATCCTCCTTCCCGCCCTTCTTGAAGAGCGGAGTGGCAGTCTTCAGGCACCTCACCCGTTCTCCAGGACCTTTCAAAGATGATAGAGAGCGGTTTGGCGATCACATCTGCCAGCTCCCTTAGCACATGTATAGCTAGAGGTTTTGTGCTGAAAAACATCCAATACCTGTTGGTTTACTGTGTTTTGCTGTAAGAGGAGAAGATGCTTTTGTTTTATATAAAAACTTTTCATTTTCCCACTTTGGTCGCAGACGTTGTTCTGTACATCTATGGAGGTATGGTTCTGAGGGAGGTGGAGCAGATGTGTAGTCAGGTAGTGATCTGTTGTCATTTGACTTAGCACAAGCAGAAGCATTGTAAGGCTTGTGTAAGAGGTCAGATAAAATCACCTGATGCCATTTAGGCTTGAAAATTCATTAACCTGTACTCTTTTTTTTATATGAGCTTTCTGAGACTTTTTTTTTTTTTCATTTCATTGTGTTAGAATGTAAGTGCTCTTTGTTAGTAAAACTCCTGAATAACCTGGCTATTTTTTTTTCACTTTGCATTAAAGACATGTGACTTCTCCACTGTTGATACAGTTTATCATGAAATAATACCAGTGTCCACTGTCCCCTTTATGCCCTATGCCTATACAACTGCCAAAGAATAAAAAATGTTCTCCCTTTCTGCTAGCATTTACCAATGTAAGAGATTTTGTTGTCAGCCTAGTGCTCTCATAAGGAAGTCAATGACTATGCAGTATGGAACTTCCAACTGAAAGACTCAAATTGTCTTTCTTTTTATTTCTTAGGCCACTTTCCATTAGCGCAGTAAAATAAAAAGGTACTAGTGCCCAAGATGCCAAAAATGACTTCTATTTTCAGTTATGTGTTGTTTTTTTCCCTTTTGCTCTTACTTATCCTAAATAAATTTGTCCAGAGGCTTTAATCAGTATAATGTGACATTATAATTGATTTTATGAGTTATTAAGCCATAGTGAATGGCAAATGGCAACTGAAGGCACTCAGTATCTTATAGGATTGGGTCCACAGTGAAAGTTGATGTTTGAAGAGTAAACTTTGTACTAGTTTAGGAATTCACTGTAAAATAGTTTTACATTGCTAGGTTTCATTATGAAGTTTTGCCTAGACAGATGGGAAAGCGAGGCTGCATGACAGGATGTACATAAGGATGTATCCTGGTTCTTAGGATGTGATGCCTGCACTGGGCAAATGAGGTACTGCAAAGTGTATTTCCTTATTTCCTTGTTTTAGATAATGCTTTAATGATGGTGCTTTACTCATGTGTGGTTTGGAAAGGACTTCAAACCCATAAATATTTGATCCAGAAGACAAGACTTCAGGTTTCAGTCTGTATCTCATTTTTACTTTCACATGACGGCTTAACCTGTTACTACTTGATTATAATTAGGTACTTGATTTTCATCAACAATAATTTCTAAGTGAAGCACTTTATGTATTTTTAAAACAGATTTTGTTTAATACCGAGTGATTTCAGTCAAGGACATCAACTTCTGTGCATCAGTTTATTTATCCATAATATGATGAGAATTTACCTACCTCAAATATGATATCTGTGTCAAAAATGACTATTTATCATTTTGAGCTCCAGTTGGTGTTAGTGATAATTTTAACTTGTCCCCCTATACTATCATGCATTGACCTTAGAAATCCTAACAATATAATTGTTTTTTGTACACCTTAAAAAAAAAAAGTAAGTTTTCCAACACCTTCTCTTTTCACTTATTACCATAGTGTGCCTCTTATTAATCTAGTACAATTCTAATTTCAAAGTCACGTGTTTATCTGAGTTTCTAACCTCTGAAGTACTGCCTAGGATTAATCAAAGCTTAGTCTGTGTAGAGTCTTTTGTTTCTCTTCCTTTTTCTTGCTTTACCAGGATATCGCTTGTGTAAGCAAAATCAATGTAAAATGCCTGCTAGAAATGTCTGGAAGTTATCATAAAAGGTTCTGTGACACAAATGACAGTCTGAAGAAATTTGAAAACTGCTTACATTTGCTTCAGTTTTGCTTGGAATGTTGTAGTTTGAAGAGTGGAGTCTGGCAGCACCTGAATGTGTGCACGTAGTCATGGGGCTGAGTTTCGTTGAACCATTTTCTGTGCAAAGTAAAGGTAACCAAAACAGTCAAGGGTAAAGGACTGTTGGAAAATTTTTACTGAAAAAATTGCTTGTGTAATTTGTAGATATAAAATATATGAATCCCGATTACTTTTGCATTTATGTGCTGCACATTGTTTGAGGCCCTTATATGGATACAACAGCAAGGATGGCTGGGGGTTATAAAGAAAAACAGCTACAGACCGATTGAAAAGGATGCTTTGGTGAGGGAAGAACTGACAAGGTATGTGAAAGAAAATTCATTGTGCAGCCTGTCATGGACAAGTAACTAATTTGCAGGGGAAAGGGGAAAAACACATTTCAAAAAATAACTGAACTGTTAGAGAAAATTAGTTGGATACTCAGTAATATGTATCTGAGAGATAACTGACCCAGAAAGAGTGTCAGGAAAGGGGAAATGCCTACAGATTTATGTTTTTTCTTTTTGTGTGTGCATGTGTGGGTGCGTTTGTATGTATATGTGTATAATATATGTACCTTTACATATGAGGCTCTTGTGCTCTCTCACATAGAACTGTGTGGAAATCTTATCAAAACCTACTTGATGGCTGCTTTTATTGCTGTTATACACAGAGGACTAACCTCAAAACTAGATAATACATGGATGTATGGAAGGTGAATGCATTTGCTTTGGGGGAAAATGATGGTCTGGCATTGGTCTCAGTGACGACATCAACTCTGAGTGGTGCTAATCTCAGAGAATAACAGGGAAGGGGGCAGAGAAACAAAGACTACCCAAAAAGCATGACACACTACAGAAAAAGGGACAGAGAGGGAGGGAGCCTGTTCTAAGAAACTCATTCTAAGGTGTGAAACATAGGAAAACAGTCTAGGGAGAGTTTGACAAGGGGAGCTCCACACGTCTCTAAGTATTATGGGTTTTGAAAGAATTGAGGGGTTGAAAGATTTGTCTTGAGTGGTCAGTAGATACTGATTGCCTGATAGTTATGATTTTTGAAGCTGCTTTTTCTGTAAGGGATTGTAATATAGCAATGGCTTCATTCTCTAGCAGTAACACCCTGTGGAGATGGCTATTTTGGATTTTTCACAGAAGTACCTGCTAGTTACACACAGCATTTTCCTTTTCTCAGAAGTCCTCATGATACACTTATGTAGAATTTTATTTATGTCATTTCAAATTCAGAGAGGTGAGCATGGATCCCAGCATGTAGAAGAAGAGATTTTGCTAGTCTATAAGACAAGTCAGTGGGCAGTCGTGGTAGGGACTTAATTCTCAGCATTCTGTTTTATCCAGCAGCTGGGTTGGAATCCATATATGTACCTGCTTACCATTCCTGGATGTTTAATCAGCACTGTACCTGTTTTAAAAGGAGATATATTCTTTTGGGTTATTGAAAGACTACAGTCCAAGTTTTGAAAGTATGAACAATGTTATGGTACAAATACAAATGTAGGCTTAAAAGATGTGCTTTCTGAAATCCATAATTACAACATTTTTCTACCCATGAAGTAGTTGAAATAGATCGGTGTACTCTTATTGGTGTTTGTTTGCTTGTTTGCTTTTCCTGGGTGGGAGAAATTCATACAGGTTGGAGTTGCCTGAGTACTTCAAATTTTCACTTCAGATGTTGCATTTGTGAGCACATTCATATACGTGTTTTCATAGAAAGAAAGAGAAGGAAAAACCACTGTGTACATGTGTACTTGAATATAATATGTATTTGCAATGACCAAGCTGGCAGGGTCTGAAGATCAGATTTCTAAAACTGCTTGGGGCTCATCTGACTCTCATGCTGAAACCTGTTAGCAGTTCCCAATGACTTCAATGAGAGACCAGAGTTAAATTAATACTGAAGCTTTTGAAAATTTAGCAATTTATTTTCTGAACTATGATTGAATAGCCTGACCTGGTTCTCGTCTGCTGCTACTGAAAATTTAAAATTTTAAATAAATAAGTAAAATATTATTAAAAAAAATAAATTTTCTTAAAATTTCCAAAATTTGTTGAACACTTGCCTATTCTTTCATCTCCCTGTGTGAATCTTGTTGACTGCCTGTGGGATATGGTATATGCTAGTACAGTTTAGAATAAGATGATTCTAACAGTGTGATTTTCTTACAGGATTTTCTACAGAAAAGAGCCTAGCTGCTATTGAGGATGGTCAGTTGCCATACTACTGAATCACTTTCTTAGACATACTTCTTAAAATCTTTGCCAACATCTTAGAAATGAAGAATTTTAAGAAAGTAAGGGTTGCTATGTAATAAATTAATCTTTTACAGCAAGCTCTTCCAGTTTGAAGTAAGCTACTTAAAAGTAGAGTTAGAAGTAGGGGAGTAAATTAGAGTAGCGTTTTGCTGAAGTTGTGTATTTAAAGGAGAATTATGCATAGTGCACTTGTTTTGGCAGATCCAGATAGCTGCTCAGGAATTATAAGTGCTTTAACAGCCTGAAGCAGTATTTTACAGAAATAGACAATGATGTTTGTCCTTTTCCTCAGCAGCTTTCATGAGACTGTTTCTATTTAGGATAGCATGTTCAGAAACATTAAAGACTTCTAAATGCTTATATTAGATACTTTATTAAATTGGATGTAAAGCAGAGAAGGGTGGATCTAACTAACAAGTACAGCTGCTTCCTGGGCTGGCTGGTCAATGTCTGCAGGGCTGGCTTGGATATTTGTCATTAAAGTCTGCCAGATTTAAAATGCTGTGTTTTGTTCAGTAAAGATGTGTCTCTGGTGAATGGGTGAGATTGAGGTTCCAGGGCCCTTTATGCCATACTTCTGGTTCATCTCGTTTGGCTGTTTCACAAACAGGGTAAAGGTATTGCAATAACAGTGAAAAGCATGAACTCATCGAATGTGGTTTAAGAAACAGCTCTCCCTTAATCAAAAAAAGTGGTAGCACTGGTAAATCTGACCTCATCTGAGACGTGAATCTTGCATACACTTATCTACCTTCATAAAAGGCTTATATTCCTATTGACTTTGCAAAGGGTCTAGACCTTATTGTAGCTGTGGAAGTTATCCTCATCTGCGTAAGTACTGCATTCTTTTTTAGGCTTGCCAAACCATCAACCAAGCTGATTACATACAAGAGTAAGTTCCACAAAGTGTTTATTTATTTTATATTTAGAATACTGCTTCGTGGTTTTAAAACTTCTGCGTTTGATTTCTCCTTGGTATAGTTCAGGCCATGTATTATGTAGAAGGGTACATAGGAGTACTTCGTATAGAAAATTGGATGTAGTGTAGAGGAGGTGTCATCCCCACTTATTCAGCTGTAATTTGGAAAGACCTAATATTTACCGTTACATCTGTTGGAAATTACTCCACAAATACATGGTTTGCCTCTGTGATCCTAGAGCTCTCCCCCTTTTTCTTTTTCAAATGCAGAAGTTGCACTCATTGTTATATATTCAAATTTGTGATCAGTGTTACGTTCTCCAGTTACGTTCTCCAGTTGTATTGTCAAGGATTTCCTCTTATTCATGCATGCTCTGCCTGAACTGACTTGAGCCTGGATACATGATAACTGGGTTTACACAGGCCTGCATTATGTGCTTTTGCTTGGCTTGACAGGGCTTAATTTGGGATCTCTGTACATCATTGTCACTAACTTTTCTCCTCTGCATTAAAATTTCATTTTCTATTTCATTGTATCTGTGCTTTTGCTTTACCAGGGCTATCTCACCTCACTGTTTCCCTGGGTAATAAAGGGATGATCTGGATAATGAGTTAGTATTTTCAGTACTGTTCCTTCTTCCCATCTCAGCATAGCAGAATAACTTAGTTGCTTTTGTGATCACTTTTTTTAGCTGAGCAGGCCATGGCGCCTCTATCTCTGTCCTCTCTCTACTCCTGTGCCATTCAGAGCCCCTCAGAATACAGGCTGAAGTTATTCATTCTGGTTCAGGATACTTTGCTCATTCCTGTAGTATTTGGTGAGTTCGCATTGCATTCTACATTCACTCACTGTCCTTAGATCTTTCCATTAGTTCCTCAGAAGTGTCTTAAAATGTGACAGCTGCAAATGCAAATCTGCTTATTTGTATATACTTCCTTTCACAGACCAACAACAATCTTAAATATCTGAGCAATGATGGATTTCATTGGAAAATTACATTCACGAGTGCAGTGCAGTGAGGATCTCAGAAGGAGATGAAGTGGATAGCTTTTAATATTTTTAGAATTTTAGAATTCTCTTTTATAAGAAAATTCTCTTTTATAAGAAAAATAGAATTTTCTTTTAAAACAGAAATTATCTCCTACCTAATTCTGTAATGAGACGGGTAAGTGAACAGGTAGTAGTGTCCATAAAGCAAAAGCATGAGCTGGCAGCACCACAGTGCAAACTGCAGGCTGAATTTTTCCTAAGTCACAGTAAATGTAAGATAACTTCGTCCTTAGTAATGGGGCAAGAATGGGGAATTCGCACAGAGTAGCTGTAGTGCTGCAATATTACACTCCAGCTTGCTGCATCTAATTATTTATCCATATCGTAATAGCTCTCTACAACTCAAACTTTTCCCCTCATTTTGTGATCACTTAATTTCTCTAATAGCTCATTGTTATTGTGGAAGAGCTGCACAGGAGGCAAGTCCAACAGCCTGAAACATTTATTTGCATTGCATTCTTCTACTAAGAAAATAGCATGCGTTAACAGCAAAATGAGACAGACTCTGTTGTAGAGGGCTTATGTGGGCATTGTTATTAGGAACAGGATTAAGGGGACTGTCTTCTGCTCTCCACATGTGTTGGGGTAGGTGTGATCATGCCCAGTGTGACACAGGAGACAGAAGCCCTCTTTTACTTCCTCCATCCAGATCGTAGATGCGTTGAACGGGGCTGCTGCTCTGACTGCTGCCATGAAGGGTGTGTATACCTGTTCACAGTCAGGGCTTTCAAGCGTTTTATTTACCACACACAATTCTTCCTTGGTTTTTGAACAGGCTATAAAGCCTGTTGCAAATTTTGAATCCTTACGCCATTCTGTTCTGCGCATCCTTTAGGTGCAGAGGTGTTAGTGTACAGGTTATACACTCTTAGCAGATTTTGTGAGTCAGGTGTTCATAAACTCATGAACTATTGCATGTGTGTGTAAATTCTAAAAATTTTAAATCCAAGTGATACACAAAACTTCAGTGAATAGGTTCCCGTACTCCCTGTCATTTATTTTTATGGCTAATGGATTTTTTTATATTCCATTTACTACAAGTTTTCATTTGGCAGAATTAAACAGTGCATGAGAAGTGCTTCAACTTGACTTTGATGTACATTCAGTATCAGAAGGAAAGATCAAACCTTTTATCTCCAAACTACAGATCAATTACCTTTCTAAACACTAACCTCGTAATTTTCCTTTAAATAAAAGAAAGAAAAAAAAAAGGGTACCACGATCAGCTGTATTAAGACAAGAAAAATGAAAGTGGTTAGAAAAAAATGGAGGCATCATCTAAGATAAGGTACAAGGGAGCATAGACCTGCCATTGTTGGATTAGATGTAGGTGCACAATAATCATATAGAACGTAAAAAAAAAGGAAATGGCACCTTAGATTTAGAAGTAAAAAAAAAATCTTAATTTATTGAAACAAGAAGATAGCTGGCTTGCTAATGAATAAAATATATGTCAGATTTTAAGTGTAGCACAGCTACTGAGTTGTTGGAGCAGGTGACTATCATCAGCAGATTTTGATGATACTATGCTTAGGATGAAATAACCACTTGTTTCCAAAAAAAAAACCACCCAGTCTGTAATATCCTATGTGAAGGTCGGTCTCATAGATTTCATTCCTTAATATTCTAGCTGACATTCCCATTTCCTGAACTATGAGTCTTTAGATACATAAGTCTTAGATATTGTAGTATCAAGAAGGCTACTATGTGCAGCATTGCAAATAGGTACAGAAAATCCTCTCACTGTAGTACTTATGTGACTGGTAAACCAAAACTTCCAAATTGTTATTATTATTGTTATTTTATGTTTTTTCTAGGACTCTCATAATAGCACAGACAGGCTCTACATTTGAGTGCTTTTCAATTCTGCACTGTAAGACTTTAAAAAAAGATAAATCATTTAATAAAAATAAAATCATCAGAGTTCTAATACTTAATACTTACATCCTGTTATACAGCTCTCTGTTGTATAGGTTCAACTTATGAGATATTTTTCTGTTCTGTTGAAATTGCATGACATTGAGTTATTTTTTCAAGATGGAAGAAGTGAAACTGTTATTGTATTCATTTATATTCAAACAATATTAAATATGCTCGTTTAAAAACACAAGAATCCTCCTCTTTGAAACTAACAAAATAGTCAAATGCTGAAGAAGCTATTCAAAATTGTCTTTTAATAAAAGTTTAAAGTCTTCAAAATATATTTGCCCCTCGAGCAAACTTTTTTCATTTAATATTGTGTCTGTTAATTAGTGCTTCAAATTTGCAAATTCTTTATTGGTTTATATCAATGTAATACCCAAAGCTCATCTCATTGCCAGATTTGAATGAAATATGATCCTGTTTATTCTATTAAAACGAAGGCTTGAAATTGTTACCCAAATGCCACAGGAATTCTTGCCATTTTCTCATCAAATTCCTCATCAGATTTTTTGTTAAAGTCACATTGTTTTAGATTTTGAGCCTTGGCATTTAAATGAAATTCAATGTGCCCCACTGGAGGAAACATCTGCAGGGACATATTATGTACAATATCCATTCCAATCAAGCAGTAGTGTACTGTGTGCCTGAGTGAGAAGCTTTTTCTTGCTCCACTTAGATTTAGCCTGATGTGGCTATTGAGTCAATCTGCAAGAAGAAATGTTTAGAAAATTAAACAGAACAGGAAAGATTTTTTTTTTTTTATACTCAGAGCAAATACTTCCATTTGCACATTATTAATTTCAGAATGACATTTTTTAAATGAAACCTGAAGGAGTTTGGTGCCAAATTCCCTGTGAAATTCAGTGTGATTTGGGAATCAGACCCCCCAGGGTGCCTTGGCAAGTCCTCTCTGTGGGTGATTAACACTAAGGGTTTTCTTTGAATATAACATTATGATACACAGAAACTGAAGGCAGTAGAGTGGGGTTGGGGAAGAAGGAAAAGAAAAAAAAAAAAGGAAAATCCTGCAGCAGCAGTGGATGTTTGTGGAACCTGCTCCCTTTTCCTAATGAGGAAGTCAGACCAAAAAATAAAAGAATAAAAAGTCTCCTAAAAGCGTCTTATGGTGAGAGAGCGCTCTGCCATCCTTCAAAAGGCATGTTTGTCCATGCAGGACACCTACCCGTAACTCCACTTCTGCTGCAGGGCTGTGAATGAGAGCTGTAGCTATGAGCTTTTCAGCTTCTTTTGATAAAGTCTAGAAGGGATGTGGCCGTGGAGGTGAGGGGCCACTCCAGGGAATCAATAGTGTTGATCTAGTGTTGTTGTTAGCACTCCAGGCCATGAGGACCTCACCAAGAATACCATGTCCAGGTTTTGGGACCCCCAGTGCAGGAAGAACATTAATAAACAGGAGCAAAATCAGCAAAGGGCTAGAAAGATGGCTGTTCACAGTGATACATAGTGAGACATGGAGAGAAAACATGCATAAATTGAAAAAAAAAAATAGAGGTTCTGACTGGACATAAAGGACAGCTGTGTCATTTTGAGCAGTTAGTCATGGGAACAGAGCACGCAGACCCATTGTGAAGTTTCCCTCCATCCATGGAGGTTTTCATCACCAGGTTAGAAGCAGCCCTTCTTAACCTGATCTGATTTCAGAGCCAACCCTGCTTGCGTTTGGACTAAAGACTTATAAAATCTCCTCCAACTGGAATTTTCCTATGATACAACTAGCTTTACAGAGGATGTTTTGGGTTTCTGTTTAAAATCCTCCCTACTCCTTTCTTTCCCTGCCATACTTGAATCAAACCCCAAAGTACTCATGTTTCAACATTATGTCTAGGACTTGGATGTAGTCTGAATTATAGGTATTGCCTTCTCTAGCCATATTGTGTTTTTTCACTTTATTTCAGATGCTGTCATATAACAGTTCTGCAGTGTCCTTATTCTACCTTTTTCACATTATTATTTAGACTTATACCAATGTGATCCTCCAGTGGTTTGTAGTTTCTCTCAAGAGCATTTCTGGAAGAAAAGATTAGTAATTAAAAAACAAACAACCCTTCCCCCCTCTCCCCCCCCCCCCGAAACACACACACAAAACCAAACCAAAACCCCCAAAAAACAAAGAGCAGTATAGTCAGGAAAACTGGTCTAATATAATCACCAACAGAGGGTGTTCAATTTGTAGGGTACGGTGAGAAAAAAGAATAATTATAAATACGAAACAGCAAATTTATGGTAGATTTGGAATTCCATGTGTATCTTTGTTTATAAAATATGCCCATCTGACAAAAGCAGGCACATTAAAGCTTATAAACATCTGATTAACCTAAGCATTGTAGTTCTAAAGTTCTCACGTTCATGTCTGTTTCCTTCAAGTTTCGTGAGATGAGAGAGTTGCACCCTAAATTTGGAATTGAGAAAATCTGTACAGCAAGAAGTGCTACTGAAAGTATCATGGTTGAAATCTTCTGCATCAGATACTCAGAAAATATTAATGTAATGTTAACAGCCGATCCAAACTGTCAAAGCAGCCCTGGAGTAAACAGGCAGTTTCTCAGACAGAAATTTGGTAGAGCAGAAAGAAAGTGAACAGATCAAATTCCACTACAGTGAGGCCTCTTTGTAACAGTCTGGTACACCCTATAGCTAACTTCATCAAAAATGGGCATTTTAAGTACAAATTGTAATGCATTGTCTTAAGAAATGTCCTTTAAATCCTTTTCTTCCTGATGTGAAGATATTCAGAAATTCTAACTGCTTTTACCTATTGTGTAATTGAAGATGCTGCTAAAAAACAAACAAACAAAACAGCATCTTCTCTTTCCCCACTCCTCACCACAAACTGTGAAATTTGTTTTCTTTCTTATTTTACTTCTGTGTTGAGTACAAATGGGGGGTGAAAAGCAATTGTTGATAGCATGGGCTTTTCTATCACCTGACAAGCTAGGCAAGTTGTTTGGGGCTTTTTGGTGGCCATAAAAGGATAGAAAAAAGCTGATTGGAACTATTTTTCCGTTCTGGTCCTGCATAACCATTAAGGCCAAGTCATGCTCTGTGGCGACTGCAGTTTAAGTATATTTTAAATAGAAATACGAAGCACAGTACAATAGTTCTGTGCTTCTACAAATATTTTGGTCATAGTGAGATAAACAGGAGGAGAAGCATGAACTAAAACATTGCCATGCTTGTTCAACAATTCCCCTCACTTCTGCTTGCAGGAAGGAAGAGGGCTGATGACATGATACCTGTATAAATATGTACAGCAAGGCTAGATTGTTTCTTTTCTCATAATGTTTCTGCCTTTGTTGTATACTTCAATAGTACTGTGAAAAATGTAGTGCTAAAATAGCGTCAGATTCCATGTTTATTTTTCTCAGTGACTCCTTATTATATTTGCAGAGTTGACATGTCAAAGATGAACTTCTGAACTGCCTCTTCAGCAAACTCAACTGGTCTCTGAATGTCAGTCAGATTCTTTCTAGCTCTAGCATAATTATCACTAATAAAACTTTCAGTAGGTCTAACTCTGCTTTCAGTTATAGCTAGGTTATCTCCTTACCTTTCACATGTAGAATACAGTTGTTTTTTTTTCTCTTGCCATTATTTGATTAGTGAAATCTAGTTTTGCATTTGTGTTACAGAACTGTAATTCTTCACAATGCATAACTTGAATTTGCCTTACAATCCTTTAGCTGTACTGTCTCTGCAATGCTAAAATGAGTAAAAATAGTAAATATGCTTATTTATTTATTTTGGTCACTAAAGTTAATAGATATGATTTCGAAGATGGGAAATTTTATGTGAGGAGCAGAATTCTTGAATAAGCAATCACTGTTTTTACAGGCAGAGTACATGTTCAAAACAGAAAGCTGCTAATACCACAGAGATAAAAGGATAATTTACACTAATTTATGAAGCTAATTAATCAAATGAACTGAGTATATTAACCAGTTGGTGACACTCTGCCAAGCAGGAACTGAAACAGTTAGAAACTTCTTCAGACTTTTTTTTTTTTTTTTTTATTACAGTGACATACTTTAACTTATATTACAGGTTCCCTAGAGTGATAACCCTTTCATAAACACTGGCAGCTTATCAGCTTATGCTCCTTTAATAAACAAGAAACATTAGTGCCCACAATGTCCAGGCAGATTCCACTTTTTATCATATGTTTTTCTATTTGAATTACTGCGAATGAAAGATATAGCATGTGAAGACCCCTCTGGCTGTAAATATTATGGGTTTGAAAATATTTTAAATGTTTAATATAAGATTATTAATAAGACCAGTAGGGCTTTATCTGAATAAAGTTCTGCATAAACTTCTTCCCAGTAGTACCACTGTACCACGGCTTGTCAACATAAGCAGATGGACTACAGGCTTCTGCCTGCCTTGCCTGTTCTGGCACATTGACATCACCTGCAGTAGTCTGGGAAGATCTGAAACCTGTATGTCTGGAATGAAGATGTATGGCCAAGACTGATACGGAAAGGTTAGGTAGCGGTAGGGCCTGAGGCTCTGTGAGGTTAGCTCATGGTGTACCTTGGGGTACTGTGTTGATGGGAGTGAGCTTATACAGCAGAAACTTTGAAAGTACAATGAGAGAGGAAGTAAGAGCAGTTTGTCGGCCCCTTACTTAGTTCTGCTCATGGCAGCTGATGACTAAAATAAATGTGAGAATCCCTGCTATCAAATATAAAAAGCAATGAGATGAAATCATGTTTGTCTAGATTCAGTAGTATCTTCAATTACATTTCGAGATTTGTTTTCCATTCACTTTTCATTCCTTTTTTTCTTGAACTTTGATTTTCTTCATGCTAAAAACTGTCGACACTGTTGGTGGTGTGTCATGTTGGTGCAGAGAGAGCACAAGGAGCAAAATCTAAATGGAAAGGTCGTTTCTTCTTCCTGTCCAATCTATTTCCTACGTAGGAAGAGCTGAAAGGAGCAGCCTCTCTGATATCCTTTGAACCTCTTGTCAGCTCACATGAATTGAAGCAACCCTTAAAACTACTCTACTTCGTTTTGGGGTCAAAAGTGAACAGAGTCAAGAAAGAAAAATGTTCAAAAGTGGAGTTCTGGGTTTTGTGCCACCATACAACACTCAGTGTGCAATAAATACAGCATGCCAAACCAGTATTTCCAGGAGTATCTTTGCAAGGAAATGAAAAGAGGATAATTGCAGCTGTAGAAACGAAGTTTGGTGACAGCTTTCCATTAACTTTCAGAAAGAGAGATATCCCTAACTTATTATGTCTGTGAAGGTCTCTCCTTAACATATTTAATGCTGACCGTCACAGCTGTCTTTGCCTTTCTATGTTAAATCATTAACTGATGTTATCCAGTTTGTAGTTTCAAGGACAGTTCATATTTTTTGCTTCTTTTCAATTTGTAGACTAGTTCCTCCCCCTGGTAATTCCCACACATTTTTATTGCACGCTGAGTGGCCTCAATTCAAATGTCTTCTATGAACTTGAGCATCTTTTGGAATCAAACATAAACTATGAGTTTCGGAAATAGTTATAATTTCAAGGATTAGTGTATTTCAATGCATAGAATACCTCCTGTAAGTTATGTATTGTGAGAGAGTTGCTGGTATCTTCTTAGAAACAGTTGCTTCAGATCAAAACCATTTCCCACTCTATTGTCCTTTACCATATCAAATAACAACTGAAACAGCAACAGCCAATGAACATGGATCAATGATATCTTCAGCTACTGCATTTGTGTAGGTTTAATCCATTTATGTGAAAATCAAGTTACTGCTGGCCTGTTTTTTCTTTACTGGAAACAATTGATAACATTACTTCAGAAGAAATTAATCCAGAAAATTAATTAGCAGAATCTAATATCCAGTAAATGTAGCCTTGAGAAAGATTTCATGGGTGGTCAATTGTGACATTAAATGGAAGGTAAAAAAAAAAAAAAAATCAAAACAGATACTGTTAGAAATTTTCTATAATCTAGCAGAAGTGACAGGAAAGGAATAAATAGCATGACATCAACTTTGGACAGAATTTAATGGGTCAGTTCTTGTACCTGGCACCAAAAATGCTTTGAGAACAGTTTTCATGTTTTTCACATAGGCCCATATTTAGGGGCATACATTTTAGGAAGAATTAATTTGAAAATAGAAATCATTGTTGCCTGGTCAGTGAGTTTGATACTTTGATACTACAGAAGCTGCATTTGTGTTCAAGATACAAGTTCAGCCTTAGGCAGTGGGAGCAAGAAAAGGTCACATTCACTACCTTCCTCATGGCTCCTGGGGCTCTTCATAGTATTCGTAGTATTCGTTGTTTAAGCTTTTGCAATTGAGGAAACTGGACCTCTCACAGGGTCAGTTAATGAGGTTTGACTGATGTGCGGTAGCCTCCTTAACTTAGAACTTGAATTTTTGATTACGAGTCCAGACTCTTAAATTTTTAATTCTTAGTTTTGAAGAATTGCACTTAAGAAACACAAATGTAGATCAGTGTGCTATTTCATCAGGTCTCTGTGAATGTACAGCCAAGCACTTTGAGCCAGATTTTCAAAGGTATTTAAGAGCCTGAACTTTCAGAGAGATGCCTAATAGGATCTTTTAGAGACTGTCTGCATGTCTAAGCAGCTAAATGACTTTAAATATCCCGGATTAATTTTGAACGATTTAAGCAAGTGTTTAAGCACTTTCTTGAAACAGGGTTTTAGTAAGTGTGAAGGTTTCTTTAAATACTGAATGGGTCATGTTTTCTGGTGTTGGGAATTTTTCATGTACCTCCCAGATGGGGAAGATGTTTCTAAAAATTGGTCATATTTCACTTGGGAACCTTTTCTTTTTAAAAACTGACTTTTGCTGCTGACTACAGTAGATATAACTTTAAGAAAAAAGAAACCACTTTTCAGATAGAAATTCTATTTTAAGCCATTTCTTTCTTGACCCATAGGCCTACGTATCCCTGACTTAACTCTGTAGGCTGTAGCTTGTCACAGAGAATGATTCTGCTTTTGGCAGCTGTGCTCATTCAGCGTGTTTGCTAACTTAGCAGCAAAGTGCTTCTGTATTTGCTTTGTCTTGGTTTCTGAGCAATGACTTACTTACTGAAACATTTCTTTTTCTCTCTCTTTTTTTCTCTACTTTTTTTTTTTTTTTCTTTCTTTCTTTTTTTTTTTTCTTATTGGAATTGATTGTGTGAGTGAAATTCAGGATGTTGTGACTGCAGAACTGGATGCTGTCAGTTTTTCTTGGAGGCATTAGATACACCCAGAACCTTGTGTTTCACTCATTACTCTGACTAAAATAATGGTAAACTGAAAGGATAACCATTAGGACAACGTGCTGTATTAATGTTCATATTAGAAATCTCCTTAGTGCAATCTTACTTACAAATTAGGAATTTTTTAAAGATATAAGCTTTCTGAATGTATTTAAATAACAGTTGATTTTTTTTCAGGAAAAAAAGCCCTGAGGCGTGTATAAAACTAGTGGCTACATAAAGCCGAAGAATCAGATGTCTGCTGGGCAAATTGACAGAACTCATTAATCTTAGATGCAGTGTACTATAGAGTCTGTCCTTTCATGCACCTGCCCATGCCTAAAGTAATTACATGATGGCACTATTAATACTGAAGAGCTTGAGTGGGTATAGGGTTATCTTCTGTTCTTAGTAATTGATTGCTAGCTGATTAGTGGACAACATTTTTCCTACAGTATAATTGCCTTTCTGCTATTGTAGCCTCTCTAACCTGGGGGTTAGGCCATCTTACTGGTTTTGAGGCCTTGACAATAGCACCGTAGCCCTCAAAGTAATGAACTGGAACACAATCACAGTGAATTCCCCAAACAGAAGATGACTAGCTAAATGTATTTCAATGATATCATATTTTACAGCAATCAGACAAGAGACGATTTGTTGCCTTCCCTCCTACCCCCACTTTCCATAAAGATATTTTCAAAGCCTACATTTCCTGCCTGGAAAAGAGTTGACTTATATTAAATCACATCTGTTGCTTGTGTAGAGCTATTATCCAAAATGTATCAGTCCTGTGGAGAGAGTTTGTATGTTTTTCTGTGACCCTACAGAAACAGCAGATCCATAGATCTGCTTCTTTCAGACAATTGTTAAGAAAGGAGTGCACGGACCCTGCACTGAGGTCTCAAAGATCCACTGGTCTCTAAAAATGAAACCATTCTCATATGCTGAACGTTGACTCTATGAGGTTTTCATTAAAATCTGGTTACTATTAGGCTGCTGCTCAGCAGTGTAATGAGGCACCTTGTACCCCAGAGCTGCCTGGAGAGGGCAGGTGATTCCCCAGGCCTGGCAGTGGTAGCTGCCTTCCTACACACCTGCAGCATTTCTCCTGCCCCAGGTGCCCGGCAGAGCAGGCTGGGGACTTCAGCTGCTGCCCAGCTGTGCTTGGTGGGCGAGTTCACAAAGTGGGAGACAGGCTGAAAGATTATATCATGTGAGACTCGACATGTCTGCATCTCAGGAATTAGGCAAGAAAAAATGCTAATTTCCAAGTTCTTACTCTTTCTCTTAGCACTTCCTCTTTCTGTGTACCTGAAAAGTAAAACCTACCGTGTGTCAGCCTTCGAGCTACTATACTGTGTTTCTCTTTGGATGTAAGTGGGTGTTTTGTAGAGCTCTGCACTAAAGCAGGGTCACGTTAATCCTTGAGCTTTCTTACACTGGTCCTAGGCTCAAATGGGATGGAACAACACTGGTGCAGCAATAAATCTGTAATCTCTGCCGGAATGCTGAACCATATACTTCCTTGCTTGATTATCAGTTTATTCTATGTTGCACTCAAAAGACCAATTTTATTAATATTTTCTGAAGACTTCTGGTTGGCCCTGTTCAGAAGAATTGCTTAACCTAATCACTGCAATGGATGTCTAGGTTTAAATTATGGAACCTGCTCTTTACATTCCCATATCCAAAGGCATTTAAGCACAGTTAAAAATATTACCCTGTGCAATTTCCAGTATTTGATCTATCAATCCAACCAGAGGTATATTCCTAAAAGCAAAGTGCAAGAACACCCAGTTGTCCAGTGTGTGATGTAAACTGCCTGGAATGACATTTCTTTCTAACTTCTGTAAATTACTAGGTACCCTAAAGAGTGGTGGTTTGCCTTAGGAATGATTCTAAACTAGGCAGAAATCTAAATGACTTCTGGCTTTCTGCTTGCTGCATGCCCTGCAAAATAATACAAACATAGATGAAATGATTGAGTATTTTGATTGATGGTTTCGTAGTAGCCTGTGGGAAGGTTCATATGGAAATCGAATCCCATGACAACTGACTTTCAAGAGCGCTAGTTTAGGTATCAGACATGCTTTCCCTCAGCTAACAGAGATTTGCACCTGACTGATGATTTTCAAAACAAACTGTTGACAGATGTGTAGCAGGCATAGAGAAATGATAGAGTTCTCTCCATGAACAGGCTGAGAAGAGAAAAAGTCTTAGGGACCTCTGGATCTCTGAAGACTTGGAAAGGTTCAGAAGGCTTGGTTGCTGAGGGAAAGGAGGAGAGGCAGACTGATTTTTGCATAGGCTTACATTTGACATGACTGCCATTACAAATGAAACTTTCAGATCTGGAAAATGAGCCTCATGTGAACTGGACTTGAAAGAAAACAAACCCTGTTGTACGGTGCGGTGTATCTGTGCTCTGTGGCGTAGCCAGCTTCCAAGAAACTATAGAGTCTGTGCTTCTGTGTAGGTTCTATCTCAGATTACGCTGTAATACGTAAGTGGGCTTGTAATGCATCTACTAACTGCTGGATTTTACAAGGAGGCACCCTAGCTTAGGCTCCATGCCCTTACACAGTATTCAGTGAAATTGGCCATTACATAGTTGCCTGGGATTACAAGCTGAGAGTCTACAATTCTAGTGAGCTAGCATTCATTTAAAAATGTCTAGCACACAAGCTGATGCAAATTGCAGCACTTTTAGCATTTACAGGCAAATGACAGGGGATTAGAGGTGGATATTAAGGAGTCTTCAGGTCATGATAGAAGTGTGTTGGCAGGAAAAGGGAAGAACTTTCTAATTTTTTGTCCTGATTTCCTTTGTTTTCTGCAAACATAAATCAGCCTGTTCTGTGCGCCATAGCATTTAAATCAAGAATGTTGAACTGCATAATTCCTTAAAACATATAGCAGTCCTTATAGCTGTTTACATGTTAAAACCTCATTTGTTGGGTGGAATGAGAAAGAACAGTATTTCCCAGAAAATGCTAAAGAATTTTAGAAAATATTGCTGTAATATATGCATGCACCCATTCTGAGTGGGCCTATACTATGTATTGTAAAAAAATCTCATTTGTTAAGGTTGCGATATGAAACATTCAAGACAGAAAATGCCAGCATTAAGGTTGCTCCCATACTAGCATTTGCCTGCTTCATGGCTATGTTTCATGAACAGTCTTTAATTACTGGATCACATGCTGTTTTTCTTCCTACAGGACCACTGCCTCATTCACTGCACAGATGGGTTATGTTCTCTGAGTTCAGGATTTTACCTTCATTGTTTCATGCCTGGCCCTAAGTCATATTATCTGGAAAATACTCATATCCTGCTCTAATTACAGAAATTTTCACTTCCTTCCAGGCTAATCTAGACTGCACGCCACTGTTATTGCAAAATGCGTCTCATATATTATAACATTAATTTTCATGCTGCTTTGGGAGTTTGTATGTTCTTTTTACATAGGAAGCCACAAAAAGATTGTCAGATTTTCCCAGTTCTGTTGTCTAAGATACTCAGGACCTGATTTTACAGAATGGCTAACAGAGTACATGATGAGGTATGTGTAATCTGGTAGAGTTCCTTATGATTTTGGTCAGATGAGGAAAATTTTAGCACTTCTGTAAAGTACGAATTGGAAATCTAAAGCACAAAGGGTGTATACTTTTTAACCACTTGTACTATTAGATCAGTCACAGGCTTTTACAGCTAGGAAATCGAGAACAAATTAACAGACCATTCTTGTGGCACACAAGACTACTGCAATTTGCAAAAGCTCCCCCTTACCTTCTCTTGAACGTACAGTTCTTTAAACAAAAATAATTCCCAGGAAAAAAAGCAGAAGAGATGAAAGGTATCTTCACTACCGTCAGTGACTGGAATGGATTAAAATGGACAAATTATTAAAAGAAAATGGACTGTGCCTCATGAGAAACACTCCTTTTTAACCCATGTTTTTTGCCAAGGTGACCTGAGTAAAAAATGTATTTCTGAACCTCACTGATCTAGTGGGTCTAACATTATGATGTGAGCAACATCCTACTTGTGGCAGTCCCAGACTTCTTCCTGTTTCCAGGAATTGACATGTTATCAATGCTGCTCTTTAAATTAAATAATCTGTTTCATTTTTTATTTGCCTCACAACTTTATGGATTGAAGTATTGAATCAAATTTCAAGCTTCAGAAAGGAACTTCCTTTGGTAACGCAGGAGTCAGAATGAAGTTCTTAGTCGTTCAACTGTCTTCAGTATGAGGCCATCTTTGTTTCTTTGCTTTCATTGCTTTCAGTTTTCTTCACTGCTCGTCTCATATTTTTAGCAGTGTATCAGGGTTCCCATTGACATAACACCTCCTTGGTTACACCAATTTGTGCCCAAAACAGGTCTGTCTTGCATCCTTAATGGTGGAATAGGCATAATGCCTTTTTGTATACAGGTGAACAAAAGGACCAGAATTTCCATTTTGTTGAAACCCTACTGGGTGTGCCTGCATCACCATCATAGTCTGTGTCAATAGTGTACTTTGGAAGCAACTCTGTCTGCTTTTGCCACCTACCAGGCTTTGATTTGTCTCATGGATCATAGGAACTAGATTTCTCTGAATGAATATAAACCAGAAGATGTATGCCGGGGGCATACTTAATAGTTTCCAGCCCTACTAGGCATTTAGATTGCAGTCTAAAGCGGATGTGGACATGAAACTTCTAGTACTAACTGGACTTCTGTATGGATCGCATCCTGTTGATCTCAATATATGTTGATTTTGGCAACTGATACTCTCAGATTCCAGTGCCAGCAATGTTGTTTTAAGTCAACTGGATAAACTTTTGCCAGAGATAGTAACTGTTAAGAATAGTAGGTTGCCAACACGCAGCTAGGCATATGCTTTGTTAACAAAGATTCTTCATGGAAAATCTTCATGGAAAATCTTTCCATTTGTCATGAAAAGAAAAGGTGTTGACTCAGTATGACATCTAGTATTGATTTGTGCCTTCCTGATGTCATGATAAAACCCCATTTCCCTTTCTTTTCCTTCTTCACTTAAAGACATTCATTCTTCTGTGATAATAAATTAATAATAATTAAAAATAAAACTTAAATAACAATGAAAAATCATTGAGTTAATTGAAGAAAAAGTAAAAATATTAGAGGAAAACTCTTGTTATAGAATATATCAACTCAAATAATTGAAGCTGGACAAAGCAGCAAGGGAAGTATAATGGGAAGTGTTGGGCAACCTTAACCACAGGTGATGTTACTGGCTCCACCTGTAGTATATATTATCAAAAACTATTTAAGCAATGTTGTCCTTCACTGTCATGTTTCGTATATTGAACTTTCTGAATAGGAAGCCTGGAAATAACAAGCTGAGCTCATTAGCAGATGAGGTGCTGCAGCAAATCCATGTGTTCAGTGTGTGTTCTTGTTCTTCAGTTTGATAGGGTTTCTTTTGGAGAGCAATTACATCTGATTGACATGTTTTCATGTGCCTGTAGCCCTGACTTCTTACTAAACAGTTCTAGATCAAGGACAGTGACTTTTCTACTGCCATTAACTAAAATCGGGATCCAGGAGAAAAAGTTAAATACCTTTTAAGATGTGACTTGAAACAAATTATAAAATATGTATAAAGAGGAATATATTCTAGTATCATATACCGTAGTTGTTGAAAGTCAAGCAAAAAACATAGTTTAAGGCATGGACATGCATTAAAATTAAGACAAATTCTCTTTTAATTTCTACTTCAGATAAGAAAAAATAAAATAGAGGGCCAAATACAATAACTAACCTTGTGTATAGCTTTTCTGTGTAATTTACACTTCCTCATGCACATTAAATGGTGTAATTTACTGAAGTTCTATACTAATAATGCTATTATACAGTCTGAAATCCTGTTAAGTAGAAGAGACTATTTTTTTTAAATGAAATGTTTCACTGGAAAGAAATGCCTACTCGAGGATGCAATTGTTCTTGCCCACTGAATTTTGCTGTTTATGGAAAAAAAAAAAACAACACAACACACAACTTAATTTGAAGAGGATTAAAAGCTTAAAAAGTAAACAAACAAAAATCATTCCTCCCTCTCTAAACCCACTATAACTGAATGTTCACTTTATTTTTTAACTCAATTTGTTATTTTGTACTTTGTGGGTTTATATTTTTCAAATTTAGAAGTTATTTTTATGAGGTAAAATGAAACAGAAGTCTGTTTCCTCCCACTTTGCACCTCAGGTTTGGGGGATGCATTTTTACATGCCTCTGATTCATCTGTAATAATCTGGTTGCTAAAATTAATTGGTTGAATTTGGGTTGAAAAAGGATGTCTTTTAAGCAGATTGGTGAAATTAGTGGCTCTGTGAGAGTTTAGAACAAAGTAACGGGTTGATAAAACACCAAAATTACTAAACTCAGTTTTCATGAGATTACGCATCTGAGGGCAGAGTTTACACATTCTCTTCAGCCTTGGCACTCTGGTAGTGGTTGAGTGCTGCCCACAGTACCAGCTGTGGCTAGTGCATCAAATATCTCGTTAGGTTGTTCTGACATTGGATTTTGCAGAGCCAAAAAGTATGTCTTTTATTTTTAAAAGGCTAAACTTATGAGACAGTTGTGTGCTTTACCTGCTAAGATCTTTGAGAAAAGCGTTGGCTTACTTATTGGTAGAGTTTATAGTATAATAGGACACTGGTCATATGCTTGCACTTCTAGAAGTTTCCCCCACAGCAAATTGCTAGTAGGACTGTCATTTATATTATGGTAGTGATAAGAGTATAACTTTCATAGAAGAGGTTATCAGCAGTGTTGTCATCCCACAACTACATGAGCTTGTGTACCAGCTCACGTAGAGTTGGCAGTCCATACGATATGCTCAGTTGCATTTCCAGAACCAGGAGGGACTCTGACCTAGCCAGACTGGGTGGCTTTGCATTTGAGGGACTGATGTCAACTGTTTCATTTTTAGAGATAACTCATTAGTGATTTCATAACAGTATGGAAGAAAAAACATTAACGCTTTCAAAGAAAACTACATTAGTTGGCCATTTTCCTTAAACTAGCTGTTTTCCCACTGCTTTCAGAAGCCTCTTACTTTCTTCTCCCTGCTGTTCCACACACTCTGCTACTCAGCTCTGTGCAGTGCTATAATGATGTTAGGAGCTACAAAATATGCCAGGTGTACTCTTCTTGTTGACAACAAAAGACCAGATGACAAAACTGTTTTGTTTCTATGCAGTTTTTCCTGAAAACTTACCATAAGAAAACTAGTTCTCTCTTGCCAAATTAACAATTTAATATAGTAATTAGCAAGTTCTGCCAAAATATCTATTCCAGCAATGAATTGCATTTGGGAGCACTTCTATTTTTTTCCTTAAGCACTGACCACAGAACTTAATTAACTTTCTTTTCCATCATAAATTCCAGTACAGGCAATGACCACTGTGTCCTCCCCCACTCCTACATGCCCAGTTATGATAAATAGTCCCTTACACAGCCAATCTGGAGGCAGGTGCCTGTATGAATCTCGGGGGTTATACATCCTGTACTATCCACAGGGCTGATTAATAATGATCTTTTCACTGACCCCCCCTTCTTTATTCTGTGTTATGCTTCAGTGAAACAGTGAGACATTTATGATAGAATGAGGGTTCCTCCCCTCCAGATTATACTTCTCATTTAAACTAATATCTTTTGCAATTGGTTTGCATGTGCATGCTGCAATGCTCCTGCATTTAATCCCTTGACCCATGCGACTATTCCTATTGTTTTTCTTTAAACAGAACCTTTGCCCCCTTCCTTTTCCTCAGTAACTCCTGTATTTGTATACATTTACATCAGTATGTTTACTCTCCTCGCATTTCCTCTTCTCCTATTAATCCTCACTTCTAGTGAGCTCCAGCTGAACTGACATCGCTCAACAGTTTGTGGATGGGGTCTTGTATTTGTTTGTAACTTTGCCTGTGAGGTTTTTATACGCTGAAATCAGGAAAAGTTGTGAGAGATTTGGGCATTTCAAGGGACCCTTTCCAGGAGTCTGTCTATATCTGTGCACACGCTTTTGTAAATATTGTCATTAGACACACAGGAGCCAAAATTTAATGACAAAGCCATGGAATGTAAGTGATGTTCTGTGGGAACATCAGGATGCTGCAGTGGACATCACACTGAATTTCCTGGGCTGCAATGTCCATGCAAAGAACTGTGCTGCTGTGCTGGTGCAACAGCTTGGGTTTCAACAGTATACTGGAAGGACAGTAACTCAGTGCCAGTGATGCTGTGCAGTAATTGCTTCTGGGCCTGGGTCTAGCTTGCTTAAAGTTGGAAGTGAGAAGTTGCTTTCTCCCCAGACCTGGTCATTAGGCATTTCTGAAAACTTCTTGCAAGTCTTCTTTTTTTCTTTTATCTTGCTATACTTCATGAGCTCTGATAACTAAAATAGAGCTAGGAGTTAAGGGTGGGAATAGCGTCCTCAAATTAGATATCTATTTTAAAATTATTTTCCCTGCCTTAATTCAGCATTTTATTTTTGTTTGCTTTTGTTTTACTTTAAAAAATTGCTGACTGAGCAGACAGTTTCATTGCACTGTTTGCAAAAAGAGTGTTTCCTTTATGGTGGCAACCTTTTGGTCCCCAAATTGTCTGCGAATACAGCAAACATAAAATTTTCATTGATGGAATTCCCCAGTGCCTTGTTGTATTTATTGTAGCTAGCCACTGGGGAAAAGATTTTGGCTGTGATTGACTCCTGTTCTTTGGTTATTTCCTGCACTAGAGCATTCTGTCTTTTCATTCAGTGTCAAGCATGCTACAGACCTGACTGATTTTGATATACTGCTCCATCACCCTTTATTTTAATAGCCTGATTTCCTCAGTGTTTGTTCTGCAGAACCTTTGTGTATTTTAGTTCCGTCCATGAAATTATTAATTTTTAAGTAATTCTCTTCATTTTTTATTTATTTATTATTATTATTTTTTTTTTAACACTGCAAAATATTTATTTCCTGTTCCTGGCAGTTTTTTGTCTATCAGCTTTATTTATTTATTTTTTAAGTTCCCACCACTCAAATGCATGAGAAAGTATTCAAGAAGCACAGCAGAAAAGGCAATATGAACCTCCACGTAATCACTGTTGCTCTTGGTTCAAAACCAAAGCAATCCGTAATTAAATCAAGCTCAAGTGTCTTGTCACCAGATTGCCGATGAACGTTTTAATTATTAACAGGTTCCAAGGGGGAAGGGGAAAAAAAACCTACTTGAAAGAATAAACTTTGTTTTCTCCTACTGCTGCCTGTGTCTTCATCATATGAGGTTGTCAAATTGACTTCCCTCTTGAAAATATCCTCATGAAATTACTTGATAACTAGTGGAGGGTTAAACTGAAGTAGCATTTAACTACAGCTTATGATTCCTTTTGTTTTGCTAGGCAGAATGTCACTAATGAGAAGTAAGATGTTTATACTCCCTGCATTTTTCACTTATTATCCAGGTCTAACTACGGTTTAGTTATTATCTTGCATTCAAAATAAAAGCAGGACATAGAGGAACAGTAGATGTCATGCTGAGCCCAAACATCATCAAACAAAAGGTTTCTTCATACTCAATGGCTTCTCTCTGATGTTCAAATCAGCCCTTAAAAGCATAACAATTAATGCCAGGGGGGTTTCTGAGTTACTTTTGATAAGGACACTCTAAAGCGGGAAGAGTTACGGTAGGTGTTGTTGTTTCCTTGGTTAAAACAATCCTATTCGCTTACCTTGGAAAAGAAAGTGAAGTAAGTGTAGCTTGTTAAAAAAGATGCTGAATATGTTTAAGGTGCTTCATGATATTGTTTTGTAACTGCATAACAAGTGCAGTCTCTACTTAGGAAAGATGCTTTCAGTCTGTTGAGGTTATTTCTGTTGATAAAGGAAGGGAAACGATGAAGGAATCTCATGATATTTTCTGGCATTATTTATGCTCTATTAGAGTGGAATGGTAATCACCAATATTTTGTTAGGAACTTGTGCTTACAGCCTGAAAATCTTAACAATAACAATGAATTCAGTATGTGGTATAGTTTTAATTGCACTTAGAAGAACCTATTTGCTTTTGCCACTTGAAAACCCAAGGACTAATTATTTCCATTTGGGTACTATAGTAGCAAGCTTTGGCTTTTGCCTTAAGTTAAAAGAAAAGAGTTTTATTTATTTTTTTAGTGCCTGATACTTTACTGATTGCAGTATTTGAAATGCAAGGAGGAGGTTCCAGAGATCCCTACTGTGGCAGTCTGTGATTGGCCTAGCTGTGAGAACACTTCTGAGACAAATTACTTCGGTCTGTGTTAGGGGCTATGTTGTGAGTACTATTGGCAGCACTAATACACACTCAACTATGCTAGTATATTGGTGGTATTAATGTTAACATAGATCAAAATGCAATCCAGGTTGGGTTTGTACTTTTCTTTGCCATATTCCTTCTGTTCATCGGCAATGAGCTGCAGCTTCCCACCATATTCCCACCTGGGAAAAACAGAAATGTGGAGGATGAGTCTCATTCACCTTATTTATTTTATTTTATTTTATTTTATTTTATTTTATTTTATTTTATTTTATTTTATTTTATTTTATTTTATTTTATTTTATTTTATTTTATTTTATTTTATTTTATTTTATTTTATTTTCTAGCAATTTCTTTCTCTGCTGTGGTGTATTTTTAGATGAGGACACAAAGTCACCATTATTAACTACAGCAGCAAGGATTTGATTGTTGCTGGAGTAGAAGAGATTTGGTTAGGAGGAAGGGGTTGAGATAGTTCTCTTATAAGTGTGTCTGCTATGTAACATGAGTGAGTTCATTTCTGAGGGAGGGTCCCAGCAATTCAAAGCTTCCTCTTTGCAGAGGAACACTGGAATCTGCTGTGTCCTGGTGAAGGGGGATGGAGAAAAGAAGTGACATTGCAGAGTTAGCTCTGCTGCCAGGTTGGTTAAGTCTCTGCATACTCTTGATTCTGTATGGCTACAAAACTGGAATTATAGAGAAATTCTGCAGAAATTAGACTGATTTTTCCCAACTGTACAGATTTGCAATTCAGAGTAATATTTGTTCCAGCAGGTCTTAAATAGTCTGAAATGCTGCTGCATGAGTTTTTAACGAGATGCTTCTTGTTACAACATCCTTTGAGATGTGAATCAGACAAATTTGAAGCTGTTCAGTTGATGATAGGATCTTTAAAAAGTAAAATGACCAAAAGCTTTACGTAAAGCTAGGAATACCTGCTCTTTAGTTTTTTAAGCAGAGGCTTGGTAAAAGCTACTATTTGTGAGATCTCCCATGCAGTTGGTGGGATACACTTAAGAAGCCACTAAAGTGCTGTGGAGTGGGATAGCTGACCCACCCTTGATAATCTAAGCTAAGGCAGGACCAGAGCTGGTCCACAAGGTGAAGGAGTTTCAGTGTGGACCAGATGCAAAGCCAGGAATTAGGAAATTCGTCCTTGTGAGAGAGAATGAAGATGATATTTGAATAATATAGACAGAAGTAAGAGCAGACAGAGCCAGTATTGCAGAGGCAGAGGGAGGACAGGCAGGAAAATGAAGACACTTTCAGCATGCTGCTGAAAAAATCTAGAAGGGAACCCCCCAGCACAGGCAAGAAAGAAGAAGTGTACTGCGCTGAGCAAGTGCTGTTTCCCGCTGTGTTCAGGGGAACAGGACATACATATATTTGAAAATAAACAGTTTTGCATCAAAGAAATTCCTGTCATCCACTTCCTCATGTAAAAGGAGAAAGAATACACGAAACGCTGAATGTTTGCTGCTGCTCTGATCAAAACATAGCATTATCTCTCTCTTTTTCCCAAGAACATATGAGGCTGTGCAAGCTACCTGCTGAGGGCCTTACAGCAAATTTTTAAAGGTATTTAAGTTCCTGAAGATGTACTCCTAGAGGAGTTTTTGAAAACACCCAGGATCTTGACTCTCTTCATAGACAATGCCATTTAGATGCCTAGGTATTTTACAGGGATTCTGTTAAAGGACTTCTGGTCTTGCAGTGCCTTGGAAAATATGTATCTTGTTGGTTAATCTGACGTGCTTTTGGCTGTGGACATCCTATGGCCAGTCTCCAGTGCTGACAAATATATTGGGCTGTTCCCCCTATTACTCATTCATTCTGGGTGATAATAGAATCAGACCACAGGTTTTGAAAAAGACAGCTTGAACTGAAAGCTCAGCTCTTGAACAAAAGGCATTTTAGTTTTCACAGTTCCCAGGGTTCCCAAGAGTGAAAACAAATAAAAACTTTCATTCAGCTTCATGGATGTCATGATGCAAGCTAGTTGGGAATGATGTATATTAGTCAGGAGTCCAGTTCAGAATGAGATCTTTAGCAAGTAACATCAGTAATACACATGAAGCCTGTTTTTCAGCATACTGATATCCTCCCATTATTAACACAGAACATGGCGATGTTCTTTCTAACATTTTTATTAGACTCTGTTTTTCTTACTTTTCAAAAATTTTTTTTTTTTTCTTTCCAGTTTGAGCAGAAGCCACTCTAGGTTACAAGAGTAGGTTTTGGAATGTGCACGGCTCCTGTGTCTCCTTTTTATTTTCCGTATGCAACTACATCTTGTCTATGTATTAAGACAATTTTAAAATGACAAATATTTATTCTTAGGACAAGTACACAGTGTTATTCACTGCTGGAATGTATAAAAAGTGTTCCTTAAAATAATTTGTATGTCTTACCTCAGTTACCCCATAAAAGTCACTGGTGTTCAGTATTCAAAACATACAAAACCAGTACAATCTGGCCATGAGTAAATGAAAGCTGATCATCTTTTCAGGAACTCTTGCGTGTTGGCTTCTTTGAAGAAGGAGGTAAGTGTCGGCAGTTACTTGAATGGGAAGAATGCAGAGCATTCTGATGCTTCCTAAAATCCTTCCATAAGCCTTGCTTTCTGCACATCTGTTGCATCTAGGTAATTCTGAGCACGATGAAATGCTGAAGTTGTTTTCTGTGTTAACTTTAGTGGCTGCTGTTTGCCATTTTGATTATATTGCTGCATTTTGAAGGTCACCCTGATCTTAGCGGTCCCATCAGAACCAAGTGCTAATGCTGAGCTTTTTCCTGACAATATAGGGCTGTAACTGGCACACAATAGGAGTCCATCAAAACTTTATCCTCCACTGAGTGTCATGGTGTTTGTAAGGATAATATTAATACACAGATCTAATGCTCTGTGGATCATTATCTGGCAATGGACCAATAGTTGGGTATAAAACCCTAACAACTAAAAAGGAATACTAATTCCTTTGGGCTTATAATTGTTGTTCATTACAAATTGCTACCAAAATAGGCCTGAACTGATTCACAGGGAATTAAGTAGATTTGGTTTAGTAATGTTTCCAGGTTTCTGAATAAATTATGAATGCATCTTGACTGTTAGAAGGAGATACTGACATTATGAAAGGGTAATGAACAGATCTGTAAGAAAAAACAACCTCAGCTGATCAACCTATTCAAAATCTATTAAGGCCTGATGAAACACACTTTTTTCTTTCCATGTATAGATGTGCAACAAGTCATCAGTTGTGGACTTTAATAATATATTTTCTTCACAAGCAATAACACAGCAATTAGGAAGTGCTCACTGAGGTAGAAATAATGGTAACTGCTGCGCAGATTAGCTTTGCTAAAGGGAGCTCTCAGACATCCAGTAAAACAACATATTCCAGGTTTCTGTTGGTGTGTAATTTCTACTTTATTTACTTATCATCACAGTTAAAGAGGACTCCTGGCAGTAATGAGGCTACATAAATGCACATATAATACTATAAGATGTTACAAATTATATAAAAGATAAATCTAATGATTACCTATTATAATGACAGCGCAATCACTGGGGATATAGTACGGTTTTGAGAATCCTAGGGCTGGCAAAAACGCCACTGTGTAGTGTATTCATTATTTCTGAGCTTCTTGTGCTTCTGCATGGCTGTTAGTAAGATGTGTAATTCACTTTAAAGGGAGCTGCTAAACACAACGGCTCACAAATCTTTATCTGGTTCAGCAATACTTAGAAGTACTGTGGTAAATATGAAAATAACAATCCTGACAAATTAGGTTGCAGAATATTTGTTACCATTGTGATAAAAAAGGAAGATAACACGGCTGTCAAAATGTATGCCTTATACTATAACTACCTTAAAAACAAACATGCGAAAAATGCCAAATACTGCAAGTTCTGTCGCCAGTAAGTATGTGCAAGTCCATCAGTGCTAACTCAGAGAAATGGATATTGGTATCTTAGAGCCCCAGCAGAGTTTTAATCTTTAAAATCTGCAAGGACTCTGATTCTGCTGCTTGTGATGTAGAACATTAAAAAAATGTCAAACAGAATTCAGTCCTAGATTAACCATAGAACATTTAAAATATGTGCTTACAGTAAAACATTTGTAAAATAGAAAATGTTAATTAAAATAAATTATAATTAAAAATGAAGTGTCAAGGTTTTCTTTTTCTTTTCTTTTTTATCATTTATGCTAGAAGATGATGCCGGAATCCTACCTTCTCGTCCTGTAAAGACATTTACAGGATTATATGTGTAGTGCTGGATGTGAAGGCAATATAGGGAATCTGTTACACAGAGTGTTATGAATATTAGATATTAGAGGCATTCTGCACTGAATAAGTTATGATATTTGTGTAAGTGAATTATGTGAAGAGGAGCCAAAACCAAGATTTTAATAATAAGTGAGTAAAATTAAGCTGTTAAATGTTCTAAGAGCTGAGCGCTTCGACTTTAAAATCAAAGGGCTTACTAACTTAGGACACTAAATTTGAATTTACTGATTTAAGACATGTTGTGTTGTGAAATGGTGGTGTTGTAGAAGACATGGTGACTTGTGTTATTATTTTTTTTAAAACAGGTTAAAAAGGGGATGTCAGCTCTTCCAGTGTTGTTAGATTGCATGCTAGAAGTGAGTGTAGACTCCACGGGTATTTTTGAGTAAGCCCTGCAAATGAATGGCAGAGAGGATGGAGGTGGTTGTGGTCGTGCTGTCTGCTTTGTGTGATAATCCTGTGGTGGCTGAAATGGAGCTGGAAGGGAAGGATGCCAGCATGATGGCAGTGTAGTCATCTGTGAGGGCATATGAATGAGAAATACTGTATAGTTGATATTTATGGTTCGTTTGTTACAGACTTGCAGAAACATGATGGAAGACGAAGGGAATGAAAGTCAATGATGACACAAAAATGAGGAATGGCAGGAACTAGCCTCTTGGAGTTGAAGAGGGAGATGAATAAGACACATTTGTATTTGATGCTACTCTTCTTATCTAGGGAAATTATTTATATTTCCAAGATATTTGTCTGCCAATTAGTTCTTTTCTACCATCCTTGTCCCTCTCTGTAAGGTCTAGACTGGGACTAGCTTTTTTCCTTCTCTTTTTCCCCTCCACAAATACTTTTAAAATGAAGTGCATAAAACCCACGCTCTTCATGGCAATATCTAGGAGCAACTGTCATTAAAATAAGAGTAATTTCTTGAGAGGAAAAGGAAGGACACTATTTGAAAGGAATGAAAGCTCCTAAGAGAGGATTTTTTAAGGTAACAAGCAATTGAGTAGAACTGCCTAAATTTTGTTTAACAAAGGTGTCTATATTCAATTACTAAGGAAGATGTCTTGTTAAGGGGTATGACCTGCAGTCAATGACCTTACGATGTTTAGTTAAGTCTTGAATTACGTTTGCATGTTTGACTCCCAGAGAAGACTGACATGTCTTACTCCTGCTCTCACTTACCAGTCCCAATATTTTGAGAATTACTTCAAATTGGTCGAAAGTCATTAAGGGAAAGACTGACAGGTGATAGGGCTGTGTAAACCTGTTTTCCTCAGGAGCCCCCATTTCTGTTTGATGATGCAGGCATGCATTTATTACTGAAATGCCCATTTCAAAGGTTCTTTCCTTGGGCCAGGCTTCAATAATTATTTCTTTAAAAGATGCAGGAACCCTTTCTTCCTTACCAGTCACCCTCGTTATATCTTTAGTGTGATTACAGGATTATATCAATGTCAAGAACCTTGGGCCAAGTTTTATATGACAGCCAGAAGCTCTTCCAGCTTCTTGGTAAAGTGATAATGTCCTACACTAAAAGGCATAGAAGACTCCCTGTTTGCTTCCCTGCGGTGACAGTCACGTCATTGCCAGCTCCTTGGTGGAGCAAGGAAGATACTGTCTTCACTTCCACACCAAGTTTTGCCTGGTTTGTGAGGTATAAACTAATTCCTCTTCATGTGTATATATATCTGGTGGTATGGAACTATACTATCAAGAAATGTATGACTTCAATAAGGCATGACAACTTATCAGTGCTATAAACTATAGATTATATCAGTGTGCTGTGCCTGACTCAATCTCCCTGTGTTAAATCATGTCAGGATCTGAAATTCACTGTTCCATAAAAAAGAATAGAGGGAGCCAAAATATCTGTGCACACAGGTATATGCATCTATATAGCAAAAAATTATAAGGTGTGCGGAGACTCTGACAATCCCTGCAGAATCCCCTGGGAATGAGTTTTTGCCTGGTTAGTATTTGGAGGGAAATGACAGAAGCCCAGTCACTTGGGACATTTACAGCTAGACCAGACAAAGCACCTCAGCATCCTAGGGCAAGAGAGACTCCTGCCCTGGCAGGGGAATGTTATTAATGACCATTAAGTCTTGTACACCTATCAGATAAATTCTGTGACTTGCTGTTCAACACAGCAAGTGTTCAACTTGCATTGTTCAACACAGCCTCCATTTGTAAAATGACTACTCACATTTTAGTGTGTCCCATCTTACTATTTTTCAGGTTCAAAACTGTGAGGTGAGAGAAGCAAGAAATGCCTTAGTGTAAATAGTCCTTTTTAAAAGTTTAGGAATTAGAAATAACTCACAATGTATAAATCATATGGCATAATTATTGCGTTTAAATGTTACATTACACTTATGTTTACATTAATTCTTAATAGGTCTGTTTTTTTTTTCCTTCTGAAAACATAATTGGAAACAATATTTTCCCTCTTATTCTAATTAAAATATTTTAATAAATGTTTATTTAGATACTATGTCATGGAAGGTTGCAGCCTTGGCTGCCTAATGTAATGTAAAAATCAATTAGATACAGAAAAATATCTGTTTTTAATTTACGAAGAGTAGATATCTGCCTGATCGCTGCTGGGTAGCAATATCCATAACGTTTTATATATTAAAATAGTAATGATTAGTATTAATCTTGAACATGCTGTAGTATTTACCTATTCATATATTCAAAGGTAATCTGTTTCCTTGAATGCAGCTTTTGAGTTGCCATATTGTATCGTTTCTTTACCACAGGGTCTTCTACTCTGGTTTGAAAGCGATTTCTAACATGCATCACATACTCTACATTTATTTGTCTCATGCAGAGATCAGCATGCAAACATTGCTGCATATCTAAGTCTTGTAACTAATTGCATGCAAAACAATGCAAAGATCTGAGCATTGTATAGCAATTAATAATCTCTCTGCTAGTGTAAGTATGTTCCCTTTTCCCCATACTCTCTTCCTCCATGCCCCCCCAACCATAAATCATTTCCAGCCTGTCAGAATGGATCTGTGCTGGCAAAGAAACAAGGGTAATGTTTCAATTTTCTCCATCTGGTAAGATATTTTCTGTTAGTTTTTCTCCCTCTCTGTAGTTATTGAATTTACATGGAAAACTATGCGTTGTATGACTAATAAGATGCCCTGAAATAGAGAGGAGAAAGCATGACCTGCCTCTCACCAAGCCTGAGGCTGGATGTCAGGCAGGGTGAGTTCTGTCAGTGAGCAGCAGAGCTCAGGACCAGGCTACCTTCCTGCCCCTCCAGTGGAAAGAAAAGGACTCCAGCATACAGACAGAGAGGCTAGGCTTATGGCCATGGGTCTGTGTGTCACTGTACTCTAACCACTTCACTCCGTTCTTCTGCAATGTACAAAATCATTTTAAATGCTGATTATTAGAAAACATTTCCTTATTTTCTTAAATGTCAGTTCTTCCAGCATTTGCGCTTTCTCACCCATGTTTTTGTGACTTAGACTACAAGCTTGGTGGGTTACTGTTTTTTTTTTTTTTTTTTTTTTTTTTTTAACTTTATTTGTTAAGTATATTATTAATTACTTTTTAAAAATAATTCCACATGGGAAAAGCTATATCCTCTCAGAGTACCAGATCCCGTGTTCATGATAGCCCTTGTCACCAGTTCTCTGTATTTCTATGGGAGTTTCCATTACAAACTAGCTCATAAATGATGTACAGTTTTGTTATAGCCATTAAAAATAACAGTCTAACTTTACTTACTTGAACAGAGAGAATTTTTTTTGTCCTTCTGAAGTAACCACATCCTGTTCTTGTAGGATCTGTACACATAAAGAAGTATTTGGATGTACAAAATAGTAAATACTTCTTGGGTTAGCTCCAGATTTTGGAGCATAGCAACCCTTAGGGGAGAGGTGCAGTGAGGCCTGGGTGGCAAAGATGGAATCAGCAACGAAGCTCTGTTTGGTGCTACAGATGCTGGCCAGGAACATTCTCCTGGGAAACTGATTCACATCCTAAGTGGGAGATGTCTTCCCCTTGTGTTCCCCTTGTTCCTTACATCTTAGTGCTCAGCATTTATTGGAGTATTTTAGCCAGCTGGCACTACCTGTCAGATCCTAGTTTTCAGGACTGAGTTAAAATTAAGAAATCCTTAACATTCTGACTTAATTTACCCCCCCCCCCCCCCACCACTATTATCCCACTATTATTTATTTTTTTTTAATTTGCCTTTTGTTGTTTTAGCCCTTTTGGGTTGATTTGGTTCATATTTTCAAGTTTTACTTCATTTTTGAGATGTGTAGACACTTTTTTAATGGCAGTTCAAATTCATATCTACTTGCATGATTTTAGCAGTCTGGCTTTTAAGAGAAATAGCAAATATCACATGACACTTACAAAAAATAATTGGAGCTGGCAACATTATCAATTTCCTCTGAGCATACTTCATTATAGTTAGGTTATTGGACATGCTTATTCGTTATTACAAGGTTTCCTCTGTATGGAAAGAGCAGAAAGCCTTGGTCTGAAAGAACACAAAAAACAACAAACCAAGAAGAAACAGATGTAAATTCTCTGTGAAAGAGTAGAGAGAAAGTGTGCATGTGCATACGTGCGTCTGTCTCCACTGATAGTCATCACCAAATGCTGGAAACAAAATGCTGTTTGACTTTACAAGTAGGGAGAGTGCTTAGAAATGTACAGGCACAAAAGTGTCCATGCAATTTCACAGCTAAATACACTACAATTATAATCTAATGCAATAACAATTTTAAGGGTCATTGCATAGTACAATATGAGATATCTTTTGAGTGGTAGAAGGCCCCCACCCGGCTGTCACCTAAACAATAGTTACGGCTGTCTGGGAAGGGAAACATTTGAACTGAATTGCTGGTACAGGGACAAAATACTTTTTTAGGTGTTTCTTTGGTGTTCCTGAATTTCTCAGAAGATAAGGGGACTTTAAAATCACAGCTACCCCCACACACCTAGAATCTGAAACTCATCTCTATCAAGAGCAACTGTTCCTTATTTGTGGTTTCACATCTAAATCTTTTCTTATTTAATGGCTAGTTATTGTTGTTGGGTTTTGTTTGGACTTCAGCAGCTCCAGAATGCATTGTGTGTGCATCTAGAATAACACTATGCATGTTCCAGACGTGGCTGTAGCACTATTGATAAATAAAAGGTAACTTTACTTTTTAATGAGGTCTAGGCATATGGCAAATAGTGCACTAAAAACATGAGAAGTCTGGGTAAGATCCTAACTAAAGACAAAAGTAATGGGAACACTCCTTTTATCCTGTAACTTCAGTCTCAGCTTTTTTCCTTTTTATGTGTTTGCAAAGTCTGTGTAAGTCTTATTTGTGATGATGTTCATTTCAGCCCCGCGTGTTGCTCTGTGGTCCAGCAGTGACTGGGAGCACTTCAGAGACAGCACACTTTCAGGTGTCACATTACAGCATCTTCTCTGGCTGATAAAAGAGAAGTTTTAATAAGCTCCAAAAAGCCTCGGATCCAGGACTTTCACCACTGCAATGCTGTTCATTAACATGTTAGTAAGCATCAATAGATGCCTCCAAAAGAGACCAAAAGCAGCCAAAATAGAGCTGCTTCTTCCAAACATAAGCAGTGGTATAGAAATTCTAGGTTTGAAAGGAGACTTCCATTCTGTTTTATAGGTCTTTCAAAACAGAAGATATAAGTCATCATTATTAAATCAAAAAGGCACCCTCTGTGCTTGCCAGCCTTTATGTCTGCCAATCAGATTTCAGGAAATGCTGTGTTTTCTCTTATGAAATGAAAATGTGTTATGATGACTTGAAAAAGAGATGAAGAAAGTAAAAAAACAAAAACAAAAACAAACAACAAACAACCAAAAAAACTGATAAAAATACATATCAGGAATTGTTCAAAAATGTTCACAAGGTAATTCACCAAATTTTCAGTTATCTTACCAGTTCTGCTGAGCTACAGCTTACATATGTTTGTCTATCCAAAGTATGTTTTCTTTTTATTCAATATTACATCTTTCCCAAAGAATGTTAAGTGACTCTTCAAAGGCAAATAAAATCAAAAGGGGGCGGTTGTAAATAATGTTATATAAAATAGTGTGTTTGTATATGAAGAAAAAGGGAACAACCTGATGAAATTGATGTCAGTTTAAAACATGAAGGAATTACATGCAAGCCATGGCATTCATTTAAAAAGATGTCTTCTGAGGCAATAAAGGGGATGGGGGGCACTGCTTATTGGGATGGTGAGTAACTACTTGCTTTTGGAAATGCGTGATCCCAATGGAAGTAGGTGAGATTTACAAGGCAGCTGTATGTGTGTAATGTGATATATATTGCTGTTTGCTCAAGAAAAGCATTGAAATAGCCAGCCACTTGAGTTGTTGATTCTTCTGTGGTGCTTGGAAGGTAACTAGGTCCTAACACTGTTGATTTCAAATGGGTCTTTGTTATATGTTTCATGCCGTAGAAGTCAATGAGACTGAAACACGTGTTAGGTAGAGCATGTACCTCCTTTGAGCCTCCTTTGGGCTGTGTCTGGTAAAGCATTTATGGAAGTGTGATCCCAAATTGTTGCTTTTTTATAGTTATTTAGATTGTGAGACAGCGGTTCGAATAAATACCAAATGTTATCATTCCTAGCTAATTTTATTCTTCATCTGCTGTGTGATGAGATACTGCTGAATCCCCAGGTAGACAGAAACCCCAAAGCGAAACACTGGCACACCTGTGAAGCAGTGACAATTGTGTCGGTGGGGCAGGGCGCACACTATTTGAAATCACCTTGCTTTCTGAATGCTGCAGAAATGCAGCAGCACAGATGATAAATTCAGGATCAAGTTACTGCCTCAGCTGTGCTGACACTGCCAAAAGGGGACATGTTCCCTTGTTTCCTTCACCTCCTCAGGCCTCCTCCCAGCACTGACGGCCTGCCCCCTCCTTGCACAGACTCTGGCGCCCGTCAAAGGCTTTGCTGGACTCGGTTCTGTAGGCAGATCCTATCCTCTTGGTTTGCTGCATCACATTTCACTGTTTTGCCTAGCTAAAACAGCTCAGGCCGGGTGAGAGCCAGAGGCAGGAGACAGGAGTGCATGGACGGCGGGGAGCACTGAGTTGTGAGCAGATGGCAGAGCTGAGCTCTTCCTATTTCAGCAGCAGTAACCAGTTGGGTCAGCTCACTGTGCAATGTGTAGCTTCACCGAAAGCAGTAGATTCACCTTTCACAACATTCAGTTGCAGTGGCTTTGTTGCTAACATGCTCGTAACTGATGCAGATATAATTACTTTTCCCAACGTATATTATCACTCTGGAGATTGATGTGTGTTCTAATGAGGGGGGATAGCAAAGTTACTTGGTGTTATCTGCAATTGAGAAGGAGAGGGCTTGTGTTTTTCCTAGGCACTTTTTCGAACAAGGTGATTTCTGACAGCTTTTAATTGTTTTCCTCCTTTATGTGTGATAATGATCAACCAAATAACATGCCCCAAAAGGCACACTTTATAAAACAAAAAATAACAACAACAACAAAAAAAAAACACATGCATAAATACAACCTGGAATGCTAGTGCTAAAATAAATGGTAAATTTTGTGGCCCTTAGTCTCATGCTCTATTGTTCTGAGATGGGCGAGGTTGTCTAGCTACTCCTCTGTACAGATTGCTCATTTAACATATTTCCACCTAAAGTACACTTTAATGATCAGATTGTGGACATGACTGCATAGGGTTTGTAATAAAAAAAGCTGATAGAAGGAACAGATGCAGTTGTCAGAAAATGCCAGAGAACCACATAGATCCAATTACACTATGAAGTTTTATTTATATTTTTGTTTTATGCCTTGAACTTTGGTAGCATGGCTGGGAACTTTATTCAGACTGCTCTGAATTTTAATTTATTCAGGCAAAAGTGGGGCCAGCACTGTTTATCATGTGGATTACATTAATGTTCGCTGAAGAATTCACTAGCACTGAATTTCTAATTACTGTTTTTATCCATGCAGTGAGAAGTTTTGCATGTTGCCTTCTGACCGCTGCCCAGTTGATAATCATTTCAAGTTTCATAAGGTTTTGGTAGTGAAGACTAAGAATTTTGTGAATTGCATGTATGCTCTGACAATGTTAGAATATTTAGCGGAAATATACCATGGATTTCTTACTTCGTAAGAACATCAGTGATTCATGGGATTTTGTTCTGTAGCACTGATTGTCTGACTCGGTGACAACCTTCAGCACCATACCTGAAAACAGGTTCTATGGCACAGAAGCTCATTGAGCTAGGATAAAGCAGACTGCAGAGTTTGCCATGGCAGAGTTACAGGTCTGGGCATAGGACAGTTCATGCAAGTAACACTTGGCTTGCTTTGGCTGTTGTTCTAGTTCAAGAGAGAAGAAAAGAAACAAGTTGGTGTTATTTTATTTTATTTTATTTTATTTTATTTTATTTTATTTTATTTTATTTTATTTTATTTTATTTTATTTTATTTTATTTTATTTTATTTTATTTTATTTTATTTTATTTTATTTTATTTTTTTATTTTATCCTTTAATGATTTCTTCAGCATTAATCAGAGGTTCATTTCCCATGCTGCTAGGTTTGGGAAGAGAGATCAGGCATATGCCTCATCCAGGTATATCAGGACAAACCTTTTGTACGTTGTAGCCACGCAGAACAAAAGTATTTTACTGCTTCCAAAACACTCTTTTTTTTATTGCAGAGTACAGCCATACAAGATAATTGTAAATTCAGCTGCTGGCTTTTTATTGGTACAGTGTTTGAAATATTCTTGTCCATGATAAACACATTTGGTTTGTCTTCATTAAGCTGACGTTTTTTTTTGCCATAATGTAAAGCTTGCAGTGTGGGGGATTTCAATAAACAAAACAGCACTTAGTTTTAAGAACTCTCAATAAACAACCATTAGATTATTCAACAAGATTTTTTAATCTTTAGAAAAGTTTGACTTTTACATTTCCCAGATGCCTGCTTTCATTGTTGTTCTTAAAGTCCTACTTGTGTGTTTGGACATTTTAATTATTCCTAATCTGAGCACATTGGGTGAGATTTAAATAGCAATGATTTATTATTTTCTATAGCTGCTCCCTGTTTGTGTAGACATAATTATTATTATTTTTTTTGCTATGTACAGGCCTGGCTGTATTCTTTTATTGCTGTGTGTTCCTGCCTAAATTCCCTTCCTTTCTAGCCTCCTAGTTTTTTCATAAGCAAAGCTCTCATCATCAGTGGAAATTGGTTAACCCAAGGGGCTGCAAAAATTTTTGTTACCTATGAAAGAAATGCCAGAATAATGCAGCACAGTTAATGTAGTGATTTGTCTTTGCGTTTCATTTCAATACGTTCTTATCTGTGGTAACACTGTGGTGCGTGTGTTAATGTAGTACATTTTAAACATCAGCAGATGGGGCCCTTGTTTCCTTTGAAGAATGATTCATCTTTGAATTTCATTTTTTTAATGTCTGTGGCAAGAATGAATTTTTCTTGTTATAACATATTAAATTAATGTAGCCTTTGTCACAGATATGGATCTAAACGCAGATCAGAACGCCCAAAATTTAGTGGGAAGCGAGTATTTCCAAATCTAACTGAAGATCTAAATTTCATGGCTGGCCCTTATTTCTGTAACTGACTGAACAAAACCTTTTGCTTTGAACACCTCAGAAATTTTTTAGGGTTTGGAAACCAGCTATCTGTCTTGTGGTTGAATCCATCTTTCTGCTGTATTTCATAAATCTTTCTGTAAGTAAAAGAATAAAGCAAATCTCTATGTCTTCTGCAGCGGGCAGCACTTTTCAAAGTTATTTACAAAATGCAGTTCCCCTTTTCTGAAGGTGAAATAACATAAAGGCTGTATAAAAGTGAAGAGAAAGGCATTGTAAAAGCAAAGCAAAGATCAGTGTGCAGACTAATGTTTTCTTTTAACTGTTGCATCTAGGGAAAAACATGGGAACATGGGGCTAAGGATACTGTAAAGTCTTAACTAAATTTCCTTGCTTTTGAAAGACTTGAGTTATAAGTGGAATGGGCTGAATATTTTACTATGGTAGTTTTATTTCTAAGCTTGGTTGTCCCCTTAACTGATTATATTTGACCTAAAATGCATGCATTTTGTTCATAAGTGAAAAATTGTATGGAAGGTGAAGCAATATACTCTGATGCCTTAACCAATCTTATGATGTATTACAAATGCATACTTGTATTTTGCAAATGGGTGTCTCATAGTTTGGAATGACTTTTTCAGAGTTGTTAATCTCTCTGATCTAAATAAGAACCTTATTTAAACATGGCTATAAAGTGCGTTTTTAACATAATGTATCATAGAGGGTAAATCTTTCCTATTATTAACTTGAAACACCAAAATTGCTCCTTATGTGCCATTCTAATCTGTCATATCAAAATGACTGCTGCTTGCTTATACCAGTTTCTGCATGTGGTAAAAATGTGCACAAACTTATAGAGTTTTTTTTTTTGTTTTTTTTTTTTTTTTTTTAGGAAAAAAAAAATAATCAATATGCTAACAAAAATCAGCATGTCAAGAAAACAAGCTGTATTGAAACAGGAAGAGCCCACTATTTGCAGTAGATTTGTTGGATGTTGTGCCAGTACCCAAGGGCTGATACTGGGTGTCAAAGTCCTGTTGTATAAACTTGCATTGTCTCCATGTTATTGGAGACGCAGTTATTAGACAAAACACATCATAATTAGTAATTCCTTATATATAAAAAAGACATTGTTGCAACCCTGATTTACACTTACTTTTTACTTTTACATACAGGCCTTGTTGTTAACATTGAACACATTTTCAGTGTCTAAAGGTACAGGCCACATAAGGCCTGTCAAGAATAATTCGTATTTTACTTCTATTTTTTGTATTCCATTTTTTCTTGAGGTATGATTGTTTTACAGAATTCAATAGGGAGTAAACTTCATGAACACTTTGCTGGCTGCTTATTTACCTCATCTGAGGGCACAGCTCATAAAGAATATTGAAAGGTCACGTAGGTATAACATTCTGCTTGGATTAAAATTATTTTATCTGCATCATATAGTATAATGTGAGCATATCAGTGCTTACCTTCTTACTACTGATTTTCCCCTTCTCCTTTATCTGTCCTCAAGTGTGTTTTTGTCTGGATTAGGCCAAATTGTTTTCTCTTTACATAGATAAAATGTGGGGGAATAATCCAATTCAGTCATTGGAATTTTACTGAAATTTAGTGGTGTAATTCCCATCAAAATTTGGTTCCTTGCAGATATTGTACTTGGTGGTGCTTTGAATCCAGAGGGAAAAATTGACTCGCACACCACATTGACTCTATTGGCATTTTCTTCCCAGATGGCAGTGGATTGTTTTTCAGGTAAGAAATGACAATTTTATTTGTGCCACAAACTGCTCTGCAAAATCTTTTTCTATATGGTGCATCTTTCTTTCTATACATGTAAAAGGAATGCTTTTAAAGTATGCACACATAATGTAAAGGAAGAGGAAACAGATTAGCTGTGAACCATTTTAAAAAAATATATATTAAGTAAGCAGTGCAAAGAGAGACAAAGGATAGATACAGTAGAGTTGTCTGATTTAAATGATTATTATAGTGGCTTATTGATCTTTTTACTCAACAGACTAGCTTTTGTATCTCTTGTTAGCCATGTATTCATCATGCAAATGATCAAATGGAATTTCACTTCCTGTTGCTCAAGGGGAAAAGAAAAGAGGTTTAAACATTGAGTAGGAGGAAGGGAGGGGAAAGAAACGTAACTAAAAGGGAGATTGCTTTAGAAGTAAGGAGCTCTGTTTTAGTTGGAAACTGAAATAGTGCAGCTGTTACATCTTTAGAAATGCTAATGGTCATTAGAAACTGTTATGCATTGTCAAGTATGAAAAAGTGAGGAGGGAAGGGAAAGAGGTTTGAAGAACAAGGCCTCTTTGGAGACAAATGCAATATTTACAGTAGCTTTGTCAAGGAATTTCTACATTTGATCTTGCATCTTTTTGACATATAAGTAATCATTACTAAGCATCCACCAGACTATTTATTTAATTGAGCTTATCTAGGCAGAGGTTTTTTGCAGTTTGGTGCAGGATATTTTTTTTATGCTAGAAGCTTACTCAAAATCCAAACGTGAAATAAAATGTGAAATGTGGAAGTTAATCTTAAGTCTTTGTAGCTCTTATCAAGAAAAGTCGGTGAATTTTTAATGGATTTTTTTTTTTAGGGTCTGTCTCTTTTTAAGATCTGCATAAGATAAATGGAATAAAAGTAACACATAGATTCCCTCTTTGTTTTTAATTTTATGAACAGGTCGGGGTATGGTGGAGGTGCTCCCATATGCTGCTTTTCTTGCCAAAATACTGTAAAAACCCTTGCCACAAAGCATAACAACAAATAGTGATCTGACATGCCATAGTTGTTAACGCACAGTATGGGGTAAATTTTGGAGCCCAATAGAGATGTTTCATACTTTTATTGCTGATGCAATAGCTCTGTGAAAATGGTAGAGGCTTCAGGTAAGAAGGGCTTTTGTGAGATTTCCTATGGGAAGGCAGTAAGTATGCACTGCTGCTGTTGTAAGAAGCTCTCAGTGTGTCAAGAAGGGAACTTCCTCCAGATCGGTATTTAAACTTCTCTATGCTCCTTTAAAGGGGAATGATAAGGAATACTCTCCTTATTCCCTGCAAATACTGTTTACTTTTATAAATTGTATCAAAGGGGATCAGTATAAAAAATGTGTATTTTTAACCAAATTTTGGAGCATATTAGCAGAGCTGGTTGTGCTTAGAACTCAACCCTGGAAGTTGCCCAGCATCAAGAGCTCCAGCAAAGCCAGTGCTGGAGCTGGCATTTTTGTTTTATGCTACTGGATCTATCAAAACTTCAACTGGTGGACTTCAATTCCAGAATAACAAAACCCTGGTCTTGCAGCTGGATTTTAGGTAACACTTAGCTGTGCTCCTGAGGAGCTCAGCTGATTCTCAGGGCAATCTGTTGAAGATTGCAGGAAGGTTGACATTATTAACTGCAACTTTGGATGGTCTGACTTAAAACTTAATGTTTTAAAGTTTTATTTACAGCGTGATTTCTTAGTCTGTATTTCACCGCAGTATTCTAAACGAATAATGTTTGATGTTTCACAGTACTTTAAATTAATAGATAAGCATTTACAACGTTAACGCTGTCTTAATGAAGATTTTTGCTTGGGATTACAAACAGCTGCTGGAAATACGGTTCATCTATCATTTATAATCTTTTATTAAATTTGCACCTGGCAATGCAGCTATAGTTAAAAGTCTGTTAATTATGAGACCTGTGTTTGGGAGGCCTTCAAGTCTCATTTCAAATCTTATCAGGCTAGAACTTTATACACAGTCTTTTCACTAGGATGGACTTTTTTCTCCTTGACTGGGTCAACATTCAACTTCTTCACTTCTCAGTAAATAGGTAATTACTCAAGAATTACCTGAAGATGCCAAATAAGTAAAGGATGGTTGTTTTATTTATTTTTTTATTTTATTTTTTCCTTTTTCTCCTTTTTCTGAACCTCCTTTTGACTGAAGTGGAAAAACAAATTAACAGAACAGAGATGAAAAATAGTTCATAATAAATGATTTAGCATGTATAACTTTTTTTTCATTTGTGAATTGTCTGTGAGCTGCTTTTGATTCTCTCAGATGAATTTACTATTCAAAATTATTCACCAAATACTTTATCTGAATAATTTTTGGTCTGGAGATTGTTGGCAAGCAGATTGTTGCATGTATTTGAATTTCTAATTTCAAATATCACTCTGTATATGTTGATTAGATGTAGTAACATTTATGTTCCCTATTTGGAAAAGAAGGTACTAGAACTCTTAAAATGATCTTTCCCAGCTGAATCCTTCTGTTTGCAAGTTCAGAGTTGTCAGCAGGTAAATACCCTCTGAGCAGTTTGCCTGGTGACTGCTTCTTGCATTTAAACTCACTTGAGAAAATCTAAGGCTCTCTCAGAAGTAGTTCTCACCACAAAGCCCCACCAATTCACAATATGTATATACATGCAAAAATGTGTGGATTTTTTAAAAAAAGTATTAACTTGGCTTGACCTTATTTTAATAATATTTTCCATTTTTAATGTCCAGTAGAGGGTATGGATTGCCTTTCTCAGGGAGCTGCCATTGTAAGGAAAGATCAGGGTGGAGGCTGGTAAGAGGACTGGAACAGCACACAAGAACTGGAGGAATAAGACTAGAAAGGGAAAGAAGAATATTTCATAGTAAGAGAATAAATAAATCTGTCAATTTTGGGGCCACATTAAACTGTCCAGTATTGTATTATTTTAAGCTGACAAAACTAATGAAAAGTATAGGAAGGATGGATGATCAGAAAGAAGGCTGATTCATTGTACTGTTTTTATGTAGCAGTTTCATACAAACTAACTCTAACCAGCTTACCAATAATGAGATATTGCTAGATGGAACTCAATACAATAGCTTTTACATTTGTCACACAGTAAGACAAGGCAATATCTTGAAGAAAGAGAGATGGTGACAATGATGAGGTGTGTAAGAGAAACAGTGCAAATACTTTTATAGGGAGAGAAACAGAAAAACATAGAAGAATGGCTAGGGATGAGAGAGGATAACATACAGTGGAACTAGACCTGACCTGCTGGATCATCTAGACTGACATCTGAAATGTACTACAGGAGCACTTGCTATCTTAGGGAAGGCATTGGCTGGCCTTCAATAGGAGTTAATCATCCAGCTTTTGCTTAATTTTGAACTCTGAAAGTTCTCTTAATGCTATTTTTTCATAACGTTTCATTGGCTCTTTGATACTATGATTGCGTTGCCTGTCTGTGTTGGCAATGTATTCTGCACTCAATGACTGGATTAAATACAACCAAATTCTAAAGAGAAAGTTCTAGTTTTGGTTCAAAAATGAGTAGTGATTTCTTAAGGGGGATGTCAGTTTCTAACTGGAGGAGTTAATCACATCCCTATGAAAGAATAACCACTAATTATTAAATGTCACAGTAATCTGGTAGCAAAGAGGTGTAAGTAGGTGTAGAGGCCAGGTGGATTCCTGAAATAATTCCACAAGAAGAATTTTCATTGAAACGATGTTTTCACAGAACGTAGAATATCCATAGCTTGAAGGGACCCACAGGGATCAGGGACTCCAACTCCTTTGTTTTGCTTTAATAAGTAACGTCACAGTGAGCGTGGTTGTTGTCACTTTTCTGGATTGGAAGGAATCTGTTGCCTTTTGGATGTTGCTGATAGTGTGCCGCAGCAATTTTGTAGAATATACTACTGTGTGAAGAAAAGTGTTGAGTTACATTTAATTACTTTCAAAAGTATGATTAATAAAGGGAGTCATTTTGGCAATGTTCACATCAGAGTAAACGGGAAACCTTAAAGAGAATTACGAACGGGGAACCATAAGGGGAATTTTGGAGATGGAAGGAACGTTGAAGGTTTTGGGATGATAATCAAGATTTTTAATCTCATTAATAAGGTGAAGACTGGCTGTGGCTTGGTTTTATGTACACATGCAACTCCACTGAAGTCAAAAGGAACTGTGCTGACACAAATCAGCAGAATTTAGGTTGATCTCATAGTAATGTGGGCAGCACAGTCCATGATCCCACTAGTGTCTCCTAGTGAAGATTCCCAGTGCCATATTGGAGCTTACACTTCTTCAGTCTTTTCACAGGTGAACTTACTGTCCCTCTAGAGACATTTTCACAATTTTCATGCATTTTTTTAAAGGTGCACTTTCATGATAACTCTCTTTTCTTCTGTTCCTTATGTTCTTGAAGCTTTTGAGATCATTCTGAGTACTCTTGTGACTCTCTTCAGGTATCTCTAGTTAAATTCTGCTTGCTGAATATTTTGGATGTGTATTTGCTGTTTGGATGAATTGCTGATGGTGTACCGAATGGCAGCATTCAGAGGTATTTGACCAAGAATGATTGACAGTGTCTGTAACTACTTATTATGTCAAGGCTTCAGCACACCGATTGATGGGAAATGATGTATAATAAATTAGAATGATCACACATCATTTCCCATCGATTGAAATGCCAAATCCTTTGATGGAGTAATGAGTTATGGCCAATACCACTCACTGTCTTAGTGGGAGATTGATTGCATATCCCTTCATCAATGTGATCAAACAACTAAGGAATCCAAAGTACATATGTAGCATGCAAGTTCTACTGCATTTTCAGTATGAAAAGAGAGTAATAATATAAAATCAGTGTTGCTTCTCTGGAATTATCAATGCTACCCAGATACATGGGTATGAAACATGAAAATGCGATCAATTTCATTTAATGCACATACTTTAGAGAAACGTAAGCTGATTTTCTCTAAGTTTCATGTACCACCACCGGAACAGTAGAGATGAGCTAGGACTTACCAAAATCGATTATGCAACAGTTAATAATTAAGAAAATTCTAATTAATGAAAGCCTTGTTCTTGCTTTAATATTTTCCTGAATTGCTTGTTTTTACAGCAATTAAGCATCATTTTGCTCTGACACAGGAAAGAGTACACAGAGCTACATCTCCAGGAAAATACAAGGCCTCCAAATTAGTAAAATGAAAGATGCTTTCTAGCAGTCACTTAAATATTGAGTAAATTCCTTGCTTTATAATTTCGTTCTTGTCTTCCCTTTGTGATGCATCTTCCCTTTCCTTCAGCTCACGTTGAGCACAGAGGCAGTTTTTTATTCACCATTCTTTTCAAGTGTTGGAAAGTGGATGTAGTCTTTCTGTGGTGAAGACTTCTGAAGTATAAATTAAATAAGTTCTGTCAGGTAAATTCCCTTAGGGAAGGAATTGCAATAATTTTTGTACTTTAATGTTGTTTTATAGGTGCATACAAGCTGCTTTTTGATGCATGACTGTTCCATGTTGTCTGTGAGAAAATTTGATGATGGGGAAATGTGGACATATTGTGTACTTAAGTGTGTTTGAAGTCTTTTGTAATATATTAGAATGTGTATTTCTAGATTACAGTTTCACAATAGGGACTGGTCAACAGAGCAATGACTGAGATCAATAGATGGAAGCTAGCTTTAAACCAGATACTGTTGCTGTCTTGCCATGGCAGCATAAGGCTTAGTGTGGGCCAATTAACCCTACCTGTCATGGAGATTTTGCAGCAGGCAGTCACTTGTGCTAGGGCAAGACAGCTACCAAGATTGGAGCTGGCTAATTTAAGCTCTTATGAGTGTCTACACAGCACTGCAATCACTCCCCTTACAGACTGCGTAACCTCTGCAATGTGAAAGCAGTATGGTCACACCACAGTACTGAGGCTGCAGGCAAGTAGTTGCAAATTAGGAAATGTCGAGATGTAGGTTGCTTGCAATACTTTTTTTTTTTTTTTTTTTCCTCGCTCTGCGTATGCACTGTGTCAGAGCCTTTAAGTAGATGGTCACCTGCTATGTTTTTCTACTGACTCCTATTGCATTCAATGCATTGCATAGGTAGCATTCAGAGACAGGAGCAACTTTTTAGGTTTCTTAATGGAAAAGAAAAGCATGATTTTACAAATACATGCACTGCAAGCACAACTGCCTAGAGTCTTGAGGAGAATCTGAAACCTGAATTCTTTTTTTTTGAAATGTGATGAATTTTAGCACTAAATACGTACACAATAGGAAAAGCATGTTTTCTTGGCAGGATTTGCTTGAACTGTGAACTAGGTCAGATGGGTACTGGGAAGTGGTCCAAGGCATCTCGCTCTCTCTTCTCCATCCATCCACCCACCCACCCACCCAGAAAGGCTGGCTGTCATTGGGGTTTCCAGTACATGATAAGCAGTTATTCAGTTCCTTTGTCTGAAAAGACCCAGCCATAGATCATCATATTACTCTTCACATACTGTTTTGGCAGTTGCTGCAATTGCTGACTGCTCGACAGAGACAGGAATTTTTCTTTTTTTTCCCAAAAGTTTATATCTGCCTAGGCAGAGTGCACTATGATAAAGAAGGAACCCACATTTGTGGGTTAAGAACTTTCTTTCTATCCCAGTTCTAAAGCTTCCATTAACAGTGACATTATTCGAATTTATTATGAATACATACAGAAAACCTTGATGTAAAGGTTTCTGGCAGGTATTGCTGGTGAGAACAGGACAAACAAAAAAGTAGTAAGTATGTAGTAATTAAAGAACTGAAAGTTTGAGAACTGATCTTATGTTTGTATAGTATATGTACAGGCACACCAATAACAGTTTTTGAAACACAGCTCTGTATTAAGATTCAAACCCAATATTACACTTATTGCCACTTGCCTTTCAGGCATTTGCTCTGTTAGAAGCCTTTCTCCTGCATTACTTATTAGCACAACAGCAGTACTATGTACACTGTGCATAGCCTACTCTTGGAAAATACATGAAAAATTCCAAATTAAAAAAAAATATTTTTATCTATAAGGAAAAGCTAAATATATCAAAATTGGTAGAGTTGCCATGCTATTTTTTTTTTTTTTTTTATATCATTGTAAGTCACAGCAGAATTTGACCTCAAATGTTTAACTTGCTTCCCATGAAAATCAATGTGGTTGGCGCTTCCAAGTTCTCATTTAAATGTACATTGAGACATTGAAGTACTTTTTATAAAAGTGAATTTTTGACCAAGTACAGTAAATTGTAACAGCTTCTGACCCTGTTACAATAAATACATAATTTATCACAAGTACTCTACTAAATACAATTTTTCTGAAGTATCTTGGAGAGGTAGTTACTTGCTATGCATATGCAATTGCCACGTTTTAATATTTAAATATCCTGGAAGTTTTACTTTTTGTTCAAAATGGGAAAGACACATCAGCTTTTATAGCTGTATCAAAATCAATGTTAAATAATTACAAATGAAAAAATCATCTGAAGCTCTCCAACATGTATTTTTATACATTATCTCAGAAGGTCAAAACTAAGATCGGGAAAACATTCATGAATACAAATTGCCTTGCCATATTCAGGTTCCTGTGAGTTCCTTTAGTTTTTGTGGATGATTGAAAAAACTTCAAAACGATAGGGCTGCAGGAGGACAGCAAATTCCAGGGCACCACACAGCGACATAGGATTCTGGGGAGTGGTCCCATTACCAGGCTCCCCTTTGTGCAAATGCAGTGGAATTCCTGCCAATTCACAGTATCATAAGGATTTAATTAGCACCGAGAAATATGTTAGAAAGCATTGAACTTTGGGATAGAGAAAAATGTATGAAAATCTCATAAGCAGCTAAACTTAAGGAAAAAGTTGGGATAAATTTAATTGTCATGCTATTACTTAGGTTACTAAAGCAGTCAAAGTTCCTCTGATAAGGAAAACACTCTGTGGTAAGTTAGGCAGGGCAGACTGCTGTGTTCATGAAGCCACAATTCTTTGCTTACATTGCTGCATAATTCAATCCCATGCATAAACCAAGACATCCCAGATGGGTGTGGGCTGACACAATTACCAGAAAATAATGATAATAAAGAAATAATCTTGTTCAATACAGTACACAGCAACCACAGCTTAACAGCACCTTTGTCATTACACACTGGTGTTCCCATGTAAGTATTAGGAAAACTTTTAGGCAGGGAATGCTTAACTTTTGCAAGTGTATAAGGTGGTACCAGCTCAGAGGGAGAAAATACGGAAGTGCTTGCTTTACAATTGAACAAATATATGATGAAACAGGTTTCCTCCTTTGTCTGATTCTCTAGTTCTTTTTGTGGGAATAAGGAAAAACAAGGTCTTGTGTTCTGCCAGCCACCTATAGACTGCCACTGTCTGTCGTGTTTCCTAGGAAATAGCTTGGGAAAGTGTAGATCATTTACAGATGAAACCTTTCAGTTTTCATTACTCAATAAAACGCACACAGACAAGTTACTCAAATAACAGTACCTTTGAAAGCATTTTTTAAGTGCTGTAATGTTGCTCAAATTAATTCAAGTGATTTTATTAGAGATAAAAATTATTGGAAACCTTGGTTTCTTCTCTGATGCCTCTAAAACTATACCTAAGTGAAACATTTTTACTTTAGATCCAGAAATAAAAACTTCTGGCATTGCTCATCATTAGAATTTTTCCCCTCAGGCTTTGTCTTTATTAGCAGCTTAAGAGTATATTTAGCACTGTCATATGTGAAATCTCTTCTGTTTGCTAAACTAATATGGGATAAAATGTCTTTTTTTACAGAGTTACTCATTCATTATATAAAAATGAAAGAAACTACTTTAGTGTGTATATAGAACTGCTCTCTATTTTTATGACAAAGGGGAGGTGACAATACACATCCCTTAGGCACCCAAGGGTATTATGTAAGAGTCATTAGCGTAATTGATATCCATATAAAGACTGTTGTATCAAACATGATTAAAATGTGCAATATACTACAGAGGTTCCAGAGTTCCAGCTGCTTTGTTAGAATCCTTCTTCTGATAGATATGTTTTTGCTTCCTTGTAAAAAAAAAAAAAAAAAAAAGTAGAATTGCTTCAGAAGAAAATATCATATTTTCCTTCTTTACTAATTTAAGGCGCTCTTTCTGAAAGACATATATTGTCCTGTATATAATTTTCTTGGGTAGAGTGAGGTGAACATATACTGTAGGCCCACTCATGCAATGTGACAATGTTATCAAAAGAATTCCTTATTTCGCGAAAAACTTTTTACTTGGGATCATTTCCACCAACTGCTAATAGGCAGCACAAAGTCCTGTAGTAGAATAAGATGGCCCCTCTCGATAGCGTGCTGCACTTACATCTGCTTACAACCTCTGGCACAGCAGAAAGGTGGTTCTGCATTTACTATCCGGAGAAACAAGAAGGTGCACATTTCTAGAAAGAGGGTTTAGCTTTCCGTTTGTGTCTTTTTGTGTATTTTTAGGGAAATTTTACAGTACTTTTAATCCAGCTGAGATTGCAAAGTCGTCATTCTTTGCTGGTTATGAACACCGAGTCCCTTGTTACCAACTGAAAACTCAAAGTTTACATGTGCCTCTCTTGTCATGTTTCTTGTCACAACAATCAGAGTTTAGAAATAATTCCACTGATAATTGTCTTTTCTTCCTATTGATAAATGAATAGTTTACAACTCTACCAAACTTTAATATTTTTGCTGGCATTTTCCATGGCAGGCATCTGTCCTAAACACTACATGTTCTATGATTAAGCTTTGACACTTAACTCATTTCCAAGTAAAGGTTATGAGGATACCATTTCTCTGTCTGCCCAAAGAATGTTCGTGCTCGTTGAGAAGCTCTTTTTCTGTCATGAGTGTTGAAATTTGGCAGGGTTGCCCTGGTGTTAAAATTTATCCTAAGTATGTTCATATGAACATGTATCAGAATAATTTTTGTTTCTACAGGCTGAGTAGGGCTTTAAATTTTTATTTTATTTTTTTGCTATTTACATTCCCTGAAGAATCCATCTGCGCTGAAGATGCTATGCTGCAGGCCTGTAGGGATGCTGAACAGGATTGTTCCTACACCTCCAGGTAGAACTGTGATGCTTGGCACAAGAGCTTACTGTTGGGAGAATCCAGCAGAACATGAAGAAACGTACAAAAAAAAATCAGAAAGGCAATTAGAAATGAGAAATAAGAGGGGAGGAGAAACAAAACAAGCTGTCATGGGGTAAACAATTTGAACTGAAGAGGATAGGTATCAAGAACGGGAATGCAGGAGTAGTTGAGACATGTCTACGCAACAAAGAACGGGTTGTGTTTGGAAGCAAAAGAGCAGGCAGACTTAATGTGAGAAGCCAGAAGTTGCTCCAGAAACCTGGTCTTGTACTCATGAGTCGTGAATCTCTTCCTGCTTCTACCATCAGCAAGTATTTGGCAAGTTCTCTCTTTCACTCTGACATCTGAGTGCAAGTTAGTTCAGAGAGGACTATGCCCAGGTGCTGGATTTTGCCTTACTGGGAGAAAAAGCTTTCCTGGGCTGATGGGGTGATGTGACCTTGCTGCCTCAACCACCCCCCTGCCCAGTTCAGCTATAGGAGTAGCACTGACAGTATTTGTAGCATTCAGTGTTTAGTTAGTTTGGGGCTGCTAAGGCTGAATTTGCACACGCTGCCCTGGTTCTTTTTCCCAGATGCATCTTCTGACTATTCAAAGTTTCTTAAAATTTGTATTTTCCAAAGAAGCTTTAGGCAGATTTGCCAGGCGCCTGTCACACAATAACAGATATTTCTTGTGTGCAAATAACATTCTCAGGAGTCATTACTCCCCCAAATCATGAGGCTGCCATGAAAGAAATGATGAAAATACAACCAGTAAAAGGGAAAACCTTCCTAAAGGGAACAATAGTATCTGCATGCAGTGACTGTCAGCAAGAACTTTTGGCACTGCCAGGTCTTGTAGCTTGTTATTTTAACTCTGAGTTAAATAATGGGATGTTTCCTATGCCTCTAGTGCAAGCTGGTTATAGCCTATACAGTAAATATATATCTAAATTGTTTTACAGAAGTGTGTAGTGAGTTTTCTGAAGGAGATGACAGTGGTGTAATAGCAACACTTAAAGTACGATCTTTCCTTTTACATGAGTGGAGTTATTGATTATAGAGAACCTGTTTTACAGCCAATGCTGACTTTCCTGTGCAGTAATTGTATATATGCTGCAGTGCTAAGGACATATGCCTGAGAGCAGTATTGCCCTCTACTGTGGTAACCTAATTTCAAGCCTGGTTCTTCTGGGTTGTGTTATGAATAAAGTAATAGAGCAGTGCTGCAGAAGCATGTGTATGGGAGAAGAGTGGAAGCTTTCCTTCTTGTTGTGTATTCTGTATGGAAGCTACTTTACACATCATGTTTCTTTTTAACCCTAGTCCTAGTCAAATTTATGACAACACTTGTAGGGGTGAAACAAGCAATCTGCAGGTCAGGTTCAATGGAGACAGAACTGGGTAAGTGCACTTACTCTCTTGTAAGCTTTTATTACTAAGTGTTTGTTTTCAAGAGAGGAAAATCCATATTGCCTGGCATCATTGCAAATTCTGGATTTACAGTTTTTTAAGATTATCAAAGAGGAAATTTTTATTGGTTAATGTAATTAACAGTGGATCTTTTAGCAGCATCCTAAATTCAGACAATATTTCTTATCTTTTTTCGGCCTCTTGATTAACACACACGTGCATTCTCCAAGGAAGCATTGTTTTGTTGTTCTTTTAGGCAAGAAGCAGGAACACAGCTTTGCCTGTCCCAGTGCTAATGCAAGCTCCTCTCAGGATCATGATTGTTTGAGACACACATTAGGGTGTGAACGTCCAGGTTGGCGATTTGAAACCTATCGCTATGCTAGGTGACATGTTTCACATTCAAGGAAACCCTGAGCTTCACGCACACAAAAGTGTACGCCCTTGCTGGACTTAAAAATCAGGGTTTGAGAATAAAACAAACTTGAATTAAATTGGTTTCATTTTGAAAAGTCAAACCCCATAAGACTTTAATACTTGGGTGTATGCTGATGAAATACCATGACTCTAAAGACTATTAATATTCATAGGAAGTCTGAAATAATTCATGACTTTCTGGAGTAATGTTAGATGATGTACGATGGTAAACAGTATCATTTACACTGAACCTTAAAAATTATTGACAAAGACAAGTTCCTAAACACTGACTAAACCTTGTATTTGTTGTTATGATTTCTTGGTTTTATACTTCAAGCAGATTTTCAATTAACTCCACTGTATTCAGAGTAATTATTCATTTATTATAGTCAGTTAAGATATGGTAAAGATTAAAGGAGTAAAACAAATCATTTCAGTGACATAGGCTAGTGATACATTGTTATTATTCTGATTTCTTTGCCTCTTGCATAAGGAAGATTTATAGCATCCATTTTTGAGTGATTTCTTGTTAGCATATATTTTTATAGGTATTTATTTGCTAATATAAAGCATTTTGATAAAATAAGGAGCAATTTTCCTCTCTCCTTACTCGTTTAGGAAAACAAACATTCCTAGAAAAAAAAAGAAAAAAGATTGTAGATTTAAACAGCTTACATATTATACATGCAATAAAATGAACTTGTCTATTAATAAAAAAAAAAAAAGATAATATGATGCACTGCTATTCTAAGATAACTACATGTGTTCGATGTTGAGAAATTAATGGCATGAAGCAGATGCCTTCAGTCATCTAGGAAGTGTGGTTTCTCAGTGTACTGCAACAGCATGCCCTGCAGTGTGTCATCTCACTTATAAAGGGGTTTTACATGTTTATAAAAGTGTGTTAAATATTGGTAAAGTTTATTTTATGCATTATGCATAAAAGTTGTCATTAGGATTTAACAAAGCAGCTTGCAGAGAAAGATTAGAAATAAAATCTCTGTATACAAAAACGATTTGGATGGTTTAGCTAGATGGTTTTGACTTAAAAAAATTAACATTTCACTTACTGGTTCCTGAACACTCAGAGAAAGGAGAAAAACAACACTAGCTGAAAATAGTGAAATATATGTCGTTACAGCAGTGCCTAGTAGGATCACTATTACAGAAATTCTTTTGGTATTTCCATTATAAATCCTCTTTATTCAGTGTAATATTGTGGTAATTTCAAATCACATTTGGCTTTAACTTGGCAAATGATCTGTCAACACGGAATTCAGTTCATTTATATGTACACATGCATTTATTCTTATATGTGCACAGACTATATCATGTTCACATGTTGCTGATGTATAGATTTTAAAATAAGCAATGATTGTAAAACTACATTTTTTTTTTTTGTTGAGTTTTCCTAACCATCAATTTAAAAGGAGATTACAGATGGGATTTTCAAAAGCCCTTAGCATTGCCTTAAATGGTTACATCGAAGTTAATGGTAAAATTCCTATGACTTAAATTGAAGCAAAGTCAGGTCAATGCTGAAGATATGTTTAGGGGTCTAACTGTAGGTGTGCAGTGTAAGTGACTGACTTACGGGCATAGTGACATTTTTGTCAGTGGAACTTCAGGAAAATTATTCAGAGCTCTTTTGTGCTTCTGAATGTCCCCTGATCAGATAAAAAGCCTAAAGCAGTAGTCTAGGCACCCATATTAGATGTTTAATTGATTCAGTTGGGGAAAATTGTTTTTCTTTTTAAAAAAAACTTGAAAGGATGCTTTTATGGTGGATCTAAAGAGGAAAGGCCCATTAGGAAGTGAAGGATGCCACACATAAACAGCATGGATGAATGTCACGGCTGGAGTTATAGAGCAGTATTACAGGTGGAGGTATCAATAAGCATATCGGAGAAACACACTGGCAGTAATAAAAAGGAGAACTTTCTGCAGCCATACTTTTATTTTTATGATGTAGTATATTCTAAATTTTTCCAGTTGGATAACTTCCTTTTTGCTGTGTTTTCCTCACCCACACGCATCTGTATCTGGTTAAGACATTACCTGTCAGGTAACTTTATGAGATAATTTATATAACTTATGCAAGTTAGAAGAGAACTTCTCAAAAGACAAAGCAATACGATGCTGAATTAAATTTGTCTCTGCTGTTTCTGTAAATAGATACAGTGCTGGCTAAATTCATAACACCAGAAGAAGAGAATTGTTGAAGTGGAATGTCCAAAAGTGGTTAGGGACTTTTACTCTGGATGAACTAGAACTCTTTACTTACAGTTATTCTCTGGAACAAGTACAGAAGTACAGTTCCTGTGGTTAAAAAACAATCAAACAAAACAAAAACAGAAACAAAAAGACATTTTGAGAAAAAACATAATTATTAGCCAATGTAATGGAAGAGATCAGTGTTGCAATGTGTGTTCTTGGCCTTTATTCTACAGGGTATCAATTCAAAGGTGATTCTTTGACTAAGCTTGTGGCTATAGGCTGTTTCTGTGCAGTTTCTGTATTTCTCAGACTCCTGAACTAGCTAATATGGCTAGTAGCTGTGGTCACTACACCAGTTTGACATGGGGCTCTGGCCTCAATGCTAGGATGACAGCCTCACCGGGGTGATTTTGTAACATCTCCCTAGGCAAACTGCTGGTGATGTGCCAAATGCCAGACAGAATAGTGCTGGGCAGCAGTGCCTCTGTGAACATGGATCAGGAGGGCCAGGCCTGCTGTGCTTTGGGATGCTATGTGAAGCCAACAGCAGTCTTTTAATCAAGGCACTTAGGAATGTGCTTTTATGCACACACCCAATTTTATTGATTTTAACAGAATTTAAGTAAATCCTTAAATAGCTGGGTGATCAAAAACGGAACCTACATATATACTTAAATACTGAAAATAATGCCTGGCTCAAATACAGACACTTCAGTCAGAAATTGGAGGAATTTTGGATTACATTTTGGGTGGTAGGCTTTAACAATTCAATTCCTTTCAGCTGGCCAATTCCCAGAGAATGGTAGGTGTTCAGAGTTCATTGCAGTTACAGGTTTGCTTTCAATTAAGGGTTATTCAGTACTGTTGCTATCTGCTACTGTTACTGTATAAAATGTTAATGGCTTTCATCTCACTTGTCTGAAAGACAATCAAAGCTGATTATTTGAAGAGTTGTATAGCATTAGTGTGCTTTTACAGGATGTCTTACTGCTTTTTTTTTGAGGATTTCCCTGTTACTCAGAACTTTATGTTTAAATAAATTAGCCTATTTTAACCTATTCTTAGACCAGTACTGTTTGGGACATAGGCTGCAAAGGATGAAATGTCATTTAGTCTCAGTTTGCAATCTCGCATAATATGCAACACCCCAAAAGGCCAGGTTTTACTTTGTTCTTCCTGAATGGATGATTCCCTTATGTCTTACAGTATTTTCCCCTTGTGTCCGTCTCCTCAATAAATTGCAGGGAAGTAAGAAGTTCCCTGTCAATGTTTCCTGCACATATTGCGAATTTAAAAAAACCTAGGAACATAATTAATGCAACTTTATTTTTCAGCAGTGTCATAAAATACATTGTATCAGAGCTTAAAATTTCTTATTGGTTTCCTTTGCAAAGATCAATAACATTTAAATAGGTAAACTTCAAAGCAAACAGTCCAGATAAAATACTTGCTACCTAAGAGACTATTAAAATACAGTTATCAGAAATCCAGATGGCTTGGCACAGAGAGGGGGACATCATGTCCTTTAGGACACCATTCAGATCTAATCTGAAATGACTACTGACTAGAACTCTTGAGCCTACCTGCTCTGCGGCCTGTAGGAAGTGATGAAATCCAGTATTCAAGTCCAGTTTCCACCACTGTTCAAGCCCAATTTCTCTATTAGCTTCTTATCATTTGGTCATTCCTTGTACTTTCCCAGCTATAAGCATTCCAGGATTTGGAGGGGTCCCTAGCATAATCAGATTCAAGAGAACTGCATAAATCACACAAATGAGCGTGGGATGCCATACTGCTGTGAATTTCCATTGCCCATTGTACTGCAGAACACTGTTTGTCTTCAGACAGTGTCAATACAACAAAATGTAGTCGCTGAAACTAGGGTTTTAGATACATTTCAAGAAATTCAGGCCTTTTTATTTATTTATGTCTACAGGACTAGGGAATGTAGACATTTGTGGTGTCTACATCACAGAACTTTTCATTATCCGGGCCAAATACAGTATAATTATGCAAAGGGAAACATCTTCACCATCCACGCAATCATTTATTCATTTTGTGCTACTATCAAGAAACAATGTGGGGAAGGAAATTTACTGCGTATATTTCTATTTTCATGTTTTCTGAGCAAGAAATTACAATGCCTAGTGAATAGAACAGGTTCTTTATACTCATCATGGGCTATTGTGTGGAAATGCCTTACTGTTTTTGGAGGAACACCCAGAAATTTGTAAGATGTGTTTTGTGAAGTGTGTATCTGACCCAGAATGAAAATATTTACCACAGAAGAGATTTCTGAGCCATAAATGGGAGTTAGATCTTATTTAATCTCTGGAAATCACTTGTGTGGCTGTTCAGTCTGACCAATGGTATAATAAACAAACATGAAGGTATTAAAATGACATGGGCTCAGCAGGCCAGGATGAGCACAGAGGGTCTGTGCTAGTACTTGTAATGTGTAGGAAGTTTAATTTTCTTATTTCTCCATCCCCCGCAGAAAATTGCACATTGCTCAGTGTAAAGAAATACCTCTGGTTTAGTAAACCGTTAATGGACCTTCTGTAGGATTTAGGATGGAATTTCATATGCTTACTGGATCAGCATGTGACACAAATGCAAGAAACAGTGGGTTCATACATAGGTGGTTTTTCTGCACTTTTCTGATGCCTTGACCCTGGAGATGCCTGAAGGAAAAAACAGTCTCTAGTATAAATGGAGACAGTAGTGCCAAATTGAGTAACAGTTGCCAAAGAGATGCTCCACTAACCACGCTGAAGACACTTTTCATGTTCTTGCTGTGTTCCTTCTTTGGCCTGTTCTGCATAGTACTCATGCACTGGGATCAGGTAATCTAGGCTTTGTAGCGGTCTGAGAAGCCCCTGCCAAGAAGGACATTTTCATGCATGTTAGCCTTTATTTCCTGTTTTCACTGGTGGCATAATACATAGGGAATGTAAAAAAATATCTGTAAGTGATGTTATTTTGGCACAGTTTTCATAAAACAGAATTGCGTTGCTATGCTTAAACCACTTTATTTTTATTTTTCATTTCTTAGTTCTTCTGGTAATCAGAGATTTTTGTGTTTTGCAAAAGAGAGAAACTTGCAGCAATTGGTGTTGTGCCTTGTGACATCTTTTCTTTGCGAAGCAGAATTACTGCCTAACAGAAAGTAGAGATTGCCTTCAAGTACTATAGACTAGGATATCAGTGGTCAAAAGAGGTCTTGGCAGCTTGCCCCAGAACAGGCTGCCTAAACTTCTGGATCATTTATCTCCCTCATCATCACGTGTCTTGTAAAAGAGCTGGTGATCCTTACAGACCCCATACAGCACAAGGAAATAGAGTGGTAAAACAACAACAACAAATGTGAGTACATTATGCAATTGTTGGGCATTAATTTTGATAGCATTATAATCACCTTTCTGATTGCACCACAATAAATACTCAAAGTCAAAAATAGCAAAAGCTATTTTTCACTTTCACTTTTTTTTTTTTTTAAAAAAAAAAAGCTATTTTTCGTCTTTTTGCAGGGAGATGTGTATGAGAATGTTTTTTTATAGGAACCACTACTAAGGGAAGGGAGTGATGAGGTAAAAATGGGCAGCTACTGATTCTGCACTAGAGTGTACTGGTTTTAGCACTGAAATACTGTTTTTCATTTGATGCTCAAGAAGAACATGTTTTGGAGGGGTAATGACTGACTGAAGTTAAAACATCCGAAGTTCTTATCTCCAGTAAAGTATGTTAACTGGATATCTAAACATACAAAGTTAGAGGGGTTAGTAACAAGGTGAAGACTAAATGCAGCTCTTCTAGTTAGAGAGCAAACCATATTCACCAACAATGGAAAGAATAGAAAAATTGTTGTAAATTCATGATTATGTCATGACTGGATTATTGTGCCCCTGTAGCAGTAGCTTTGGGTACCCAGATCATTACCATCATCATATCTAGCAAGAGACATCTTGCTGACTTCCACATCCTTTCTGTATGTACAATTTGCATTCATCCTTGCAGAGCAGTTGTTTAAGACAGGCTTCATAGTAAAAAGCCACATGTGGGGATTATGCAAATCTTCCAGACCAGCTATGGAATGAATAGAACCTGAAGAACCTTTCTTTTAACACATTGTGGCTTGAGAAAAGTTTCAGTTCTCTATTTTCTGTTTGATACTCATCAGAGTGCCCTTTGCTAGGACCTGAGGCACTGGGAATTGGGAGAGAGAATAGAGAGAATATAGAAGAGTGACATTTAAATGGACATGCATGTGGACAAAATAGAAAAAAGAAAATCCAATACACGTGGACAGAACAAGCTGCAGCCAAAATGTGGTACTCTGACTAGGTCCAGCAGGATGTGTCTTGCTAGAGCAGACTAGGGTGCTTGACCCTAGAATGGTTTAAACACACATGATCAGGCTTTCAGACTAGTATGGAATTACTAAATTGCTGTACTATGGAAGGAGCTATTGTGTCTCCTTCCATGGACTGAATATGAGTTGGCTGTACTGCAGGAGAACTGGCTTATATGTATTGCAGTGAACTATTTCCTGGGAATACTATGGGCTTTTGCATTATACCTAATATGAGATGTTTTCATGTAAACACTAAGCTACCTGTTGAATAAAAAGGGATTAAGCTTGCCTCATGGTTTATACACATACCACTTTATTGCTGTTAAAACACAGAAATCAGTAGCAGCACGAATGACTCAGTGAGCAAAGTTGCTATTAAAGCGTTTGTGCATTAATGGTTTCTATCTGTAATCCATATTACATGATGATGAGAAAAGTGAGGTGAAACAGAAGATTAATGAAAACAATCAATGGTAATTTCTGTGCTTTTACTAAATAAGAGTCAATTTATAGCTTCAGTGTTGAAATCAAAGTAATGTAAAGCCTTAAACTAAAACCAGGCCTATGGTATTGCAATGACTGTCCCTGCATGCTGGTCCCTTAATGCACGTAGAGTGCCTTACAGGGCTGGAGCATTTTTCAAAAGAGTCAATTTCTCCATAGCATGCTACTCTTCTGTAAGAAAAGAAATATCTAGTTATTGTAACAGCAACAGCACCTAGCTTGGAAGTAGCTGGTATTATTTTCCTGTCTATAATCTGCAGCAAGCTGATTCTAGATTTCAAGAAAAATGCTGCAGAAATATATTTCTTGTTTAATTTCTACTGTTCTTTCAAACGGCAGTTTGCAGAATGCATCTGGGTGTACAGCTAATGACCCATGAGCAATAAGCAACTGTTTAAGTAAAATGCACTATGAAAAAGCTTTTACCAAACAGCATTTTAATATTTTAAATAGATTTTCCATTGCAGGCTCTTTGTAACTGGATTAGTTCTCTGATGTGTTCTGACAGAGCTGTTGTTAGGGATACTCCATTAACTTTGTCTGTCATCTTATTTTCCCCAGTATCCAGCATAACACCCATATATTTCATAATTTGTATTGCTATCAGTGCTGATTTGTAAATGTGCAAATTATAATTAACAACGGCCACTACTTCTATTAAATATTAAATCATTCTTGCAGCTTATATTTTCCACAGCAGATGGAGCCCTGTGGTATGCAAATAGACTTTCCTTAAGTAGTCAGCAGTTTTAACCAAAATTTTGGCTCTAAAAATGCATTTTTGTTTGCTTTATGTTTTCTATAGTATTTAGGTTAATATTTATTCACTGCAGATTCCCTTTCTCCCCATAAGAATTTCATGGACTATTACATTCTAGCACTGAGGTTTTGTTTCACTTCATTAATAGCTCCTTAATCATAAAGCTTGCTTGTAAAGTACAAACGCATGTTATTTGTACTTATGCTGCAGTATTGCATAAGAAGCATTTAGTTATATTTTAATATGTATAGCAGAAGCCAAAATGCTGGGTACACCAACATAGTTTTTAATTTGAAAACCAATCTACATGCACAGTTTTTTCCCCAGTATAAGCAAAAGCATTTATGGTTTTATATTGTGTCTTAAACATTCCATTAAATGTCATCAGCTGATTCAGGAAAATGTATTGCAAAAATATTAGAGAACTGTAAAATGTGTAAATGTAATGAATGCTTAGGACATAGGAGGGGTTGAAAGTCCAACATTTATCAGGTAACTATAAAACAGCAAGAAACGTTGACAGAACTTTACATTTCTCTAATATGTAGTACCTTAAGCATGAAACTGTTATTTTTGGTGTTTACTGCTGTGCTGTTTTATTAAAGAACACTGATCCAGAATTAACATAGCCTTTCTAACATCAGGAGGAATCTGGAAGGCAAGCAGTGTTATTCAGGAAATGGTTTCACTATCCACCCGAGCAATTGCAAATGAAGATTTTTCAAATGATAGACTCAGAGATTGTATCCTAAATAAGGGCAACCCTGTTTTTTTCCACACATTTTTAAATGGACACAGGAATATAGAGCTCAAGGACATTAACTGCCAAATTAACCAAAGAGTAATGAAAACTTCTCTGACTTGAACATTTCAGTCAGCTGAAATGGCCTTGGTGAGATAGAAATGAATTGTAACAAGTGAGGGTCTTGTCTTCCTGCTATTTTAGTGGGAGTTGGAGTTAGCATGCTAAATAGGATCAGCAGCAGTAAAGAACTGGGTTGGAGTATCCTGGAGTCCATGCTGTGAATGCACATTGGTACTTTGATACCTCTCATAACTCTGATGTTCCATTTACTCATAAGCATTAACCTATTTTAAGATGAAGTTGTAATTGATGGTGGAATAGGATCCTGCACAAGATTATCAGCTAGTCTGAGTGGAAGCAGCTCTGACCACTCTGAGAATTTACGTCTATTGAGAAGGCACTTTTAGGAACACTCTGTGAGGAAGAATTCTGGTAACCGGGCAGGGCCTGGTGCTAACCATTTGGGAACAGTTATTGTGATGTAAAAGATGCTATTTCCATAAGTGTGTAAATACTGTTCATTCAGATTTACTGCATTACTGCTAATGTTAAGAAGTCCTAGAAGCAGTCTGCTTGGGACAGCCTGGGCCTGTGTATGGGTTGACTTACTTGTGTGGTAGCCAAGTGAGTTATTCTCCACAGAATTTGGGCCTGATGGAATAGCATTTTCATCAAGAGCCTTCAGTCTGACTTTCCTAGAAGTCTGCTATTATGCCAGGTACTCTTGAGCTCTTTCATGTCTCTGTGCAATTTCTACTGCAAAGAGAGACTCAAGGAGGTGGAAATCTGACCAGTTTAGTGAAATAAGAGAGGCCATATCCATTTAAGTAGTACAGAGAGTGGAATTTCAGAAAAATTTCTACCAGAATTGGGGTAATATCTGATGTAAACAGTGCATTCACTAAAACATCTACAGACTTTCCCTGTGAAGGGATCTTCATAGGAACTTGCACAGGCTTTCAAAGCATTTTCACTCCAGAAATTTTTGTGCCGTGCATAGGAAATAGCTGTCTCCTTGTCTTTATCTGCTTATAACGTTACACAGAGAGTGCTGTTCCCCCGGGCACAGCACACAACCGCTGCCTCCCTTGCGTTGAACTCCAGCGCGCCCTGCTCGTGCTGCACTCCCTGCACTGCTGTGCCCCTTGGCTTTTGGCATCAGACCCGCTCTCTGTGCTCAGCTGTTTAGGAGAACGAAATTCACTTGCTCAAGCAGCTGGGCTCGGCTGCACTTTAGCATAGCCACATTTTTAAAATGGGACTGATGATCTTCATGTGTGCATGCCGCTTGATACTGATGTATTTGGTGCCTTTCAGTGTAATATATCATTGGTGAAGATGTTGGACTGTACGCAGATACAATCTTCAGCACACTCCCCTCCCTGGGAAGCCACGCTCGTGGTGTGCAGCACCTCTGAAAATCTGAGACATAGTAGCTCATGAAAGAATTTACAGGCAATTGAATGTCTCAATATCAGATCAAAGGAAGACATCAGGGAAGAGAGCCTACTTTCTTTACGTTCAGAAACACAGCTGAGTGAAATCCATTAGGCTATTCTTATTTAGAATCGGAGGAAATCCTCTCTGGAGAAGCTAAGGAAACATGAACGTATTTCAGTCACTGATATCCCACTTAAACCTTATTTAAAATCTGTATAAGGAAGAACTGATATTTTGCCTGTGAAACTGTAGTGTTTTTCTTCTCTACGAGTATCTAGTTAGAAGTATTTTAATTATGTTGAACAATTTAAATGGCTATATTTCTTCTTTCCTTTCAAGAAGACTCACTGTTCTCAATATGGGAGATTTGGATGCTATAAATTGTCCAGGAAGCACTCTTTAAATACCAATCTGTGTATTTTTAAGGCTTAAAATAAAAGGATTGGTAAGAACTGTGAATCACTGCCCTTGAAATCCTTCAGTATTTTTTGTTTCATTAGGAAAGATCATAGCAGTCTTGTGTAGTAGTAATGAATGTAAGAGGAGACAGTTGTTCCACAAGGACTACCTGTACGACTTTGGATAAGATTTGGAGTCCCATTTAGAAGCCTCAAGAACTCAAATGTAGAACTCACTTGCAGTTGGACCCAAAGAATCACTTTTTTAGTCTTGTAGTCCTGCTGAGCCATACCATCCTTGGCTATTCTTATTCAAATAAAAGAACTTTGCCTTTCTACCTAGTATAAAATGGTAGCACTATTTTGGCTTGCTTCCACTCCTTCAAGGCAAATTAATTTGTTAGTCTGCTGTCTCCAAATTGATGCACATTGGAAAGTAGAGCAGGCTATGGATTTCCAGCTGCTTTTCACGTATATATGTTTACGGTTTTATTCTATCTTTGTGTAACAGAAAAAATGGAATATCTGGAGAAAAGGACTTGGTGGAAAATGTATATAATTCTGGGCCTTCTAGGGCACAGTAGGGCAGATCTAAACATAGATGGCTTCATTTTTTGATCTTAAAGGTAAATCAAATACAATAGAAATTTAGAAGACATACAGAATCAGGGTACACTATAAAGCAGCATTTCACTACACAGATAAACATGATGCCTGGGATTATTGTTTTGTTGTTTTCTGGAGGTAGAAAGTTGAGCAAATTAGGAGGGGAAAGCAATTCTCCTTCAGCCTATCTTAAAGCAGGGGAGCAAACCAGAAGCTGAAATTCCTCAAGCAGGATTATTTATTTGTTTGTTTATTTATTGTGGTGATGCTCTGCAATCATGATGCTACAGCAGTACATTGAATTCAAACTTTATGCATGCTGGCCTTAGAGACAAAATCAAAAGTAGTAGGTAAGAAACAGGAATTGACTGGAGTCAAGTTAATTAGTGAACTAAATAAGTCAATAAAGAATTTCACCAAAACATAACTGAGTGCCAGCTTAGGTCAGCTTGGATTCATTCCTCCACCATTCAGTGTAAAAACCATGTACTTATCCTGGCTGCTGATGTTTCAGTTGATGTCACAACAAGAACTTAACAAAATCTGCATTTGGTTAAGATAAAGCAGTTCATAATTGCAACTGCTCAAGAGAGTTTATCTTTTTTTTTTTTTTTTTTTTTTTTTTGGAGGAGGGGGATGGTTATGGGGGGAAAGGGAGGGGATTGTTGTTGTTTTAATTTGACTTCCCTGGGTTGCTGAAATTGAACTGATGTGTGGAAATGTTTTGATATCAAGAACATTTTTAGATTTCCTGTCACCTTCCTCCTGTGATCCATTAACAGCATAGGTCTTCAAACTCCTGAACAATCCTCTGGGTGGATTTATGGGGAGATAAGAGCCCTGAAAACTTGTGAATCCCATTTCTGACCTCCAGCCTTCTTATAAGCTCATGTTAAAAGCGATTTTAGGGCAGGCCTGGCAGAGTACCTTCTGTTGTCTTTCATGGAGAATCCTAAAACACAGGTTTCTAGCAGCAACTAGAATGTGAAAATGCCATTGTTTAGTAAAATTTCACAAATTTGTTTCTGTCTAGTGCTTTCTAAAATCCAACAATCCAAAATAGCTAATTGTCAGTGTTACTTACAAAAACAAGTATCCACTGTAATATACAACAACAGAAGGGAGAATGTATAATCTTTCTGTAAGCTTCCAGAAACATGTTGCAAAGTACATTGCCAATTTAGATACGGACTTTGTTCTTTTGATGTACTATACAAGGGGAAAAAAAGAGACATAGGTTTTAAATGTCTCTCCTTTCTCTATGCCCCTCTTGGCTGATGGCTTCTGATGATCCTATCAAAGAAATATTTTTCAGTCATTCTTAATGATGCTTTTAGAGAGGATGGATTCTGGAGTCTTTCTACTCTCTTTGTAATACTAAAAATACTCTGGTATCCAAGGCTGAAATTCCTTTTTTTTTTTTTTTTTTTTTGTAAATATTATATTAAAAGCATAGAACACAACATAGAGATACTGTTTACAAAGATGAAAGTTTGCTACTTGTGTGAAATTTTGAATCTGGTAGTAATTTAGTTATTATGAACTTTAAATTATTACCTTTCCCTGCAAAGCAGAGGAAGAGAATTAAGTACCCAAGCAAACTGCATAAGTAGTTTCAGAAGCAGGAAGTAGACAAGTTCTTTTTTTTTTTTTTCATGTTGGCTATACCCATGTGTTTTAAGTGATAATGGCAATGAACTGTGGTGAGTTCCCAAAGACATCACAAGGGCAGAACCTCATTAGTCTTTGTTTTGGACAGTTTGAATAGTTTCTAAGGGGGCTTAAATTTGGATCAGGAATTTTGGAATCTGAGAATCCTTAAGCTCTACTTAACGAGTTTGGTTGGCGCATCTGTGGTAAATTTTTGTCATATAGAGTTTTCATTTAATTAGATTGTGAGCTCTCAATGACTTCCTGAGTAAATTTTCTTGATAGGAGAATTAGAAAACATTAGATGAAGTAAAGGACTTGAGAATACTTGTCCAGAAGAGATTGATAAGAACATAACTAGGACAGCTGTGAGCTGTGCTTTAAAATTGTAAATGATGCTAGTAAGCCATTTTCACTTATGATTTTAAATAGGGTCTCAGAAATTGTCTTCTACCAAATCTTCCTTGAATTGCATTCAGTTGAGCAATCAGAACCACTATACAGGAAGTACTCTGGAGCACATTGCACACAAGGAGAAGGTGAGAGTTGGATATGTCCAAGTATAAGAAGAGGTGGGTAAGGAGATATCTCCACAAGGGAGAACCATTAAAAAGGGGTTGACATGTTTTAATGCTATCGGTGGTGTCCAGGTCACCACTTAAATATTCATTTTCGACTGCCCAGAAGAGGCACTAGTTGTGCAGATGATAATAAAAACCTGACAGCCAGCAGGCCCAGTTCTTCCCAGTGCAGCCAAGATGAGAAGTGAGACCTTGAAGCTTAAATATTAGTAACAAACAGGAGTGCTAGACAAAACTTAACCATTCCACAAGAAATCAGATGTCCAGATGTGATGATAACTCAGCAAATCTTTTCTAAACCTTTTTCAACTTTATTCCAAAATTATTGTGCTAGATTTTTAGGTTTTCTGCAGACACATGTGCATACCCATAGGCTCCTTGGTGGTACTCCCAGTGCTTTCTGTTGTCACTTGAGTGATGTAGTGGCCTGATTCACTCTACTGTGCAATGCTGAAGCTTTTGATTGATGTTTCATTGAATCATAAGATAACTCATTGCCTGTTGTCCAGTGGGTAGAAGACAAACACTGCAGGTGCTCAAGCTGTCATAAAATGCCATTACGATACATTTGAAAGCTCCACTTCAGTGTAATAAAAGTGTGTAACTAATGCACTGATAATTTTGCTTAATCTGTATTTTTAAACAAAGGCAACCTTATATTATATTTAACATCATAGCAACTTAAATCTAATGAAAGGGCAGATGTTGGGACACAAGCTATAAAAAGAATTTCTGGAGGGTGTCAGAGTAAAAAGATTTCTGGAGGGTGTCAGGGATAGCTTCCTGATACAGGTATTGGAAGGGCCAGATGGGGTGACTCACAGCTTTATCTGCTGCTGTTCAGTAACAAGAATTGATTAAGGATGTGGTAATCAGCAGTAAACATGGGTGTAATGACCAGGGAATAGTGGAATTCAAGATCCTGAGGGTAATAATGAACGAGAGTATTAGAGTATAGTTATAGTCCTTAGACTTTAGTAGAGTAAACTTTGATCAAGGAAACTAGGGATCAAATCCCATGGGAGGTACCTCTGAAGGTCAAATGAACTCAGGATAAGGATAGTATTGTCCAAGCAGAAGAGCAGTTCATCCCAATACTCAGGAGATCAACTAGATGTACTGGGAGACTGGCTTGGCTGAGCAGGGAACTAATGGCGGTGGTCCAAAGTGCAGGTGTTCCTCTGGCAAGCCACTAGAGACATATGCATGTTTCTTGAAGAGAATAGTACATACACTGTTCAAGCTGAATCTTGACTGCACTGCGAAAACAATCAGGATTTGGCCCTGCTTGCCCTTGATACTAATTTTGTTCTCTACTCACTAAGCATTTTATGGGATGTAAATGATTTATTTCCATTCATCAAATTCATAAGGTATGCCTATATCTGTGAGTCAGAAATTTTAGAAAATATAGCACAGTTCATAATCTGTATAAAAAAAAAAAGAGAGAGAGAAGAAAAGCAGCCATGTATTAGGCCATCAAGAGTCAAAAGCATAATTTGAAATGATAAACGTATCCATTTTAAGTTACACATTACTTTGCATAGTTAATATCACTATAATTAGTCATAGTTCTTGTAATTTATTGAAAAAGATGCTCAGCCCCTCTAGTGTACTACAGTGATGAATGTTGGAAGTGCAACTTTGGAAGCAGGAATCAAGAAAATTAGTAACAGTTGGAGAATTAGCATGTAAATCAATAATATCCTTTCTCTTGCATCTTGAAAACCAAGGGTATACATCACATGCTGCATAATGAAAGGCAGGGCAGAAGTTAGAATTGCAACCTCCTTTACATTACCAGGTCTGTTTTTACTGCAAGAACTGTTTAAAATCATTTCAAACGTTAGAGTAAATCTCTAGTAAATATTTAAACTATGTATAACTAGTCACAAATAAATTAAGCTGATTTTATGCATTCTCTCTAATTAGAAGGGCACAGCATTTGTTGAAACGTGATTAGTATTATTCATTAAGCAAAAAATTCTCATTTGTATCTTATTATCACTATTCTGCATAAACCAACACAATTTGTCATGAACTCCCTCATTTGCTGTATCCTCAAAAAGCAGATTATGCTTATTTTTCATTTGGACAGTGGAAAATCAAGCCAGGTGTTTGGCAGCACCAGAGTGTTCAGGTGTAACTGTGCCAGTGATGGTACATTACTAGCACCGTGGATGAAGAATGAGGCATGGAGAATCTTGGGACTGAGGTGCCTTGAGGCCCATCCCTTTAGAGTGGTCCTGCTGATGAGACAGGTGGTGTTGTACAGGACTAAAAAAAAAAAGAAAAAAAGAAAAAAAGAAACTTTTTTGTAAAGTCAGCCTTTCACCTTCAAGTGGAAACAAGAAGTCCTTTCATTGCTACTGCACTGAAATATCTGGACATGCTTGTGACTAAGTCTCTATTACTGATACTTTTGTCTTAAAGTTTTCTAAAGCTGAAAAATGTCAGCTGGTGCCAGAGGTCTCTGTCACTGTCATGTCTGAGAGGAATCACTACGATACTGCACGGGCAGTGCATGGTACATAAATATTTATATGTGACCTTGATTGTAGTATATTATGCAGGATAACTAATTCACTGTATGCATATTCTTCCACTTCTTTCCTCACATTTCTTTTTAAGCTTTGCAGAACACCTCTTTAAATATCCTATATTTAATTCTGTCCTCATTCACATGCGTGTAAACCATCAGTAATACTGCTGAGATCAATGATGCTGAGCATGTTGGAATAGAGAAGCAAGCTTTCTACATGAGTTCAGTGGTGTTATGGATTTTAAAACTATGTGATCCCTCTGTTCCAGCTGCAAAAATGTAGGACTGGGTGTCCCAAAAGCTGAGTTCTACTAACTGGGCTATCTTTGTTCTTCAGTATCTTTAAACTGGGATTATAGGGGCAATTATATTCAACAGGCACCAATATCTGCAGCAGTAAAAAGTGTTGTAAAATTGTTAGGCATTGTTATTTTTACATTAGATAGATGATAATAATAAATGAATCATCTAGTCATTTAGGGATATGTTTCCTACTGCATTTTTTCAGGCGTTCCAGATTCTGGTTCTAAGGTAATGACTTAAGTTCTTGCAGTGCCTTAGATAAATGCCTTGTCAGGATCAAGATTACTTTTGGCTGTATGGGAAACCAGAGTTTAACTTCTCTGGAGAACAGGCTGTTTGAATTCTTTACTGATTTCCTCAGCTGAAGTGACTCAGATGAGTGACCCGGTCGTTTCTAGACAGCATAGTAGCTCTCAGAGACCAGCATGAGAAGTGATCCACTTCCGCAGTCGTTCTCTACAGTTCCCTTTTATGCCTTTGGAGGTAAGTTACTTTTTTTTTTTTTTTTTAATCAAACTGGACTTTTTCAAGAAGTTCATACTGAATCTTGTGTCTAGTCATATATATGGAGCAATGAGACAGCCTTGTCTATGTTATGATATGGAAATATATTGCCACTGTTGCAACAGACAGCAAATTTTCATCCCACAATCAAAGAAGAAGGAAAAGTGCTATTTCCAAAATAACCCAAAATGGCAATGAAAAAACAAAACAAAACATGCAGAACAGTAGTGAAAAGGAAGGACCTTGCACATGGTCATTCCAAAATGATAAAAGTGTGGCTATAAGCATAAACCTCGTATCTTGCTGTGTGACAATTCATTAATGTTAGACATTTTGCCATTGCTCGTCTATATCTTGTCTGTGAGTTACTGTGACTATTTTATTCCATTTTACTGAAAATGTACTTGACAATTACAAATCCAGACTATGAATAGCCTAAAAAGCTACTAAAAGAAACAATTACATTTTCTTTCTTTCTAACATGCAATTTTAATTTTCATAACTCTAAAAAAACATATCCCCCACAATGCAGGCCTGCCAGGAGGCCTAGAATCTGCAGGCTATGCCTCTTAGGCTGTTTTCCAATGACTCATTTTTAATTTTAAAGAAGCATTATCTCTAGCTAGTAAATTAACAACAGCCTATAGTGCGCACACACTGTCATCCATCTGCTTAAGGCTCTTGTCATTTGACACCAGTCTTGTATCTATAGACTTCATCTGATATTCAAAAGCTATCAACCCTGCCTCCAAGATAGCCCACCTTCTGGCTCCAGGCTAGAAGAGTGACTCTCTATTTCCAATTCTAATGAACACATAGCTAGCAGCAGTTTTTCCATTAAGGATCTGGTGTTCTTAGAAAACAGACAATGTTGGAGTGACTTGGATCCAGAACTGCATGGAAAGTGTGTGTAAAAGAGACTGAACTACTTGAAGAATGCTCCTTAGGCATCCTGACTTCTGTCTCTGCACTTCTTCCATCAAACAGTACGCTCAGCGTTACCTCCTGCTTGTAGCATGTTCAACAGCAGTGTTTATACTGTTGCATTCTGAGGAGTGGAACATATTAACAGATTAAATTCTTAATATTCGATTTCAAATTAAGAGCAGTATTGTTAAGGAGTTTTGAAATATAGCAGCAATATCAAAAATCTCATAACTGGTATGAATCCCCCAAATGAGAGAAAGCCATGACATGGTTGGAGAGGAGCAACTATTTCACAGTTGCTAAATTTTGTATAATTTCACATTTGGCTGCGAATGAGGTAATTTGTATCCTTACAAACAATTTCTGTGTAATCCGATGTCTGCTGTAAAGAAGTGGTAAGGATTTAATAGAGAATAGTGTCTCCTTGACAAGCTTCAGTCATTGTAGAATAGAACAAGTTCCAGGCAGCTACGGCTTCATCAAGGTTAGGGAACTTACTCCAGGAGTAATTGAGGAAAGGAGGCTCATGTTCTGGACCTCAAAGTACATAATTTTTTTAGATCTTCCTTTCCTGATTATGATAGATGTAGTTGTCATGGGTGTAAGTGAGAAGAGTTGACAAGAGTCACACAAAATTGCAGTTCAGGATAAAATGTAGGTGATACCAGCTTTTAAAAATCAAGGAAGGCAGGGAAAATGAATTTATTCTTTTCTTTTCCCTCTGCCCACAATCTTGGAGAAGTTTGTTGTTGTTGTTGCTGTGTTGTTTTTTGTTTGTTTGTTTGTTTTGTTTTGTTTTTTAACTTTTTGTCTGATAATCTTTGCCATGAGAAACTAACTTTTGTGTTGATGGGATTTGATTTTACTGTTGTCCTGGTTTCAGTTAGGACAGAGTTAATTTTCTTCCTTAAGAAGAATTAATTTTCTTCATTTCGACCTTAAAAAATATCTTTTGTATTCGTGTCTTTTGTATGCCTCTACTGTGCATGTGATGTCATGATACTTGGAAAGGAGCTCCAAAGGACATGTGAGTGATGGCATTTCCTGCCTTCACTGGCTCTATATTCACATGTGAAGAGGGAGTGGAGAGGGCCAGTACTAGCTTAACACAGGTGTAATTATGCTTCAACATGTGGTAGATCCAGAACGATATTCACATATGTTCAGTGGAGGATTGAGACTGAGAGGAAAGCAAGAGATTTAAGATAATCAGACAATTCTCAACATTGATTTGTCAATGATGCAAAAGCACTCTCGTTCCCTTCCTGTGAACTCCTGATGATGATTTGTGTTTTGTTTCACAGATTTCAGGTCTCATCACTGGTATCAGTCTTTTTTTTTTTTAAAGTGAGTTATCTCTGAGAGAATGAGTCTGCAACTGCTGTTTGGGGGGCTTTTAAACTTCTATTTAAACAGAAAGAGTCAATTTATTTTCTGGGACACTCTGGCAGTTTAACAAAAATGGTGCTAATCATATATATATATGTTATGTAGTGACATTATCAGCAGTATGAATACGTTTATAGTAATTTGTGTGAAGAATACAAGCAGTAACTTCAAAATGTTTGGGGAAACTTTTTTTGTATGCCCATCAAATATGAAACTTCCCTGAATAAATAAGCCTTTGAGATTATTTTTCCATTTATTGTTGCTCTCCAAATCAAAAAACTTTTTAATTTGAATTAATTTGGGTAGTATTATATCAAATGTTTCACTTCAGTACGTGGTGAGATAATCTAAAAAAAAAAACCTCCTTATGCTCAGTCTTTGTAATATGTGACAACAGCATCAAATTAGAAAAGAAATGGCTGTTGATTTCTACTCTTTAAGAAAATAAGATTTGTATGTAAACAATTTAAAATAAAGCATCTAATTTGCTTCCAATTATATAGTATATAAAGCATTAGTAATGGAAGCAAATTAGGCATGATTTTTATTTATACATTTTCAATTGGGAAAATTGGCCCTTCACCAAATGTAACCCTCACTCTGCAAATATTTGCTTACTTCCTTACCTTTAGGCATCTAATTAATCCTTCTGAAGTCAGTGGTACAAATTCTGTGATTATAGTTTAGCAGCCATAACTGTCTACAGGTTTAGAGGTCAAACAGAGACTTAAACTTATGCTGGAAAGCGTACAGAGAAAATACAATAGGGTGCCAAAGGGACACTGGGGCTGCGGTGCATTATCCAATGCTTCCTTGCCAAATGGTGTATGAATTTGCTATACTTGGCTTTCAGCTCTGAAGACTGAATAGTTTTCCAGTACTCTTCTCTAGGTAAGCAAGCAGGTGTTTATATCTTAATTTTACAAATGCAGCAAGTAGATCACTTCAGGCAGCTGGCTCAGGCAGCTGTTACTGGAGGGAAGGTTAGAACCGAACAGCTCTTGGTTCCCAGCTCTGCATTCAGTTCAGCACAAAATGCTGTTCTCAAATAGAATCCTTGGAAATAAGCATGTAACTTCTTATGTCCAGTATATATTCACTGGTAGACAATGAGCATTAAAGGAATAGTAACTAATCCTGTCTGATAGCGTGCAAAGACTCCTTATGGTGCTTTATAAATAATAATAAATTTTGTAAAAGATTATTATACTGCATAGCCCTTGCTACACAGGGCTGCATCCACAAACAGAATTAGGTATGCAGTACCTGATCTTCGACCGGATCTTTCAGATATTATTTGTGTTATCTATTGTGCAGTTGATTCATCAGAATGAGCTTATCAAGCAGATTAAGGGCAGAAACTGTATTCTGCTTTTCAAATTATAATTAACAAATTACATTTCTATTTGTTAAAAGTGGAAAATTGCTAAATGATAAATTCCAAGTTTCTCTTTTTGTTGGTCACTATTGTCTGTGTAGATAACAGCACACTGTATCTCTGTAGCATGAAATACTTCTTATTTTTAAAATACAGACACTGACCACATAAGGCAGTGATGTTACCCGCTGACTGCTACTTTGTCTTGTAAGTGGCTAATAGCTCAGGATGAGAAATGAAGGAGTCTCGGATCCAACAGGTTTCAGTGGGTGAAGTACCAAAGGAAGCACAAAGGGTGAGGCTAAATAGCAGTGGTGTTTTGTATACAGAAAAGTCTAGAAGTGGTCTTTGGTAGTGGGGCAGTTTTTAAGCTATTCCATTACAGAATATTCTGAACACATTTGCAGAATGTTACCTTTACAGATGAGGATTTCTCTTTATTGAAAACATTTTATGACCATCCAAGTACCTCAAAGGGCAAGAGAACTTTAAAAAAAAAAAAAAAAAAAGGCTACTTTCAACCCTAACTTATAAAAAAAAATCTGCCTCAATCTAACTAAAAATTGTGAATTGTTTCTGTAAATTGTACCATTTAACAGCTGATGTTGCTATATATATATATATATATATATATATATATATATATATATATATTTTTTTTTTTTTTTTTTTTTTCAGTTGTCTGTAAGGGTAAGTGTAAGAATAGTCAGAAGGTATATTCTCAAAAGTGTATGAAAGCTCTAGAGTTTATAAAGTACAGCACCAAATTTGGAGGAATAAATGTAAGAATCGCATTGGCCAGCCCCTTAATTTATTAGTTCTTAGTCAAATTGTCTTATAGGAAAACAATGCTTTTAAATTTGGCCAATGGAATAGGCAGCTGTGATTCTATAGCTAGCAAAATATGTATTCAGTATGTGTACAGTTAGGTATTCAGTAAATATTGACGGTAAATAATACTAAACAGCAACTAATACTGAATATCAAGGGTACCAAATTAAAAAAAAAAATAAAATACAAGGGGAGGACTTGAAAAGCTGTTCTCTTAATGAAAATGGATACTTTATTGTAGGAGAAATACTCCGTATAAAAAGAATGAAAGAGTATTTCAAGCTAATCTAAAAAACTCATCTTAACCTCCATTTTTTTCATTCTTTGCCCCAAACTCATTTTGTCCAGTCACAGTATCTTCTCTGCATATCCAAATATTGAACAAGGACACTGTAAATTCAGACCTGCAGACTTCTTCGTACACATCAATTGTGGGCTGTGCATACAGAATTTTTGCTCTGCTTCAGCCTTTCACAGGCTGATGGCAAAAACCTACAACAGCTCCTTTCTTGTCCTTTAAAGAATCATAGAATGGCTTAGGTTGGAAGGGACCTTAAAGCCCACCCAGTTCCAAGCCCACTGCCACGGTCAGGGACACCTGCCACCAGACTAAGTTGCCCAGGGCCCCATCCAACTCGATCTTGAACACCTCCAAGGATGGGGCATCCACAGCTTCTCTGGACAACCTGTTCCAGTGCCTCACCACCCTCTGAGTGAAGAATTTCCTCCTAACAATCTAAATTTTGCCTCTTTTAGTTTAAAGCCATTCTCTATGTCCTTTCAAATCCATATCGATATATCCATGTACATATTCAATATTCATGTACATTTCTGAAATGTAGACAAAGAAACAGTCATTCCTCCACTAGCTAGAAACCTCAGCCTGCCTCAACCACTTCCCAAAGTTGTTTTAACCACCAGATTAGCTCTGATAACTACCAGTTTTTCCCTTCTGAAAATATTCAAAAATGTTTTCTATAGATTAAACTATATGTGCAGCTCAAGGTCTGAGATGGCAATGATATGTTTCAAGGACCTAGGTCAGAGATGACACTGTACTTTGGATTTTAACCTTTCAGGTATCTAACTGTGATGAGATTCACTCAGATTTGGACCAAAAACAATGTGTTAAGGTCTCCAGACTGTTGACCCATTCTCTAAGAAATAACTTTGTTTTCTGTGTAGACTTCCCTGTATTTCAAACAGTTGTAGATGTTTGGATTCATGTAAATAAAATCTAGATGTCCACCCATAGTTTATCAAGCTATTTTCAGGCTTTTCTCGACAAAAAATGAAAGTAATTTCTTTTGATTAATTATTATTTTTTTAAATTAAGTTTTAAGATGAGTAAATATTAAATATATAAAATACATGTTTGAGTCAGCCATTCTCCACCTGAAGCTGTATTCTTGTTTTGGCAAAAAAAGATGTCCTTCATTATTTTATTTAGGATATTTTTTGTCCATTTCTATACTGGCATCTCTAACAATACTTGTGGTCTGAAGTACGTAGTTGAGTGAGGAAAGAAGGCTTAGAAAAAACCTTTTTGAAAGAATGGCTGAGTGCAGTTTCTATGATGTTTGAGGCAATATATCTGTATTTTAATCAGCTGGCTGCAAAGAAAAAACATGCCATTGTGTGATTAATGAAAACTGCCATTTTTAAAGTTATGGTAATATATAGATGTTGAAGAAACTATTCTTTGTAGCTATTAGAGTTTGCTGTTAGCGCATCAGTGATATTGCTCACTTAGCATCAAACTATTTGCTGTATTCTACAGCCCTCAGCTTAAAGAAATGTACTTTTATTCAGTGATGATGTACTGATACTACGAAGTTAAGTGAGCATGATTTAACTTCCAACATCATGCTATGGTTCCAATTAACCATTAAGATGTCATTTACATAAACCCAAATGTTTTGATAGGAACAACCAATTGCTGTAGCTAGAAAAAAAATCAGGCTTTATACAGATCAGCTCAGTAAGCGTGAGTTCTTGATGTGTTATAAGGAAGTGGCTTCAGAACTCTTGGGACAAATTGCAGTTTGATTGACTGCCAATAAGTGAGGTCATACTCGTATCTTTTTTATTTGTTTATTTTTAATTTGTGGGTGAAGAGTGCTCATTAAAGTGAGGGACTCTGCACTAGTTTTAGCCAAGCATTACCATATTCTGTATAGTAAATTGTATACACTTGTATCCTTTTCAGTAGTTCATCTAATTTTCCTTAGAATTGCATTGAGTACTTTATTGTTTAAGTATTTTATTTTCCTGTTTGTACTATTTATATTTCTAGTATAAATCTGCATTTGATTACCTTTATATAGTAATGGATTGTCCTTCTTTGTGCTCCTCCCCTATGGGAGTGAGCTTGTTGGGCTTTTCTTTTTGTTTTGCTTTGTTTTGACAGGTAAGGGAAATAATTGACCAAACAGCTGAGTTAAAATTTTTCAGAGCATTTTGGGATTTATAATGAGTACAATGAATTTGAATTACTGTGGACCTTTCCAACTTTATCTTGCTCTTTTGTCATATCTTAGGATAGAAAATATTTTCATGATCTGCTTTTTTGGAAAATAAATCTTTTTTTTTTCTTTTAATCTTATTTGTTAATAATGACAGGCACTTTGCTTTTCTTCATTACGTTTTGTTGGATTAATTATTGAATTTACTAGAGAAGATCTATTCTGGTGGCAGATATTCTGGTGGCAGTGACTTAATGCTTTAGCCACAAGGCTAAGCAATATCAGATCGCTAAAGCTTGTGACAGTTAAAATATCCAGATTGTGTCTGTAAATGTTTCCTCTTTTGAAAATGTAAACTTTCAGCATTAATGCTGCCATTACTAGCATGTTGCTGGCATTGCTCCTGTATTAGAAGATAATTGCTGGACTCATTCCTGATGTGCAACATTTCTTTTCTTCAGGGAGGTGGGTGATGAGCACAAAGAGTTCACTGCTGAACTACTGAAATCAAATAAGTTTTCCTATTGCTTTCATTGGTACTGAAGTGCTTTCCAAAGTATGTAAGTAGCTAATGGATAAAGCACCTGTGTAGTTCACATTACTAGGGAAATGTGTTTATTATACTTCGCACTGAGGTTATTCCTATACTTGACATGGTATGTCTGGTAAACAGTTTGATTTTTAATTGCCTTTTAGACTTTTCAGATAACCTTCGCATAGTTTTTTATTTTGATTTCAACTGACTAAAGTGTTTTCTTAAGTTATTTCCTGCTTTGTCACTCTGTAAAAACATACAAAATTCACCCTAGCTTGAAGGACTTTCACAGGTGCTATGAACCACCTAAGACTTCATAGTAAATGTATTTCCCAGATAAAGACTAAGAAATCTTCTTTGGGGCTCATCTCATTTCTACCTGGATGGAGAGCTAATACTGTGGACCTATAACAAATTAAAAGAAAAAGAAAAAAATGCACTTTTGAATCCAGGAATCACTTCATTTCCCACCTTTCTGTAATAAGATTTTGACTGTTTCCTTCATCCTCTGTGGTTCTTCCTCTATAACAAAGGTTGTCCTATGCAGTGCCCCAAAGGTGTTGTTTCCCTGATAAAGAAATGGCCACATGTACACAGTTCAGGAGCTTTGCTGGATCACCAGCTCCACTTACCAGGTGGAATGGTGGTAAATGCTCAGAAGTAAAGTCCTTCGTGATCTTCTCACAGAGAAAATGTCTTACTTTCCTTGCAAGTCTGAAAGAAGCTATGCTTCCTTGGGCTGTAAGGATGGTAGATCAAAAAAAAATGTAACCAGCCTTTCCCGTCATGAGTTTCAGGCTAACTACTTAACCGTTTCTTTTCTAACCTCCAATAAGAAAGAAACTTAAACAAGAAAACAGCACATTTTAAAAGGCTATGACATTAGAGAAAAAATCAAATGGCTGTCAAACGGACTTGCATTACTTTATTTATATTCACATATATAAAATTGCTAGGAATGCAATAGAAAACCTGAAATTCCTTGAAAGATGTTTTGCACTGCATGTATTGTAGACCTAAGGCAAAATATTCACTTGTTTAGATCAGCTCTTTTTGTAGTTTCCTTGTCATACATCTTAATGTCAGCAACATCTGCAATAGAATTATAATGCAGATCAGTGCAGATTATCACCAGTTAATAAAGAGTCAAAAACATGTTTTGGGTAACAAAATCTCTTCAGTTTATTTCTATGGATAATCTATACATGTGTTTTTAATAACAATTTAGGTCAAACACAAAAGCTGCATTGAGCATGAGATGTGAATTATTTTGTTTTGGGCATAGCAGTTGCATGTTCAAGATCAAATCCAACAGCTTGGTCTTCTCCTCTGATTTTAGCTCCAAATATTCATTTTTAGTTAACGGAATCATTTGAACTTTCAGTTTGACATAGATTTCACAAGGGAAGTACTCTTAACTTTATGTACACCCTCATAATCAGGAGGGAAAATATTAAATTATTGAATTCAGAGGATCATTCCTTAAACACCGATTCTCAGAGTGAATGGAGATCATGGGGGAACCTTTCATCTTAACAGTGTCATTTGAAGTCATGTCATAAAAAAGATCAAAGTTTTGGTAATTTCAGCTGCAAGATTTTGGATGCACTGCTGACTCATTAAGTGTGAGCTGTAGTTTTCAAAACCATCTCAAGGATGTCCAGAGTTCACAACAGATGAAAAGAGAACTGTATTCCCCAGCCCCAGAGGCAATTTTGAAAATATAATTCTAGTTATTAGTGGATGTTATTAACCGTACAAAACTTCTGCCTTATCTTTGTTATCATAAGAAATACTTTTTCTGGGAGTACTGTTTCTGAAGGTTTGATTGATTTATCTCTGATTGATTCCATTTTAATGGTGGCACTTTCCATTTTATGGAAATGCCATAAAGCTTTAAACACAGAGCTACAGAAAGGGCTCTAGGGGTGAACACATAACTGTCCAGGGCTCTACGACCTACAGGGTGCAAACTGGATAAATTAAGCAGTGTTACAAATTATCTGGAGTTTGAATGGGAGTAAGATGGCATGTGTCAGTCTCTGCAGAAGTTCTCTACAAGGCTGCTGGCTTTGTTCAGTTTTGAATAACAGGTCAGCATTTGTTCTCAGTCTGGCTGTCACCTTGGACAATAGAAGTAGGCCTAGCAGTTCAACATCTGGTGATAGCCACCTTTACTTTTGCCTGTCTTCTGAGTCCTTAAAGTGCTCTCCCATTAATGCAAACACTGCAGGGGAATAGTGCAGAGTCAAACAACCCACTGGTTTCAAGGAAATGCTTTTAGGAATAACGTCTATGTTGTGGGCCCAAACTGGCTGGTAATCAAAGTTTTAAAACAGTGTAACTTTCCCCAGGTATCCAAAGGGACTTGCTCTCCCACCTGTGTTCAGAGCACCCATGAGAATTGGCTGGGGTCCAGTAGAAGTGTTAGGTGCTCAGCAAGCCTGTTCACGTCTGTGCTGGTAGCAGCAGCGGATGACTGCAAGTGCAATATTTCTTCTTAGTATGATTGTTTATAATTGTTTTTTATTAATATAATAATTAATAGTAAAATCAGCAACTGCTGCATCTTCAGTAGCATTTAGCTCTTGTTGCTGTTACCCCATGTGTAAACAAATGATGTATTTGGACTTATGGTAGCACAATGACATTGCTTATGAGTGCCTAAAGAAGTGCTACATATTTGCATAGTGCATATAGCTCTTTCATGCAGTGTTAGGTAATACAAATGCACTTGTTCTTCAGTGTTATGTCAAGACATCATAATACAATGTTTTACTGATTTAAAGAGCGTTTTGCTACATTCCCTGCACCTAAAATAGGAAAGGAAATGAACCACCAGAGTCAGTGTTTGTATTGCTTGCAATTCTTGTCGGTCTCTCTGCCAGGACACAAAGTTTTCAGAGCTCAGTGGATTTTTTGCTGGCACTGAGTCTGAACATTCAGTAACTCACTGTGAAAGCAGAAGCAGCATTGCATAAGCATTGGCAATTTAAAGCAAAATGTACTTAGATTAAAAAATAAACAAGATCGGGGGGGGTTCTTGCATACAGTAGGCTTAGCCCTTTCAAAGAGGAAAATAAGTAGATTTCTGAGGTTCCGAATGCAAATATTGATGCTAATCGTTTGAATTTCCAAAATAAATAAAAAAAAGTCCCCAAATGAAGCCCTGCTTGAAGCACTGAACACGCCAGTGGCAAGTTCTGCTTCAGACTCCAAGAGATAAAGTACGTTAGCGCGTATCAGTTAGTCTAATTTATTCAGTGTCATTGCCATATCACAACCTTCTGTTTGATTTTCTTATAAACTAATAATTTCCTGAATGAGCTAATACTGCCACAGCCACTAGTACCTCTGCCTTGTAGAAGTTTTTTATTGTTGTGTATGCAACTAAATTGAAATATCTTTCACTTGAAATATTGACTTTAATATCTCATTTGAAAAATTCATGAAGCCTTTGATGTTAAATCCATACTCAATTTAGCCAAATGCCATTAGAATATGCAATATGCCTGAATACAGAAAGCATTATTGTCTGTGTTTCTGCAGAAGAATTACATTTTATGACTGTAACGTCAGGATCTTTTTTGGATTTGTGCATGAAGAAAAGAAAGGGAAAGGCAGCACATTAGAAGCAAAATGAAAAGTGGTATTGATTAGGCTCTCATTTACCCTCTCTTTGCTTCAATCCCTAAATGCATGGAAATAAGGGTTGTGCCACAGCAAGTAACAATGCTCTGTAATGAATGGAACAATCTTTAGAAAATTAGTGTAAACATGTATGATAGTGCACAGATGTTGCTCCTGGTAACTGTCGCACATTTATTTTACATCTTCATTTACATACATCTCTTTATTTCCTAATAGTATCATAATAGAAACATGACAATAGTTAATGATTTCATAAAACATGCAATGTAAAGACTGACAGAGAGGTAGAACATTAATTGAAACCTATAGCTACGGTACATCAGAATTACATCTCCGAAATGACTCATGATAAAAATATGCCTCTTTTATGGAGAAAGACAAAGACAGGTAAAAAACTAGGCTTTCAGCAAATTAATTTTTTTTTTTTCCAGTAAAACAGAGACTGGCAAATGTTGCAAAATCTCCTGAGTGCTAATAGAATGGTATTTGCCTTTAGTAATTTATGGGCACTTTTCCCCCAGCTATCGATCACATTTAAAAAAAGTAAACTGCATTAACATTTTAGGCAATAATGGCTCCAGAAAATGTTTGATTTTTATCACTACCAAAACTGATGTCATGATACTTGGGTCTTTACCAGAGGTGGGAGCAAGTGCGTCCTGCCTGTGGCGTACTGTGGAAGAGCACAGGCCTGACTAACTGAAGGGGATGTAGAACAACGCTTTGAGCTTGTTCTGGTGTCTAAAACACAAACAATATGTTGGTGGCACAAGTCAGGAGACTGCTGTGTAGCAGCATAACAAGGTGTCCACAGGATCTTGGGCTCTATGAGGATTAAAATTCCCAAGGTAACATCACCAGCAGAGAGGAAGGGAGAGCTGCTCTCTGCCACCATCTCCTGGCCAGTCCCTGGGACAGAAACCTCTTCTGCAGGCTTTGGTCTCTTGGTGCCTCAACTGAGAGGACGATCACAGCCATTTCAAGCAAGCTCTTACCGGAAATATAAAGTCTTATTAAAAATTTCCGAAGGGCACATGGGTCTCAACAAAGTCGTGCAGATGTATATGAAAGTGCAAGCTGTCAGGCTGGGGGAGCTGGAAGCTCTGTGAGTGAATGCAGAGCACTTGTGCCTGTGAGTTTATGCTTGGAGATACGGGGAAACGTTTTCTTTGTCAGTCGTTATCGCTTTTATGTGGTCAGATAGTTCTTTAATGCTCTTTAAATATGTGTGTTGTGTATGATGGTGGCTGGTCTAGAATTCCTGTAGAATATTTATATATTTTGGCAGGAAACAGCTTCATTTCAATAGTTAACATTTTTTTAACCTTAAGAGTAGGATGGCAGCAGTTCCCTGAACACAAACCCCCATGGGTTGCTTTTGTTGAAACTCTACGTTGGTGCAGAGGCAGCTCACAGAATTAGGTCTGACTGACCCATTACTAAATTTTTTTTTTTCTTTTGCTGACCTCCGTCTGTTTAATTATTTGTTGCCCCTGTGAAGTATTTGGAGACTTCTTACAGAACTTAGAGCTTTGTTATCGGGAAGCAGGGCTGTAAAGTAGATTGACACTGAAAGTGAAATTAGATTTAAAGGTGCAATCTTTAGATCATATTCCTGGTTTTACCATGGCTGTTTAGCGTTTGCAGAAATCCTCTGTGATCTCCAGAAGTGAATTGCATGAAAGTTCTTGTTATTATTAAGTGTTATTGTAGATGACAGCATAGCAGAGGAGATTGATATTTGATTCCGCTATAATTATTTGTGACAACAATGAGCACATGGAATTCATTTACGAAATGGGTACAAGCTGAACCCACTATCCCTCTGATTCTTTGCATTATTTGCATTTTTTCATACCTTTATCTCTGCAGAGCTGTAAAATTACATCACTGTTTGGTGATATCTTAAATTAATTGTGACAAGTTAGAATAGATGTTAAAGTGGGAAGGCCTACATATTAATTAACAGCTGATTAGTACAGTTTATATTTTTATATTTTAAAATATTAGTACAGTTTATATTTTTATATTTTATATTTTTTCATAAGAAGTAGATTCATGTATGAGTACAAATAAAGGTGAAGTATTTCCACATACTGCAAGAAATTTTATGAATTGAAGATCATGTAAATGATTTGATCTGTATTATGTAGAAATTAATGTTTGCTTATGATTTAAACAAGTGGGCAAACATTTCTTGGAGAACTTATACCCTAGTGCTTTTTCTTCAACTGAAAAAAAGAACTTCAGAATATCTATACCTTAAAAGGACTTTTTTACATCATGGCAAATAATAAAAAGTTGTCAGGAGTATATATTAGGATGCACTATACAGGTTGTATGTACCACTGAATCTGATACTGGTGAATAAAAACTTATTAGAGAAATCCATTTACCATGCCCAAAAACTTTACTGTGAACAGTTTTACAGATCTCATTTTTCAGATCTGAATTTTATTTCAGAAGCTTTGCAGTATGCTGACTAATGAAGAATTGTGGGAAAGAATACACAAGTTTTTCCAAAAAGAAAGAAACTTTCAACTGCAATTTAGAAACATCGCACAAATCACCATGTGGCTATGTGCCTGTGCATATCAAACATGAAAACACATGCTCCCTAGAACAAGTTGCATCCTTTATTTGGATCGCTTACTCAATGGTCTTAAATTCCTGACTTTCAGTTTCAACCAGGTAAGATGAGGTGGCCTGTTCAGCCCATGTTATTAAAGGAATTGGTTTACCTATTTGATTTCATGTCATTGTAGTTCCAGCCATTCATTTATTCGATAAACAGTTTGGTATGTTCTGAGAAATAATGAATATTGATTAAAAAATCGATCACTTATTAAGAAACAGTCTAGGAGAAATTGTTTATCCAATCAATTTTAATTTTTGATTTGTTATTTATATTTTCCAATGTAATCCACCCCTCCCTTAGGCTCCCAAACTGCCAAGCAAATCAGGAGGAAGGGCAGATAGACACTGGCAGCAACTTTGCAAAGAACACAAAACCTAATGCTTTCGCTTTAGATTAGGCTGGTTGGAATAGGCCATAGTAAGGAGGCTGTGATTGAAAACTGTGGATACATTACCTCATGCACCTGTGGCTATTGGACTGAAACTTCAACTTTTAATAGGATTTATTAGGCTCCCTGCCTCCTCCCTATTACATCCGTCAACTCTGATACTGTCAAAGCACAATAGTTACAAAATATTATGGGTTTCATCTGAGCTGCCAGAGGTTCTGAGCGTGGAGTCTGAATACAGAAGGCAGTGCAAAAAAGTGCTCTGGAACATTTGCTCTTTCTCTTAAAATGAGACCTAGGCCATGGACAGACTCACAGAATAGCACTTCCTCCAAGGAGAACTGACTGACCATCTGATCTGTGTTTTATCTGAATGTGTGCAGTAATTCTAGTTTTGTTGCTCGTTACACTGATAAAAAAAGGCCCCTTGATACTTACAGGCAATAGATAAATACTTCTGCATTCCCAGAGACTAGTTTAGTCTCTCTGGGATTTTACTACACAAATTGGAAAAAAATTGGGTTACTTCTGCCTCTGAATTTGCCTAGTTATGGTCCCCTCTATCCCTGGGAATATGACCAAATGCAGTTCTCCTTTTTATTAGAACAAAGCTGTACTAATCTCTTCATATTTAGAGATGGTATTAACTGTTCTCCCATAGCTAAATTCATGTCAGAAAATTATTTTTCAAGAAATACAGAGCTGCATGTATAAAACATTTGGGAGATACTTTAAGGATTTGTAGCCTTGCTTCTGGACATGTCTTTGGGGCAGCCAGAATACTGTAACCACAAAACTTCATGTATATACATCTATCTGTTCTTTCATGGGTAGGGCTGTTGAAACACTAAGTGTGACATCACTATTTCTATGGGCCTTGAGCTTATATATAAAAACTCACCCTCCTGTGAATGGCTGAAATGTGAGATTGCTATAGCAAGAGAGGAATAAGCAGAGTGAAAAGCCAGGGCTACGTGGTCTGAGAACTGCAAGGGAGGGAGGGAGGGCATCGTTTGTGGAGGATAGCTTACAAAAGGAGGAGATACAGTCCTTGCATGGTTTTCAACCTCATTGGAAACCCAAGGCCCTGAGATATGATTAGCAGTGTTAAACAATCAAGGAAAAACTTATTCACACCAGGGTTTTGTTAAAATATCTTTCAAGTATGGAAGAGTAAGAGAAGAATTAATGAATACGTATTATTTTCTCCAGTAAACACACATTTTATGTGGGAGCTGACAGAGCAAACTACACATAAAAGGAAAACTAATGTTGCCAGGATTGTGTAGTATCCTTCTGCTTCTTGAATTTCTCAGGGCAATTTTCACTGGTCATATTTATCATCAGTCTTATGGAGAGTTTTTATACTAAAATTTGTTTTACCCATTATATTTCCTGGGATTTTGCTTGTTGATGGCCTTCTCACTATCATCATGATTCTTACCTTTTATCATCAGTTTTTAAGACAAATAAGTTTTCTAACACAAAAAGTCTGCTTCGCCTTCCCTTTCCCTTTCCTTTTCCTCAGTTTCACATAGGAATTAGAAGCTGCTCTGTGGTTGAAATAGCAAATTAAGTTCTAAAATGGCATCTTTTTATGCTTAAATAACATGTGTAAGAAACTATGAACAGAAAGAAGTGAAGTAAAGCATTTACATAAACATTTTAAAATACTCAAAGATAGTAACACTTAGTTTTCCAACTTAAGGGATGTACACAACAGGCTTCCCCAGGATCCCTCATAGATCCAGTTCTACTCTGTGATACAGCAGAACACTTTAAAAAATTTTGGATGACAACGGGAAGATAAAATTGTTCCTTGAAGTGTGAGACCTGAGATGCAATGCTTTGCCTGTTTTTTGGTCAAGACAAATGTGGGCTAATGGGATTTTACGATCAGAGAAAAGATTGAGCAGTGAATATTATCAGCTGTAAATAGTTGTTGCACATAGGGTGGTGACCACTTGTTCCCTTTGTTCTCTAAGGGCAAACAAGTGTTCCTTTAATGTATAACAAAAGAGATTTGTATTATATATAAGGGAGAGAAGTAATCTGTCAGACAGTAATGCTAATTGGGGGATGGGAGCAGCTGTTTAAGGAGGCTATGTAATTGACATAATTTATAAGAAACAGTTACACAGAAATTTACAGATTATCACTTGTTTATAAGAGATCCAGCTTCAAATATGGAGCTGCACTGGTTGATCTACTGAGCTCTGCTCTCATTCTTTGGTTGGTTCAACTGCTGCTTACTTCTTCCAGGTTAAGTCTGGATAAGAAATGCTTAAATAATTTGGAGACTATAAATTGCTGCTACTTACCCATTATTTTATCATTTCGTTTATTTTATTTCATTCCTGTTATTTGAAGCCAGATGTACATGGCATTAATGGACTGACATGTATCCAGCAGAACAGTTTGGTACCGAGCAAGTACAGCTCAGGTGGTTCTGTGGGTTTATCCATAGGGCCAAGAGCAGGAGAAGTTGGATCCAAACTCCCAGCCACAATTACATGAAACCTTAGACACGATCACCGTAGATAGAGCTAACCACTATTGATTATACCTGAACTTCCAGTTGATGTTGTCCCAGAATCCAGGAAGAGTAAACCAATGCCTAATTGCTTCATGCAAATGAAAAATTAACAGCATTTAGTGTAATTCATTGAAAGAGACCACAGGAGTGCTGCACAATTCTGCAAACAGACTTTATAGGTCACTATGCAAAAAGACTTAAGGATGAAAGTGCTCTTACCTTTTTTCCAAGTTTACAAAAGATTGTAATTAAATTGGAACAGCAGTAAGCTCTACTTAATGTAAGACAAAGCATGAACACTGTATGTAATTGCCAGTTCAAGATTAGCTAAATTTAATGACTTCACATTGTCACAAAACAAATGCATCAGCCTGAAGAACTGGGTCTAATGTGTTTATTTTAAAGGCAGCCATAAGTTTGAACTGAAACAGTCTGGTATAATAGAAATGATGATTAATTTTCCAGGGCATCTATCCCTTTGCAAAACCTACATTCATACTTCCGTCTCATGACTGTCCCAATACTTCTTGTAGGGTTTCTCCCACAAGGACTCCTGGTTATAATGCAAAGTCATCTTGTTTTAGCCACTCCAAAATATAAGCGGTGGGACCTGTTGTGTTTACAGCATCAAGCTTGAGGTGTAGACTAGTTAATTGATGTTGCATTCAGTTTGAATAATTTAAGAAGTTATTTGCATTAACATCTTTTTGAAAATTTGGAGAGCTGGTAAGAAAGTGTATTTGCTCTTAATAAACAACCCTGATTCATTAAGGTTAATGGGGTCCCTGTTTGTTAGTCTCTATGTACCAAAGTAGTCTAGACCCCTTAACGTGTGATGTGACTGGCTATCATTGGGAATTGTTCCATTTTATTATTTCTGTATTATTCTAATCTTCTCTATATAAATGGAATTGCAACCTTTCTAGCTTGACAGCAAAGACAAACATCAAGCTGTCCAGAAGATAGAGTGCTATTTTATTCCTCTTTGAAATTCTTGGTGAGATGGGCAAAACATCAGCAAACACTCAAGAAAAATCCTTCTGACTCTCCAATTATTCTTGCTAGCATCTTTAAATATGAATGTTTATAATCATTTCCTTTTTGAGACATATTTGTGGCAGAACAAAAACAAACAATCAAAAAACCAAACCTTGAGCTTTATTTAATTGCCATTTGGTCAGAACCGGAATTTCACAGTAGTCCTGATGTAAATTAAATTAGTCCTCAGAATGTTATGTTTTCCCCACTAGAATCCTTGAAATTAAAGCAAAACATTCTATACTGGAATCATTATGTTAAAATGGCGATTTATGATTATTTTAAACCAAATGGTTTAAACCAGCTTTATTCCCAGGCTCACATTAAATAGCATGCACACCGCTGCTGTGTAATTGTGGCAACACATTTTAGAATGTTCCTTATGTGTACAGAATGGAGAAAAATCCTATTACCACATTATTCAACATGAAAAACTATTAAAGCCTCCAATTCAAATATGCCTTTTGGAAACTATTGAATTAACGGAGTTAGATTAAAATATAAATGCACTTGTTAAGTAATATTTTATTTTCAAAACCCATTTTCTCTTTATATTATTTATACAGTTGGTGTGTTTGACCAAGAGAATTGATATATTGTCCTCAATAGGGTAAATATCCACCGTGATTGCTTCTTTAATTGCCAGAGCAATCTCTTTCCTTTCCAAGAAAGTAGTAAGTCGCTGTTTAAGGAAAGCAGGCCGTTGCTGTTTCTCTAAGTGCAGCGTTGTGTGCAGAAGATGAGCCTGTCCTTCCTGCCTCTCCATAACGTTGTAAGCCTTACACTCTGTGTATGGCAGCTTCCTGTAGGAGCAGTGCCGTAAGGCACCCTCTCCCTGTTAGGGAGGAGGTGGTCGGTATCACAGCCGCCAGCTGGCACTGAGCTGCCCCCCATGAGTTCTCTGGACTTCATGGCTGGGTGTCCTGATAACAAGACAGAAATATCGCGTGGTGTTAAAACATCAAAGCTCAGTTTAAACAGATGGTAAGTATAGTATTTATTCACAGTCTCAGGCACAAAACTGAGTATGTTCACCAGGCAGTTTGGGGGCTTAATAAGCCCAAGTCCCAGTGAATTGGTTCTTGACAGTTATGAATGGTAGACGAGCTGCATTAAAGCAATGAGGGAGCTAACAGCAGGTTGGAAACTGGGTTTGAATAAATCATCAACAAAACATGTAAAGGCATTGTAACAGTAGGCCAAAACCTCTCCAGCCATGTGATTGCTAGTTGCCAGGAGACCATGGATCTTGGGCATTCCGAAACTCCTGAAATAATTTTAACTGCCTCAAATTTATAGAATCTTTGGAAAATATCTAATACATGTAAATTTACTAACGTATAGCTACTTTGTCAGATTGCATGTACCACCTTTTAAGTGAAATACGACTTTTTAACTAAAACAGTTTCTTTTGCACATTGGTCTGTGCTTTCTTCTGTATAATTTATAATATATTTAGGAAGAATGTTTGCAAAATGCAATGTGGTATTTAAAATCTTGACTGCAGTGATTCAGTGCCTCTAATGAACACAGGCACTAATACTATTTTGCTCTTAAGTGTCCGTCCTGCCATCCCTTCACTTCAGTGGGTATTTTTATGCTTTAAAGCAGTCCATTGGAGGTCAAATGTACTTCTTTTGTGTTTAAATTTAATCCCATTAATGAGCCTTTAAAAGCTAAGATCTAATACTCTGTCTGCAATTACCTTACCTGCAAAAACTATTGCTAGATTATGTCAGCGGTGGAAGCATTACATCAAATCCATTCTTTTTTGTCCCCTTCTTTTAGGAGGGATTTGCCAAGTGTTTGTTTATCCATGCTTTTCACATATGCAGCATATAAGCAATGGGCCTGATTTACAGGAGGGGTTTTAGTCTGTTTTCCTGTCTTGTGGATGAAATTTTGAACTTAATTGAATTGAATTAAATAGCTAGATGTTTATTTGTCTGATTTGTGGCCCTAGAGAAGAAAGAGTTGGTGTGATTCCCTGTAGGCTGCCCATCTAGTTCACAACCCATCTTCTGAAAAAGAACTGCCACACGCTCATCACTAGCATTCGTGGCACAACTTGGGATAAATGTGGGAGACCTAAGAGACTGTTCAGAACAGCTGAAAGATGGAACTGTCTTCTTTTGATTTCTAGTTCTGCCAAAGGTTTTCTTTTGTATGACGTTGGGCAGTTGCTTGATTTCCCTGGTAATAATTTCCCACTTTCTTATAAGAGTTAGGATAAAATCACACAATGGGTGTAAGGCTGTTGTATTTTGTGCTTGTAAGTATGCAATTAATTGTTAACTCACACTAAAAGAATTAACAGGAGAAAAAATTAAATCTGATGATTTGTGAAGTATAAATTCATAGTGCATTTAAACTCTGTCCTAAGTAGATGTAATGAATACACCAATTATATTCTTTTTGTGAATTGAATTAATACAGATAGAAGAATTTCTTTCAACACTACATTTTTGCAAGAGTTCAATCAACTGATAATTTATTCTTCAGAATACTTTTCTTTCTGTAAGACTGCAATATCATAAAATAGGCACTAGGCAAAACTTAGGAAAGAGAAACAGTGAGTGAAACTAAGGGCATGTGAAGAACAGTCACTATCCAGCAACAGCAGCAAAACAGTTTCAATTTTCTGGATTATTAATTCAAATTCACACGCACATGCCAGTTAAAATTAAAGGCCTTTTTTTACTGCTCTAGTTTAAATTAAAGATTATATTCTGCTCCACAAGTCTGAATTAAATAGCTTATTTTGCACACCAAGCTCTCATTTTAAAGCTAATAAAGAAAAGACATAGCATGTACGTGCAAGCTCGAGACAGGAAGGGTCTAAATTACTACACCTGTTTCACTTGGGAGCTACTTTATTAGTGTTACAAAACTTGGCTTTCAATTTGGCAGTCAGAAGCACATTTAGAACAAGCATTTCTTTGTTTTGACAGAAAGGCTGTGGTAAATGAATGACGTTTGAGCGAGGTGTGAAATGTGAAGGTACAAAATTAACTGGTAAGATAATTACTGTTCTAATTCTGCATAAACAAGCGTTTTGAAAATCATTAATAGTTCAGGGAAATAATGTTAGTGATTAAATAAGGTGGTTTGCATCACTGAGCACAACTAAGCTGCTTTAATTACATTTGAAAGCAAGGGAAAGCAGCTAATTAAAATTAGCACAGGGTTCCTGAATGACCAGCATTGCATTGTTGCCCTAACCTGTTTAATTGCTTGTTTATTAATAATATGTCTTTATTTTCCCCACTTCTGCATTTAACAAAATTATTAAAGAAGCTAAAATGTGTAAAGAGAATCTGACTATGTACACTTATCAGAATATGCAATACAGATATAACCCAGGGAATTACAAGGCAAGCCAACATCATTCAAAAGTCATAACTTTTCTCCATATTAATAATGTTTTCTTCCTGAGTCACATTCCTATGTCAATCACGTCCCTGGACAAGAAAAATGGTCTTTGGCACAATTGCCGAATTGCAGCATTTTGTAGCTGTTTTATTTTTAAAACCTCTTGAATACTAAATTGTTAGCTAAAATATAGGTAATAAATCTAAGAGTAATCAATAATAAATTATGAAAAGCATGAGCAAAAATATCAACTAAATTAAAAGAAAGTTTTATCCTGTCAGCCGTTTTTTAGGAAAAATTGTGCTGAATTGACTATTGGCAATAGGTAGCTCTGTTCTGGGGAAACATTAAACTCCGTATTCCAAAACTGCTGGCATATTCGTCCTTCAGTTAAGGAATACCTGTATTAGACATCTGACTTTTTCTTCCTCATCTCTCATTAGATATTCTTTTTTTTAAAGATAAGTTTCAGTTTGTTATAAAACTATAGGAAGTAGTTGGGAAGGTTATTAATCTACAGACTTTAAACAAATATACAGTATAATACAATGAAGACAACTAAAAATAGAGTAAAATGCTAATTTATTTTGTTATATTTAGGTATAATCAAGTCAAGTTAAAGCAGACATGATGTTTTCCACATTGATTTAGTATTTATACTTTACCTCTGATGTGAAAGGCTCAGATGCATAATAATTTACATACATATACATTTTAAACAGTAAAAATTCAGAAAAATGTGAAGTTCTATATGGGAAGGTAGCAGATCCCTAAGAAAGCAGCTTAAATCATGGGAATTATGCTTATGGAACTGATAAGCAATTAAAGCAAGAAGTTAATTTTAACTTCATGAATAGTAGAGAATATTCAGCAGACATTACATACATTATTTTATAGGTGCATGCTTTTATGAACAAAGAAAGCGGGATCCTGCTGTGTGGCATAGGATGGTACAGAAATATCCAAGCCACAGTTTTCAATGGGAATTTTCTGCTTCACGTCTACACAGTATCTGATCCGCAGTTTGAATCACTGTGTATAACAGAAATAACTTTTTTGGCTATGGAGAAATAGTATTGGCACTGTCCAAGTGGGTAGGAATTCAGTGTTTCAAAACAAGCAAAAGCAGAGGAAGATGTCTAGTGTAACTTACATAAATAGTCTGTACTTGAGTAATTAAAAGATGTTTTCCTAACCTTTTAAAAGCAAACAGCTAAAAAACAAGAAATAAATGGAGAGAAGTCAAAGAAAAGAAAAAAGAATAGGAAAAAAAAGCTATCAACTTAAACAAATAACCTAATTAAGTCTTACAAAAGAATTTTTAGTAGCATCTCATTGCCATAACAACTATCTTGCATCATCAAAGGGGATACATGACAACTTCTAGTAATCAATGTGCAGTATAATTAATGGTGGCATTTCTTTGGGTTGTGGCAATGGGATAAATAAAAGTTTGTTGTTTTTTTTTTTTTTTTTAATTGCAAGGTTCCTTGGCCCTCTGTTAGGTCACGGTCATTGCAATTATGAATAAAACCTTTCATTAACCTTTCTATAATATATTTTCTCAATTGGTAATTCTATATTTCCTCAGGTTGATATCTGTAAAATTGTAAATGCTACAAAAAAAATCTACTAGATGAAGGACAGACTAGGAACACTATCAGATGTTCTTTCCATAAGTGAGATAAATTATTCCTATTCCTATTTATCCTATTCCTGTTTCCACTTTTACTTCTGTAGTGTTCTGGTAAATGTGTTGTGGTAGATTTAAGCTGCAGTGGTTTAAGATGTAACAGTCCCCAAAATATTCACACTGCCCCTCTTTTAAAGGCCCCTGCTCCAGTGTTGGGACATATCCCTCTCAGCTGCCATACTTCACAGCCTGCAGTGTTTTTAGGCTAATGGGGAATGTGGGCCTGCATTCATAGCAAGAGCATATTATGGCACGTCTCTGTTGTGGGGAGGTAGCCTCACAAGCATGGTAGTACCAGCAGTTTAAGCTTTGCACCTAGATCTACTACAGCTTTAATGTAACTTACCTGTCTCCAATCCCAAACGTGACTGACCCATCTAATGCTAATGGGAATACGTTTTCTCCTCTTTGTCACATGACGCCGTATTATCTTCATTTTCAGAATACTTTTATGATATTGCTAAAAGAAACCTTTCAGATGTGTAGTGAATCAAATTGGGGAAGATCTTTTTTATTTCATATGTCTTCTTGCTAGCTTCTGTTTAACATGAAGAAATTCTCTGCTTTGGTCCACCAAAGGAGATTGGGACACACAGTAGCTGGACATCAGGGATGAGGGCAAAACTGCTTCTTCTATGGTCAGTACAGGCTTGCGTCCATTTACCTTTTTCTTTGACTGTTTGGAGTTTGACGTGGCAGGGAAGCCAGTCTCTTTTGCTGTTGCACAAGCAGACAGTCTGACATCTGTCACTGCTCAAGAGTCCAGAACCAGTCTGTGGGGACATGACAGAAAGTGTGAGTAATCCACAGTATTTTGTGATCTAGTATGTGAAGAAAAAGAAGAAAAAAAAAAAAAAAAAAGTGTTTTTCTTCCTTCTAATTCGTTGATGCTTCAGTTGACTTGCAGTTTCCTTTGGGGGTGTTTCTGTTAATCAAATACCTAAATGTGCCAAAATCTTTTAATTGCTTAACCTTGAAATACCCTGGAGTTGTTGTTTTAAGTGCTCTTAACTCTGTTGCGTAGAGATAATCTCACTCACTTGGCACAGGCACAGAGGAAACAGTGACTTGAACTAGGGTCTCATACATACACATCTCTTGCCATTATTGCTGGCCAATATTGTCTTACTCTCTCTGCAAGCCTGGGCTTCTTTGTCTCCTTTTCTCCTCAAGGACTTCAGAACATACTACAGCTAAAATTGGGCCATTTATAGGATCATCTATTCCTCTAAAATATCCTAGCACTACAAATATTTTGCAGTTGAATTTTATTGATATGTAGAAGGGGCCAATCCTAGAATGTGATGAGACCCTGTGGGAGGCTCGACTATTCAGATGTTTGCCTACAATTTAATAGAGGCAGAGAAATAAATAGTTGAAGCAAAAAGATGTATTAACTGACTCTGTAGTGCCAGGCTTGCTTCTGGCATTTGGTGAGGTAAGAGAAGTACTTCCAGTAGTTATCAGAAACTTCTGTATAGCACAATGTGTCTGCTGCTAGGTGTGGGCAGCAATAGAACGGAGATTTACAGGGGAATAAGGAGTTGGTTTTACTTCTATAAAACTATTTTAAAATATCAGAGTGAACAAAATAAGTCCTATATTTATAAACAATTAGGGATCCTAATTTGTATGGCATCTAAAATACACTGCTGCTATTAAGGATTAATGAAGAGCATGACCATCTTGCAGAACATCCCGTCAGGGAAAGTCACAACAACTTCTTATCACAGAGTGTTAGCAGTGAGTGTGATCTGATTAACTGTGGCATTTCACTGTGTTATGGCAGTCGTGTTAAAAGGAATGTGTTGAGGGAGTTTAATTGTTAAAGCTGCCATTTCTCTTGCCCCTTTGCTTCATCATGGTCACTGCAATCATGACTGAAACCTTTCATTAACCTTTCTCTATTTAATTCAATCTTTTGAGCTAATAGCATTAGAACATGAGATCTACAAAATGTGTGTGCCATTTTACACAGAGAAGTGCCTCACCTCCCTGCTCTCTGTAGCTGGGGAAAAAGGTGCAATACTCACTGGCTTGTTAAAAGCACATTTTAATGGCATGGATTTGAGTGCACTGGAGAGGTAGGCTTGTGATGTAAGACAATCCTGTGTTGTATTTTACTTTTTCCCTTTTCAACACAGATAAGCACTGACAAGCTGAGTGAGTTTTGTGGTGATGGAGGGTATTTAATTGGTGAAGTACTGTGCCAGAAATACTAAGGCTAGGTGAGAGATGATACCAAAATTACTTGGAGTGCACAAAATCACAAAGAGGTGGAAAATCAGTGCTGATGGGGTAAGTAACTGTATCATGCTACAAACAAACGATGCAAAATACCAAAGGAAGGCAGGCTGCCTGTAACTCTCCACTACCTGCACAGAAGCAGGTGCAGCTATGAGTTCCTTCATGACTTCAGGGAAAGGAGAAATTAACACAGTCCTGAACAGTGTTGGAAAGCTAACAGACTTTGTAGCAAATGGAGGTCAAATAAACAAACATGCTGCTTGTATCTGCCAGTTTAAAATGGTCAAATGCCAATAGCATTAGTGCCATCCCAAGAGGTCCTTGTTGCTCCTTATGATAAGAGCCATTCTAGGTCATATAGCTGATGTCATGGAGCAAAATGTGAGCATCAATAATCTACCATTGGCTGACTTTTGGCCATGCACTTCAGACTTCTAACCCGGATTTCAGGTCTTGCAAAGAAGTGGTGATGACTGTGCAGTGAATGATTCTTTATTTAGTTAGTTTAAAAAACAAACAAACAAACAAACAAAAACAAACAAACCAACCAAACAAACAAAAAAAACACAACACCAAAACAACAAACAAACAAACAAACAAACAAAAAACCACAACACCACATTCCAGGTTTCTGTAGTTTTTAGCCTTTAGGAGTTTTGTAGGAGGTTTGCTATGTGTTGTCACTAATTTGTATGTGGAATATCCTAAGCAGGAATCAAGGAAACCATTCAGTTCCTTTCTATAGGCTCACAATAGACTTCTATTCACCTCAGAGTGTATTCTCTCTTGAGCAAGAAGAATATTTTATTATGTTGCAGGAAGATGTCATGAGTTTCTGCAGGCCCAAACAGCACTATTATATGTTATATTCAGAAACAGGGCAGCATCTGTATTTGAAACAAATATCATTACCCAACAGCTTCTATCTAGAGACAAAAATGTACATAAATGGAATAGCTGAACACGATTCAGTTTAAGTATGGTGGAGGTGACAATCATAAATGAAAGACAAGAATCTGAAAGTCTTTTGGAAACAGTGTATAATTAATATCAAGCATGTAGGTCATGAGTAACTTGAGTGCAAATGCCCAGGTTAAAGCATAATGTTTTCTAACAGCCATGTGGTGTATAACATGACATCTACTACTAGAAAGAGCAGCATGTCTTCCAGGCAGAGCAAGCGAGTATGAATCACTTAAGAAGTCTGCTCCCTAATTTGGCAAACAAGGCAACCATACGTAGGTCTTTCCCAGGCTGAGACCTAATGACATTAAAAAAAAACCACTCATCCTCTAACTCATGATCCTAATTCATTCCCATGGTACCTTGAGCAAAATAAGCTGGGGATGAAGACATATCCTCATTTCAAGGAGAACTTGTGAAAATGTTTGCCATAAATAGGTAGAAAAAGTTAATGCCTTGTCATTTTCACAACATAAGGTTGTGAGATGCACATCAGATCTCATCATCTAAAAGAACACATTTCTTCACAATGAAATGGAGAGGCTGTAATGAAACAAACATAAATGTATTTTGAGACTTTGATATGCATAACTTTCTCTAATATGAATTGATGGGGGAAAATGGAAGTACTCTGATTGACTTTACTGGGTCAGAATTTTATTCATAGAGAAAATAATTAAAAAAAAAACACCACTGTGTGTAATGGTACAGCAGTGACAACTGTGTCCTATTGCTACCATAATTCCTTTACACAAGTTGTCTGCACAAGGTAAGAAGTTAATGTAGACATTGGATAAAATCAGACCATTAGCACTGAATTTGGAAAGCCGAATCAAAAAAATGCCCAGTCTAAACAAATTAAACATGAAATGACGATGGTGCTTAGAATCTCAAACAGAAGAAAAGAGCAAGCTGCTTTATTCACGCATTGTAAATCAATCAAAATGAACAAGTCTATCTTTTAGAAGGCACAAGAATTGCCAATACTGTATGTATAATTGGCTAGAGAAAAGTCAGTGCTCTGATAAGTAACATCAGTAGAACCACTTTGAAGACAATCAAAGAATGAGAGAAGAATCATCCCAGCACAGTAAATGGTAGACTCCAATAGGAACAGCTGTGTGAAATCCTGACGTTTTTTGTGAGTTCTCACTTAATGGAATGGGTACACAGTAAGCACAGAAGCAGCAAGGAGATGTGGGTTGATTTGCTTACTGAAGCTTAGTAGATATTTTCCATACTAAAATTTGAATTACCTTTTTTTTGTGTTCTAGATGTTAACAGTGTGTGTCTGAGTGGTGCTTTTTAATCAGTTATTTTCTCTTTAGTCTGCTGCCTAGCATTTGTGCCTACTCCTACACTTTTGTAAGTTGTTGGTAGAGCTTCTATAGTAGTAAGCAATTATTAGTGATCATCTGTTGGAGCTGTGCGGAGTAGTTCTAATTAAGATATGATACATCAAATAATGCCAATTGTGATGGTCAATTTATGTTTATATCTGCCTACCAGTAATGTATTTGGACTACTAGTCCATCTTAGAAACCAATGAAAAAGAAAATATTTTTAACATTCAACCCTATCAGCCCCTCTAGATTATCTACTAGTTTCTGTAATAGTAGCACAAACAACAAAGCCCCATTTTTTTCCCCCATACAGCTGTAATGGCAAGACTTGGACATGTCTGCAGGAATCACCTGACTTTGGGGCTTCAAGTAGGACCTTTAGCATTGTTATTTGTGTTTAATTTTACATAGCATTGGAATGTTACCTTGCCTTAAGCAGTGGAAGACACTGCTATTTAGCACCCTGTCCTTGACTTCATAATCCTGAAATACCAAGCTTGCAAATCTGCTTCTGGCAGAACAAGATCACTTCATCTTTAGGGTCATGTTCCAGGCTTTTGTTCAGTCACAAGTTCTGTTTGGATTTATCTTCAGTGTGTCTACTTGAATATTCAAAAAATCATCAGCTAGTCTAATTTGTTTTTTTAAAGTCATGTAAAAGACTGATTTGCTTTGACAGGTGGATCAGAAACAGAATTGGAGCTATTTTATCTGGACCTAATTAAACAACCGTCATTACTGGCAGGTATGTGTTTGTGATGACTAGAAATTAGCTTGATTGGAATTAAAACTCAAAATATAAGGCATTGAATTGGCTTGTTTTTTAAAAAATATACGGTTTAAAAATATCTATGAAGTACATTTTTAAATGTGGCAAGTGCATGTCTAAATTTTAAATATCTCAGCATGCCAAATTCCACTTTGTGTTTTATGTTAATGGCACTTGTCACAGGTATTCATGAGGATATTGCAAACACTTATAAAATGGCTCCACACTAGTTCAGAACTATGAGACTTTAATAAAACATTACCAACAGTCCTTTTTTTTACCTCTTGCAAGCACAGAATTTCTGCAGTATCTTGTGTGGGGTATTTGGGGGTGAATTTCAGTCACGCAAATGAGGCCAGCATGAGGCAGATGTAGTGCGTATGACCTCAGAAAGGGTTTAGTGGCCTTTAAAGTAATGCATGTGTGTTGGTTGTCTTTTACCTTCACAGAACCCAATTATTTCTGACTGGTAAAATAAACTCTATGTATGTCTGCAGAATTAAGGGAACATTTCTCTCCCTGCCCATTGCATCTCCAGCTTGTGGAATAGATGTCACACCTCCTCAATGTCACTTGAATGGCATGCTGAGGCCATTAAATCCTATGATAAGTTCTGTCTGTCCTGGTTGCCTTCTCTTTTGGTGAAACCAAGCATAACTTTTCAGTAAAGTCTTCCAATGACCCTGACTGTTCACCCAGTCCAAATATGCTGCCTGAGGCTTTCAACAGCTACCTTAAAAAAACAACTGAATGTACACATACAGTTTCAGACTGCTGAGATATTTGAGTGCATATTGCAGTGTTAAGCACTTTTATATCATAGTTTTCTATGCCTGTTCTGATTACGGGGAGTTTAGGGCAAAGCATCTTGGAAGAGATTTTTCAGAGCAATTGAAACATTGCTCTGAGTGAGTGCTAAACAAAGCTCAGCTGATTCAATAGCTTTCGGTATGGATATAATGGGGCTGTGAAGAGGAGAGTATCATGCCTGAGGTGGTGAACTAGCCAAAAAATAACTGCAGCTTTCTTTCAGATGAAAATAACAGTGGAGTAATGTTATCCGTGCTGAATGGAAATACTATATGTTTATTTCAATTTCATGAACCTAAAATGCTGCAGTGTATTGAAAGTCCAAATTATATATCTAAGAATTGGATTTTATATTTTTCCATATAGATAACAGGTGTGAAAAATCCTGTTTTGGAAAGGTGGCTTCCTATGGACAGGACATATGAGGAAGTTCAAGCTATTCTGGCTATTGTCAACACTAATTTAAGAATAGAATATTCTGCCTTTCAGCCTCAGATGGTGGCAGCCAAGTAGGGACTATGTTTTGCTACTTATACCCTTTAAACCATGTCATGTAGAGGGATGCAGCACTCATGCCAGTTACATGAACATGAGATGTAATTTGCCCTTTTGAAGGACAAAAATACATATATGCAAATCCTTAGATTCTCTTTAGCTATGGAGAGGCATTAAACATGAACAGAAAATCAAAGACTAACTATGAATTCATAGTGCAATTCTGCTGGATAAAATTAGGTCCATTTTACCGGTTTAGGATTTAATTGTTACCAATTTAACAGAGAATGTGCTTAAACTTTGAATTTCCAAAACGTGTCTAATTAAAAGTCCCAGGATGAGAGTACATAATAATGCAACAAATTACATTTTAAATCAAACATGAAAACAACTAAAACATAGCAATAAACATCTTCTTGATTTCTCAGTCAATGACTATAGTGTCAGAATAGCCCCCAAAGAGTTGAAATTTTTACTGTCTTTTTCTCTTCTTTCCCAAGAAGAGCTTCATACTTCTCTGAAATTAGTGTGCATATTAGTCAAGCCAGAAATGTCAGGTAGGTCTTGCTACTACAGTGATTTCTCTGTATAACTTCTTATGCATGGAACTAGGACAAAAGGTCTTCACAAGACTATCTGGAGAGTGGTGTATGAGCTACAAACCATTTCCCCTCAGAGAACCCTTGGACTGGGAAAGTCCAGCAACTGCCATTAGTAGCAATCATCTGTGGATAAAACATCACTTCAGAATATGTTTCTGCTTGTAAATTAGAAATGCCAAGGCTAAAGCACTATCTCACAAAATGAGAGGAGGAGGCAACGTAGTCCTGCAATGTGCTGATCTAGGCAAGAGCCTTGGATTTTGTTTTTGTCTATTGCTGGAAGATCTAGGAAGATTCACCATCTGTGTGGTTCCATCAATATAAATGGGAATGATACTTGCTAGCTTTTGTAATGTGCTTTGAGATCTGCGTGTATGCATTAGATTTCATTATTACTTTCACATACTGACATTAGCAATGCCTACTCTGGAATGCACATTTTTTGGTATTTTACTGGAAACTTAATACGCTTACGCGTCCTTGCTGGGATATGATGAAAAGTATTTCACATATTTTTCTAGACTGACGTACAAGCCTTGACCTAGTGCAATCACAAGTATCAATTTTCAAAATTCCTTTGCATTAATTGTATTCTCCTACACACTGGTCTGTGCCTGTGAGCCTTATTCAGTAATGACTTGTGCACTAGTTAACAGGAAATTCATTTAGAAAGGGAAGAGAAACAAACCAACAAAGAGTGCATGTATCATTAGTTTTATCCCTCAGACAGTTCTTTTCCCATATGCATTTGGCTAACTGTACCAGGCTATGATCAATGCACAGACCATGAAAACAGATGAAACCAACTGAAAAAGCAACCTTGTGCCTCTTTAAGAAAAAGTGGAAACTTTTCCAAATGATTTAGTGCTTCATAAATTAGCCTAGGGACAGCTTTAAATTGTGCTCTTATTATGCATACAGGATTCTACTCATCTAATAATTTTGCTATTCAATAAAAAAAAAGATGTTTTGAATAGCAACCAAACATGCCATAAAAATACACTATCCACATTCTGCAAAGAGTGAAAATGTAAATGAATGGATTGAAAATGTCCCTGATATGATTTCTCTCTTGTTGACTTTCCAATTTAATTTTTCATGGGGAAAAAGATGTACTGGGAAATAGAATGCATGATCTACAAGTAGGAGTTTAGGGAAGTCATTATATACCCATTAGTTATGTGCATTTATTAAACCTGTCTGGTAAAATTAAGGGAGCTAAAATTTTATGTATTTATTTCTATCTAGTGTACCAAGTGTATCTCGTATGCCAGTCAGCACGTAAGATAAATGAATTAACTGACCGTACCAGAGAACAGAAGCCTTGAACTGGAAAGGATATACCCACTAAAGAAACTCTCCTGGGATTCTGTAGTTATTCTGTAGATTTGGTCCCTCGGTGCATTTGGGATAGTATCCATTTTCATTTAAAGATCAAAGTCCTTTTTATGGCTATCTTTCAAAAACTGCAGGAAATGTAAACAACTACTTCCTTAGCATTTTCATTCAAGCTCTAGGAAATCCTTCAGGCTGTCTTGGAAAGGGGCACTGCATCTGTCTGCAGTAATGGTGTTTGGCCAGTGCATAGTCCTAAGAGCCTTTACTATGGCTATAAGACCAGTTATTCATCCCCTAAGGCCCATGGTGGTAAGAATATTTATTTACTTAGATACTATCTTAATCAGAGCAAAGCCAGAAGAGCTCCTCTAGACTGCATATCTTGGCCTGAGTCTATCCAGTAAGGGCCCTAGGGTTTTTAATAAGTACCCCAAACCCTCTTATATTAACCACTTCTCCCAGTTTAGACTTACCGAGATTCATGGAAGTTGCCAGGATTTTCATCTTAAAATTTTACTGTTCAAAAAAGGAATACAAATAGTATCAGTAATAGATGTTTATTTTATCCCTTTCCCATAGGAAAGATGATAGGGGACTTCTGCTAATACTGCTTTCTTTCTGTGTGTCTGCTTTCTATTATAGAAGCAACCAAGTATGATTCATGAGGACAATGAAAGGGAAAGCAACGGATGAGTGTTTGCTTGTCCAGACCACAGAACACCTGGTTCACTCTGGCATGGTGGAATTTACACTCAATAGGGTTTGAACTAAATTTTCTTTAAAAAGAATTCCTCAAAGATCTTAAGTATAGATGCCTTGGTCTTGCCTTGGTCATCTGTCTAAAGATTTGGACAAAAGGCTCCTCGCAATAAATATGAATGACTCACAGTCTTAAAAGAAAGAACCAGTGAGTTTACACATGGTGTGAGTCCTACCAGCCACTGCCACTTCTGGTCCCTTGTCCCTGCAGGATAGAAAGAACCTACTGAAAATGGCCGTGGTAATGGGGGCTGAAGTTGTAACAGTATGAAACTGTTGTCAAAGCTGGAAACATTCCCCAGTTGTTTCACATGTTCAAGTGGGAATAAAACATTTATAGCCTTTCTGGCATGTGTTATCATCATCAGCAAGGATCTGGTTCAAGAACCTAAAGATTCCTTTGGAAATTAACAAATCCATCTGTCTGAACCTCCTGTAAATAAGGTAGTTAGAATGAAGTGCTCTTGCTGACTGCCCTTACTGGGTAACAGTTACTTTCCTACAAGCACTGACTGAGCAAAGGACAGAAAACAAACAATTCTTTAAAAGAATCTTTGAAAGAAATAATCTCAATTTTAATTTTAGCAATCACAGTAATAACCCTAAGTTTGCATGAATAATAGGTTAAAATACTCTGCCATTGTCCCAGAAGTGTCGTTTGGTCTTTTGCACCATTTTAAAGCTGCCTCTGTAAAAAGAGAAAATGGGAAAATGATGGACAAGCTATTTTTGATATCTCGTTTCTTGTACATCCTTCCCATCCCTTTTGTGAAGTGTAAGCCCAGACTTGTGGGTATTACACTTATACTAATACAATAACTAATAATTCCATCCAACTTTCTTCACTTTCAGTGTACCTATGGAGTGTGGCATCCTGACCTTTGGTTTGGTTGTCCAGTCTAGTTATGCAGCTGGTAGCCTTGTTCTTGTTAGCCAGAACATGCCTTGCTGTTTTTTCTGCTTCTTCTGTGTTGCCCTCATGATGATATGTATTCTGGAGATCTGCCCCCACTCTTTCAGTGATTTCATCAAATGTTTGCTAAGGGGAGGTAGTTTTTTTTTTGTTTTGTTTTTGTTTTTTTTTTTTTTTTTGTTTTTGTTTTTCGGCCAGCTTATAGACATCTTCCCTCTTTCTTTGTCTCAAAGGATGTTTAAGTAGTTTAAACAAAATAGAACATCCACAATGAGAAATAATGAGCAAGACTTACCTCTGAAGTTCTTATATTGCCTGGGAAGAGGGAGATGTAAGTTGAGTCATTGCTCCAAATCAGACCAGGGAGTTTGTTCTGAGCAACACAGCACTGGCCAGATTTACTAGGCTGAGCAGCAATAGCATGGAACCTGCAGCCTGGTGTGGGGTTGGCATTGCTTTATGGACCGCTACCTGATGAACTCTGTTAAGAGGATGGATAGGTTAATTTTTGAAGGCTGTCAGGTCTAAGTGTGGGTGAGTCACCAAATTGCTTCACATGGTCAGGTTTAAGCAGTTCCCAGCCTTGTTATCAGTAGAAACTTAGGGGCCTTTATGAATGTGTTGCAACAGAACAATGATTTTTAGCAATTCCAGTGGCACTTATGGAATGGATTTAAGAATCTAAATCACTTTTACCCTCCAAGTGTGATGCCAGTAAGGAAGTAAGAGCTTAAGTAAGACTAAGTGTTTGACTGATGTCTACCTGGCAGACTGAAAACACTGAAATGCTCTTCAAGAGGTCTCATCACAAACAGACACCAAATTATAAGGAATAAAATTTTCATGCTTCTACCCATTTTCATAAGTTCCAGGACTGGATTTGAAACATAGGCCAAAGGATTGTTCTTAATTAATTCCTCCTTAAAGTCCTGTAACTGTGGTAAAGCTAGAAAAAATATTTTAGGGGGACAACCTAAACAATGTCTTTCTTTGTCTGTGATGCTCAGAGGGAGAGAAGGAAGTATTTGTATAGCAAAGGATTCTGAGAATTTAAATTCTGTCTTAAAATAAAGGTCTGTGAAGAAAATACAGTTAGCTGTCTACATAAACTTTACAGTAATATTTTTAGGATGTTGAATAAAATTCAAAAACTTTTGGGAGTTTTTTCCAAAGTTGGTTGACTGTTTAGCAAATAAAGTTAGAAAAAGACAGTCTCCTGACATCATTCAGACACATGGCTCTTTTGCTGGCATTTTCCCTCGGGTAACAGAAATCAGGGAATTCAGGATGATGGTTAGAGTCCTACAAGAATTACTTCATATTTAGTGACATGACCTCCTGAAGCAGCAGTCTCAGCTGCAAAGTCTTATAACTCTTTATTTTTTTCTGCTGAGGCATCAGCGTTAACTTCTAAAATTCAGTAAAAAGAAGACAATTAAAAACAAACAAATAAAAATGAAAGGTATGAATTTCTGTAGTTGAAAGAAAAAAAAAACAACATGACAGACAGCAGTGAATTTTATATTTTCTGAGCATGTAGCAGATGATTAGCTCTTTTGATTATAGAACCTTATAGGGGATTCTCTGGGTAAATACATATACTGTGAATTCTGTGGTTAAGAGTTACTCGGGTTACTCAGAAGACAAACGCTTCTAGTAGAGAGTTTTATACTATTCAGTCACTGTCTAACACGTAATGACTCTTAAGGCACAACTATATTAGCTCTGTCTGCTGAAGGATAGCTCTGAGAAACTACAAAACTTATCGTGTGATGGTTTGAATGTGTAGACACGACATTACTAAACTAACAAGTAACCTCTTTCATTTCATTTACTGCAACCATAGCCCAGAATTCCCTTTACTGTAATGCATCCAATTGAAGTAATGGCACTGAATGATGCACAAGTCCACCTCTACCACCAGAAGTACTGTGTGTAATTAATTTGCATCCCAAATACCTTACTAGGACTTTGCAGGTAATTGGTAGATGGGTAATCTACCTATTAATTTCTTCATTTCTAGCCAGTCTCTAGTTAATAATCAATAGTCCTCTTTTCTAATGAAGAAATGGCCTTGACTTTCTGGCCTTTGTGCAGTGTTAAAATAACATTGATCGTTATCATTATCATATGCCCTTGATATACTATATGAGGGCAAGGATATCAGTCTTACAGTACAGAAACGCTTAACAAGCCTGGAGGAGTAACTGTGATTGGCCAAAGAAGTGTATGTGGTTTTCTGGCCAAAGATCTATGGGAAAGAATTAATAAAATGTTGTATATCAGTTCTATCTCCAATCCTAGATTGAAAAATTGAAGACAATCTCCCCAAAAGTATATGGGTCTCCTACTGCCATTAGAGCTTCAAAACTTTTATCTGTTGCAGTAGTTTCTTTTTTCCTGAGAGAAATCAAAATATTAATTGTGTCCTCCTGAATTCTTTAAGTAGAACTTGAGGACCATTTTTCATCAATGACATACTACAGACCAGAATGTGGTCTATATTTGGATCTTTTGACTAAGGTACAACGTCTAATTTCAAAAATAATGGTACTGTAGATCTTATTTTACTATTCTTCCATAATAATAAGATCTTTCTCTGCTTCCAGAATTTATACTCTTCTATTAAATAAGGAAAATCTTTTGTACAGTAGGTGTAAAATTACATCAGTGTCAAGTCATTATTAAAAAAAAAAAAAAAAGAGAAAAAATCAGTTGTCCTGTGCTAAGATTAAAAATTAGAAATGAATTACATTTAAAAAGTCTATTGCAAAATGATGGTACTGACAAGTCTTCCACACCACCTAACTTTGTTTGGTGTCATAAACTCGGCTCTGGTTGATCTTTTAATGTTTTGAAAAACAATTTTGAGAGCAAGGTTTCTAGAAATGGTATTAAAACAAGGGACTTGTGAATTTTGTTGAAATAGATCATGGGAATTCATGCCTTTGTTTAGGAACATAAATTTGATATCCAAGTACCATTTGTTTTGTATCTATAAGTATGCTGATGTACATGGGGGCAGAGTAGTTTTTGAGAATTGATAGGTACCTTTATAGTTATACCCAGCTGCACTGTATCAGCTCAGGTTATCTACCCCAAGAGCAAGAGACGATTTATTCAAGAAACAGAGTGTGCATAATGCATACAACTTCCTTTGTTACAGAGTGACCTCTGGACTGTGTATGGCAATGTGGATCAGACTTGAGTGGGGAGGTCACGGCTGCCAGGTCAATGGGTGCCTGGTGAATGAAATATGCGTATGGTTTCTGAGATCCCTAAATCATGATATAACGCCACACATTTATGTTCAGTAATTTCTATATGTATATAAAATACAGTTTACTGTTTAAGAATATTAAACCACTCTTTATTGAGTATGCACAAGAACGTCTTGTATGTGGGCTTAGTTATCTAACTATAGTCTGCTTTTCTCTTTGCATATATGTGGTGCTCTCTTGCAGAAACGAGCTACAATAGCTCTGTTATGCTCCTTTCCTGATAGTCATTAAAGGGAAAGATTCTTAAATAATTATAGTTAGATTTAAGACTTCTAAATATTCCCTTGAAAGCTTAAAGATTTTATTAAAATATTTTATAAAATTCTGGACACTTGGAAAGTGTTTCATGTTGAAGAGTAAGACACCAGAGCATCTTCCTTCAAACAACATTTTGACTTTCAAACATGAATAAATATTGAAACTCTTAGCACTTGATTTTGAGTATTCTCAGTACTATTTATAAGTGGAGTGAGTGCAACTATTGTTATCTTTGTAAATATTTGGCACTGCATAGCCTTGATATGCAGTTGTGTCCATTCAAAGAATGTCTAGTGAACAAAGGAAGTGGTCTCAGGGCATAAATGTTATCCTGAAGCAACTAAAGGATACAAGCCTTGTCACTTCTTGTCTCATTTTCATTTAGAAAATCATGTGGTTTAGCTTTAGGGGGTGGTGATGAATCAACCATGTGACTAAAGGCGAGTGGCCGTCTTAAAGCAGCTCTTATCCCTACTAAAAATAAGAATAAAAAGAGAGGGGTTTTCAGCTCCATAAGATGTTCACTCACTAGGCTACCATGAAGTAAATATTTTTACAAATACATTATTTACTACAAGGGAGGCTTCTTCCCTGAGAAAACAGAGGAACGTGTTTGCTGTGGGAGCTGTATGGCCACTACAGGCCCAACTGTCATTCCTTCGGTACTTCCTGTCAGTCTGACTAAACTCTGTCATCCTTCAACCCAGTTTAAATTAACAGGTAATTTGTAAATGTCACTTCAGGTTAGGCCGCTCATTTTGTTTCTACTCTACCAATGCAAAGTCTAGGACTAATTTTTCTTGTCTTCTTTTAATAGGATTTTCATTTATAAATAGAATTATGTTCTGAAAATAAATTACAGTAAGTGATGCACAGAACTGGTAGCAGGAGCACTTTCATAGAATTTCAAGCACCTACATCAGAAGAGATTAATAAAAACACTTCAAAGGCTAAATTCTATTTAAGCAGAAGACAGCTTTTGGTTAATATTTAATCTGAGTAACTGAGATCTTGGTTGAAAATATAATTTTTTAATATCTAAATTAATTTGCAAAACAAAACCATTAATTTTTCCTGAGAGCTTTCATAGTGCAAAAGTTTCAGTAATTTATTTTAAAAAAAAAAGTTAAAAATGTGATTCTGTAGTAAAAGTCCCTATTTTAGTATGGAATTTATTTCTAATGCAATATATTATATTTGATCAGCAATATTGCTTTAAGTCTATACTTTTTAAATGAATGCTATTGTACTTTATGGAATAAGAAAATGAATCAGAGTTTTTATGAGAGCCTTTAATTTATAACTAGAGATTGCTTTTAGGTTTGGTATTAACAAATAAACATCACGCATTTTTAAAAGATACTGCACACTTGAAAAAAGTACCCTTTCACTATAATACAGGCATTGGTGATAGGAGCTGGTGTAATATTTTGGTATAATATTTTTCATTTACAGTGTTTTGGAAATGTTGTGGTTACAACAAAGGCTTTGATTATTCACTTTCTAGCAGTCTCATATCCAAGTTCATTGGAAGAGCTGCACAGTGACACTTGTGCGCCTTTCTTTCTTCTGCTTTTGAGTGCTAGGAAGCATCTTCTCTTCCCTACACCCCTCAAGGGAACTCTGCATCTTTCCAGCAGAGAGCGACACTGACTTCATGCATAGAAGGAAACCTCAAAACCTTATGGTCCTTGTAAAAGTTTTCTAGGCTCAGGCAGGGGCTTGACTCTCCCCTCATAACAGAAGCCAATGTTTAAGCCACTCTTTTGGCATCAGTAGTAGCCAAACTCAGCTGTATGGAGTGCAAGCCAAAACCCAGTTCTTTTCTGTGATTAACCTCTCCATGTTCTTTTTATGCTCCTTTGCTATCACCCCATTCGCTCTGTTACTGCAAGGTCTCCTTCCTCTTATCTTATTTTTCCTCTTATTCTTTACCTCAAAGCATTTATCTGCATTTTTATAAGCCTTCTTCTTACTGATTTTTTTATGAGTTGTACTACTTCAGTTTCTTTAGAAGAAAATCTTGGTGACAAGAAATCTAACCTGAAAGTTAGAGAGTAGGATTTCAGGACATCCTGAGAACTGCCTGCATCTGTTTTGGTGATAGGATCAAGCATTTTGGAGTTTGAGGAAGAAATAAATAACAGCGATTAGCAAGTAATACAAAATGCAAATTGCAGAGTTTAGATTATTACTGGATTATTACTGTGATCTGATAAGTGATCTGGCTATTGTTAATACTTCTGGCATATTTTGATCTGATGATTCTATTACTTCGCTTGTTTGCTAGGCTGTCCTGGTGATTGATGTGATTGTAGAGAAGATGACAGAGGCCAAAGCCAGAGGACTAACAGAACCAAAGGAGCCAATTCTGGTCCTTTGAGATCGAGCCTGGAGGATATCCTACTTTGATTTGGTCCTCTTACACCTTATCATGCAATGTTCTGTACAGTTTCTCTATATTGTTGTCTTCATGTGTCAAGAGCCAGCACATTGTCATGAGGTGAATATAAGTCTGTACTGAGGAACCTTGAAGGCAATTATATGTGAAGTTGGCAAGGAGTAGAAGACTCTTTTTGTGCAGCGTAGACACCTAGTTGCTTCTTCTAGCATTGTGCACAGTACAGCCACCATACAATGACAGGTAACTATGACACATCTTCTTTTCCTATATGAAATTTTTCCCTGAATGTGTAAGCCACTACTGATCTTTTATACCATCAGGTTTATGGAGGTGGAAAGGGGTTTCCAATGGGAATTTTACATGATGATGTTTCAAAATACATATTTTGTGTTTTGGTAGTTCATCTCTTGTTTTAAAATAACTCACCTGCCATTTTAAGGCCGAATGTAGGTGTGCTGGCACTGGTAATTAGTTTATGTCAACACCATTATCCTTTTCTCCCCAACATGTGCAACTCATCAGTCTACAGCATACCTTGGTTTAATCTGTCATTTCTCCTTCTTAAAACTGCTTATGTAGTTTTAGTAGCTGCTTTAGTAGTTGCACAGATGATTTCCAGGAAATAAAGGATAGCCAAGGTAGCGGGAAGACAAAGGTATTCACTGTATGTGGTGAAGTAGTAGCAAGGATTCTTCTCAGTGACTTGGTGAGCAAAAATTCAAGAAATGTAGAAAAAAGTTTTGGCACCAGGTCTCCGGTGATGAGTAATTGTGTTGGCTGCTGCGCTGGTAATTAACATGGAACAGATAGCTACACGGAAGATTGCAATATGATACATGCTACCAAACTCTCAGTTAAAGAGTTGGATCCTATCAGTCGTCTTTAGTGTGACTGTGCTTTAAGGCTCCACTCAGACAGTATTTATATTGTTCAAAATCTCATGTCTGGATCCTAGCTAAACCTGTAAACATATTCTGAAATTATTTACAGTGTAATTGTAAAGACTACTTCAGGTGGTTTAAAAATGACATTTTTAGTGATATTAGTGATATCAGAGCCCAGCACAAAATACAGAAAAAGCAATTTTCATTGTGCATTAATACTGACTTATTGTCAGAAACATAACTTTTCTATGTAAATATTAATCATTTTGTTTAAACATTAAAGGTGTGTCTTTATTCTAAATGGTAAATTAGCATTCATGCAGGATAAGTCTGGAACTTGAAAAGAGAGCTGTGATGTATTAAATACCAACTGAAGTTCCCCAATCATGAATTCATTATAATTACTAGGAATGAATGTCTAGGTGGAACATTTTTCTTGTACTTTAGTTGATTTTAGCAATAACTGCAGCATCAGTCCAATTTTCCAGATAACTTACCTTCTTATAGTTTCACAAGCTCATCAGCTCAGGTTTGTTACATTTTCCCCCTGCATAACAAACAAAAGAGTTTGTGGCAAAGAAGTAAGCTTGGATCTTGTTTGTAGGGCCTAATATGAATCAATATAAGGGAGTATGATGAAACTTAGGAAACTGACCTTTATGTGAACCAACTGCTGCTGTTCATGAAATTTGAACTAACACTCAGTTCTAGGAAGACTGCGAAACAGCTAATATTCTGAAATGCTGACAAAAAGGAATCCACTGTGAAATAAATGCCTGTCTGCCTGTCTGACCATCAAAATTAAAGCAGAGAAGTAGAAATTTATTGCCACCTGTCCCAGAGACAAATATGTGAGATAGATGTGCACTGCTTTCTCCAGGATGACATCTGGAGGAGCACTTATTGTCTATCAAAGTTATTGCAAAAAGAACTGCTGTGTCAGTTGCCCTAATTCCACTTAAACACATGGAGATTCTTTCAGCTATTAACTGTGCAGTACTTTAGATGATTCTTTGAGGTGTTTGTGTTCACTCTACATCAAAAATTCACAAAAAGCAAGGTAAGATGCTTATTGCTCTTTTATTTGTTACCATTTTTTATCTCACTTTTTATTTACTTGAGATGTCAAAAGAGTATGTACTTCATGCCTCTTGCAGGGTGAAAACTCTGTGGGGGTCTATCTGTGAAGTCATCGCAAAGGTCATTACTAGGACAAAGCAGCCCATGGAAGAAGAACCCAGTATTTCTAAAATTGCACCAATATTGAATCTTTGTCATTGATCCTCCTTTTTTCAGGCAAAAGATTAAGCAAAAATTCAGGAGATTTTCATTTCACTAATTCAATGAATTCACTTTTTTAATGCCTGGAAGTTTCTTTACATGATACATTCTCTGTGTTGATAGGTCTCTTAATACAGAAGATGTGGTTATTCCAAGGAATCACATCACACAACCTAGCAGGTGTTTTTTAAATGTGGTTCCCTTTTTCAAAACTAGATCATACTTTGAGTTGCATTTGGTTTATCAGCTCTCTACTAACTGTGAGCTAGAGGAACTGAAGGTGGTGTTTTTAGTTACAAAATAATATGACATTCACTATGGTGACATCAATCCATCTTCATCTTGGTGCAAGGTAGAGGGGCATGTTACATTCAGGTACTAATGTCTGCATGCCTCTAAACAGAGGTTGTGTTACACAAGTTTGGGATTTTTGAAGCATAGGACTGTTGTAGCAACTATGTCTATCACTTTTCTATATGACAGGTCAGTCTTTTAGGTATAAAATTAATGCTAATTTACTTTAATCTCTTTCATACTTCAGAGTATGAAACCCACAAATTCATCTTATAGAATCAGCCTAAAAACTTTTTAAAATTTCTGCCCCTGGGCTGAAACATTAGCTTAGTTTTAGGCTAATAAGTTCATGCTGCAATTATAATAATGAACATGGACTCCATATTACTTTATGAGTTCTCCAACAATGGCTTCTGATTCTAGCACTTCAGTTTCTGGGGCCCAAAGAGAATCCTTCTGGGCTGATTTGAAGCATACTCGAAGACAGGAGTTATTCTACACTAAGGAAAATATAGGCCGAGATTATCTCAAGTTTGATACGTAGTATCAGTGTGATTTGAAGCATTCAGTTTAGCAAATAGCTAACAGTTGAGACAGATGAGGGCAATCTTCCTCAAAGCTGTTGCATTAGACTGAGACAAGACAGCATTCATGTACAAATGAAAAGTTTATCTTTGCAAGCAGGAATGCTATAGTTTGACTATTTTTCAATTAAAAGTTGGATTCCATAGTGCATTGAATCTGTCACAGTGAAAAATGTAGGCTGATTGTTAATAATACTGCTCCATAATTATTACCATTATACAGTCCAGATGTCTCATGAGGCCAAGATCCCCTGGTTCTATTTGGTTTTGTACAGACTGTAGAAGAAGCAATTCCTGAGCCTTAAGGCTGGTAAGCTAAGTGTAAGACTCATGCAAGTAGATTCAGGAAGCTTTTCCATTGTGGTTATTGATGGTGTTGCTGAAAGCAATCTGTCACAGTGAGAGCTACCCTCTTTTAGCCTTACATTGCATGCTCATTTTCTCGTTTTGACATGTTTGGTGTTGAAGAGCTAAAAGTGGGCTTTCTTGTTAAAGAAGGTAATTTTTCAAAATTAAAAAATCTTTTACAAGTTTTTCTTGAATTTGAAGAGAGTTTAATGAAAATAAAAACTTTCAACACAAGAAATACATTCCTTTCTTCAAAATGGAGAATTAAAAAAAACCTCTTCAAAATATTCTTGATGCCGTTTTAGAGTGAAATAATTTATTGGAGGTGCCTGTAGTACAAAGTTTAGCACTTTTTTTTTCTTCCTCCAGGAATATGTAATTATAGTTTGAAAAGGACAAGGAATTGGTGTAGACAGCTATTCTTCCACAGCTTCATCCCCCTTAGTGGACTGATGGCAAGTGAATGCCTGTAATAGAAGGCAAAACTCAGTTTTAATTATTTCTTCTCCAGCCAGATGACTCATAAAGGTATAAAAATATGTATCTTAGTCAGGCCATCCATCTCTTTGCTAGAGGCACACCAGTTGACACTCTTGCTGTATAGCCACAACCTATACAGCAAGTACCAATTAGAAGATCTTGAGTTCAGTTAGTAGTTGAACTAATTAGATTGAAAATTTCCATTTTGTTTCAGAATTTTGCCAAAAGTGTTCATCTGTTTCAAATAATAAAATGAGGGAAAAACATGGTGCTTTGTTGGTGTACATTACTTTAAGTATTTCTTTATTTTTATTTTTTTATTGAGAAGCTCTGGTGCTCCCATGCAAGGGGCAAGGACTTGCTGTTTTGCATGAGTAATAAGCATGTCAGGTTGTGGCTTTCACTGTCTCCATGAAGGAAGCAGGAAAGTATGGCAAAGCAGTCAGCTGCTATAAGAACTTATGGTCAGTGTTTGCTTGTGGGAGAGTTAATAGAGTTCAGTATCTAAATTCTTCTTGTGTGTGTGTAGTTTTTTTGTTTATTTTGTTTGTTTGCTTTTTTGTTTTTCTGTGGCAAAAATTAATCTCTCCCTCCTTGGTGGCATTGCTGAGTATGGAGATCCCATTTGCAGAGAGCACTGATATTCCTTCCTTCCGTAAAGCGGCTGGTACAGAGCAGTCTTTTCCTGAAGTGGTGGTCACCAGAACGTAGGATGAGGAACAGTAAACGAAAAAAAGACTGTGACTGGACAAAGAGATAAACAGGCAGATTAAGGAGGCAGATGTGGGGTGCAGCTCTCCTCATCTGTCTGATGTCAGCATGTATGGTGAAAACTATAAATATATTTATAATATTGTATAATAATATTGTAATATACATAATGTATTTATAAATATAATATATAAACTGTATTACACTTTTCTGTATAAAGAGGCTGGTCCCTGCTGATCTGTGCAGGGGCTGATAGGGTTCTGTTGCTGTCAGATCAACTGGCAGAGGTGAAGAACCTCCCTTACAGACTGTATACAGATGCCAACACGATTCCTTGCAGTGTTTTGTGGTTTTTTTTTTTTTTTTTTTTTTTTTTTTTTTTTTTGATTCTGCATAGGACTTCTCATTTTTGAAACCTGTGAAGTTATACACACATACACATACACACTTCAGCTGAGTAACTATCGCAGTTCTCTTCTGCATATGTGTTCTGACAGAGCTTTTAGTTTCAGGAGTGCATGCTTTTCCCAGAGAATCTCATTCAGTGCACAGTGGGCCTGTGTTTAGAGCCATGCAGTGATGGATGCAGTTTTCCATCGAATTATCTGCCTCATATGTTGCACCGGCTGCAACATCTGTAATGAAAATTCCTCTATGTAATGGCAATTGAATGTTGTGCAGGAAAACAGGATTCTTATCTTATGTCTGATAAGGTGTAGAAATCCTTAAAAAATGCAGCACAATTGCAGCCTACAGTGAAAGCAAAATCCCCACATTCCTGAAGTGGGTAGGAGAAAATGGTCACCTGGCCTAAAGCAAGAGCTCCCAACCCTGCAGGGCTCGTATGTAAGCTCTGGGGACTCCAGGAGAGCGTGTTTAGCTGTCAGTACCCTGTGGTGTTCCCAGGGGTGAAACAGCAGAGGCAGCTGGTAGAAACATGGCCCTAGCGCAGGCGTCCCTCAGCAAGGTGAGGAGCGGGTGGGCCATAGCAGTGGAGAGGGGCAGCTGACAGAAGCCATCCATGCCCTTGGTTTACTCCAGCCTGACCTAGGCCTTGCTACCCAGCAAAAATTAGTGATCTCAAACCGGGGGCTGGAGGGGCAGGCAACCTGCTGGCCCCACGTGGACTCCTGCAGGAAAAGAGCGAGAGGTGTAAAGTTATAGGTTTTTGAATTTGTCTTTCCCTGCTTATCTACATGGGTGTAGTTCTCTGTTCTACTTTTAATTAAAATAAGGGTTGTTAAACTGCTGTTTTGCAAGTGGAGAAATTACGTTTCTGGTTTTATCCCCAGAAAACTTAGTGTAATTATCTCTAGGTTCATTATGATGACATGAGTTTTTGTTGTAATTCCCATAAATTTAAACTTGGCCCTTTCTGCCGCCAGTGGCAAAAGTTTTACATTTGTGTCGGCTGACCCAGAAGTGTGTTTTCATTACCCCTCAGAGGTATGCTCTGATTTAGTGAAGCGCTTCATAACTACAGCAGGTCAGTAGGAAATACTCTTGAACAAATACAGTGTTGCATAATGCTTAATAGTAAGGAAAAACGGTGTTAGGCATCTCAGAAGAGTCCAAGATATGCAGGTATTTTTAACCTTATTAGCTCTGTGCCTCAGCTTCCCACTTGTAAAATGGTTTACAATTAAATGAATCAAAGGAATGTTCTGAAAATAAATTCATTAATGTTTGTGAAATGTTCAGATAGCATACCATGGAGAGTAATAGAGTATCCCTCAAGCAAATGAAAATTCCTTGTTCTGTAGAATACAGTTTGAAGAGGGCGTGGATTGGAGAAGCCGGGGGACCACTCTCTAAATAGTGGAGATAACAAAAATATTGAATACCTGCAGTGCTCTTCTGTTGAGCACCATCTACCTAGGACACTGAAGTGAGTAGTTCCTGTGGGAAAAATTAATAATGTAATCATATAATTTAAATCCATGTTGCAAATCATGAACTGAAGGGGGATGAATTAAGATTACACAAGTGTTAGTGCTACTTTAATTGCTGCCACAGTGAGCCATCTTACTGCTTATATGCCTTAATGTTGCTTGACTTTATAACAGCAGTGCTCCTTTAATCTAGAGTGTGGATTTTTTGTGTGTTTAATAATGTATTTTTATGTATCTATATTCTGCAATGTCAAGTTACCAATCGAAATGAACTTCATGAGGAGTCCCTTCAGAACTGCTGGGTATTCAACCAGCTTTACAAAAGATTTGAAGTGGCCTTTGGAGGGAAAACAAAACAAAACAAAACAAAAAACAAACAAACAAAAAAACTCACAACACCTCACAAAACAAATTATTCCTTAAGTCTCATGCTTGGAGGTAGTTTTCAGTGTCACACACAGTAATTCAGGGGTGGACAGCCATCACTGCTAATGCTAGCCATCTGGCCCAATTCTTCCACATTGGATGGGAAACTTATACAAGTCTGAAAATATAAAGTGCACTAGGTGCTCTTTATAAAGTGCTTACTAGGGGCTATTTATAAAGCTTCTCAAAATTTTCTACTAGAAAAATAAAAATGATTTTTAAGAATGCTTTGTCATGGTAAGTCTGGGCTGTAGTATTCTTGTGGCCAGCAACCCTAAAAAATGAACAAACAAGATAAAAAGGTTGTTAGGGATCCCCCAGTTTTGTCCTAAACTGCTCTTAGTCTGTATCAGGAACGTATACATTTTCTTTGTATGAAGAAAGGCTTCAAATGGTGCCAGCTCTGTGGCTGCATACTCTAGAGCCCCATGAGCCTCCATCCTTTGCATATGGCAGCTGTGGGGTGGAATGGGTGAGAGTACTTTTCAGGTGATGGCACAGCTGCTGTTTCTTAACCAAACCTTGCATTTTCCCCAGATAAATGGAGGAAAATGGAGGAAGGTGACTGGCACATCATAATCATTTGCATGCCAACTAAAAGTACTTCTTTTAAGTGGCTCCCCTCAGGGTCTTGACCTCAAAAATCTGCTATTAAAGATAACCAGATTAATAAAGCAAGGGCATGAGCTGTTAGGAGGCAAATTATCTATCCATTTGATCCAGGTAGTTGCACTTAAATAGACATGAGAGGCAGCATTAAACAAAACAAAATAAAATTTAACTTATATCCAGGTGTCCCTGTGTGGATTTTAAAGGAAATTAGGGAAGAAATGTATTAGACTGTATTTCTCAGGTTTAGCTGTGTTAAGGCAATGCAGTTGCATTTTGGGTTTTGCATGTGACTCTATGTGCTGTTTTACTGTTATTAAAAATATTATATTTAGCCTGATAATGAGGTCAGATTAGGCTATAAAGTCTTCCTGACATATAATAAAAAACTCTACAGTTTTAGATGCTAAGACTGAAAATCAAAGTATTCAATTTGTGAAATAATGAATGAGTCTTACCCCTCCGAAGTCTCTGCTGAGTAAAAGCAGTTCATATAAAATATGTAAGTAGTGCACAGCAGAGGACATGCTGGGAATGGGAACATGATACCCCTATGGTATCATGTTGGCTTATGGTCCTCAGCTTTACATGCAGGAAGAGCTTACAGGTGAGTTAGCTGGAGTGGCCTTAAGTGTGTGTCTGGGGCAAGGTTTGAGCTCTCTGCTCTGAACCTATTGTGAAACTGCCCCTTGGTTGCTTTTTGGCAGGGCCTACCCAAGCAGCGTATTTGTAGCTGTATGAAATTTGGCATCTTCACTGAAAACATGATCTGCTTGCATTTCACTGGTCATTTTGAGTGAGTAGACTCCAATGTCATGCATGTTTTAAGAGAGCTGTCGGTACAGCAGCTTGTGAGAAACAGGTCATCTGTTTAGGAAAACTACCGCAGATCAAGACTAAAAGTACCATACTGCATTAGCCAATTTGTTCCAGGAGCTTTTCTTTCTAATTTGTTGCTAGACCATGCTCAGTAGATGCAAACTACCAGCTGGTCTGGGCTCCTGAAGCACAAGTATCTAGCTGGAAAGAACAACTTGTATCAGCTGGGCAGATGTAATTAAAGTTTGGGTCTTACTTTATACCCAGGTGGAGACTTTGAAAGACTTAAGGGAATTTAGTGCTAATCCAAACCTAGTATCTTCCAACCGATGACATGATGGGCAGCACAGAACTGTAATTGGAAGGGCATTGGAGGGGGACTTTGAGAGATTACGGAAGAGAGAGAAGAGAGGATTAGACAAGCACAGGAATAAGTACAGCAACTTCAGAAAATTACCTAATGCAATGCAGTTCTTGTATCTCTATGATATTCAGGATTCTAGGCTTGTCAGACAGTACAATACCACACACCTTTAAGTTCTGTTATAGAAATCTGCATCTGAGAATGCAAACTGTCAAAGCCTTTACAAGCTAAAGGAAGCAGCTTAGGAAGATGTAGGCAGTTCATTTGACAATGTCTGTTAATCCTGCCATAGAGTAGATTGTCTCTCCTTATCTTCAGATCTGCCAAAGCAAGACAAATGATCAAACTTCAGGATGCTCTTTGTTACATCATGTGGCACATGGCCTCACAGATGTGGGGTCCATGATCTACCCACGCCCACAGATCCTGCTTTCTGTTCAGAATGCATCTTCAAAAGTTTTTTTGGGGAAGGTTTCCTTTAATTTGCATGGCATCTTCCACTGCCTGGCAGTTCCTCTTTGTCATGTCATGCAATAATTTATTCCAACAAGTGCTCAGGAGGTATTGTTAAGGATTAAATTGAGCTGCAAGCATGTACATTGTCTTTTCTTTTTTTTCTTTGACTTTGCCTCCATCTTCTTTTTCTAATGTTGCTTTCGCATTATTTTTGTCTCCTTCCAGTTCTGCTTTCCTTTTCCTTAAATTTACTGGTGCTTTTCTCCTTGTTTCTGGCCCTCCAAACCATTTATTTTCGCTCTCTGATTTAGAATGGATCTCTATGCTGTTCTTTCATTGTCAGCCCTCTTGCCTCTACCTGATGATTACCAGTCTTTTCTAACCATAATGTGACTGGAATTTGGGAGGCAGTAGAGCACTAGTCTCAAGGACCAGACACTGCCCAGAAGGACAGCATAGCAGATACAGTGAAGCAAGGTGAAATCCATTATGACCTCTTGAGATCCAAGTCAGAAAAGGCAGATTTCAAAACTAAATATTGTATTGCAAGGAAGGTGAAGGAAATTTATGAAGTCTGTTTCCCTGAGAATGAAGCATGGAATATGTTTTTTTGTTTGTTTGTTTGTTTTTTTTCCTTATGTTACTTATTATCATAATTTTAAGCAGCAATTGCAGATGAAAACTGGTTTTATTTAGTTGATCCAAGAAGGCAAATGGAAACAGGATCTTCCGGTAGCTCCAATTAGGGAAGAAATTGTGACAGCTAATTCTTTGAAGTAATCTTGTTTGATAATAAGATCCTGTTGTGCTTGTGCAGGACAGGCATCAACCAGTCAGAAAGAGTTCCCCTATCCACCTCACCAAACCCCAGGTAGCAGCATCTCCAGGAAAACTTTCCAAGCTTTTCTTGGGGTTGCACAGATGGCTGCGTACACAAACAGGGTCTCACTTTCTTACTGCTTACACTCCATCTTGCTTTCAACTAAGATCCAAGATTTTTTTGGTCAGTTTCTTTCCTGGACTCTCATCTTTGTCATTTTTCTTTTCGTCTTCTTTTTTCTTTTCTTCTCCGAGTAGTGCTATAAGTCTTTCAGATGTCTTAAGTGAGCATAAGGAGTTATGCCAAAACCAGACATCTTTTTTTTTTTTCTGTGTCCTACTTTTTTGACCTTAAATACTGCCTACATTTTATGGATGTCTTTTCTGTCCCACATACACCTTGAACTTCATAGAACCTGCAAAACTGACTACTCAGCCAGGAAGTGCGTTTCTTCAAAGTGACTCTTTGCTGTTTTGTATCTTGTACTTCCATTTCTTGTCCACCTCTCTCACATCCTGGCCAAACCAAAATGAAACAAAATAATAAAAAAATCATGGACTAATAAAACAGCTCAGGTTGGAAAGGACCTTGAAAATGAGTGGATGCTTACATGTTTAAGTTTGTATTTATTGCAATGTTTAAAAAAAAGAAAAAAAGAAAAAAAAAAAGCAATTCAATTTGTCCCATGGCTGCATAAAAATAGTTCAGACAGTGGGATAGTTTCAGGACAAGAAGCCCTAAAAATAGATCTAGCATCATGTCAGTAAATATCACAAGTCTGCAAAAGTCATCGGAAACAGTCAGCAGCAAGTGTCATCAAAGAGCACCTGCAGAAGCCAGCAAACAATAAAATAATAGTTTATGACCACAGTAGCGACCGATAATAGCCAGAAATGGAAGAAAATGCAAGGAGTTTAATCACGGCTGGCCACAGTCCTCAGAGATAGTCAGGCCTGCCAAAAGCCTAGGTTGCCATGGGGCCTGGGACAGGGGGAATGTCTCAGGGAGCACAGTCGTGATTCCTCTGATGGATTAAGGGCCACATTGAAAGATTCTTGTCCAAATCCTTTTTGTAAAGGGATGATAACACCATAGTGTGTCTTGGGTACAGCCTGGGCTTAAATGGGTGGAAAACATTTTTTATGAAGGCAATAGGAGGGAGACAGCACGTAGTACAAAGCTGGATGCAGTTGTGACGTGGCAGCTAGCTGGAGACAGCACTGGAGAGCTGCAGTCCCCTAATTCTCCATGGCAAATCTTCGCCATGGTTTACAGATGTTCTAAAAAGTGATTTCTGCTTTGCTGGCATCTGTGACAATTCTAATAATAAATCCCATTCTTGGTCAAAAAATACATATTTTTAACCCTTCTTTGAAATGTAGTTACAGTTTAAGGGTGAGAGAAGTCATGATGAAAGCTGGTCAAATAGCTTCCCTAGGGAGGGCGTGTCCTAGGATTTGGTGCTTGAAGAAGTGGTTCAGTAGGTTACACACTTCAGGATGAGCAGCTATGAAGTAAACCATGTGCTTTAGCATGGTGAGGACTTCACAGTTCCATTTAACCACACAAAGCCTAGCAGCAGGGCTACAGAGTCATGTTTCTTTTCTGATGCCCAAAAAATCCTGCTATTTTTATTTTTATTCATTTTTATTTTTATTCATTTTTATTTTTAAACTCTTGCCATGCTAGCACGCAACCTTTATGAAGAAAGGCACAGTTTCCACCACAGTCATGACTGATATACCTTTGTTTAGGCAAGTTTCCTAGGCCTGGAGTGGTGGAGATGTTTTCATAAATATTGGCACATTGCTCTATTGGCAATGACGTAATAGCTTGGCTAATTAAATTCTAGTACCATGCACTTACATGTCTGATCAGTACTAAGGCTATTCATTTTATATCATTTTAATCTTTAAAATGTTACAAAAGCTATTTGAAATGAGTGGCTTACTGTAAATGAATGGACAGAGACCACAGTCAATAAGTAAAGTGCTCATTCACCAAAGTGCTTTAGCAAGGTTATATTTTGTTAAAGATTTTGAAGCTGGACACAGTGTTGAATTGAAGCCCATCAGACATTCCCATCATTTATTTAGATTTGCTAAGTGATCTGAAAAGAGATTCAAATGCCAGCAAAAAGGGTTGGGCAGAAGGGCTACCAGGCTAATCCTCAGCACTCCCCCTGTTGTGTTTTGGACACCACTGAAAATGAAATGCAGTGTGTTAAATTATGTGACACACAACATTAATCAAAACTTTGCCTTTGTGTTATGTTGCTTTCAATGTGAGTTGGTACAGTGTTATGACACAGGTCTTGTGTTACCCCATAACAAGATGAAATGCAATTCAGTGTGTACCTCAAGTGCACGCTTAGATGCTGCTGGTACTGGCTTGAAGAGGAACAGTTTGGCTTGGCATCTTTCTCCAACTTAAATGAGGTTCCTGCAAAGTTAACAAGTGCTTGCCAGTGACACGGGAGAAAGGAGTACAAAAGATAAAACATGTATGAACCCACAGCACATAACTTTTCTGGAAATATTTTTTAAACGTTGTCTTTGTTTCAAAGCAGTACCCTGGAAGAACATCCAAATGATGGTAAAGCCTCAAGGATAATTTTTGTATTATATTTTAACAATGTATTTTATCACTATAGCTTGCTTTAAATTTGCTTCAAATATTAAGCAGACACTGGCTACAGTAGTTAGTTGAATTGTTTATGGGATCAAAATCAAACTAAACGTTCTGAAAATTTTCAGCAAGAGATTCCAGTTAATGAAAGCACCATTTGTGATGTGCTAAAACATGTATACACATAGGTATTGCCCCATTTATCAGACATGAGAGCTAATTACCTCATCCACTGCTATATTTCTTCCATCCTCTGCATTTCAATTCCCAATATTAACACATAGGTGGTCAAGCTGACCATCGAATAGCCTACATGAGCATGAATGCATTAAATAATTTAATGTTAGAAGAGTTTATTAAACTGCCACATTCTAATCAGCATGCGTACCTGCCTTCATTAATCTTGCACTGGTCCATGGTGTGTCTCTACAGCCGACATAGAGTGTGCTAATGTTAATAGGAGCTCTTAACAAACAGGATCAGTTAATCAAGGAAAATTTACTATTAGCCATATGACCATGCATACTGAAATCTAATTACAATCAGATTTAACCTCTTCATTACTGTATTCATCCAAATATTTTCCTTGTCACTTGTGATACTAAAGTATTCCAAACTGAGACATGATTATGCTCATTTGAACAATAAATACTTGCATCAGCTCACTTTTATTAAGGAGGGAGACTTGCTGTTTGCTATGTTTTCAATGTATTATGTGATATGGGTTGTATTTATTGCCAAGACATGTAGTACAGAAAATCATTGCTGGAACAGAATGTTGAAAAATGAACGTCACTATTCCAGATTAATTCAGATGGAATTTAGCACTTGGTAAATTATCAGTTAGAACTGGATGTGGTGGATGTAATTTAGAATATACAGTTATTTTAGCAGCTAAAGTGTTTAAAGTTTTTAAGCAATGTGTTTCTTTCTGATCTCAATTGAACCGTATTATTTTACAGCACAGCTATTTTCATTAGATCTTAGACTGATAAGCAATTAGGCTACATCAGTGGTCATGATCCTGGAGTCTGCTCGCAGAAAGGAAGAGGTTGGAAGGGACCTCTACAGACTGATAGGGAAAGGATAAAGGGGAATAGTTCCATATTATAATTATTTTATTTTTATTTTTATTTTATTTCATTTAATTTCATTATTTTTAAATATAATTCTTCTGTATGTAGAAAATAGTTCAGAGTAGAGGAGACCCAATCTATTTCTTTAAGAATCTATAACATTTTGGGTGAAAGAGACATGAATTCTTTAATTATAGTAGAGGGTAGGATCCTGAACTGTTCTAAAATGCTGAGAGGGTCATTTGCATGGGAAGTTTATTGTCTGAGAAGCATTATATTGCTGCACCTCTCCCTCATGATAAAAAATGTGGGTTGGGCCCCAGCAGTAGAATTTGCTGACTTTGGGGTAAGGACCAACCATCGGCTTTGGAAGCACTGCTGAGCCCTGCTTTAGTCTCCATCACCACGTGGACTTTGGTGCCACTCCTCTCGTTCTTCATAACCTCTTCTCTGTTATTTCTTCTTCTCCTCCACTCTAGTGTTTAAACCTAGTAACTTCTTAAAGGAGGTAAAGTCCTGGGATGGTTTCTTTCTCTGGGAAATATCATTGTTAAAAAACTACCATTTGGTGCAACCTGGTCCAGTGATGAAAAATGTATTTTTTGTGAGCTAGGGTAAATTCGGCCCAACAGGATGGTATAGCTGAATCCAGAAAAGGATATGGACTCGCTAAGACAGGATTTAATTTTGGTTTGCTTCTTCTACAATGATTCTAGCACCATTTATTTTCTCTCCTCCCTTGTCTTCTTTATTATTTGGATTATTTTAGGTCCAATTTTTTTTTTTCTTTTTCCTTTTCTTCCATCTTTCAGCCATTTTTCCTTCTCTCAGCTTCTCTTTTTTAATTTATTTTTTTTTATTTCTCCTTTTGTTATGTTACTCTTGGACTATTCTTACTACCTTTCTGTCTTACCTTAATTTTAATGCAAGATGTATTAAAACACTCCTTTGAGGATGTGTGAGAGTTTGAGGGTGTTTTACTTTATTCTATGGAGATTCTGTTAGAAATGGGCCTTTTTATTTTTGCAACTTGCTTACTGTGCTTGCTGGCTGGTATCTTGCATCATACATAAAGCTGGAATAATCACTTAGCAGGTAAGAACAATGACTCTTTCTCCCTAACCTATCCTAGATCTCGTAGTACTGCTTTCTGTCATGATGGCTCAGCTTTGTCCTTGTTCAAAACTGAGGATCTGAACTTCTTCTGTATGCCAGCCACTAGATGAGTACTCATACATGTATTTGTCATGTCACAGCAGCCACTTTCTGCTAAACTACACATTTTTCAAGGTATGGGTTTGCACTTGGAGTGAAAACATGGCTATCACCCAACTGAGTGTGCAGCAGTACACGCACTCTCAAGGCACTATGCACAGTACTTGTCAGATTTTGGGGAAGCCAGCACACTTATAGATCACTATTAAACCTGTAGAGAAACTGTAGGGTAAGGGGAATTTGACTACCATGAATGCTATGTGTTAACAGTGGGGTGGGGGAGATAGGCATTTCTTTCAACCAAGGTGGTTTATATTTATAACTATTATATATTTATAACGCTTGTTTTTCAGCATATCTAATTCTCTAAGTTATAACATATTTAGGGATTGTATTGGTATCTGGTGCTCTGAACAAACCCAGTAACATTGTCAGAGCTGAACAGAGGAATAAATAACAACAGGAACAAAATCTGATTCTTCATTAGTAGAGCTTTCCTCTGCTCTGCTTTCCTTTTATACTTCTGGTGCTTTTCATTGCAATTGCTCTTCAGATCTGACCACAAAGGAGAACACTGATAACTTGCTAAATGTACAAATCCAGCATGTTAGAAGAATTTAATGCAATAGTATATGACTCAAATATAATGTAGTTTGGAAATGTCATATGATAATCCTACATAAAACCCTATTCATCAAAAGGCTTCTGCTGTCAGGTTGTGATGACGCTTTGATTATTTTACACATTATTTACACTGGATAGAGTTAGAAGGCATATTCTAAGTGTGATTCAAGATGAAAAGTAATTCTTTAAAAGAGAAGGTGTATTCTTTGTACAGATGCTAATTTTGATTGTAAGAAAGGGAGGAGAAGTATTAATACAATTGATTGGGACATAACAGTATTTTGAAATTACTTTTAAGAAGTGAATGGATGTATAACATGAAAGTATTTTTAAAAATTTAACATTACATTAAAGTCGCTGCCTGAGTTCTGTGACTGGGAATTTGTAAGCTAAAGGAGATATGACATTTACCGTAATGAAATCAGGATGGCTAGAAAAAATGTCTGAAAAGGGCCTAGACTGGAGAAAAGAAGGACAATTCAGCAAGATTTGTGGTATCATATATCATGGGGCAATACTGAGCTCACAGCAGCTGTTTAACACTGGAAATGCTGTTTATCAGTCCAACTGAATAAACCAAATCAAGAAAAAGAAAGGGAGAAATTGGGCACAGAGTGCCAGTGCTGTGTGCAGACCCTTGCTGAAAGGGCAGGTTGGTGGTGGCAAGTAATGTAAGGGAGAGAATCACACACTCCTTAAGTGATCCACGAAGGGCCCTGGAGGTCTGAGTATTATCAGCAAAGCCTATGAGGAATACTACAGATAATACAACGAATTTTCACTCTGCTTTCCTTATTCTTCCCTGCCCTGCCCAGCCCTGCCCTTCCAGCCCTTCCTGCCCAACACTGTGCTGCATTGCATTAAAGAACAAGTTTTTCTTCCAGGATCTCCCTGTAAGGAGCAAATGATATGTATTGTCCTGAAGACTCAATACCGGTCCTTTCAGATTCACCCACTCTCTGTGCATTCTGTCACTTTCCACAGGAAAGTGAAAGCTGCTGATGTAAGTCTCCTTTTAATGAAATGTAGTGTTTCTCCCTATCAGTTAGGAAATTGATCAACCAGAGTGGTTAACTATGGGCTGATAAATACTGATGTTGTATTGATGATGCTGAAATTATCTTCTTCCAATGTCATGATCTAAAGTAAATATTGCTTATCCAAAACTACAATTAGTAATCTATGTATCAGGAGACAGTGGTAAATTAAAATCATACGAGCTTTTCCCTTACTAGGGTTACACTGGTCTACTGCTACATTTTATTAGAGTAAAACATGAAATAGTATTTGCCACTAAGTATCAATGATTTTATTCCTTTTTTATTTATATTCAATTTTTTATCATGGTGTTTTTTTTTTGTTTGTTTGTTTTGTTTTTTTTTTGAATTTCCTACACACGTCAAATAGCAGAGAAAATAAAATGGGGCATAAACAGTTTTAGAAAAGTAACATTAGAGGGAATTTGCTGAAGGAGCTGGAAGGCCAGATTAAAACATTTTCCAGACCTGCTGAGAGCTTATCTTAAAACATGACCAAGATAATTGTTTTATTTTCCTCTACTGCAACATCTGGAATAAGTTCCTGAAAAAGATAAGAAGTGTATGCACAAAGTGCAACTGCAACACAGTGTTACACTCCCACATAGCTTTTCATTTAATGTGTTTCAACTACCACCTGGCCAAACAGAGATGAAAATTTAGTAAAACATGTTCAAGCTTGAAGAAGCGTTCAATCTTTTGCTATTCCCTACCACACTTCACATGATTTGTCTCCTGCTTCTCTTTCTCAAGGGCTAAATGTTTCAGGGAATCACAGTTCCTAGTCAGTGGAGTAACCACAACAAAGCTCTTCTGGAAATGAAAACTACATCCAGCCTCTTCTGCTTTTATCTGTAAATGAAACCCACGCTTGTAAGCCTGTGTCTGCCGTTGTAGACTGTGATGTCTAAGGGAGTTAGGCACCCATTTATAAATCCCATCTTGGAAAACACATCTGAAGAGAATTATTTACTTATTCTTTGTGATTATATGGCATTAGAAGATAAAAGTGTTTTCCCTGGGATAACTTATTTGTAGCTGAGCTTCCCATTAATGAGAATACACTCAGTTTTCTACACTGCCTGTGATTTATAGACTGAAGATATAAGTGCATACAGCTTGAAAATATAGAAATACTTGTATTAAAAATAAATTATAATAGATTTCAGATTATCTGCAAGCTGTGAGATGTTAAGGAGGTGCTTTTCAGAGAGCAAGCTATATCAGGCCTTTCTGCAACAATGCAATGATTTCTGCAGTGGTGTGGATACCAAATACATCTGGAAGCAGAGGTGGGCCACTTTGCTGGGTAGTTCACGATCAGCTTCAGGCATCCCTCCTATGAAAAGCTTGCAAGAATCATGCAAGGCTTGCAAAAACACGCTTGTTAATTCTTAACAAAAGGGAATATCTATCCAATTGTAGTGCATATATGTGTGACAGTGAGAAACTCACAGCTTCTGGATGCTGTAGACCAAACTGCACAAATTCTGATAGCAATGGATGTAAAGGTTATGAAGATCAATGCCAGTTTTTGAGCTACTCTGTTAGTGTCTCCTGATTCTGCTAAAATTTAAAAATCAAAGCTGAACTATTCCTCATTGGGTGGTCTGATCCCTTTCTAAGTCAGGAATCTTACTTCTGCTCCTTCAAACAGAAAGGCATGCCAGCAGCAATAATGACTTATGTCCAGCTGGGAATTACCACGAGAATCGTTTCAATATTTTTTCTTGGAATAAATGCAATTTCTTTGACTGTCTCCTCAGCTCCTGAAATATTGCAAAGAAGAAATGAACGAATGAGCCCAGAAAGTATACTTCAGCATTTCCTCCCCGAACCTTTTTATTTGCCACTGGAAAGTTAGCATTTCATGATAACAGCAAATTATACAGACGTACACTCTGTTGTTTTTTTTTTTTTTCATTTAATTTTATTTTATTTTGTAAAGTAGCTTGTCAAGAACTCCTCAGTTTTTAAAGTTAGAGTATTTAATTGCCTTTTAGGTATTTTCAGAACAGAATGTTTCAAAATTTTCAAAATGCAATTTGATTTGAAGTTATTTGAAATAACTTTCTATTTTAAGAAAATTACTTGCATAAGACAAAACAAAATACTCCTTTAGTGCTTAAATGCTATATAAAATTTGCATGTGGTCTAAAGCAAATATTTGCCTTTTTGGTATGCTGAGCATTTTTGTTTTATTTTGTTTTCAGGTCAGTCTAAGGAATCCTCTCCCATCCCCATCCCTCTTTTCTTGTAATTGAAAGCGAATCAAAATCATATTTTAAATTTAGATAACTACCTTATCTATTAGAAAGAAACCAAGGAAAGGGAAACAGAGATAAGACATAGAGGGGTAACAAAGAGTAACAAATATTCATGAAAGTGTGTTTCAAAGTGTCAAAGACAGACATTTAAATTCAGTTCCAGATCATATGTTCTATGGATCTCAAAGGAAAGAAAGCTCTGCCTTGACTCAGGGTTTTTCTGAAAGCTCATTCCTGGATCCAAGTAGATGTTTGATGTGATTATAATTCAATCAGATGATAATGGTCCCATCTGGCAATAGAACTGCAAGTCAGCTGAGACTGATGAAGGTGACATTTTACCTTCTCCAAATTCTTCATTCGGGAGCTCAAAGGACCTATAAATTTGATATCCAGCTCTTTCTCCTCACTTCCTGACAACACGTCCACTTCTAAGTTCTTTTCTCTTCCCATTTTTTGCTGAGGCTATTCCTGTATTTCATCTCCTAATGAATGTCATGAAATCATATTTCTGCATGCTTCATAATCCGCTAACTTTTACCACCTGAAGATGGCAACATGACAGTTGCTCATCTATGTTTTGACTTTTTAATTGTTGTTATTAGCCTTAATGAGAGAAGGAGTTCTCTATAAACTCAGTTGTCTCTATACCATTTCTGCAGCCATTTCCACAAGAATGGGGAAAGCATAACAAATGCAGCTAGGCGTTTTTAATACCACTGCTAACTTTCCCAGAGGTAGCCTGAATGCCATTACTTGGCATTGCCTTGTTTAGACTGGCATTTAGTATCTGAATATATTAGTACCTTCTGCTTAATTAAAGTAAACAGTGATTAAAAGTCTGATGATGCTTCCTAATTCAATACCAAGGTCTATACGCAACAAGATGAGAATGTAACTGCAGATTGTTTTCTTCAGGAGTGAGGTTTGCACACAAAGCTCTCCTGCAGCTTGTGGCCTTGCTTCTTTATGCCATTTTGACCATGCCTGTATCTCTCTCTGTAATGAGAGATGTAAACACAGGGTGGAAAGAACACTGAGGGAGAGAAGTTTTTAACCCAAATTGTTCTGGTATCTTTTCCGCAGATCATTCCCTTCCCTTCTAAACAACTGTCAGTCAAATGAGACAGTGTGGAAGTTGATATAAGAGCAGAAAAAAACAGAAAAGGCAGAAGGAGTAAGTTAGGTAAGAGTCAGGAACCTCCTGAGCTGTCTTCATCAATGACAAAATTGATATCCTGAAAGGATAATACATGGTAGAGATGGATGCAGTATTTCTGATCTTGTATCACTGGAGATACAAAAAGGGTATCTAGCTACAGGTATGTTCCTTGTGTGGTGCTTGTGTTGTTGTTCATTGTCCATCCAGATGATAAGCCCTTGAGGACAACCACCACATCAATCTGTAGTGTACTCTACAAATTTCCCTAAGAATTTTTCAACAAGCTCTCCTAGGCTTTATTTTCTATGTGCTGGCAACAACAAACGTTGCAGCAGGTTTTTCTGTCTGACACCTCTCGCTCAACCTGATCACTATATTTATCGACACACAGATTTGTTTTTTCAAATCTCAACTGCAATCATATTCATTTTATCATCTCAGAAGATTGCTTGGCACTAGCCTGTTTTTTTTTTTTTTTTTGTTGTTGTTTTTTTTTTTTAATGACGCTTCAACAAAGATCATTGAGTTTCAAACAAACAAACTTCCCTTCCAGCCTATCCAGAAAGACACATTGCAACCTAACAGAATAAACCTCCATATTGTAGGGTGATTTGAGAGATAGATAAAATGTGTGCCCAGTCCATACTTAGTGGGAACGTGTCTTTATTCATTACAATCTTCCATTGCCAGATTTTGTTATCCTCATTTATTGAATGTTATTTTATTGCTCCAGTCCCCCTGTGCATACTATGAGAGAGCAGTTTATGTACTGTACATATGCATAAAAGAATTTGACCCATAGTGCTATTGGTTTGTTGCTGCCAATATTGTGTTTTGTTTTGTTTTTCACCCTGTATTGCCTATTTAGTCAGTAACAACTCATACACTTTTACTTTTTTTTTTTGAGGTATTCAATACTTCTAATCCTACTGATTTTATATTAACCATGTATAATATAAATAAAATCTTGATTTTTTTTTTTTTCTAAATAAAATATTGTAAAGGCATTTTTAGTGCTGAGTCAACAGCTCTGAGATGCCGAAACAATACATTTAGCAGCATTTCTTCATTCAGCCTGTAGTCCTATCTCACTGCATCTGATAGTCTAGAAAGGGGAGGAGACATTTGAAAAGGTCTGGGAATTTCTCTGTTGTCTGTCCTTTCTAAAGATGGTTTTCAGGAAGGGGGGTGGACAAATGCTTCGGCTGTGGGATTGCAAGTTCCACATTCCTACTTCTTCAGCCTTGAGGAGATTGCTATAAAGATTGCTCTCACAGCGCTTGGTCTTCTTCCCACACTCTTGCTGTTGACACCATCACCTGCCTACTCCCAGACTCCCCCTTATCTGCAGCAAAATGCAAATCTTGTTCAAATGATGATAGTGATATCACACCAAGTAATAGCTATTTTGTTGCAGCCCATCAGTCATGTGTCCCCTGTGCCCGGTATGTCACCAGATACAACGAATGGGCAGGTCAAAACAGCTCTCTTAAAACTAAGACATTAGGTCAAGCCTAACACTGAAAGCTGGGGCTCTGTAAAACTGTCTGAAGGTAAGCTGACATCTTCCTATTTAGGAACACTCATTCTGTGTGAGCAACCTGGAAAATCTGGGGGAGACTGAGGAATTTGTCCAAAAAGCAATATTTCAACAACATATCCACCAATGAAGGTCTCTTCCTTACAGAAACTTTCCTAGTAACTACTTGATGTCATCCACAGCCAGCAGGATAATGGTCACTGGGCAAATGCTGACTGCCCATGGCTTCTCTGTCGCCTACTGCAGAGAGTGCCGCCTGCTGCTTGGTGGCCAGCAGACAGCCAAGAGCTGGCTGCCGGCAGCGTGGGCAGGGTGTGCTAGTTCCCAGCAGCTCTGCCTGCTTTTCATCCTATTTCTGCTACCATGCTTTCAGGCCTGTTACCCATTGCAGATGCCCTCAGTGCAGTTTGCTGAACTCAGATGTGATCCTCTAAGATGACAGTAAGGACATTCCCCATCCCCCATCAAAAAGCCAACTCTCTATCTCATTCCACTACAAATCCCTCAATACTTGCATGCTAGATCTTCTGAAAAGTCTTCCCATCAGCATGAAGTGGCTCGGAGGAGGAAAGGGGTGTTAGACTCATCCAGCTTGTAACTGCCAAATTCTAGCTGCAGCCTTTTTGTTGTTCTTTCTCCTCACTGTTTTCCTGTCCAGCCAATTCTGAGTCTAGGCAGTTTTATGTCTGCTCTGGTATAGAGAAAGGGTATGCAAATGCAAGTCTTCCTGTAGCATCTTCCCAAAGAGCATTTCTGCCATTCAGGAAACATACTTTGTGCAAAGAAAATCTGTGGTTGTTTGTCTCTTCAATATCCACATGTTGATGGTTTTATTCTCCTTCATGTTGAATTTAGCTAATGATGTGGTTGAATTTTAGTAATCTATAATGAGAAAAGCACCATCTAAAATATTCTTTTAAAATAATCAGATATAAACATATGCCCATAAATATAGAGGAAAAACACCTGGTTTCTGCAAACTGTTTTCTCCTTGGTAATGGCTCATTCCACATCAGCTGAACCATTCACCTGCAGTGGGTTGTTGTTTTAGGTTATAAGGTTTTTGAAGGAATGCTGTTATCACACAATCTATTAAAATAATACCAGGAATATTACATCTTTACCTAAGAGAAGAATACCATGATTATGAGTTCTATCTTCCCCCAGAGAAAACCAGCCATATTTATAAATTGGTGTGATCTCACTAAATAATTGTTTGGGTTTGCCTTGACTCACTAGTCTCAGTACTAAGTGGACTGATAATTTAGCTCCTCTCTAATTTCTGACTATCTTGACCTTTACACTTTCTTTTTATGTTGTTACACTAACATGGTATTTTGTATGCACTGAATAATACAGACAATAATGGTTTGTCTGTATTGAAATAGGGAGACATCAGGGGTTTTTATATAATTTTATTACTTTCTTCCACTGTGCATCAAAGTTCCACACGGAGTGCCGGTTTTTACTTTTTTTTTTTTTTTTTTTTTTATCGAACAGAACTTTTCAACCTTGTGTGATCTCTTTACAATTCCCCTTAGAATACATAATTGTGCTCGATCAATTTGTTAAAGGCTTTTGAAGTGTTAAAAAAGCTGCATTAAAATTATTTTCTTTCAGGTTTTATGTTAATGAACATAGGTGCTATTCAAAGCAAAGTCAGTGTGTCAAGGGAACTTTAACTAAAGTTATTCATACATAAACTAAAAAAGGAAACATCTTTAGTGGAGGAAAATACATTTAATGAGTAAGTGCAGCACACAATTCCTCCTTTCAAAAATGTCAGTTCATATTGAACCTCCATTCTAGATATCTTACAATTACTTTGTCAACAGAAGGTAGAGTAGTGATGGATGATACATTGGTTCTTGAAACCAAACTTTCTGTGAGTTACTTAGACTGAAACTAAGTGCTTTTACATTCCAGTCTTATTGATGATAGTGGTTTTATATTTATCACCCTGTCATTTCAGTTGACTGTATCAGCCTCTTCAGTGCAGGAATATGGACACTAATGGAGGTGTGTCCTTAGTGCTCTAAAGGGTCACAGATTCATTCCACTAACACGTTCACAGCCCTGTTATAAGCTCAGAAATTGTTTTGCCATTTTAAACAGTAATCTGAAGCTGTAGGTGCAGGAAGCCTGTGAAAAACAGTTTCTTACTGGTCTTTTTAGACCATGCTACCTGTTTGACACTGAATATGCTTCTTTCAACTTTCACTAATATAATGTTACTGTTTTGCAACCTGCCCTATAATAGTCAGAATTCTACCAGGGCCTTGGGAGTCCAGGATCAGATTGCAACATTTATTTATAAGAAATTCTGTCAAGAATCAATAATAGTCTTGGGTCTCAAGTTCCTTCTTTAATAATACTTTGATATGATTTGTCACAAGCTAGCCCACAGTATCCACCAGATTTTATTACTTAGCTTGCAGCACAGTCTCTCATCTTTGAGTCATGAGATCAGCCATGGGGAGACCTTTAAAAAGCTATATTCTTTACTGTTTGGTTATTACAGAAAGTCTATATTACTCAATAATATCTTTTATAAGGTGTGCTGTCACATCTTCACATAGATGTTTAACCTCGATGTAGATATACTGAATGCCTGGAGGCCATTTTAGTGACATGGACATTGTTTTTCATGATTGGATGCCAAATGTATCAACAAAAACAACAGAAGTTGGGCCTTATTTTCACAGCTTGGTAGTTCTGACTGAATCTCATACTAACTGTCGATAGCAACTAAGATTTTATTTAGAGTGTAGAGTGTAACATTTTTATTACTTGAAAGTAGAAGAAATTCTGTGAAAGCAATTTAGATTACTTTCCACTGTAATATCAGTTCCTTAGGTTCTACTGTGTATCTCAATAAACAAGACCCTACTGTGTCACTCGCATATTGTAGTTCTAAATATATGATTTAACTCAGACCTGAAATTCAGATAGTTACAGTTGGCATTTATTTATACAGGCTGGTTTACAAAATGAATTATATGTATTGTTGACTTAAGGCACAATATGCTTGATTCAATGAAATTTTCAGTAAAGTTTGTTACAAAATGCTTTGAGTGAAAACAATGTAATCAACATATAAAATTCAGATCTTTCTCTTCCATTTTTGTGAAATTAAGAACTGAGGAATCGCAGAGGAAGGAAGAGTGTTTTTTGTTGTTGTTGTTTGTTTGTTTGTTTTCCTGTGTATCTTGTATGTCATCAGTCATGCACACAAAAACAAGTTATAAATATGTATTCATAAATCATATTTTTTCAAAATTTGGGAAAATCCTATACTAATTATGTCAAATGTATTATTTCTTGGAGTTTTCCTTTTACTATTAGGAACTCATTATATTTGCTTTATTTGAAGGTTCTTTTATTTTGCTATGTAACCAGGTTGTTAGCAAAGAAGAAAGCCTTTAATTAGGGTATTGTTGAAAACCGAGCTATGTTTTTTGGTCCAGGCAAGTTTTATTCAGGAAAAAAACATGCACATTTTTCAACACTACTCATAGTGAGTATGTTAGAAAGATAGTAGGCGTGGTGATTTAATTTTAAGAGATTTTATCTCCCTTGTTTATCATTTTTAATGCCTGTCCCAGCAAAACTTGTAAAGCAGGTAGGTCTTTGGAAAAGCCAATCTTCATGTATAATTAAGTTACGTGGCCTGTTTCAGCTCAAACCTAAGAATACAAAACTATTAATAGATCCATGGAGGACTGTAGTACACATATTGCAAAATAAAAATAATTAAGAACTAATAGTAAATTTTGAATTATGTAGAGGCAATCTTGAATTGACTCTAGAAGTTTCAAGTGTTTTATTTTGGAAATGTGACATTTTCACAGAGTAATTCTGATACTAAAAATATGCATTGGTTTGACAAAAAAAATTGTGAAAAGCTACTAGAATTCTTTCCTTAATGAGAATTTAATTGATAACTGGGGATATTTCCTTCAAAAGACTTTTCAAGTTATTCTGAAAGAAAGTATAGATGCACTAGATCTAAAATGTTGTAATTCTGTAATATCTAAAACACTTTTTTAATTTTGCAAGTTGTTTCAATTTCTGGCAATAGCCTTGGAAAAGAAGTCCTCAGGAAATACAGCAATGTATAATATTCAGTCATAGCATTCATTTTCAGGCATCCTAGTCAATTAATTTTGAAACATGTTTAAAAGATCGTTGTCTAATTATGTCTCTGATGTTTGATTTATATTGAATGAATGAACTAGGAAGATGAAAAATATCTTTTGCAATGGATATTTTGGAAAAATTAATGGATCTGCTACCACCAGCCAGTTCATACACACACACACACGGATACAGACACATATGCACACGCATACATATGCATATATAATAAATAGTGCAGCTATTTTCTTCGCCATTTTCACCATGTGTAGTTGTAGTCTAGCTTTAAAATACCTGAATAACCTACCTGCAGGTATCATTGACTTAAGTGAAAAAAATAGAATAATAATAATTAAAAAAAAAAAAAAAAGAGAAATAGCCTGGAGTAACCTATTGTGGAAAAGAAAAGGCATAAAATAGGTCTGGACTTGAACACTTCCTCTGTAAAATAAATGAGGAAAAAAAAATCAGGAAAGCTGTACAGCTTATCAGAGAGAAAAAAAAAAAAAAAAGAGGTATGCATTTCAACATTCAAGTTGCAAACACAGAGGTAGTGGAGACGTAGCTTCCTGCCTCAATTTCATAAACTAACCTGTGCTCTAAATTTATGAGAAACAGAGAACATGCTAACCCTAGAGCTGTCTTGTCTAGCTTGACCTCAAGCCCACAGGCTGAATCTGTCTCATCAGAGCAATTCATTCAGCCTATGGCCTGCTCTTTTCCTTGAAGCTGTTGCCCTCCCTGAGGAACAGAAGGAAATATGCCCATCATATGACCCAAATGCAGATGTTGCCTATCATACGAACAGATTTATATCTGCCACATCCCTGCTTAGCATGCAGTTGTGTTTTTTGTGTGTTTTTTTTTTTTTTGTTTTTGTTTTTTTTTTTCAATAGCCTCCTTTGTACATGCAAAGAGAAAAGCCATTTAGCGCTGGCCTTCAGTGCCTGCAGAACAGGATGTGTTATTAGATGCATCAAGAAAGCTTCCCCTCCCAACAGAGAAAGATTGTTATTTTCTAACATGGATATTACTTCTTTACTGCATTAACTATCCCTCTAACAAGAGTATATGACAAATGCCTATTTCTTTGCAGATATTTAGATAGTGCATTAGTAAGCAAGAAGGAACACAGTGAAGAATACACCAGTTTTACCATTTTAATAGTATGAATGCATAGTGGATAGGTGCATATTTTTAAAACTAGTAGCAGAGTCAATCTTTTCAAGATCCTTCATTGTTACTGATTCTGTAGACTCTTGTCAAGGTACTCACTCAAATGGACAAAGCTGATCAGACTAACTCAGATTCAGTATGTCTTTTTTTCCTTTAACTTTGTGATTTAGCAGTCAATCCTGACAAGCCATTGGCTATTGCCAGAGTCAGTTAACCTTAACATAATAATAAGTCCTGCAAAACCCCTCAAAATTCAAAGCAAAACAACTTGAACGGTTACTAATTGCGTGAGGTTGATGATACTGTGAAATTAATTGTTTACAGGCATCATTAGTTTTATTGGTTGCAGGCCAACTGTGGCAGAGGTCTATTTAGCGTGTGATAGGAAAGCGAAGGAAAGCGTTAACTCGGGTTTTGATCTTATCAGCCTCAATCACTTCCATAAATCTGTGTTCTAGAAATGCATCTAAGTTTGTCCTAACTTTCCTGGGAAGCCCATATTTCCCTCTAGTCCCATCAAAGTTCACTTTATTAACCCAGGAGTTATAGGTTTCAGCAGAAATAAATTCTTTTAGCAGCAACAAAATGTACTTGTCGGGCTTTCCACCAGATTCTCTGAAAATCTCATTCTTTTGTGTAGGAGCCACATTTTGTATGCTTACCTCTGGCAGCTGCTCTTCTGTAGTACATTTGCCATCTCCTGCTCCCACATCCAGATCTGTAATACTCATGTATTCGTCAAGTTATGTTTGTATTCACTTCACCTCACTTGGACATATAATTCACAGAGCCAAAAAGAAATGGTTCCCTTTTTTTTTTTTTTTTTTTTTTTGAACAGAACTAGGACACAACAAGAGAGCAGAGAAAACAACAGATTTTCTACTCCTGAGCATTTGCAAGAACTCTGAACAGTGAAGGAGAAAATAAAACAAGACTTGTCATTGAAAAAAAAAATCCTAAATCCTGCATACACATCCTTGACTTCCAGCTGAGCAGAATAAACAGGCATAGTTTAGATAATGGCTTGTTTGCAGTTGTATTTCAGTCCTGTTCTGTTATGCTTGGTGGAAGTATTCAAGTTTGAGTTCTTATGCTTAGAAGTAGAAAAACGCCTTTGAAAGTGTGATCCTCCTGAGCAATCTTTTGATTTGTTTCTCCAGCAAATTTACCTGAGTTTACCAGATCTGTAAGGGCTCTTTTTGATGTTTTTGAGGAATCTGTATGTTCCCTATGTTAAATTTATGAATGTTGTATTTATATGTTGTATGTAATTGTTATATGGCTTCTGAAGGTGCACTTCAAAGATAAATCAGCTGTCTGGCTGTGGATCTGAAGAGCAATGTCAGTTGACATATTTTGACACTCTTAATAATAGGCAATGGCTCATAGTTTTTGAATATTTACTTCATTTAATCAGGCCTTGGGAACGGGTTGATCAGGAGATGAGAGTTTGGCCAGGATTGCAAGAAGACACTTTCAAATTAAGAATTTGAAAGGAATTAGAGGATGATCCTCTGTTGACCATCTGCTTCACAGTAGAACAAAGGGAGCGAGAGAAAAGACACCAAAACAAGGAAACCTAATTTGAGCTGTTTAGTCTCTTGAAACTAAGTGTAGATATGTCTTTAGTCTTCTGTTATTTCTAGCCCTTTTTCTTCTGTGATATTCCTGTAGATAATTCTGTTTCTCTCCCTGAACATCCTGCTGTCCTTAGGAGGGCCGGATAGATGATCTACATTGCACTGTGCAGTAGAAAGCAATACAGCCACACCAGCAAGGAGTTGTACACTGACAGGGCTGGATTCCCTCCAGAATGTAAGAGCTCATTTACATTTAGCTCCAGGACCTATATATTACTTCACACTGTTTTGTGACAGAAGATAAACCTAGCCTGCCATGCTGGCATTAACATGGCTGATAATCAGACATTTCTGTAACATTAGCAGCTCAATCTGAAAGTCCCATGCTAGGAACTAGGTTTGTGACTTCCACTTGGAAAGAGGAGAGGCTGGGAGGAGATGAAAAGGACAGCTTCATCTCTGAGCTACAACTGTGAATGCCTGGGAAATTAATTCAATGCACCAAGTTTGATCTGAAATGAAGATTATCCTTGTACTTACTGGGACTCTGTCGCATCATGATTTTGCATTAGGTTGTTCAACATACAGAGAAATGTGGCAATTGTTAATGTCTCTTGAAAGGAAGTCACTGCATTAAGATGCTAGGAGCACAGCACTGGAATGTGCACTTCCAGTAACTCATTCATTAGCACTGAACACCAAGAGAAGGAACATGTTCACTGCACACTGACAAACTCAGACCATTTGGCAGGTTCTGAGACTTTTGGCAGGTTGGCACTGGGACATGGGCTGAGCTTTTAACCTTGCCCACAACATTAATAATATTTAAATTGAAAGAATACGTACTCCAAGCAGGGCACGTTCCCAAGTTTGTGCCATGATCTAAGCCATGCTGTACTTCAGGACTGTGAGCTCTGGAGTGCTTATTAATTTTTCCCTGTAATTCTTAATAAAATTGTATTGCAGCATGCAAGCAACAAGGGCCTCTTTGATAATTTACTGTCTGCAAGTTCAAATCCATGTTAGTGAAGGGAACTGTCCGCCTTATATTTCAAAAGTAATGAATTCAAATTCTGTTGGGATTGTAATTTTATTAGAAATTCTGTGTATCTTCTCTTGTTATTATTTCTGGGTCAAATGTATCATTATATTGATTGATCAACACTTAATTTGTTATTATCCATAAGTGCTCAGCAAATAATGAAAATATCCTGTCATTTTGTTAAAGAATGAACAAAAGAGACGGTATTAGGTTACTTTTTTAATTAATTTTTTTGCATACATGTTGATCAAGCTTATATATCTCTGAGGGTTTGGCTGGCCACTCAAACATCTGGCAGGAAAAGCTGAGCAGTGAAATAACTCATTTATATATAGCAAAGCCTGCATTTTTACCACTGTTCACTGTAAAAATAAACAATGTGCGTGGCAGTAGGGTTGATGATAATGCCGTAAGTTAATGATCTTGAGCACAGCAACAAACTTTTGATGTTGCCATACTAACCATGCATTTCTGTAGCATCATCGGCTCAGTCTGGAAATCAAAAATCATGCAGTTCCATTCAAGGAACGAGAAGGCCTGTGCCTTCTCACTGGAAAGAGGAAAAACTAGGAATTTAGTTCTATTTATATTTATTGATTAATGGTACTTTCTGCTTTATAGTTATGACCAATTCTTCTGGATTTGTCAAGCACGTTTTATCACAACTTCCATTAGCTGACATCCCATACAATGCAGAAGAGAGAGAAGAACTGAGATGCACCTTTCAGTACATGTAACGTAAATGTATGTATAAATTATATCATTAATTACAAGTCTTGAGGAAAGGACACTGGACCTCATTTTCAAGCATTCTTAGTCCGTACAAATCAAATTGAAGCTAATAAAAAGTGAAGTATTTAGTGTTTCTGAAAATTGGGACAAATTTTTTCCAGTTTGGGTAACCAGCGTCTGCCTTTAAGAAAACCTATATATTAATCCTTCTATATTTCAGCTTGCCTATCTATTGTCTAAACCAGGAATAGTCTTGCTATAATATAAAGCAGCACTGACAAGAAAAAGGTATTCTTTTTCCTGTCATAGTCATCTTACATGGAACAGTTAGATGCACTATAGATTAAAAATACTATTTTATATATTTTCTAGATAATACTAGAACTATTAGGCATATCAACTTTACTTCCTTTGACTGAGAAAGTCTACAAGTGTGCTCAAATTATAGCACAGCGAGTTGTTCATGCATGTCACCAATAAATGTAATGTTTCTTGCACATTGTATCCCAATTTCTTATACCTCTGCACCAAAACAAGTCAGTGTTCCTCTCTGACTGTATTCCATGATGTGCTTGCACATGGGACTTATAATTACTTCATGTGTCTCATAAATCCCTCCACAGTATCCTTGATTAATTACAAGCGGGCATGCTAATGTATTGTGTTTGGCTCTGAACTACCCACAGACTGGCCAGCTGAGAGGCCGATAGTCAACAGAACTGCTAAATTCACAGTTGAAACCTTTCTTCCATGGAAGCACTAATTTGGCTCTTTCTTTACTACCCAGGTGCCAGTTTTCATGAAACTTATGGCAAACTTTATATCCTTTCTACAGTTTTGCTCCCTCTTTAAAGAAGAAACTGGCAGATGGACAAAAGAGCAGTGAAATATTATATACTTTATCCTCTGAAAAACAGGCTATAATAATATATAAAACTTCACGCAAAAAGTTATGAAATATCAAACAACACTCACAACAGCACTCACAGAGTTGTGACAAACAACACTCACAGAGTTGTATCTTATATATGTGAAATATCTTACAAATATAAAAGGTGAAACTCTGATTTATTCCTATAAGCTCTTTAAGCACTAATGTTTATCTAATGGATTCAGTTACCAAAAAATATTGCACATGCTACAGAAAGCATTATAATTTGGGATTCACCCATGCCATTATATCAAAGCTAAAATTATTCCTTGAGACTTTGGAACATTCCATGTTGGTTGATACTATGTGCTTTTAGCTAAAAGCTTCTTTCACTTTACATCAACAGAAGTGGAACAATTAATGCTTCAAAATACAAGAGAAGCTTTTGTTCTTGTTTAAATTTTTGTACCTTAGCTTGAAAGGTATCTTGAGCTCCTTTGAAGTTTTCCTTTAATATACTGCACCCAAACCACTTCTTTATAAGAGCCTCATTTAACTTTTACATTTTAAAGATCTTTCAATGCAAGCCCCAATGTAACAAAAGAAAGTGATAATTGTTGAAACAGGCAGAGTTGTTGAATAGTGTAGACACTGAATCTTATGGAAGCCACTTCCTGGAAGCATCCTGTGCAACTCTGGCTCTGACATATAGCTGGCAGGTAGGTCACATTGCACAGAATTTGCTTCAGGCTCTAGGCTAATGTTTTATTGAATTATTCATCAAGTTTAATAATTCACAGAGACCCCAGTTCCATGTGGCCCCTTACAGAGAGCCCCATTTGCTTTCAGTGGCATTCCCTCAGAGGTCTGCTTGTGCAATTCACAGACTCAGGCTTAAATGCCAATTCCCTGTGAAGTCAGTGGTTAGTTTCTATAGATTTCAGTAGGCATTGGATCAGATTGTATATTCTTTGATAAAGGATTGAGTTTTCTGCTCTCTGGGTTTGAAAGAAGCTAACATGCAGCTGATAATAACAAGAACAGCAACTGAAATTCTGATTTCAGTGAAGCCACTTTGGACTGCAGGCAGAAGGTCAAAACAATCAACACTGAGTACTGCAGGATTGTTTGTTAATCCCAATAGTGTTCTTGCACTCCCAGTGACTGTATATAGTGGTATTCCTGCCCAAGAAGCAGGTGGAGTGTTCAGTAGTGTTTGCAGAAGTTGGGAATATTTTCATGCCTTTATTTAATTCCCTGAATTCCTTTTGAGTAATTATTGATAGTCAGGGTAGAGTGTACTTCATTTACCATATAAGTTTGCCACTTCAGATTTCTAATGACTTGTCTGGCTTTGAGGTTCTGATGCTGTCATCAAACTCCATCACAAGTGAGCAAATGTTGGTGTCATATTGTGGTTTATAAACCACAAGCTCTATTGCCTTTATTTCTGCCTATTTTTTTGCTTCTGCCAGTGTTGTGGGAAGTCACACACCATTTCAGACCTTTGCAAGTCTCATTTTCATGCTTTTTTTTTTTTTCTTTCTGAACTGGGGCAGATGTCCCTTTCTGTAATAATTTAATTAACACTTCAGAATAATGATGCATTAATTAATGCCAGATTACAATGGAAATGCTACAGAATTAACACTTTATATCAACATTAATGCAAAATGAGTTCCTCCTGGATAATATTTCTTACAGAGAATACAAAAAGAGATAATACTAATTAGGCCATCAATTTAAATTTACCATAATTTCAACCCATGTCACTTATCTGTTCTGTAGCACAAAACTTTCTGTTCTACCATACACATTTTTCTGCATTGATATCAGAATGGCAGCCAGACTGGGAGTCATTTCCTAATGTACATTCCTGTGCATCACAGTATATTCTTGTATTGTGATCTTGACTATGGTGCCTGTGTTGTGAAGCATTAAACTTTAAAGATAGGTATAGGCTTAATAATGCTCTGACACACCTCTTCTGCAGGTGGAGAAACTTTCCTGGCAAAATATACCCTCACCAAAGGCACAGGACTTTATATCATGCATGACACATTATTAGACCGTAGCACACAGTTTGGGTTATTCTAATTTTTCCTGACATTGCGCACATGCAGCAGCAAATGCAACATCTGCAAAGTCATTCTTTTGCAATCGTTATTATTTTAACTGCTTGGTACCAGAATGTGAAACAAATAAAAAAACAAGGTTCCTGTTCTCAAATAGCTTCCGTCTCTGTAGTGTACCTCAGAGAATAAAATGATCTATTTAAAACATGTCTGATCTGCACTTACACTTTGGTACTTTTTTCTTTATATGACCATTGCCTAGATGCCACCTTGTGTGCAGGCAAGAAAAGAGGATTAAAAAGATAAATTCTGCAATGCAAAGCATGAAAAACATTTAGCAGAGATAATTCAATTTAAATGAATATCCAACAAGGCTTTTATTTCCTCTCAGTTTACCCTCCTGACTCTGTGGCAGTCTGCATGGAACCTGCTGGGTCACCATAATTTCAGGCTCCTTGCTCTTCAGCAACCTGTGTCAAAGACCAACAGAGAGCCAAATCACTAGAGGCCCATCAGGCTGGCTTGCAAGCTCTGATGTTCGTTTGGCATTCCCATGGCTTACAGGGAATTAGCTGCACTTCAGTCCAAAATATGTAATGAAAAGTAGTCAAGGGCCTGGAATTCTTGGCTATACCAACATTCTAGCAGTTTGAGAGTTCTTCACCCACCATGAAGAACTTTTTTAGAAATTATAAAAGGATAATTTTTCATTTTCCAGAATGCAATTTTTCAGAGTTTTCTCCAAGATGAATTTCATTGTATTTAGGCGCTATTATTCCAAGTACAAGCACAGACAAAATTTGAAATTTCCGGTGAAACATTACCTTTTGTCTGTGTGTGTGTGCACAGCTTTAGTTGCTTTCTTCAAACAGTGAAATTTCCTTCTTTATGTTTTGCTCAGTAGATTTTAATTGTATGCTTTTATACTAGCCATTCATATTAGTTCTTTTGTATAAAATTGAATGATTTAGTTAGACACAGAAAATGCTGATGCCCTCATGGCTTTAGAATATTTGCCCCAATAAGGGGATTTCAAGAAGCACTGTCACTCAGCAGATCAGATCAGGAGAAGTAGCTGTGAAAAACTATGGAGTACTGACAGAGTTCAAAGAAAACAAAACCCCACATAGATGGTTCTGCTTTATGGAAAAATTTTTCAGCCTGGATAATAGCTCAGAAAGTTCTTTTGTTGGCACATTGTGTGCCTTCCAGAGGGAACCATTCTTTTTTTTATAGACATCTTGAATGAAATGTATGTCATGTGAAGAACAAGCAACTTGTATCCAAATGACATGAGCCCTAAAGCAGGAGTTATGTGGTATTCAGCCATCACAAGTCTATGTGGTATTCTGCACCAGAATGAATTTCACACATTGTAGTTTGGCTTTAGCATACTTCTTTCTCTGGAGAGTACCATTCTGGCCTCTCTACTGCATGGTCAAATTGAGTTAATGCAATAGCTTTTCTTCTTTGAAGAATTTATTTTTAATTTAGAAAAGGTCAGATACGTGAATCTGTGTGATTTGTATTATGGAACTACCTCTTTATTTGGGGCAATTCACCATAACTGGTCATCACTGCCCAGGACTGTTAAAAGAATATGTAATTAGGAATAATGAAGTGGGTGGATATTTAAAAATATGAAGAGAAGTTATTTTCCAAGGAGCCATCTATTTGATAGTAGAACTGACTTTTTAGTGAACTTCAGTAAGCCCTCGTCATTAGATAGACTTATAATTCGGTGCGTAATAGACAAAGTACTAGAAAAAAATATAACTACATGGACTGAACTGGTGTTGATCCCAGAATTCTGGAATTAAGAAATCTCACAAATCTTTTCTATTTCTAACTTCTGTGAGGACTTGCAAAGAAGGACTTTTGTAGATCAGGATTTAAGTATAGTAAAAGAGCGTTGTATAGTAAAACAGCCTTACTCTAAGGAAAAATTTGCTCTGTGCCAATCTACACTGTGCTTTCCCATCACAAGTGCTATTAATCCGTTACTTTCACAAGCAATGAAGTATGTTAAGGAAAATGTAAAAAAAAAAAAACAACAAAAAAAAAAACCCTGACGATTATTTTTAGATTTTATATGTATAAACTAGAAACTAATTGGATTAAATATTTTAGTATAAAAAGAACACTTTTTCCAGACTTTTGCTTTAAGTTGCCAGTATTCAATATGTGTTTTTCTCTGTTTCATTCTACATATTGCATTTTTCCTCATTAAGTTATATGGTCTTAAAATAAAGAACTCTTAATTTTAATTTTTTAGTTGATCTTAACCCTTCATTGCTAAGAATGGTATCACAGAGAGGCAAAAGTATCTTAGCTGTACAGTTAACTGATGCTGCTGTCTTTAGCAACAAATGCAAGTGAATGTCTAAAGGTAATAGGATCAGATGCCTCCCCTGAAGACAACATCTTTATGGAACATAAAAATTTAAATGCATATATGTCAGAGTTAAGTTCAAGTATGTTAGTACCCACATATTTAAGTACTAGTTTAGTTGTGCTTTATTTTTTTTTCCCCTCTGGCACATTTCCAACCTTTAATCAGATGTGAAATACATGTAAGGCGGTGCCTGATGGAATATTTCAACAACTTTTCAATTTTAGCTTTCTGTTTAAGGCTTCTGCAGGACATCTTTCTTCTATAACAGTACCAATACATTGATAACACCTGCCTCTTTCCAGTTGATCACACCTTTTGACACTTACGTGTGTTAACAAATCAACTAATAACCTTATTCTCATTCTTTCATCTGCATTCGTATTGGTAGCTTTATGCATCCGGGATTATGATACACAATGTATTCCCTATTTAAATGGATTTTATTGAGTACCAAACCTATTTCTGGTCATATTGCTTAATGATACATGCCTTTAACTCAGAAAGGGTAATTCAAAGAGAATAATAGGATTTTTTTAAAGATATAAATAACTTTGAAATGATACTGTACTTGAACTACTGTATGTGTTATACATCTTTACATTTTGTCCCAGAACAGTAAGACAGTTCATGTTAATATCATTTCTGTGTATTTATGGATATGAAAGTGAAAAGCCCTGAAAGATATGACTTGAAAGGCTGTACTGGTAGCCAGAAAACATGGTACTCCTACCACAGTGATGCATATTGGAGCACAACATAAATAATACCAAGTTAATTCCTGAGGGGATAATACATCCACAGGGAATGGGATGACATTGTTAAGGTTATTAGTTTGTCTTGTAAGAACAAGGAAGACTCAGTCAGGTGGTGCTGCACCCAGGCTAATGCATCTGCCATCACGATGGTGGTAATTAATCAGGGACAGCACCACACTGCTGTTGCTGTGCTGGTGCTGGTTCTGGTGTATTGGTACATCCAAGTGAGACTACAACTAAATCAGAAACCACTGCATAGGTGTGTATTATCAAAACCATGAAAAATACTACTATCACCAGAGTTACACACTCAAATTTTTCTGGTAAACAAATTAAAAATCACTTTTTTTTATATAAAAAATGTACTCAGACACTCATTAAAGCTATACTACATAGATTGTCTAGTGACTGTGGATCCTTTGAAGTGGACAAGTTCAAAAGCAATGAGTGAAAACAACAACAATCAGAAAACTCAATAAATTCAAAGAAATCGTGATCAACTCATGGATATTTGACAAACAGTGGTTTTCTACGGTATTTGTTATGCATTGTTTATTCACCTCTAACAAGTATCGTACAGTATAAACGGTGTTTTTATTTCAGCTCCTAGAAGATTAAAAAATCTGTGGAAACTAGCTGAGAGTTTTGCAAGCATATCTGAATGGTGAATAAACTGAAGTAAGTTGGAGTTTATGCCCCTGAACATGTTGTATGATCAGTGGATAAGATGGGGTTTAAATATAGATTGAAAACCACAGGGTATTAAGTATCTAGGAATATTTTACCTTATGGAGTTGAACGCTATGACTAAACTTAACAAAGAGGTAATGTGAAATACAGTGAAAAAAATAATTGCTGGGTGGTCTCTGCCACATACTGTATCATGTGGTGAAAAAGGCTAACAGCCATAAGAAAGACATTGGGACCAAACCCGACATACTGTATACATTAAATATCTCACTATTTACCTTCTGAGAAAAGTTATAAAGAAGCTCATGAATTTCTTAACAAAAACTGTATGTCATTATAGGAAGTCCAAAATCTGTGATGAAAATGCTAATGTTAGCTAAATTTAGGTGGAGCAAATTTTGTGTGTGTGTGCTTGTGTGTGTGTGAGAGAGAGAGAGAGAGAGAAACCAAAGAATGGGTACCACGTAAGTTGATCTCAGCCCACTTGGATAGATTTTGTAAAATTACAAACTTTATCCTTTCCCTTGTTTTCATTAACAATAGTGAACTGAAAAGGCTTAGAATATGAGTTTTGTATTGAAAAGCCATGGCTAAAGAGGTTTTGAATAATTGGAAAAATGCAAGGGAAAATATAAAATGTAAAAAAGAGACATCACTATGAAACAAGATGTGTGTAAGATATTTATTTATTTTTTTTGTTTGTTTGTTTTTACTCTTTTGTCTTCTTGATTTTTTAATCTCAAATTTCAGGGCCCTGAGGGCACCACCAGACCTCAAAGGCCCTGATCAACGGCCCCAGCAAGGCCTCAGGCCTCAGTGGGGCCAGCCCCAGCTGCCCCAGCCCGGCCTGGCCATGGGCCCTGCTGAGCTGGGCCCATTCACAGCCCCACTTGCCGGCCTGGCTTTGGCCCGTCCCCAGCCCCAGTGAGGTGCCCAGCACTTGGGGCTGGGGCTGCCATGGGCCTGCCCTGATCCTGGTTTGAGCACGGCAGGGCCCAGGCTGCCAGACCCTGCACAGCGGCCCTGGGGAGCACCTGGCCTGCACAGGGCGCTGATGTTTAACAATAAAGCAGGAGGTCTGCATGTTGAAGTGTTACTGAAGGGGCTGTTTCTTTCCCATCTATTTTTAAAATCGCTTAGGTTCAGATCAGGTCTTTAAATGTGCAGTTGCTGCCTTCCTGCTGATGGTGAGAGAAGTGCCGCAGAAACCGGCTCAGCTTCTTCACCAGGACTGTAATGCAGAGGCAATGTAAGTAAAACATAGTAATCTGCTAATTTCTAAGGGGTTTAAGCCAAGCCCCTTAACTATATACATTATATTCTCCCCTCCTTTCTGCTTGCTTCAGTCTCAAAATTAACACTCATACCTTGAGTGAATAAGCACTGTAGCACTACATGCTAGAGGGAAACAATGGAGAAAGATTACAGTGAGTTCAAGAAAGGAATTTTAGTGTGCTGCCTTTTCCCTGCTTCTTTATTTTTTGATTAATGGAACAATAAACACCAGTGAGAATCGGTGCAGATAGCTTAAGAGGTAAGGACAGATGCTTGTCTTGTGACTCTTCAAAGGGCATTTACTATCTTAAATACTCTGTGATTCTGCAATTTTGGTTGAGTTGGTGACTCTATTCCATTTCTATGGGTATCCAATTACAACTCAAATATTTGCACTTGACAGCAGTTTTAGACTACATAGTTAAATGAAAAATGAACCAAATGCAGTAGATACTTTAATAACAATCAGTCTTAAGAGAATTTTAGAAGAACAACTTCTGACCCGCCAGGATTATTAAACATCCCATAGCATTTTTTGTAAGATTAGTCACAGTGTCTTTTGTGAAACTCAATTTATATTATTACATTCTGCCCCCATAAATCGCCCTACAGTATCAACTGAATATAGTATTCGTCCTGTCACATATTGTTGTAGAAAGTTAAAAAGCTGTCATGTTCCACCTCAGAAATGGATACACTTTGTTAGAGTGTAATGCAGTTCTATTACAAGATTTGGAATGTTTTGTTACTTTACAACTCAGTACATTTGCAAGAGAACCTATTGTTTTTTCAGTGCTTCTTGGTGGCCTAATCTGCATCAATGAGTATAGAAATTTGCTATCAGTGAATATGGAATCTGCAACTCCTTATTTTAGACCAGTGTTTTGGCTTAGATGGGAGCCAGTAGTCCTGCTACCCATGATAATTATGCATCTCATGATATGTTAGCCAGACCAGGGATAAAAACCTACTGCGCTATCTGGATTCAAGTGTGAATAATTACATTCTGCCTACCTAAATTCCCACTGCAGTTTCATTTGGGTACAGTATATTTCTTCATTTCCTGCTCTAGGGCCTGTTCTGGCACATACTGAAGTTAATGGAAAGTTCCCTAAGACTTTGGTGAAGGAAAAGTCTATAAACTGTGGTGTAATTTTGTTGTGGTATTAAACAGAAGTAGAATCTGTATCTTATTATAAATTGCTTGCACCATAAAATATCTTTAACAGTTAGGAAAACTCTTTATGTCTCATCAACATTGAGTAGATTATGTGTATATTCAAGATGTAACTACTAGCAATAATCATATTATATATGTGTTCTATAGGAGACATAATGTCTGCTAATTTCACATATATATATGGCTGATCCCAGTGTCACTGAACTTTCTTTTGCATTTAGTGAGGATGTCTTGCCTATGCCTTAAGAGTGGTAGGACATAGTAGCCTGATGAAGCATGGAAATTGTATTCTCTGTCTTTGCAAACATATGCAGGAACAAACAAACGAAAACAAACTAAACCAGAAATAAACAACTTGTTCAAAAATTGAATTAAAGTCTTCTGAACCTTAGATCAATACCTAAACTACAATACTCCATGATGCTTCATCAGGGAAATAATGCAGGTGCAAGAAATTGATGCTCTGTAGATTTCTTAGCAAAATGTATTTTTACTTTAATAGTGTTCCTAGAGATAAAAGTACAGGTTTTGAACCCTTCTCCCATCTGAGATGTTCCTTGGAGCAGATGAGGAGAACATATCTCAGTGAGCAACTGAGAACAAAGGCAGACCAAATTGTTAAGTGCATATTCAAACCTGAGCTTTTCTAATGTTCTGGGAGTAATCAGGCCCATCTTTAACAGGAACTGATGTTATTTAGCATTTGAATAAAGCAAGGGTCACTGTCTAATAAAACTAGATGATTCCAGCCCTGAACATGTTTGATACAGTCAGGGAGTTCATCTTTTTGCTGCTCATGCTCATCTTTTTTGCATGCTCGTACAACACCATTTTTTCCTATGTCAGACACAAATCATCTTGTAAATGTTGGGACAGAAGTTACTAGGGAACAGAGCTAACAAGTACTAGAGTAGAAAGGGAAGATCAGGAAAAAAGGTAGAAGCACAAGACGTTATGACAGGGATTGCTGTAGAGATGAGAGACAAAGAATGTTTGCAAACATTTAGCTCTTACTCTCTCAGCAAGCCATGTTGTTTTGGCTTTCCCCAGTTAATCTCTGGTTTTCCTGCACTACTAAGACCTACTGTAACTGTTTTTACCATAGCAGAAAGAGAGTTACATCCACCTGTACATTACATGCCTGTCTCTTTCCTGTGTATCAGGAAAATAGGAAGATACATTTTATCATACTCTTTATAAACAGTTGATTAACTCAGATCTATTTGGGGCTGGAAAATTTAAGCCAGTTTTAAGAGTGAATATTCCTATATATGGATATATTCATATTCTCATGAGCCAGGCCCAGGCTGGAGTAGGACACAAGCCATATATTTATTACCCCAAAGCCCCTACCATGTACTTATAACCTTGGCTTAAGCTATTGGCATTGAAATTGCCAGCATCCTAAGTATACAGTGTTCCTTTTCTTTGGCCTTAGAGAAAACCAGGAGCATTGGTATGAAAGCAGATCTAGAGTAAAAGTCAGTGGTGGCAGCCTCGTGTCTTCTCCCAGAAACCAGCAAAGGAATTCTTCAGAGAAGTTAAAGCAATGGGGAGAATCTGAACTATTTAATTCTGTGATGCTTCCTGTGGCATTGTGAGGTCATTTTAATTCAAGAGCAAAAACAACAGAGTCTTGCAGTTTCACATACAGCATCTCTAATCATTTAAAAATTCTCCAAATCAGAAGTGTGGTACAGGTGAGCAAGCTGGTGAAAACCCTCCTGACAAGAAAGCTGGTTTTATTTTATTTAATTTTCAAATGTTTCTACAGCTTGCTAGATTCATAACCTAGGGCAAGTTTAATTAAAGTCAATGAAGCAGTTTAAAGTGAAGAAAAAATCAGCATTAGAATAAGTGTTGATTGTTTCCTAATTATGCTGTGGACTTTCTCTGTAATTGATTCCTGCCTTTTTAACTCTAGATAAAGTCACTGATATATGACAATGTAGACAGGAGACATGGGAAATTCCTTCATAAAATTCCTTTACTACTCACTTATATATATGTATTGGCAGCCTTATTACATGATCCTTTTCATTGCTTTTTGTCAACAGTTAGACAAGATGGATTTTATTTTCTGAAATATTGTAATAATACAATAGTGTATGCAGAAAAATATTTCATGTATAACTGGGAAAACTTTCGGTTTACAAATCATTTATTTGGAGAGAAAACCTATATGATGTCATCCTAAGCATCCAGATTCAGCCTGAATGGAAAAATACCAGTGAATATGGAGAATTGTGGTTGCTATGAATGTTATTCCTAACGTGGAGATGGTCTCAGTATGATCTTGCTTGGACATGGATGGGTATCTTGCCCACGATGCAAGTGCACTGATCTTACCTTCAGTGGAGACACTGCGCCTGTACTGGCAGGCGGGCTGTGTAACCACCAGTCACTGACAGAGCCGTGTTGGTAGCATGGGAGGAAAGGCTCACACTGAGCTTTATTCCAAATGGGTAGTTCAGAGATTCCAGAGCAGAGTCCTCAAGGCACACGAATCTGTTTTTTGATTTCTAAACCCATATTTAAAAATGTTGCAGGATTTTCTTTTAAAGCTACATATGGAATTTGTATATTTTGAGCGTTCACTTTTACTCTAAAATATACTGACCATGGTCAATACTTTTTACTGAGCATTAGAATTTACTTTACGGATGATCTCTTGGAGAGCTTTTATTCCTATTCTTATTTTTCGTTGTCCTACTCCTACATGAAATCAGAGTTGTAGTCATATTAAAGCCTGAGATACAAAATTTTATATCTGTGAAAAAACTTTAGTGTGTGGCTGACATCTGTCTTCAAATTGAATTTTCTGAAGTATTTACAAAAGAAAACACACAAACATGTGTTTCACCGTGTTTTAAATCTTGCTACTTTTGCTCTAAACAGAACCTTGTTATGCACATTGCTGTTGTTTTGCAACATTCACACTGTCTGTGTTGTCCTGGGATGCTGGACTGTTACTTTGGGACAGTCAGACATCCTGTCCTCATCCCTTCTGAGTTTCATTGGTTTCATTGGTACCACAGGATCAAGTCTAGAATATAATTCCATATACCCTTCCAAACAGAGGTGAATGGTTCTACCAGGGAAAATCACTAGATCAGATCACAAACTTGGTTGATGATCACCTGGCAGGAATGCAGACTGCTATTGGCTGTATCAAGCCAGGAAATGTTTGGAAGGAATGTCTGGAGGGATTATGTAACTAGCAGATCAGGAAACGGTAATAATTTTTCATAATAGTGACCTAGATAATCAGTTTACCAAAATAACTCAAAATGCAAACAAGTTTTTATTTCCAAACAAGATTCCCCAGTTTTTAAATGCTGGGGAGGAAGTAGAGGTAGAGGGTATTAGGATAAACACAAACCTTTAGGCTCGCTTCTGGTAGATGCAGCATCTCATGCTTTGACTTTTCTGAAACATCCCACTTCATCTCATATAACCCACCAGAGGAAGGTATGAGGTGGGCAATTTATCCTATAGTGATCTCATCCAGAAATTTACCTTGAAGTTTTATGTTTTCAAATCTATGTGCATATTAGTAAGTATTCCCACTGAGTTGTTATGAAAAAGCATGTGCTGTGTTATACCAGTTACGCTCTAAAAGAAAAATCAGCTTTTATAGGGAGCTGTAAGTACCCTTTGTTCAGTACTACACATTAAATAAAGTATGTATTACAATTTTTGTTACACTTACTCCTTTGTTTTATTTTAGACAATTTATTCAGTCTTCAAAATCCTTCCATCAAGATTGTTTCCTGATGACTGTCCAGAGGCCTTCTTAAATTAGAGCAGGTACATTAGGTTCTGCACTTGTGAAATTCTGATTTGTCCCATCGTTCTTCATCGCCATTTAATGGGCATATTGCTGGTCCTGATGAAGAAAGAGTCTGCTTGGCAAGATGCAGTAAACTAAGCATGAGCTTTGAGTGGGCTTCTTGATAGAGTTCACTAGAGGACTGTAACATTTACAGAGGAATTAAAATGCTCCTAGCAGTGCATTTTTCCTATGAGAAACTCACTAAATGCTCACAGATTCAAGGGCTACAAATGAAATCTTTTGCATCTCTCTAAAGAGATGCAAAGAAAGCATTTCACATTTATTTTGCAAACAATCAATTGAATAATCGGGTTATTTTTGTAGAAATGATAACTCGTTTGTAATTGTGTGTTAAAATACACATTGCAAGTCATTTAGGTTGCAAGATCAAGCACTTCCAATTTAGACGATGGGCCTAGAATCCTAAGTCTTCTTTCCTGAGGTATGTGTTACAATAGTGTTCATATTTACAAATCACATATTACTTTTGCCTCATTTTACGCACAAGAGCGATGATTCTCAGGGAATAAGGAAGGTGTTGAATAGTTCTTTTTAACTTCATTGCTTAGTCTATAGTCTTATGTTTTATTCGTTGTCTGCTCTGCCAGCTAATGTAATCCAAACCTGCACTGCATTTGGAATTACTCATTTCTTTTTACTGTTTTCAATGGCATTCTTCATTAGAGCATTATCTGAATACTTCACAAGCACCAATGAGTTTTTCTGTATAGGGCAGCCAAGAATATTATCCCTATTTTATAGACGGAGAAGTGTGAATTAGCTGAGCAGTAGTAAGAAGTCAACATGACTAAAATTCATCCTTGCGCTTCTTTTAAATTTGTATCCACTGAGTGACATTGCATGTCCTTATGTTCCTGTATTATGTGTAAGGGTAAGTAGGAATTATGACTTCCTGTCTTTATCCTTCATGATCTGGCCTGTTGTTATTATAACATCCTTTATTTGGGCGGTCGTTGTCTTTTTAATCTTTCCATGTTGGGATTTCCCTTTAGGCCCTTGTCATTTTCACTGCTCATATCTAGACATTTACACTTTAAAGAGAATAACATCAAAATTCTCTTTAATTGTCCATTTAAAAAAAAAAAAAAAAAAAAAAAAAAAAAAAAAAAAAAGCCCTGGAATATTTTTATCAGAAAGATATCTTTTTAAAGCATTTTGTAGTCTACAGAATAACAACATAGACAGCACTGGTGCTCACTTCTTGTTCATGTGCCTGGGTCCTAGGAGTGAGGAATCCCTTTCATGGATAATGAACATCTATGTGAAGGCCATCAGGCATGTCTGAGAGCGGATGCTGATTAACCTTTATTTTGTTGCTGGTGGTTTTACAAAACAAAATTGTGACCAGTGAAAATTAGCCTAAGCAAAGGTCTGTGCCTAGTCTGGACAGACCACTGAAGGGTATGATATGGTTCTTTGCAATGATCTGGGCTCATTTAAACAGCCAGGCAGCTACATACAGCATGCGTAGTCCTTATCTAAGCCACTCCATGGCTTGTATTTGTTATTCAGACTGGTATTCACTTATGTGAAATCTCTATGTATTTAAATTGGGAACAGTTTTAAATAATTAACATAAATACATCAACTCCAGCAACAAGCATATCATATTAAGTAACACAAGATGCGGAATGGAGAGTGCTAGTAGGAGTGTGGGTCCGTGTGCTCCTGTGGCCTATCGATGCTGTTGATGGCTATTAGAAAATGGCATTCATAACTGAAAATTAAGCTCTGAGTCCCATTTGGGTTGTCTAGACCAAGCTAACTCCTTGAGCACCTGTAGAATTTTCAGTAAACAATTGCTACAGTTTTTCTCTGGCAGGATTTTGGTTACTTGCACTGATCTTTCTTTCCCAAACCAATGCAAATTTGGGCACTGAATCACACTGTGGTGTACTGACACCATGCACTGCTGTGATGGCATGGTGGCTAATGGTGCGTGGGCTAGGTGCAACTTTGCCGTTCCAAAACAGAGCAACTAGGAAACCAGTAGGCAGTACAACGAGAAACTCCTGCTGACAGCAGGTATTTCTGTTTTATCTGAAAATGATTCACTGAGTAGATAATTGGTGAATTCCCAATGGGTAAAAACTTGATTCTGTCTGGGCATAGGTTACCAGAGGTACCACCATAAAATAATTGATTTTGTGATGTATCAAGTAGGGACATAGTTGAGACTATTGAACTTTTCACTTAGGGCCTCAGGGTGAACTTGAACCAAGATCCCAAAGGTGAAGAACCAATGCTTGACATGTGCGGGGTTTTGCACTCTTAACAGCCTCTTTAACTTTAATTTTCTCCTATTAATCTACTTTCACCAAGATCTAGATGTGCACAGAGTCTCATTAAGATGGTTGAGTTGTCATAGGAGATAATCACCAAAGGAATGTGTTATAAAAAGAGAAAAAAGTATGTCTAGAAAGTCTGAATAATTTTTTTATGCTGTTGTTTTAGTGAAGAGGTTTTGGATGCTGATAGGAAAGTTACTATAGCTATAGGGCACATTTAATTGCATTTTAGAAACTTCTTTTAATCCTGTAATAACAAAAAATTAAATCAGTGCTGACATTTTTTTGTTGCCAGAAGAAGGTAGTAAAAGGGTAAAGAAATAATTGTTAGTTCTGAGAATATAATTAGCAACTTTAATGCTTTAATCTAAAAAATGCATATTTTGAGCCTGGGTGAATGATTAAAGAAAAGATATTGAAAGCCTTTGAAATTTCTAACTGTTTGGTTTTAATTGTAAATTATGATCACTATAATTAGCTCATTTAGTACATTTATAATGTAAACAAATATGAATATACAGAAGTTCAGTGATATATTTCAGGGCAAATAAGAGCAACATTGTAACCCTGGGCTCTATTTATTAAGCCTTTCTTGTAGTGTTTGGCACCGCTTCATTCTTTCCTTCTGTTTTTTTTTTTTCTCTCCCTCTCTCTTTTTTTTTTTTTTTTTTTTTTTTTTTTTTTCTGGAAGATAAAAGCAAGCCGTACATAATACTTGCAGGTCTCTGCTGAGATCTTAATGCATCTGGAACTACACTGAAGAAAATACAGATAGAAATCTGGTCCTTTTTGGGCTCCATTTAACCCTTGTTCTGAAGCTTCCATGCAGCTGGGGTATTTAGCATGTTAAAAAATAAATGCTACATGTTTTCATAAACACCAGGTTGTTAATACTGAGCTATTAGGTCAGCTGAAAGGGATATGTCAGGTAGACTTACTTACTTCTATAGTTACGTATCTACAAAAATAAGTGTGTCTGCTCTGAGCTGTTGTTCCCTTGTGATGCACTCTGTGCAGCCTCCCAGGACCAAAATCTTCTTTTACTGATGCATACACTGCCCTACACATCACTCAGTAACATGAACAGGAGCTGCCTGGCATGCTAATGGAAACACTTAATGAGTAACAGGATGTTTTTCCCCTATCAAGTTCAAAGATTAAAAATTTGAGGTTTAGTCTCACTATTATTTTTACTAGAAAGGCATCTTTTGTTACATTTCCAGAGCTCAGTTATCATGCTGCGACACACTGCATCCAGTCCTGATAAGTCATGGAAAGTTATGATTAGTTAAGCTCCTTATGAATAGAGAAGGCTTCCCTGAAGGTTGAAAGTGGCCTCCAACTTGAGATTTTAAATCATTGTTGAAGTGTTTTGACTAGGCTGCCTTTGTGTACACTAAACAGTTTAAGGTTACTTTTTAATCCAATGGCGCCTGTTTTATGATGTACACTTGCTGCGGATTGAATGTTGTTCTGTTCATCACTGCCAGCTGTCTCCTTGGGATCCTCTAGTAACCAACTTAGTTTATCTCAGAGGAATGAATTGTCGGTAATGAGCATCTGATAACTTTTCTGCTGAATTCTCAAGATTTTTTTAAAAAAGCTCGTCTTCTGTCACACTTCCATGTAATACAAAATGTGTTGAAATGTGTTGAGATAGTTGGTTGTTCTGTTCTTGCACCGTGAGCCTTCAGGAGTTAACATTTTTATAGCATGAAACAAAGGTAGAAAAGGTACATATTGCAGCACTGTATGCACCATATTCTGTGGATATTTTCTTGCTGAAGGAAGTAAGCCCTGGTTATTACAGCTGTCATGGTGACACCTGATATTTGAGTATCAGTGATTGCCTCACCCACCACATGACCCTGATCACTCCCGTGATTCTCTGTCCACTATTAAACTGTGAAAGGTCTTGGCCCTCCAGGTGCTGTTTCAAGCCTGAAATAGCAACTTGTCTGTCATACTCTCCCTGACTAACTTAATGCTGAAGGACCCAGCAAAAATATTTAAGGTAGACAGGCTCTCCTCCAGCAAGAAAGCAAAGAAATGTCTTATGTCCATTTTAATGACTGATGCTGAACAAGGGCACTAAGTTTGCATTAGTCATTAGAAATGTGCAAACTTTACAATGTCTTTGTGGCTTAATTCTCAACAATTTCATTTTTTGCATTTCATTTTGACTTTTCAGGATCATGCATGGTTCTTGAAAATCTTGAAAAGTATCTTGAGATTTCACACAGAAGTGGGAGCACGTAATATCAGGATAATTTTCATGAGTCAAAACTGAAAAATTCCAAAATATTTTCCTACAAATTTAATATCCAAAGCAGATCTTTAATGAAATTTTCTTACCCCAGTAAAAAGAAAAAAAAAAAAAAAAAAAGGAAGGAAAGAAATGGTTCGTGGAAACCTAGTTAAAAAGCCTAAACCTATAAACCAAAACTATGTAGCTGAAATGATTAGAACTTTTCATGATGCACTTCTTTCCCTCCTTTGAGAGGACCTTACTTGTGGTAAGATTAATCTAATAGTTGCTTGGCCTAGTCAATAGAAAAGAGTCAGAGAGTAGACTTTTCTATGCAAATAAGGTGTTGGAAAAGATAACAGAGCTGGCTTACCTAGCTATTGCTGCGTACGTTATATAAGCTTTGACACAGTGATGTGGTGTTCTTAAGACATTTCCAGATCTGAATGCTTATTTTTTTTTAGCCCTGTACTGTTTGACAGCCAAGAACCTGGATTTGTTTATGGAAATCCAGCTGCATCTAGATTGTACCTGAAATTAAGTAGATATAATGCCAGAGCAATGAAGAGGTTGGTTAACTGGCTTCTTTAATTTTTGGAGTGTTTTTAAGATCTTAAGTATAGTTTCACAAAAACAGTTTCTTCACTTTGATGGACATACTTGCGAGGATCTGATCTGCAATTCATCTACTGCTGAGAGAAAGATTGTTCTGTGCAGAGAGCTTCTGGTGGTCACCTTTTGTAAGGTAGTGCTGAGCTTCTTACAGTGACCTCCATGAACAAATCCTGCTCTAGCATGTTATACCGGGAAATGTTTGTCTTTGAAATAAAACTGTCCAAACTCTCATACCTTTTCCGGTATATTTTGGATTATAGTTGCAAATACCATTTCTTATAGCCTGAAAGGTGCTTTCTTTGTGTTTTGTCAGAAGCATATCCCCATTTATAATGATATATGTATATAATATGTCTATCTGCATACGTGCATGTGTGCGTCTAAATATAGATGAACATACAGATGTGTATGTTCAGATCTCTTGTTGAGGTGAGAAAAGGCCATCCTTCAAAAATAAAATCTTACAAAATTTTAGTTTTTAACTTCCACTGTAGACTAAAGTTACAAAGTTATATACATAAAGTTAAAAGGTTATGAATGCAGTTCTGCTTATCTTAGTGGAAAAACAGATCAGAAGTTGTCAGCAGGGTACTTTTAGAAGAGTGCTATCATGACTGTGAAGATGGAAAGCAAGATAGGTGAGGACTGAGGAAGCTAAAGTGAAGAGGCAAAGAGAAAAGGCAAAGTATATTTTCCTGACATAAAACCTTGAAAAAAAAAATTAGAACTGAGAAAATTGAGGCGTGCCCACTCTGAATACATATTTAACATTAACATTTAACAGGTAGGGCTTTGCTGGTCATTTTAGGAATCTGTTAAATGAAAAACTACAGCCCTGATGCATAAGGGAGACAGGCAAAGCCAACTGGACTGGTCTAAAAGCTTTTTCTGTCCTCTTGTGGACTATCTGTAACGGCTGAGCTGTTCTCCATGCATCCATGATCCATTTTGTGTCTGGATTTGCACTGTTTTTTAGACACAGTGTTTACTGTAATTAGAAATGTCACACAACCAGTACTTCTGGGGGCTAGAGGTAGGATTGTATGGTTCTACCTATCCTCCCAAATCCTAGAAATCAAAGAGAAAAAAATAAAAGTTTAATTTTTGTTTTCTTTTAAAACAAAAACTGTTGCTAAAATTTGTTAGTCATTTGTCTGTGCGCAAATACTGAATTTGATCCTGCCATAGGCAGTTTGGGGATGAAAGGCTGTGAGTGTTGTGCTCTCTGGAGTGTAACCCTGTGCTTATTCAGTTTCTCTTACAAGATTTCCATGTGCTGTTGCAAAGCCTTGGTCCTTGCTACGTTCACACTGTTTTCCACAGTGATTATGACTAGGGTATTTAAATGATACTGTAATTACCATTATTCGTAATAATGACTTATTAGCAATAATTACTAATAATCTTGATAATCCCCAAAGGGAAAATACTGTAGGTGGAAAGCCACAGATGGAGTCATTTAAACAAAGACATACTAGTTCCTTATGCCCATCTTGTAATAAAATAATGAATTCTCAGCTTTTCTCGAGATTGATGAAGAGATTTCTGTGGAAATTTCTTCTCTTTTACTGACCCTTTCTGCTCACCAGAAAGGTCCCCAAACTGAAGAGTAGATGAATGAACATCCCTCTCCTCTGATTCCCATGAATACCTCAATAAGCAAATATGACTTATTTCCATCCAGCTTTCTGTCCATTTCTTCATCTTAATTTTCCTGGCCTTTTGTGCCCTAATAAGTCTGTAGAGTGTGCAGTACACAAAATTATAATATTCATAATTTCATAGACACAATGTTACCAAAAATTTTCCAGGAAACCTCCTTCTCACAGGATGCGTTGCCAAATATGTATTGTTTTAAAATCACTTTAAAAGAATTTGCACAAAGATCTGTTTATGTTTATGTATGGCTGTAAAAAAAGAACAGCCAAAATGAGCAGCATTGCACGATCATTGTCTTCAGACCTAATTACAAAATCCTCGTTCACTAACACAAGTGCATCTCTGCCCAGTGCTTTGTCCCATACACAGAATGTTCCTAGAGCTTTTGGTACTATGGAGGGTGGAGAAAGAAATATTTCTCATTGGCTCCATGCAGATGAAGTAACATAATCCCAAATGGTGCACTCAGATTTTTTCAATAAATGTTTTTCGTCACTACAGAGCTTTATATAACAGCAGTAAAGGCAAGAAAGGAAATTAGAAACACAGCTGAGACTGCATCTCATACTTCATAATGGCCTAAAATTCTTACTGTTTATTAAACCTAACACCCCTTGTCAGGGTGTTGATCAAAAATTCTCTGCAGTCTCTTTTCTTTGATCTTTTCATTTTACAAACCACAGATATTTGTTGCCATTTCTGTATTTGGTTTTATGTCCAAAACATTAAAACTCAAAACAACTTTCCAGTAGTGTTGCATGATAAGAAGTAATCCTAAATTCATCAAGCCAGCAAGGTCATCGCTAAACAGATTTGTCTACTCCCAGGGAAAGGAGAACTCTGGTGCGACACAAACAGAAATGATCAGAGATACCACCAGAAGGTGCTTATCTTATAAAATAAATGTTGTGTCTCTGTGCCTGACGCTTCCACTACCATCCAGTCAGAGTATTGGCATAACCTATTCTAATATACACATTTACCTTTTGTTTCAGCAGCTCCCTGGCTCCTGCACATGCAAACATTTGAATTTCCTGTTGGCTCAGAGGTGAGATTTATAACATTTATTAAAGTTGCTTTTCACTGTGAGTTTACTGGGCAGAAAGCCTAAGAGGGCCTTTTTTTAAAAGGGGTTTAATTGCTTGAATTTACCAGAGGGGTGAACATTATGCTTTATTTGCAGCACCACTATCCACTAAGATTGCCAGGTGTTGAATTTCCCTAGGGGATCCCTATTTATTGGAGGAATTCATGAAATATCCATCTATCCAGAGCTGGGGCTCCTAGCATCCCTTTCCCATTCATCGTGTTGATTTTGTTTCCTTCACGGCTGCTTTTGAATTTCTTGATTGATCCTGCTCATTTCTGTCCATTCCTTTCCAGAAGTGTCCTCCCTCCTCTCTGCTTGTCCACCTCAGCCATTAAAAATGGGCCAGGCTTGACTCAGAATTGAATGCACCTGGGAGCTGTGATGTGGCTGCTGGTGCAGAGACAGTTCGATGTTGGACATATACCAGTGCTCTTTAGCAGGGTGGAAAGAGAGATGAACAGAGGGCAGGAAAGACAGAGTAACTGGCAGTAAGGGTGAAGAGCAAAGAGGTATTTTGCAAAGTATAAAATAAAAAGCTATAAATAGCCCTTTAAAATCCATGAATGGACTTCTCAACAGATGGCAGCCGTACTGTCAAGTCAGCCCAAGGCAGACAGACTATAATTGTTAGCAAGTGTATTGTTAAGGGAATTTACTAATTTACTGATGCAGCAGCCGCTTCAGTTGAAGAATAAATTGGAATATTTTGGTGCTTTTTCTTTAAAAAGTCAACCACTTTTAAGTCTATGTATTAAAATGACAAAGTCTTAAATGGGGGTCTCCTTTGCTAAACAAAAGATATGCAAATTACATTTCAAGATTTATATTATGATAAAAACTGAAACACAAAAGAGGCATTATCTTGCAAAAATGTAAAAGTACATTGCTTCATGAGTCTATAATGATATAATGTGATGTTGATGTAGTTAAAGGTGTCAGAAGGGAGACAATGACCTTAAAAGTTTAAGGCAGACACATTAATATTGATTGATTTTTAAGAGATTGAACAGCAAGAATATATCTATATATAGTCTGGATATTGGATTGTTTGAAAATTTGAGATGAGATACAGAACATTTTGGTCTTGTAATGCTTTAGACCTGAGAACAAGAACATACTTTAAATGCAGACATTTGTACTATAAGAAACTGGATGATAATTTGCCTTCAGTTTAGCAGGTTGTAAACCTATTTCTTGTAAAAATCAGTGATGTTTGGCAAAGCTGGATGATCATTTCTGCCTTAACCACTAATGCAGATCTGTCACATGAGATTTCACAAAAGTCCTAATGTAGGTTTTTTGTTTTGTTCTGTTTGTTTTTTAACTTTTCTGTACACTTGTAGATCTGCATACTTGTTGTACAGACGTACAACTGTTTTGTACACACACACATTTCTGTGATGTATTGAGCTCTGTAAAACCTCAGCACTTGCTGGCCTTGCACCAACAAATACCACTACACATCTACTGTGTGTCATTTTAAATTTCTGCTTTTCCCAAAGCTGGGAGAAGCTGGTCAATAACACTTCTTGTTTAAGTAAGGGTGAGCTTCATTTTATATCCATGCTTATGCCAGCAAAGTTATAAAGAAATGTGCTTCTCATTGAGGGGGAAGGTGGTAATTATTGTGGTATTGTTTTATTCCCTCGAGGCAGTTCATTTTACCATCTCAAGATGATGAAAAGTTTCACCTCCTTCATAGATGAGCTTTACTCTTAAAGTAGAGATTTTCACTGGTCAGAGAAATAGAGATGCTGGTGACAGTTGTTCTTTTAGACTTTTGGGGACCAGGCCACAGACACCTTGCACATAGGGACTAAGAATTCAACTTGCAGAAATCTGCTGGCAGCATAGAACAGGTTTGACCTGTATGAAATGGATCATCTTGCGTTACACAAGCTGGAGATTTTTATTCAAAAACAGACCTGAAGAGATATGAGACAGATAAACAAAAGATGTAGACCACATTTATAAAAAGCTTATATGTATATATCTCTTTATAACAAATCAATAGTTACCTGATGCCCACACATGGAGTGATAGAAAATCAAGATCTGAAGGAAAGAGGACATCTGGGAACCTGTACTTCTGCAGAGATATTTTACATAATAGAGAACTCTTGTTTTCAAGAAGCAGACAAGAAGAATTACCATGTGGACTCTGCCTCCAGATTCAATTTTTAAAATACACGACCAGAAATAGACAAAGGGGGGTACGTGTTAAGATTACTATCAAACAGCAAGATATCTCAGTATCATACCTGTATCCTTTAAGCCTTTATTTAGCTTCACCAATGACAAAGACTGCCATGGCCCTTCAGTATAGGAAAATAGCCCTAACAGCCTGTTTAGAAAATGAGAGAAAGCACAGTGTCTCCAAGGGGCCTGGCCTGAGTGAGCATCTAGAATCCCAGAAAGTCAAGAATTTTGAAGGAAGTCAGACTTGATTTAATTCTTTTTTACTATAAATCTCATTTCAGAGAATGATTAACTGGGGGAGAGACATAAATGGCAAAGTTTGATCAAGGGAGCTGCTGTCAGGATACCATCTAGATAAATTAGGAAAAGAATACTCAGGTTTCTATGAAAGAAGACTAATGACATTAAGTCAAGATGAAATAGAAAGGAGCAGCATTGCAGGCTGAAAATCATAAAAGACCAGCCTGCCCTGACAAGAAACCTTGAGAAACTTCCCGAACTGAAAAGTAACTGGAAATGCTAAGGAATGACTTTCTGTAAATGTCTGGTCTTGAAGTTACTCAGGAGTGAAGATGTTCCAGGCATAAAATTTGCTTCTCAGGACCTGTCAAGACAAGTGAAGGAATATTCTAGAAGAATCTGAAACAGGAGGTGTTAGTAACAGCTCTACACACTGCAGGTGTTCTGCATCTGATGTGCTCTTTGTAGTTAATGGGGATCAATCCTTTCCTATAAATCTGAAGCAGTCCCACCTGGAGGCAAACAGACGAAGTGGATAAAAGTGTAAAGTGCCTGGGTAGTAAATGTTTGTTTGATTCAGGAAGTCCTTTTGTAAGGGAGTGGGTACGGTAGTATTGTAGAAGGAGTGGTGATCTTAGCTGAGATCAAGGAGAAGCTTTATAAGAGACATAAATATATTTGTACAGAGATCTTTCTCGGAAGGTAAGTCGTGTCTTTAGGTTTCCCAAAAAGGACTTGAGGGGGGGAAAGCAACTTTAGTAGTTAAAAGTGCATTACTGGAAATCTAGGGTGTTTAAATCAAAACAAAAAGCCTCCTATATCAGGAAACCTTGAATTGTAGCTTCAGCATTGACTTAGTTAGGATTACTGATCTTTCTTGGACAACCAAAGGAACAGATCTTTCACTGAAAGTCTCTGAACTTCAGATTTAGACAATCACAGAATCACAGAATTTCTAGGTTGGAAGAGACCTCAAGATCATTGAGTCCAACCTCTAATAACAGTCCCCACTAAACCATATCTCTAAGCTCTACATCTAAACGTCTTTTAAAGACTTCCAGGGATGGTGACTCCACCACTTCCCTGGGCAGCTCAATGTCTAACAACCCTTTCAGTAAAGAAGTTCTTCCTAACATCCAACCTAAAACACCCCTGGTGCAACTTTAGCCTGTTCCCCCTCATCCTGTCACCAGGCACGTGGGAGAATAGACCAACCCCCACCTCTCTTCACCCTCCTTTAATGCACTTATAAAGAGCGATAAGGTCGCCCCTGAGCCTCCTTTTCTCCAGGCTGAACAAACCCAGTTCCCTCAGCCGCTCCTCGTAGGACTTGTTCCAGGCCCCTCACCAGCTTCGTTGCCCTTCTCTGGACTCTTTCGAGCACCTCAATGTCCTTCTTGTAGTGAGGGGCCCAAAACTGAACACAGTACTTGAGGTGCAGCCTCACCAGAGCTGAGTACAGGGGGACAATCACTTCCCTAGCCCTGCTGGCCACACTGCTTCTTATGCAAGCCAGGATGCTGTTGGCCTTCTTGGCCACCTGAGCACACTGCTGGCTCATATTCAGCCGACTGTCCACCATCACTCCCAGGTCCTTCTCTGCCTGGCAACTTTCCAACCATTCCCCTCCCAGTCTGTAGCTCAGCTTGGGGTTATTGCGCCCCAGGTGCAGAACCCAGCAGTTGGCCTTATATAACATATAACATATATAACAATATAACATATTATATAACATATATAACAATAACATAGAGTAGCTTGCTGTACTCAAGCAGTTAGTGTGGTTAGTACTACTATGAGACTAGGTAATGTACCTTTCTGTGATGTGCAAAATGAATGCTGGGATGCAGCATTGTGCCTGACTGCAATAGCTTGAAGTTACACTTCAACAGTATCCCATTTTATTGTAGGATTTTGAAGGCGGGGAAGCAGTCTCTGGAGTGCTGCACGTCAGTAAGAAATTATTTCTGAAAGTAGAGTATAAGGAGATTGAACCAATGTTTAAAACAAATAAATAGGAGCGACAGTTTTTCAGTATTAGTATTAAACCTAGTCATATAATAGTAACTAAATGAAGCATGCATTTAGAACTTGGTGAGAGGTTTTTCTACGTTTTAGTTCTGTTTGGCTCAGCAGGTGTGCTGCACTTCCGTCTTTAGGGCTGTCAATCCAACAACTTCCACAAGCACTACATTCACTTTAAAAGTTGAAAGAGGAAAAAATAGAAGAGGATGATGTTAAAAGTGCTTAGCACTTAGATAATGTTCTGCTTCCTCAAAGTACAGTGTGAACACGAGGTAATAAAAATATTTTGTCTTGGAGGTGCAGTTGTATTCAAACAGCCTTTAAACAAAGAGGATAGAGGTGTAAGATCAACCTATGCCTAAATGCACATTTTCAAGGTTAAATATTGCAATGAAAAATTTATTGTATCTCTTATCCTTGTAATGTCTCATTGAGTCCAGTTTGTGGAAACCAACACAGTCTTTCTGTGTACAGCTTTCCTTCTCTCTTGTGTGAAGAGGTTACTGTGATAACTTCAGATTTTATCTGATGAACTCTGCTGTAAGAAATCACTGGCAAGTTGTACAACAGAGTGTGTCAATGAGTTGAGGCAAAATTTGTTGTTAGTGCACACAGATGCACCAGCTACTTGGACTGCTACCAGCCTCTGTAGCAATTCTGCTGTGCGTGCTTCTTTCCACTAGCTCCAGTGTCTGCCCACTTTGTTTTAGGTATTCTGAGTATGACCACAATAACTTGGACTCCTGGACAGATACCAATCTAAACTGCTTGCTTAGAGAGTTCAAAGCATTAAGAGAAATAGAAAATAAAGATTCATCTGGTAATGAGAGAATTGAAATACTCCTGAGGAGAAGGGGCAGACCGTAAGGATAAAACTATGGGTTTCAGACCCTTCTTCTATAAATGAAGAAAGGTGTAGATAGATACAGTGTGATTTTGGTGTGCTTTTCTCTGGTTAAAATAAAATATAAAAAAGTTTAATGGTGTTTACAAAGCTGGAAGTGAACTCATAAGTCAGTTTGATAATTAACTAGTTATTCTGGGCCTTTGAACTACCAGGGGCTATCAGTGCAGGATTCAGAACAAAGTCTGGGGGAATTGGCTGTTTCACTCACCTCTTCATTCTTAGACCATTATGCCTTTAGGATGGCAAATCTGTCAATTTTGCAATTTCCTTCAGTAATACAATTTTGGCAGGAGCTGATGCCTGTGCTGCATTGTACTCATGCACAGTTAGGTAACCAATGCATGCTCCATTTGAGAGAGGCACAGAAAGCTGCTTAAAGTTACTGGGTTATTGTCTATCTCTGTGCTGAGCTCAGCTGCTGAGAGCAGAAGAGGTGTGAAAAGACTTCTTAATAAAAGTCTGTTTAGATTTCATTACTGGGAGCAGCAAAATCAAGACAATGCAGATCTTACCAACCCTCTGAGAATTTCAGTCCTCTCTGGAAATACTTCCTTTCCTGCACTGGATATTGTTCCCAGTTGAATTTCTGTGCAATGCAAACAGTTCTCTTCTACTTCTGAAGAATAGAGAGAATGGAAGCTCCTTTCTTGCTGCAGAGGATGGAAAGGGATAAGAAGGAGGGGAAAGAATGGGAGGGGTCTTGTTTTGCTTCCTCACACTGAAGAAAAAGCATCCAGTTCAGTTTTGCTTTTTTCCCCCCTTCCCTTCTGTTTTTAACCCTAGGAGGGGGAACTCCTGTGAGCTGCAGGCAGAACAAAGGTGACTGGCACACTGGATGGAATGTGTGTGGCAATCTGGCAGGCTGCGGCAGAAATGAGAGCATTGGGTGAATGTATAACTGACTGATGGGTCATGGGAAAGAAAAGTAGCTATAGCTTAAGAAAATTGGTTGTATTCTAGTTATAGACAGGGTCTGGAGAAGCTATGTCCTATCAAGCTCTAATATGGCTTTTGCATTGTGCCAAAAGCATGTTACTGACTAGAGATCTAGAGAAGTCTCATACCAAAGCTAACTGGAAGAGAGCATGCTGTAAACCAAGAGAAGCTTGCCAAAAACATTCATTTCTTCAGAATGGCTCTGGTCTCTGAGGAGTGAAGTAAAACTGAGCGTTTCTGAAAGAAAACAGTAGCTAGAGAGGTATCTCTGGCAACATAACCAGCCCTAATCTTTAACCTATTTGAGGACTTAAGTGATTTTTTTTTTTCAGATGGCTATGAAAGATGCAACCTAACCTATGACTGACTTGGCATGTGGTGTGGACAAGCCTCTTTTTTCCCCACAAGACTAAACCTCTCCACTTTCATCATTGTGATCTCCTTTCTTGTGGTCTTTTTAATGTTCTGCAAGTTTTACTTAGATATTTATTAAAGCTTTTAAATGCTGAAGTCTTGATGAAGGCAGATATAGGTCTCCTAACCATAAATGCTGTTCTTCCTCTCTATATCAGCATAAACAATCATCTGTAAATATTGAGTATATATACAGATGCCAAAACCCAGCTAGTAATAAATGGGAAGCTGGCTCAGTCCTGTTCACCATATATTTCACTGCTATGCTTCCTTTCTAATTTCAAGTAAATCACAAAGGTTAGTAAGATCTTCTTTTCAGTTGACTTTTTTTAGTTGTCCAGTTGTATTTTCTAAATATGTCTCAAATTTTACATGATTAATGACCAGACTTCATAGAAAGGAAAATTAGTCAGAGAAGAACACACTTTAAATAACAGATTGCCATAAACATTTTGCATCATTACTGGGTGATATAATACAGTTAATGAGTACCTTGCTCTTCAGTTAACTTTTGTCACCGGGAGTAGTATTTAGTACTTTTCACCTTATATTATGTTATGGCTATAGGTGTTATGTTTGATGCCTGCAGTACCTTGTCCTATCAGAAGATCCAGAAGGGTGATATTTATTTCATTACTACAGTCTTTGCTGTACAGATGCTTAACAGAACATTTTGTTACGTGAAATGTTCAGTGAAGACAATATGACTTTCGCAATAGATTTCAGCCAGAATTTCACTATGACTGTCACCACAGTAATAGATTAACACAGTGCCCTTTCAAGAGATGTATTGCACCTATGCTTTTAAGAGATCACTTTTTAAAAAAAAAAAGTGTCCTGGAAAAGGAAGGGGAGAGAGATGGTCCTGCTACTGCAAAATATACCCTCTGAATTCTGCTTTTACCTGAAAGAGAAAAATTGCAGAATGTAAGGCTTGTTCTGTGTATTAATGTTTATTCAAACTGTTTTCTGATACATTGCCTTTCTGATGCTACATGGTGTTCTCCTGCGCTATTTCCCAGCACAATGGGTAATGTCCTGCTCTGAAAATTATCCATTAAAATTTTATCAATTTTGTGTTTTGGTGAGACAGTATGAGGAAATGCCATTGGAAAATTAGATTCCTCTTTGACATCAGGCGCCCAGTCAGCAATCCAATCCCATGTGTTTCTTCTGAGACATTAGGATTTGATATAATTTTGGGCAGAAAACATTTTAAAATGAAACAATTGAATTTTCTAGATGGTCTTGGGGACCACTTAGCTTAAGAGAATACACTTCCAAATCAAAATCCTTTCAATCATTCTAAATATTATTTGGATGATATTTGCTTTATGTGTAGTAGCAGTTTGAATTTGTATTGAATGTTTGACTGGCTCGTGCTCACATAGATGATGTATGAAATTATTATTTCATATTTTTCTAGTGTTTGCATTGCAAGTGACATCTGGCTGACAGGAACTTGGAGAAATGGGATACAAAGTGAATGCTGCAGTTACCGCAGCATCATATTTATCAAAAAGCTTAAGGTTGGTCTGTCTTTGTTTAACATCCAAAACTCACTATAATGAATAGGAAACAGCACTATTTTTTAAACTGAGCTGCTTAGAAAATGAAGATGGATGAAGGAAAAATGTTAATCATATTCTTTATTTTAATCATTGAACTAATTGATGTATAAAATCATGTATTAGATGAGACAGTTCTCAACTTGTATTTACGTTTGCTATTATTCCTTTAAGTTTTTGTTAATGTTATATAAGCCATACTATCACAGAGATAAGCAAGTGTGAAATAAGCTACTGTAGCAGACTGACACAAGTCTAAGAGCAGGCTTAATTCTAATTGTATTATCTTCAAAATGTGTCTGTTAAAATATTGTCTTCAGCTAAAGTCCTATCCTACTACTTCTTTCATGAAGCTCTTGGTGTTTTACTTGTCTAATGGTAAATTGTCTTGATAGGCTTATTTTAAAACACCTGTATCCTACTCTATTTTATATGTAGTGTGAAATTTATTGTTTTCTTTAGAAATGACTTCATCCTTTAAAAAGGCACTTTTAAAATGTATGCTGTTTGTGAGGAAGCTCTGCCACAGTGTTTCAGAACAATGCCAAAAAGTGATATAGTGGAGTGTATAGCATCTCACTATGCCTTGACAGGGGAGGGGAACTGGCTGTATCACTCTGATTCAAAGGGTCTCTTGGACAGTCTTTGACGCTGCCATGATATCATTCACTCTTACTATTAAGACTGAACTTTGAGTGAAGGAAACCCAAAACTACAGTAGTCATGCATTATTTCCCAGCTGTCCTGGGAAGGAAGGAACATGGGGGCTGTTACACTCAAGAATGTGGAGCTCAGGAGAGAAGCTAGAAAAGAGGCTGTATGGTGAAGTGGGTAAAACAGGCTAAGGAGATGCAGGGGGTGGGGAGGTCAGCTTAAGAGACAGAAGGAAAGAGATATCAGACTAATCCAGAAATACTTGTTTCTGTACAGCTAACAAGTGATTGTCTGATCTACAGAGTTCTCAAGCTGAGAGCATTCAGCATCTTCTATGACCTGGACCTCTTCTTTTATATTAATAATAATAATTAAATAAAAAAAATCCAGTGTTGTGATCCAATTCAGGGGCGAAAAGAACTAGCAATGACTCTTCTTTAGGTTTGCAGCAGCAGATTGGGAGGAGTAGGAAGGGGAGCAAGAAATCAGAAAGAAATGTTTCAAAATTATTCAAGAGGATAATTTTATTCCCCTAAGAGAACCTCAAAAGGAGCCTGCCTATTTACTGATGATATGGGGAATTTGACTGTCCTCCCTTATTAGGTATCTGCAGTGTGACTACTCTCTACTCTGCTCTTTGCTCTCTTGAATATCTTCAGTCAATATATACATATCCATTACCATGCTTCCCTTTGCTAGCAGTCAAAGGGGGAAAGCCTGTTTTTTGGTCAGATTTGGGGGGAAAAAAGAAACACTGAAGTTGATTGCTTCAGACTAGCAGAGTATCAAATGAGAGCAATCAGAGCAATATGTATTCTGAGTATACCAGTGACAAGAACAGAACTGATGAGAAGAGCAAGATGATATCTTAGCAGTCAGCTACTGAGGCTAGCTTGCTAAGCATTTCATCGTTCTTTTAAACAATTATTTAACCATAACCATGCAGATATCCATGGGAATGTTTTTCACTTTCAGATGAAGATCACAAAGTATTTACCCTGTGTTGGCTTAGGATGTTGTTGTGGCAAAGAACTTGACAGGCATCAACCTCTAGGTACCTTATCCCTTAAATATTTAATAATTGGTTTGGAATATTTCTCAACAGATCCTGTTTGCTGTTGCAGTTCCCCTGTGCTCTCATTCAGTATATGTAGAGTATTATATATTGTTCTTACCTCTTTGTTTCCCAGTGTTCTCATTTACTCTAGCACGCATTATCTTTTCTACAGTTTCTAAGAAGTTTGAAACCTGATGTCAGTCGTTCCCCAAATTAATTTTATCCTTCTGCAGCAAATGTCTCCAGACTCTTCCTCCTCTGCATAGAGTGAGCAAGGTTCTTAATCTTCCAGTTGATGTGGATCAGCCCAGTCCATGTCTCACTTCTATTCTACATGCCTCTTCTTACGAACAGAATGCCTTGTATATCTTGGCATGAGAGGCATCATAAACTACTTTAAACATGTCTACAAGTACTATTGGGTCCTACTGAACTAAAATTGCACACAATTCTTCAATTTACTTTGTAGTGTATCATATTATACTATATAGTGCTTCTGTTTCTACTTTGAGATATACGAAACAAAGCTGTCTTAGGTTTTAGAGCCAATGTTATTTATGCTCTGTAATAATGTATACTACACTTGTATTTGTCTACTTTGCTGTCTACCTAGCCACACACTCAGACTTTAGCAAACTTAACTAGAAGCTGATAGACTTCCTATATGCCAACACAAACAAAAGAAAGTAAGGAAGTAAAAGGTTAACTCATTCAATACCCTATTTATGCTACTCCATTAATTCTTTTACTTGGTCCCAACTACCTCACTTTTAATGTCCATAGTCCACACACTTCCAACTCTATCCCAATTACATCAGTTTTCTGCTTGGCATTCAAGGCAGTATTTTCTTGGTCTGCTGGATAACTTCAGACTTTCTATTTTGAGTACTTGCACCCTTAAGGACAGCATCGTGAATACAATTCAAACGTGATCATGATTTTTTGGTCATTGCAGGTACTTAAAAATACAAGTTACGTAGCTGTGGAACTGACAATGCAAAGGCTAAAGATGCATGTTCTGTATTCTTTGTGTTGAGATATTTTGGTGGAAAACTTAGGATAAAATTTTTGGAAGTGCTAATATATCAGATTTCCAAAGCTGAAAAATTTGGAGTGTTTCTAGTGTTTCTAATCCTTTATTTCATACTTCTATTACTGCATTGTTAGAAATACTCTCTAAACTTAGGCATGACATTCTCCACTGTAATTACTGTTTCCTAGCTGGATTTAGTCTTTTAGATCTGTACCTTGCTTCTTTCAGCATTATGGTAGTATATATATCACTAGTCCAATCAGCCAGCTTCTTACCGTACCTTTTGTTATGACTCCAGTGTTTTTTTAGAAATTTAATATGATCATTCTTGGTATTATATTGGAGTTTCTATCAATGTAATACATCTTTTTAAGAGCTGAGGGTCTAGGAAATGCTTCATCCTTTAAAACATTTGTGTTGAGTAGTAAAGCCATGCTTTTCTTTAAATTATGTTTAGTCTGTCTCATAGACCAAGGATTGATCAGACTTCCTCTATTGCTCTTATGAACTATCCTTGGCTTGTGGTGAAAGTCATGTTGATCAAAGGTCTTGCAAATATAGGTAGCACCTACATCTGCACATAGTCTACAGAAACTAGGTTCTCTAGACAATGTTAAAATAGTACAAATACTTGTAAGTGAATTTTGAGGCTTTTTTAGGAGCTGTGAGTACATAGTAGAGCCAAAGCATTCACCTTTATTTGAAGACTAAAATTAGTATTAGCTGTGATGGACTGAGCTGAGACATTTCAATACAATAGCAGACATTGTATATATTTTAAAAATTTGATTGGTAGAAGGCAGCAAAAGGGGAAAATGCATGTGGCCCTAAGCACACAGAAAGCTGTGAAGCTGAGATTTTTTTCCTTCCTCTTTTGTTTCCAATCCTTGCCGCTAGAAGAGACTGCAGATAAACAGCAATTCTGAGGTATGGTACCATAACAACAAAAGTATTCCAAAGAGGGTGGAATGGAGAAAGGGGAGATCCCATAGGACAGCTCATACAATGCCGATAGTCATATTTTGTAGTTCATACTGTTCTCACATTCAAAAAAAAAAGTATAATTGAGACCAATTCCCTAACTGACAAGAGTCCATTTAAAGCTGAATTACAATTGACAATAAAACATTTTAAAGGAATCTAGTCCTTTCTTTGTTATTAACTTTGTTTTCTATGTTATGCCAAAGGCAGCACAAAGATGTAGAAAGGGGAAGGAAAAATGATTCTTAGCTCCATGGAAAAAACAAAATGTTACATTCTCCAAATGAGGACCCCAAAGTACAGGCACTTGGAGGAATTTGAGGCATAATATTTCACTGTTTTTTCCTTACATTCCATTTGTTTTCTGTCACTTTTTTCACCTTTCTCTTGACATGCTGTCTTGCATCAGCCACTCTGGGTCTAGTTCTTAACCACTTTAAACCTTAGTTGTAGCACTCATTTTCCTTCTTCATCTTACCTTTGTAGTGTTTCAGGGTAGTTCAGAGAAGAATGTTGCCTTCTTGAAACTTTATCCTGAAACTTTGTTTTCTGTAACGGTAATGTACCAGTGTGTTAGAAGTTGTTTGTCATCCTAGAATAGGATGACAATGTTTCAAGTCTTGTCACTAATGGTCCTACACTGGAGAGAAAAGGAAGTCTTCAGCAAACCACTTACACCTCTATGATACAGCTAAATGCTACTTTGGCACATCTGCAGGTGTTTCTGGTGACTGGTTTTGGTCTAATTTGTTTTCTGTTTTGATATACAATATTTACTCTCCTCTGCATTTTTTTAATATCAGCTGTTTAAGCTTTGAGTTCTGTGTTCTAATTGCTGTCATCCTCCTGAATTAAGTAAGTCTGGTTTTGGCCCATATTCATCAAATTGGACTTCGTATTCTTCTAGCTAGATAAACCCACTGTGCCTACGCTGCAAATAATCACATTGCATTCAAAATAGAAGCTTCTGTCATGGCATGTTTTCTCTATAATGGTGGTGGTAATTCCACTGATAACTTCAGGGATGGAGAATGTCTGAACTGCATGATTCTCCTTATACATGTATAGGTGTCAAGTCCTTGTGTGTGGACTAATCCTTTTTCAAGTCTCATAATGATATAACTTGTCTCAAAGCCCATCAATCTGAATAGCCATATAGTATCAGGTATTTTGAAGTCTAGAATCGTTTGGAACCACTGTTTCACTGGCAAAGAAGCTGAGCCACCAGTGACTGTGGCTCAGCTAATAGATACAGCTAATAGATACTCTGGCATCTCAGAAATACCATTTCATGACTAAAATAAGAGGATTTAGATTGTTATACCATAACCATATCCATGTGATTGAAGACTGTTAAATTCACGTGAGAATGTCTGTCTGCTTTCCTTCTGATAAGCAACTCTCCCTTTCTACCAGCAATCATTTCAAATAATATATTTTCAAAGTAATCTTTCCTTGATCAGCAGACTACAGTATTCTATCATTTTGTAAGTTTCATTTCCTTCATGGGTGAATACTTTCACCAAATTTCATTCTATATCTATTAACTTGGATTTTTAAGAGATCAGATGGCTTCCATACCTCATTATGTTGTTCTTTGTAATTTATTATTTTTTCCAATAGATACTGTTGCATGCTTAAACTTGATTTCTGTTCTATCATCCTATCTTACAAACAGGATCTTGACAGATGTTTGTCTTATGAAATCATGAACTTCTTGGGAGTGTCTTTTATCTCCCTCTCTTCATGAAGGAGACCTCTCTATTGAATTTTTACTCTCCAGGCAGTTTGTTCCAGATACTCAAATCTTTGTAACTACTTTGGTCATTGCTGTCTATCAGAACTGCTTTGATGGTGAGTTTCTTTTTTTTTTTTTTTTTTTTTAAACCAAGATGAGCTTTACATTCAGATCTCAGTCTGTTCTTACACTGTTCCACCTGCTCTTTGGTTCTTTCAATTTGTCAGAGGTCAGTGTTGACCTTGAAATTTCAAAACACTGAAATAAATAAACCATACTCTTGCAGCTTTTTTCAAAGGGTCAGATTCATAAAGAATGAATTGGATGATTTTGCTAAGCTGTAGAAGCAAAGAAAGAGGTGGTGTTCTTACTTATTCTATTTCTTAAACTGAGGTTTGCCATATTATATGAGATTCCATCCTAGGGATGGAACTGTAAGTATGCTTGGAGCCCAGAGTACTCAAGCTACAGCTGCTCTGAAATCAATTATGCTTTAGCATCTGAAAATTCATGTCCAGAATGATTTTTCTATGACAGAAATTTTCTTATCTATATTATACATAGCTACTGAAAAAACAGGGAGGATGAAACTATGCTCTTTATTTTTTGTGCTTCTACTTTATCCAATTTTTAAGAAGTCTGAGACGCCCTTGCTGATTGTTGTGAGTATTGTGGATAGATAAACTCTCAGTCATTGATGGCTGGTGCATGTACCATACTCCCATTGGGGCAGCTTTGGGATCATAACTCCTTGCCTAGATGATGTTAGAGCAACCTATAGGCTATGTGCGAATAGATGGTGTAGGTGTTTTGGTGGACTTGTAAAAACTTGTCTACCATTAAGCATCAGATCCAAATATGAATGTGTCCAGTCACAGGAGCTGCATCATTTTCTTGAATGTTTAAGCCGAATACATTAGTAGTTGTTGGACACAAGTTCCTAGAAGGGCAGAACTGCTGTTAGCTGTTTGCAGAAGTTTAAGGTACATTAATCTTATTTGAAGCTCTATGCAGGAACAAGAGCTCCCTAGATATTCTAGTCAACTTTATCCAAACTTAAGAACTGATATGTTCTGAATATAGCTAGCTTTATTGTGCTTACTATGTTAGTGGTTAAGCTGATATAACTGTATGGCAATTCACATTACGATGGTTCAGAAAACAAGAAGTTCAGCTGAAGTTTTTCTCAGACTCAGCTTTGATTTTAATTTTTGTTTCTATTTCTCTTTGTAGGTTATCTTTTGTGGTATTATACAGTTTAAAATATATGGAAGTTGTATGTTTGTACATAAACACGTATTTATACACAGTGTAGTTTGTGTTCTGGGATGATGTGCTTGTGAGAGAATATATTACTGAAAATCTGAAGCCCTCTGCTTGTCAGTACAATAGAACTAAGGAACTTCCAGTAAACAATTTTCTTGCTAACTTCTGAATACACTCATTTTAGGTCTCGGGTATGAGACCTAAAATATCTCTCCCTAGAGTGGCCATGCTACAACAGTTTCCCTCCAAAAGGACACTTTATTCATTCATAAATGAAGCAGTTTCTGAATTGTAACTGATGTCTATTGTATTTGAGAAGCAATGAAACTTCTGTGTAGACTGGAGGCACTGACCTAGAAAGATAAACAGGGAGCGCATGTTCTGTGCTTACGAATTACTGTTTGTGGTTTGCTTTGATAATTTTTGGCCTTCATGTAGAAATAGTCACTTGTAGACAACTGTCAATTACTTTTGAGGCTGTGGGTATAATCCATTAATATCCCCTAATCTAATGCAACTATCCAAATCAAACATTCTTCTGTTTTGTTTTTTTTTTTAAAGCCTGCAGGTAATGGAAGCTTCAGAACATTCACATGTGTAGTGTTACAGTAGAAAAGTCTGAATTCTGCAGTCAAAGACCTGGTAAAATCCCAAACTTGTATTAATGCCACTTAAAGCTTCTAAGGGAATATTTTGACTGCTTGCCATTAGCCCTATTGCTTATGGAAAAGCAAGGAACTAAATCAAAGCCCACTGGCTTTTAATACTGGGGGAGGTCAAAACTTGGGCCAAAGAAAATGGGGGACCCACCCCAGTGTCTGTGCCTAATGATATTAGCAGATGTGTCTAAAGAACAGAAAACTATCTATGAAATCCTCCAAATATTCATCCTGTCTAGTTTACTGTAGAAAATGCCGGTACTTCTGGGAAGATTTTCTTTCTGTGAGTATTTCTGATTCTTCTGATATAGTAAAAGTTAAGTTTTCTAAATGAGGAAACAGCTGTCTTACTTCCTAATTTGTAAGACTTTATGCATTGAGATATGGAAATACAGACCGTGGATTTCTTGTGTTATATCCAAACAATTTTAAACCCAAACTATATTTTAGTGGAAATGTAAAACCATTATTTAATTAGTGTTTGATATTGGAGTGTAGGAAACTTCATCAGTAAATTGCCTTGCAGCTGGCAAATACATAGAGTTCTTCAGAAATTCGTCTTCATCTGACTGTCAGGGTCTTATGGAAAGCTAGCCCGTATGGTGCCTTCCACTGCTGTTGCTCTAATAGGTTGAATCAAGTCCTATTTAACTTTGAAGAGTCAGACTGAGGAGGCTTTAAACAGTTGCATTCTTTTCTCTGCTTTAAATTACTTTTTTTTTTTTTTTTTTGTGTAGTGGGTCTGTTGTTAATAGGTGTGTTTTTTTTGTTTGTTTGTTTGTTTGTTTGTTTTTTTTATTAATTCTGAATCTTAGTTTACTTAGGCTCTCTAAGCCTTATCTCCTTCTGGTACTGCTGTGTCACTTTTGGAGAATAAGGTTATATTTACATGAGGAAGGCAGTGTGGAGGATTCCAGTTCTCTAATCCTAATAATTCCCCTACCAATGACAAGAAGAAATAACTAATAGATATAAATTTGATAAACTTCCAGAAGTCTTTTGCTGGAGAGTCTTGGTTTCTGGTTTTACTAGTTTAAGTCATTCTGTTTGCCTACAGGAATAACCTCTTTCCCATCTGTTGTATTATTGACTTATATCTTTCAGGTAGTTATCTGCAGTGGTGCACACAAACATTCACGGTTTAATATTGTCAACTTGAGCTTACTTCCTATAGCCTATTGATCATAAAGCATGAAAAATTTAGGATGAAGTTCATCTTCTTTCCAAAATTTCCAATAAACTTAATAAACTTCCAATAAAATAAATAGTAATTTTGAACTAGCGTAGACTGTTTGCTTTGTTTGGATAACTGAGTGTGTGTAATCATGCGTGCAGACACTGAGTCATAGCTACCAACTCAGCTGACAATAATTGAAAACATTTCCTCCTGATGGCTGGCTGCATCGTGCCACAAGTGAAATCGGTAGGTAGTTTTAGCCTATTCCTGGTTGGGAAATATTGTCACAGTGCTGGCTAGGTCCACTCATAAATTAATCTGCATTGATAGTCTTTGGGTGGGTCTTTTCAGAAGACAATGATACATTGGAAATAAATGGAGAATATCAACTGTGTGTTTAAAATGTCTGTTAAGTCATCTCACTGCATTGGTTAGTTTGAATTAATGTGTTAGGTCTACCATCCAGACCTTCCTGTCTGCCTTCAGGTGGGACCCAAGGTGTTTCTTTATTTTTGTTTTGTTGTGTACATTTTTTGAAAAACTGGACTTGCAACTGAAGCTAATGCACTGAAGATAAAAACCCAATGTGAGTTTGATTAGATGTTTTCAGGCAAATGCTCTGGAAAAACATGCTGCCTGGCAATGGTAAGTGTGAGACCACCAAATTAATATGGCCAAAGTTCAACTTGTTTGTTCATCTACAAAAATACTCCCCTTCTATCTGTTAGTGAATAAAATAACTTGTTTCCCCTTAAATACAGCACAAGGCAATTAAATGCATCAGCCTTACTTTTGGGATGTGCAGTCCCTATCACTTCTGGGCACCATTATATTCAAAGGTTGTCAAAAGTTTGGAGAAAAACAAAATTAAGAAGCTGGACTGGTGAATGGTCTATGTTAGGAAAGAGTAAATGAAATATAGTGACTGATGTTCTGGCTGACTCTTCTGCAAACTTTGTAGTGATGTTGGGCTATGGGCAAGACTTTCAGTAATAAGGGAAACTGTCTCTTTAAAAATATTGTCAATTAATCTGGTCTAGCTCTGGTCTTGGGTTATTTCACACCAAAAGTACTTAGAAAAGTGCTTAGATTACTTGTGTCCTGGTGATCTGTCCAGACTTGAGACTGTTCTACTACACTGAACTGAAGCCTTCACCAGGCTTGTGTTCCTTTGGTCTTTGCCTTTCTAGATGGTATTCTAGTGAGAATGGGAAACTTGTAATTCCTCCATGATGCAGAAAAAGGCAGGTAACTTTATTTCATTGTAGTAGTGTCATCAGTAGAGGATGAACTTTGGGAAGGGTGTGGGGAGGGTATCTAAAAGATTAGTGTTTGAAGAATCACTAGAATACATTAACTGGGAAGGAAAAAGGTCTTTAACCCAGAATTAAAAGACTGAAGGATTACAGATCCCATACAGAGTTGATGCAATATCATGGATCATTTTATTCATCCATAAAGGGAAGACTATTTCTTGATCTGAAACTTTCCAAGTGTTTAAATAGTAAGGGAAACAGAGTCTGCAAAAAAACACGTGTTCTTCTAGGCCATAGCAAGATAGGGGAAAACTTAGATCTGAAGAGGGGAACAGTCACATTTGATGCTGGAGGGTAAGAATACTTTACATGTTCCCTTTGGGAATGGTGGAAGCCCTATTAAAATGAGTCATTTTAAATTTAGATTGAATGAAGCACTTCACAATTTACTGTGGGGAACAATCCAACATTGGCAAGAGAATGAACAAAATGACCTAATACTGTAAAGATTGTCTATCTCCGTTTCCTGTAGGTCTATGAAATGTCTGACTTTTGCAGGATTTGATTCCAATGTGACCACCAAGAAAACGGAACAAGGAAAGTTTTCTTATTCTTGGTGTGGGTGTAGTGTTCCCATGGTTCTTTATGGCAGTCCTAATTGAAATGATCTGAAATCTTTAAACACAAAGCCTTCAGGTTTAGCTGGGGTATGCTGCAAACTGCTGAGCCCTGCTAAACATCCTCATAGCTGCAAAAGGCACAGGGTTCTTAAGCTTCTATTTGAATAGGCTGTAGCTATTATTAAAATAACCTTCAAGTGTTGACTCAAAATCCCTTCACACTTTGCTAAAATTGTCCTGAAATTTCTGTCATTCTCACTAATGTTTCATTTTCCATCCCACATGCTGTACTTAGCATTGTGAGAATTTCTCCCTCTTCTACCTGCTGTGTATTAAAAAATGTTGGTGTCATTTTCCTAAAACAAATAAGTAAAGTTAAATTTTCCCTTTGATCATTTCTTCTGTTCTTATTAAAAAGTACATTGTGTTTAAAGCTTTCTCTTGTCTATTGTTTAAATGACAACTCCACATCAGGTGGTTTTAAAGTTTGCAGTTACAAATGGAAGTGTTTTTAAGTATTTATAATCATCTTTGTTTAAATTGTATAGAGGCAAGGTAAGAGAGGCACAGAAAACAGTGCCTTGCTAAAGAGAGAATATTTTTGTGAAAGGACATTTTCTTATCAAGGACTGATTCTTTTTTTTTCCTCCAGCATATGAAATATTTACTTGTTAGGCAGTATCAGGAATACCCATCTTCCATAGTGCTACACCAGCCCAACCCATCAACGTGCTGGTTAATTAAGTGTGACCTAAACCAACTTGACTTGAGCTCTGCATTAAATGCACAAAACCCATTTGAGCTGACCAGCAGCAGAAGTGGTACTCAGAGAAATTGAAAAGGATTTCTCCCAAATGCTTTCTACTTACTTACAGCACTCAAGTAATGGCTGAAGATTAGCATATGACATGACAGATTACATTAAGTCATGTCTTTCCAGTGCTTTATGACAGCACTATCACATTAGCTTCTTAGCACTGGCACATCGAGGCATGCAAATGTTTTCAGACCCTCTTATTCAAATCTACAAGCTGACATGGCAGCCTTGATATGATTATTAGTCATTTGAGAGACTTTAATTCACGTCATCAGATAACAGGTTCTGCTAAAAGGTTAGAGAAACTGTCTGCTTTTAATGAAGCCCTCAAAAAAGACCCTCAAAACCTCACTGCTCACAGAGAGCCTGATTTGACTTTATTGACAAGATCCCCCTAAGAATGAACTTGAGTTGAATAAGTAAGCAGTCATCTAGAATGAAAAACACTGACTCCATTTAAAAATTAGACCGAACTAGGCTGAAATCCTGTCTTCCACCTCCCATTTTTTTTCTGGTTTTATCCTAGCTTTGAAGGCAAGGTACTGTGCCTGGAAAATGTTTTCAGCATATGATGTTGAAAGAGGAAAGGTGGAGCAAGGACTGGTCTGATACCTCAGCGGTACATTTCCTTTGTCATGCTAAGTGGAGGGTCACTGGAGCTTGACACAAAGGGTTAACTCCTGTTATGTTGTGACCAGGAACAGGATAGTGTGGTTGCAAGATGTTTGACCTTTTTAGTCTGTATCTATTAATGTGACATATTCAGACGTTATTTTGTATTAAGTCATGGTAAATCTGCTTTACCTTCCAACATAAATTCTTTGTAAATGAATTCCACATAGATCAGTAGAGACTTGCATGGGCTTTGGTCTACTTCAGGTGAAAAAGGGATGAGTGAGGTGAAAGGCTTTTTTTGTCCTGAGCAGGTAGTGAGGGAAGGATCGCTTTCTAGGTAAGAGGGTTTTGTTGCTAGAGCAGTGACTTGTCTTTGGAGTTGCAAAAGGTATGGGAAAATGCTAATGATCTAAGCCAGCCCCCAAGCCAAAGATGTATTGTGATGTTGCAGAGAAATAAGTCTTGTGTTGTTAGTCCTTCTGGCTTCAGTGTTGCAGTGACCTCTGCATCAGTAGCATCTGTGTCAATATAGTACTACCCGGAGTATGCTGACTTCCAGAAAAGTACTGCCTGGACCTCATTGCAGGCCTGGTGCCAAAATGGTGTTTGTTTGGACTTGTTACCTTCTCCCTTATCATAATGTAAGGAAGCTGGAGCTTGCTTGTATAAGACCTTACAGCATGTAATTTAGAGATCAATTTATTTAATGCTTCAGACTTTATCTAGAGCCTCACTTGGTTTGCCTCTCAGCAATATGCTAACTTCCAAAGAGGTAGAGAAATGTATTTGTGTTGACAGATAGTGTATTTAAGCTTATTGTTGCAGTTAACTATAACTTTTGTCTGATTTTTTCAAAACACTAATTCAGAGTCCTTAGCATAGCACTCATATTTGGGTGACTAAGGTGTGCATAGTCTGTGAATGATTCTAGCAATTGACTGCAGCTGATTGACCTCAGTGTAAAAGACCTGGTTTATCTACTTTCATGTTGCCTGTGAATATCACCCTCTATAGCATGCACGCTCCAGTAAATCTGGTTTTGTTCCTTCTGAATATAAATGTGTGAGGTGCAAAAACAGTTATGTCCTCTACTGTCTCTCCAGATCCTCCCATTTTCACTTGCCTTTGCCGTTCCTGCAGCTTTGTTCTCGGTGCACCCCTCAGATCTGATCAACCCACTCTGCTTTTTTAATGGTCATACAGTGTAACAATCTTTTTTTGCTTAGCAAAATGGGCTGTTGTAAATGCCACCAGTCTAATTGGGATAGTACTTGATCCCACCGCCTAATGGTTAATGACAGCATGAGGGACAAGGCTGTGGAACACGATCTCCTCTGTTCCTGCTCCTGCCCTCACTCTCTAGACCTTTTCTATGCTTCATCATAGCTCCTCACAGTACAAGACTCTTCTTGTGATCTGCCATCAACATGGACTAACCTTCTTGTGTATCTGCTTCACCAAGTCTCCATCTTCTCTCAAATCTGTCTCAAAATGTATCTTCAACTTCTTATGCTTTCTGAATTTTCTCTCATTGGATTTATGACCAAGTGTTTTAATTCATTAATCAGTGTCTTTATAACTCCATTATTTAATTTAAAACATTGCTTGATAGTGCTTTGTACAGTGTTTTGAGCCACAGTTTGTAGGAAGGCTGCTATACAACATTGATACAATCCCAAATCCTGTTGGCCTTCTTGGCCACCTGAGCACACTGCTAGCTCATATTCAGCTAGCATTGCTACGTCATTGCTTATAAATTAATTTACAAGCCTAAAATAAAAATTTGACTTCAGTCTTGTACTCTTTCTCACATATGTGAGAAAGAGTACAAGACTGAAGTCAAATTTTTCTGTTTCTCACACTAAACTTGAAAGAGATTGGGAAGATGTAGGGTCTCGGGTTTCCTGTTTATGGAACCCTCCAGCAGATGAAAATGGGGGAGTTAGAACAGCTCTCAAGTGCATTGTTGATACTTCCTACCGCTGGCAAAAATAAAGAGATACAAAATTGATAAGGACAGGACACAGTGGTAGTAACAGGTCATGAAGCTGAAGACACCTGAATACGTTATTGCACCCTGTGGCACTAGGTGTTGAGGACCCCTCCCTTGCATCTGGCACCATTGTCCCTCTGTCAGTGGATGTGATGGTGTAGACACCAGCCTTGAGTTTGCAGTCTGGTGAAATCCCAACCCCAGAAGGGCTTAATCCTGCTTTGATTTGGCAGAAATGGGAAATAGCAAAAAACAAAAACAAAACAAAACAAAAAAAACCTGCTTCCAATGGTTCCAGTTTGTCCCTTCAGCCAATTCCCAGGAGGGTTTAGCATAGTTACTGACTGTATTAGGATGTGTTTAGCCTGCCTGCATCTATACTGCAGGTGCATTTCTGGACCTTGTTTACCTGTTCCAAAGCGTGTCAAGTAGTAGGCTGGGTAGAAGACAAGGATTAGAGAAACACAAATGATTTTAAAAGCCCTGTGAGCCTCTGATTTTTTTTCAGGTTGTTCTGTGCTTGCAGTTATTTCCATCTTGTAGTTTAATACAAGCTAGAAAATCCATACTGCTTTGTTCCTCTCTGCCTATTTCTTGTGCAAGGAATACATGTTAGTAAAGACTCTATCCCAGACCCTTCATTACTTCCAGCCTCCTGCCATACTAACATTCTCTTTTACACAAGTTATGAGCAGTTCCACTGTCTCAAAATTATTTTAAATGTAATTTAGGCTAGAATGCTGGAGTGACAAATGCCAGTGAGTTGGGAGGGTTTGCTCACCAGAGGCTGCAATCTCTTGCGACAGCTAACTACAGCTCTAATCCTCATTTGCACTCTCCCAGTCCTGTAACAGATTGCATTTCTCTCACCCTTTCTCTCTCTCTCTGTTATTAATTCTTCACCTTTAAAAAGATTAATACCTTTCAAGAAATGGACTTGTGTGCTGATTCAACTATTCTGAGTGCTAATATATGGAGCCCACAGCACTGAGAACAGCAGTTTGATATCCACCACCTGATGGACCTTGATGTACAGCCACTGTTATCTCAGGTTTTCATGGTTTGTGAGGCTTAACACTTAATGTACTTGTGTACAAAGGTGCTGCTAGTGGGAATGAAGCAATTGCTTTAGGAGTTAAGAGAACTACAGGATAGTTTTAGATTAATTCTACCTGCTAATCATACATGTCAGCATTGAAGCTGACCTCGGTATCTGGACTTGTTGTCAACAAAAAAGCTTTCACTTGCCCTACCTGGGGATCAACACAAATATAAGGTGTGATAAAAGGGAATGGCTGAGCTAAGTGACAGAAATAGCAGGAATCACTTAAATTTGGCCTCTACCAGAACAGAAGATTATGTTGACTTCACAAGTTATCAGCTCATTTTCTCATTACATTATGCTACTGCTGATATTGAAGATGTATTTCAAGTTGCCTGCCAGTGAAGCCTTCCAAGGATGAGTTAGATAAAAACTCTATCTTTAAATGCTGACATTCAAATATCCTCTAGCGATCTAATGATCATGAAAGTAATAATTATCGTTATTAGTGATACCTGAAGTTGTATAGGAAGTTTTTTGTTTAAAAAAAAAAAAAATTACTTGTGCTGTTATTGATCACTTTCATGCCTTGAGTGGTCTTGAGTGGTCTTGTGTTCTTCAAGCATATCATTTTCTAATTACGTAATTCTAGAAATTTTAAATGTTATGGTACTGAACAGTTGGCCTTTCAGGAAATGGCTTACTAGCAAAGGACAACTCCAGGAGTATTTTAAGGGAATATCAAGAGAACCTAAACTGATGCAATGTCTGAGAGATTAGCTTTTTTACTTTAGCATGTCCTATCTCAGTATTGTTCTGGGCTGTCTTTCCATGCACATTTTTCTCTCCTTTTAGTCTAACTGTTCTTCATACATCAGTTCTGAGGCTTTGTATGAATTAGGATAGAAGACTTCCAACTCTTTCCTAACAGATATGGATAGATGCATTTGAACTAGCTGACCTTGAAATGATGAGTATATGCTGTATACCTTATAGAGTATTCTATACCACCCAGTTCATGCTTGATAAGGTTACTTGAGATTTAATCAAGTTTCTCTGAGCATATTGGACTCACTGAGTGCTGGATGATCATGGGTTATGTATTTCTGACACTGAATTGCCTCGGGTATCCCAACCAATGCTGCATTCTGAAGTATAAACATACTATGCACTTCAGGTTGCATCAGATTTATTTTAAATGTGAAGTAGCTGGTGGATGTGGTGCCCAGACAACTCTTTAGCTGTCACTTTAAAACATATATCTAAATCCTAGGCTATATATGACTGGATTTGATATAGCACTTGGTCTTAAACCACAGTTCAGTTTTAAAGTGAGCCAACAGTTGGTGTGTGTTTTTTTTTTTTTTTTTTTTTTTTTTTTTTGCATTGACAGAGGATTTCAGAATGAAATTGGTTTGACAAATATTATGGGCATTATTTTTTTTATAGCATGAAACCTTACCCTCTTGTCACTGAAGTTAAGGGTATCCATTGATTTGTATGTGAAGAATGGATGCAGCCCCATGGCCAACAGAGCTTTAAGACACTGGTTAGTAGAAATAAACCCTTGGACAGATGGCATTGTCCAAAATACTGTTGGCAAAAGGAACTGATTTAGAAAGCATTTTAACTTTCATTTTTTTCTTGGTGATGTAGTATGACACTTGATAAATGGGTATGCTATTACATGAGGTTTGTATGACTCAGAGTTGAAATTAGCTATAGACGTTAGAAATAAACCAGTATTGATACATCTCTAGAGAGAAAATATTGTCATATTAATGGCGGGAATTTGTATGTTGCAAGTCTGTGAATATATTAATACATGTCTATAAGACCATACAGTGTGTATAATTATGCACATGTACAAGCTGTACTTCTGGTCTGTTGGGAAGATATCACCTTAAGGTCAGTAGAGGGGGTCCTTACCTTTACAAGGCACTTGTCCATGCCTGTACTTCACTATGTCTTCTAGTATCTCTTGAAAGCTCTTGTCTTCAACACTCTGCTTTGCCACGCTGTCTGTGTGGTAAAGATTTCAAAAGAAATTACTGTGTGATGGCAGGAAGTTCATTCTGTTCTGTGTGGGTCCTTGTATGGAAACAGTATGAAGTTTATTTGAGACAAACAGGTCTATTTTAAAGGATATGCAAACCAGGAAAAATATTTTATGTACTCTAATGTGTATAAATACATCATCTGCAACTATTTTTGTCATCCAATTCATTAGCCACTAAGAAGAGGGACAGAGTCTCACCCACCTTTTGCTTTTTGTGTTTGGTGCACCTCTGAAGCCATCAGGCAGAAAAGGCTCTTCTTGGTCATGTCTTCATGCAGCTGTGGGAAGCCCAAGCAGTAGGGCTGGCAATGAGGATGCCTGGCTGCCACCTTCCTGCACGCGCTCTGACCAAGTTTTCCATACTTGAGGGGCAGTGTGGCAGGCAGGACTTCTGAGAGCGCAGTAGCATAGTTAGGGCAGGTCCCTGCTCTTCTGAGACCACCTTGTAGGGTGTAACGGGATGAATGAAAGCAAGGGCAGCTGAGGATCAGGCTCTGCAGTCCCTATGAAGAATGGGAGAAGCCTTGTGCCTGTCCAGAAGCCAGCTGTCCCCCATGCAGGGCATGAAGTGAGCATCCCTCAGAGTGGTTGTGCAGTGGGTCAGCACTCAATTTGCTGCCCAGGACAGCAAGGAGTGGCTTTTATCCCCCAGTCTACATGAACCTCACCATGCTGTTCCTTCCTTCTAGCCAGGAAGGGTTTATACCCTGTCTTAACAGGAAACCATGCTGCATCCTATGGCATGGTATATTTGGAACATGAGAGTAGACTGGCTTCCAGCTACCTTCCGCTGAAGGGACAGCTTGTAGGCAAGCAGGCCAACTTCAGTCTGATGCTGAAGCTTTTTTCATGGCTGTCCAAGAACAGGAGAAAAGCCCATTGTTCAGAGATGAGACAACAGTTAAGATAAAAAGAAATTGCCACTGCTTTCTGACATTACTAAAAGAACTCTATAAGGATTGAAATAAATACATTGTTTACAATGCTGTATTTTTCCTCCTCATTTTACTATGAAGTAAGACCCTGTGATGCTTTGTTATTTAACACAGTTTTAAGGATGCAGTACATGACTCTCTTCAGCCATTCTTGTGCTTAATTCAGTTGAGGTTCCAGAAGGGCTGAGAGGTTATGGAAGATATTGCTTGCAAAGTAGAAAGAACTGGCACATAGTTGATTGGCTTAATGAGGTGCCCAGCTCCATTTTATCAGCTGTGTGATAGTTCACAGCTTCTCAGCCTGCCATGAAATGGCAGTAGTGAGACTGGGATAAAAACGCGGCATTCCAGATAATCAGTCCATGATAACAATTAGAAAATCCTAACTAGTTAATGGCACCTAACAACCTGTCTTATGAACTGATATTTAAAAGCTAACTGTCTTTCCTGGCTGTTTTTGGTTTGTATAACAAGCACAGGTTAGTGGCTCTATTTCCTTTTGACTTTAATCCTTATTTTCTGTTTTTTATATAGTAGCATAAATGTAGTGTTTTAATGGGAAGTGTTTGTTTAGGGAAAGTAAAAAAAAAAAAAAAAAAAAGTTTTCAAAGATTCTGTAGAAAGTGTGGCTTAAAAAGAAACTGGAATTCTAAGTGAAACTGCCTGACAGGAGGAGTTCCCTCATAATACAACAGGCAGTCACTGTGGAAATCCTTGTCTCATGATGGTGTAAATGCTAAAATTTTATACAGGTTTGAAAATGATAGGGGTAGATCACAGGGAAAAAATCCATCAAGGGCCACTGTATACAACATCAGGTGTCTCTGCTGGAAGAATATTCTGGATGATGTTGGTACATACTTATCTCTATGTCTGTGTTTTTCAGTGTCTGCTGGACATTGTCAGAGATCAGGATACTTGGCTTGATGGATCTGTTATATGATATGGTTCTATTAAATACTGCAAAAAGAAAAGTCTGGGGAAATAACCTTATTTTACTAAAATATTTAATGACTTCTTTATTCTTGTCCTCAACACTGGAATGACAGCAAGATAGACTCTATCTGCGAGGCTGTGCCTGTCCACAGGGTTCTTGGAAATTCTAAATTATGATTGTATTAGCAGTGTGACTTTTGGAGTTGATGAATTGTATTCATTCCCTAAGAAAGAAGGTGTTGCTAGTATGGATAGATTTATTGCTTTATTTCAATAGCAGCCATAAGCAAAAGAGCTATTAGGGCTCTATTGTTAGACAATGGATCACGTTTTTTGTAGAAATTAAGCAGGAATAGTCAGCATGGCCATCTAACAATAGGGCTACTTGTTCACATCCAAGGAACTGCTGGCTTGACTCTATCCTGTTCCCTTCCAGGCACAACATCATGGTGAATTTCTAAGGAGGCAATCATTGTAACCCCTGGGAGAGAAAGAAGAAATAATGGTTAATCCACTACTGCACAGAGTCTGAAATGCAGGTGTACAGCAGTGCTGATAAAAGACCAAAACAGCATCCTGTCAGGTAGGTGCACTTCTTTCTTGATTAGAGGAAATATTCCAAAGGAAAAATGGTCCTTGTCCATTTACTTAAGACAGAAGATACCTCCATGACCTTCAGCTATCGATCCTGCTCATGTTAGTGGGCCCAGGAAGAATGGATACTAGAGACAAGTTTATGGGGAGCCAGTGAATAGCTGTAAAGTATTCAGGAAGAGGGCTGTAGAAGAGAGGGAGAAGGACTTGCTACTGGGAAAGGCTGAAAAAGCCAAATTACACAACTAAGTGTGACACAAAAAGGAACCCCTTTCTTCTCGTTTTAGCAATTCCCAAGTGTTTAGAAGTTGCTCATTCATTTAAGGATAAAAATCAGATCTGAGGTGGTATCTTTTACGAGGCTTGTTAGAACTTGATAAAAAGAAAGTTGGCCTCTAGCACAGCATGTTGCCATGAAAGAAACAAGTCTGAAAAGAAGATAAGAATTCCAGCTCCTTGGATAGGAGAGTCTCAAAGGTTTTACAGACACCAGGTCTCAGTTGAGAAGGACCATGGAGAGACCATAAGAGAGATTCTGCGTTAGCTGTGAAGCAGGTACTCTGAGAGGATGAAAGTCTGAAGGGCATGTGATGTCTGCAAGAGCTGACTAGAGGATATAATGGCAGCATAGATGATGATAGATACCTGCTAAGATTTAGAAACAAACAAAAGCCCACAGAGACCATCAGATAAAATAATAATAATCTATGTAACAGCTGCCATGGTTTGATTCCTGTTTTTTTAGCCACAGTTAATTTTAAACTGAGCTGGCTCTTACTAGTTCTTGTCATGTTTAGCATGGTGGTTAGAAGTTTGCATCCTCTAGATTGTAGCTGGATTTTGGATTAATGAAATGATTCTGTTTCCAAGCCAGCTTAATGCTCTAACTCCATAAATACTAGCATTTATCTTGGTGCTGCTTCTTGTGCTCCCACTAGTCTGTTTGCATATGTGTAACCACTGAACACTCGCTAAAATATGCCACTTGAAAAAGTGATTCAGCCAAATAATTGTGCTATGAGGCACATATCTGAAAATTCACACAGAAAAGTGAAAAATTCTAGTAAGTGATCTCATGTGTATCATACAATCAGTTCTTTTCAGAAGACTTAATACACAGTAAAATGCTACCTTGCTTTGCAGAAACTCGGTGCACATTTGTAAAAGTATCTGTGTAATGATTTTGAGAGGTCCTTTAACACATTTGTTGGAAGAATTTACAAGATTTTGGAGGCAGAGTAGTGGCATTTCCATACATGCAAATGAAAACAACTTTGAAGATTTGAGAATTTTCAAAAACTGTTATTCAATCCACTCATAAGTATATTTAATTTGCATGAGCAGGATATGATTCATATGAGAAGCTTAGTTGTAACAATGCTGGTAGTTTTTACTAATATGGCTTATTTAGAGTGATCATTTGAACCTGAAGATAAGACAAACTTCTGGAGAGGGTTAAGAAACATAGTTTCTACTAGGTAGTTCTTTAGTAATTCTGTTCATTCATGGTACGTAACATATAGCATAATGCTCAAGCTTGTCCTAAGACTCCATGCAGTTTAGAAAACTAAGTTAGTCTCTAAACATTACTGTAGTTTTATAGTTCTGCTTCTGTAGGAACATTAACTTGCCAATCCATTCTGTACATTCTTCTGTTCCCACAGGTGTAATTCACTTATGAGTACATATAAAATCAATTCTGTATGTGTGAGTTGCTTGTAAGGTGCTTTTTATTCAATAGGTATCAAAGGTTTTTATGAAGGAGGTTAAGTATGATCATTATCTCTATAGGTAGGGAACTGGAAACTAAGCAGGGCTTTGTAGATCTGCTGAAGCCCTAAAACTAGTTCTTGACACTGGTGGTTTTCTGAGAAGCTTTAGACAGTATGTGACAAACTGTATTTGTTGAAAATTTGTCCTGTTCTTTCCAAAACTTTGTTAAAAGTGAGCAATTACCCCCAGCAAACTACTATTTTGAAAGAACAGATGTGTAAAGTTTTAGCTGGGTTGATGTTACTTGGAGGTTCAGTGGGAGGTTTCATAACTGAAGTTAGGGGCAGAAGGCAAACTCCAGTTTTTAAAGTGAAGGTATTTGCATCAATCCATAGCAGTGGAGAGGTAACTGGAACTAATTAAAACAATATAAACATTTTTAGGATTCTAGACTTATTGCAAATCTTATGCCAAATGAAAACACTAGACTGCATTTTGCTTGTTTGCTGAACATATGCTGTCCAATAATGTATAGTCTGGAAGTATACAGATCTATGTATATAGATGCAAAGATGTGTATAAGTATACCAATGTGTTTCTGTGTACATACTTTTATATTTTATGATCCACCCTTTCCTTTCTGTAGTAAATCTTAATCCACGTTTTCTCTTATCTTCCTGGTCTTTGCTTTTAAAGCAACCCTCATGGCCTTGGGTTTTTTACTTGTAGTGCTGATTGCAGTTAAGTTGTGTTTATATGAAAAGCTTAATTGACACTAGCAAAAAAAAAAAAAAATCCTAATTACTTTTAAATAATAAGTGAAAGGAGGTTTTATTTCTGACTGAATTATATTATATTCTGACTATATTATGACTGAAGCTGTAGAACCTACAGCCTCCGTGGTGATAAGATTATAAATCTGCACATTTTGTCTGCCCTTCAGAATGATTGCAGTTCATTCTGGTGATGCTGCATCTGGGAGTTAAGAGTTAGTTCATTCCTATTTGTGAGTAGTCAGTACCTTTCACCCAGGCATGTATAGATTATGGGCTGGACTGCTAAAATAGGTCTCAAGACAGCATCCAGAAGCTAGGGCGAATGACTGCCCTAAGTCACCTTTTCTTATCTTTCTTGAACTTGATCCAGATCTATTTGAATCATTACTTAAGATGAGATCAACAGGTAAAATAGTCTTCACAGAAAGCTTTCTGCCAGGTGGTGACTTCTGGAATATAAACCCCTGATTCACAGCCCTGAAAGAATGTAAGAGGTTGGTTTTGAGGTAATAAAATCTTCAAACTCTTGTCTGTCGTGAGAAAATTTCCTTTTCCCGATGTGGCAGTTCTCTAGCTATTCTGTGTTGCTCCATCCAGATGAATAGCATCATGGAATATTGTATATTAGAGTGTTATGCTCTAACTTAAGAAAGTTATCTTCTAGATGAAATTCAAAACAAAGGGATATTCTAAAACATAGTTATGAAATTGTGTACCAGGTTTGTGTGCACAGATCTTTGTAACAAACAGCAAATGGGGAAATTAGTCATAAAAATCCCACTTACCAGTAACAGAGTTTGTGCCTGTAAACTGTGAACACTATGAATATGGCCAATATAATAAAAAGAGCAGTCAGATTTGATGGAAACATTGGTAATCAGATTTTCTAGTAAACTTTTGCAAGGAGTGTTTGTGCTCCTGTTCAGTATATAATCAGGAGGTTGTGGTATTGTACAGTCCCATTTCCAGCAAAGTTACATTCAACTGCATCTGGTTTCTCCGTGTCTTCATTCAAAAAATATGACAGTCAGAACAAGAGCGTAGCAGTGACACAAAGCATGGGGACATTTCAAAAGTCTGGCAGGTCATCTTCAGTAATTGATCCTAATTATAGCCTTTTTTTTCTGAAATTTGTTAAGCTGGTTGCTTTTTGCCATCATTTTCATGAGTTTCATGGGGTAAGAATGTGTGGTAGGAAGACTGGGTATGGGTAAATAGAAAACAGGTTGTGGATCAGCATTCTCTGTGGAAACATTTTACTAAATTTTACTTATTTTAGTATCAAGGATTTGTTAATGTGGTTCTGAGCATAAACCATCTGGGCAGAAGTTAATAAAGTAGATTTTTAAATGTCAAGTATTTATAGAAATTACAGATTAGATTACATGTAATTGACTACGTCCTTTAGATTGACAAGTTAGGATGATCTTATTTTCAATAACCTTTTATGTTTAAGGCATTTCTTTAATGGTTTGAGTTGCAGTTTAAAAATAGAAAGTCTATGCATGTGCTTCTGCTTGCTAGGGTACTGCAAACTTGATTTCTGAGGTTGCTGACAGCTTCTGAAAGATTTAGGAACTGTCAGCAGGAAACATTCCCATAGAATCTGTACTGTGAACTCTTTCTGGAAAAACAGCATCATTTAACAGGTAATATATCTGCAATAAAAGTACAGTTATGCAATAATGTCTCATTAATATGGCAAATCATAACATGGTCTTTTCTATTCAATTTAAAAAGAAACTTGTGGAAAGAAAAAGGTTCCTACTCAACTAGTTGGTTAACTTGGTTTATTTCTGTATATTGTTTTTTAAACTTTGAAATAGCTATTTGATTTGTATGGGAGATAACAGTTATGATGTTTTATTTTTGAACAAACAGATTTCCACTTGGATTTAGATTAATACAATAGAATCCCCCCCCCCCCCCTTTTTTTTTAATATGCTAGGATACTGCTGGAATACTTTGTTTGGTATGTAACTGCTAATTTATCCTTTATGTCTTTACGATCTTGTCAGTGCCTCATGTCTTCCTTAGTTTTTCTAATCTAAAATAATCCCAGTGAAATCCTTTGATTGTCTGTTTGGACCTGATCCACTTCTAAAGCATGAATGTAATGGGCTTTATGGCACTTACTTGGAAGTAATTTATCCAACAGAGTGAATATAGATACTTGTTTTAATAAGAATATGCTTTATGGTAAGTGGGGACAGCTATTTAATTAGCCAAAGGGAAAGCAGTTCATGATACAATCTGTTCCAATCATCTTGGACATTAAACAAGAAGTCAGACCAAGTTATTTATGTACATTCACTTTATTTGCAGTTGCTTTGTGTAACTCTTGGTAGAACTTTACAGCAATATCTGGATAAAAAAGGATGTGTATTTCATAAAAAAAAAGTAAACAGGAGTTTCACTCATTGCTGACAGGACTTCAAGTGCATATATATTAAAGCAGTTGATGGTGGCAGAAGTGTTCAGTTTATCCTGGATAATACACTCTTTTGACATTTGGTGGTTTACATCTTTCTGGTGTGAAGGCTAATGTTGGATGCTCTAAAAGTATTACAGTCGTCGTCTTCTTTCTAATGCGGATTTTTTCTATTGCCTTGAGCTGCCTATTGCATGGGTAAATAAGATGTATTTCTGAAGCATAAGGATTCCCATGCAGTGCTGTAGAAGCTGTTAGGGTTTTAGGAGAGATTAGAGCAGCGTTTGGAAACTAAATGTAGACATGTTCCCTTCGGTTCTTCTGACTGTATTGAGTACCGGACATTTACCTGATTCCTTATGTGTTATAATTTGCCATTAGAAGGAAATACAGCTTTAAAAACATTCTTAGGAAAGCGAAGGGAAAGTGTGCAGACTTTAAAGCTTTCTTTATTTATGAGTATTAAATACTTGTTAAAATCTAAGTACAATGCTTCATTTTCCTTTAAAATTATCTTTGTTTAAGGGACAATACAGAAGTGACTTGATTTAAAAGCTTCAGTGGACTCCAGTGGTCTTTGGTTCATGCCTCAAGGAAAGAATGATGTCTCATCTATCCAATGAAGTTAGAGCTATTGCAAACACAGGGCACTGTTGGAAGATCTCTCTGAATGGTCTCTAAGTGTTTCCTTTAACCTTATCAGTGACTATAATATATATTTTCAATTGGTAAATTCTCTCCCCTGACCATCGTTTTGTTTGTAGAAAATCCTCTGAAGTCTTTTCAGTCAAGTAGGTCACCAGGATGTCCTGAATAACTGATCTCATATGCAATTTGTCAGGTCACAGGAGCCTATCCAGCATTTTCTGTAGTAAAGTCTTCATTGTGGTGAACAGCCACAGTATTTTTTCAGCATTATGATAACATAGATATCAAGCATACTCATTCAAGAAGAATGCCTGTAGCAATAGGAGTGAAATCCCAGGGCCAAGTTTATTTTGTGCAAAGAAAAATATCAAAGTTAAGGAAGGGCTTTTCTTATGGCTCCAGTTTCCAACCTCATCTACAGTAACTTGGAAGAGTTTTTGATACAAGACAGCGGGTAGTGTATGCTGATGGTTTCCCTCCTCCTCACAAATATGTATCACCAGCTGGTTTATGTGACCCAGCTTGTTCCTGTGAAGTCAATGGTAAAGCTAGGATGTTAAGAAAATATGGCCTGTGTACAAATACAAGTTATAACATACCCTGGAAGCCACTTAAAGCCGGCAGACTCGTGGCTTTCTGCTTGTCATTGCAAGAAGTCAGAGATGAGCAACTATTGGACATTGTATGGGTGACTTGAGCAGGTCATTATTTGGATCATGAAGATGAGCAAAAAAAAAAAAAAAAAAAAAGTGTGGCAAAAGGGAGAGAAGTTTTTCTTGGTTGATGTAGTTATGTGTTTCCAAACTAAACCGAGCTAGCAACCCAGTTCTGGCAAACCAGCAGTAGGTTACGTACCAGTACCATACTTGCTGCTGTGTCCCATCTGAGCATGATAATAGATGGCCTAAGCTCTGTTTAAAATTACATTTGAAAATGAAAGCAAAAAATTAAAATGGCTATTTATTACATACCAATAGTAACTGCCCCAAAACCCAGAGGAAAATCTGTCTGAACTTCCTAAGGCCTTTTTTTCTGTAAGGTGCTAATTGCTTCCTAAGGGATGCCAAATGCTCTCAAATCCCATTGAATTCAATGAACTCCAATTGATGCATTTCAGTGAATTCCCAATGAAGTCAGCCCTCTCAGCACTACAGATTCAAGGGCTCTCAGCAGTATTCAAGATCATGTCCTACACAGACAAGCAAAACAATGTTAGTACAGTGCCCTGGCTGACAACGGGGGATGTTAATAAATCAAGACCATCAATTAGGAATTGCATAGTTGCACTGCTCATTTATACCCTCATTCTTCAGAGTCAGATACATCTTTAACTTTGTGCACTGCATATAGTCCCATTGATTTAGATAGGGAACTATTCAGTTCAGCTATTCAGTTCATACTCAACGGAATATGCACCTAGTTCTTTGCAGGGCTAATGCCAGAGGGGTTTAACCCCAGAAGCTTTGAGAGCGGGGGGACAATTGACAAGCTGTCTGCTGTTCTTCCATCAGCCAGACAGTTAACCTTCCTCTGGAGCTGCTCCTCCATCTCTACTGGTAACAGCTTGAGACCCATTTTGTGGACTTCGATGGTTCAGGTGCTGCTACAGAGGCTGTTTAGCCATGTGTGCAGGGATTTAGAGGCCGTAAACAAGCATGAGATGACCTCCATGTTAACCCTGGGGTTAAAAGTGCCCTCACTTTGCAAAGCTCCAAGATTGAACAATGTATCCAGGATAGGTTTGCACACTGACCCTTAAAAATAATGCGGCAAACACATCTTAGCACCCCTCTGGACCTCTGGGAACTTGAACCATTTTCCCCATACTGGCAAACTTAGCTTCTCATTATATTCCATTGGCATCACTCACCTATCATTGACATGCAACTGCCTTTACAGTGAAATGCAGTAGCCATTTCAAAGTGACATTGTAATGCTTCTGAGGAAGGACAGGCATACTGTAATGACCACAGATCACCAGATCATTAGATTGAATCTCTCACAAAAGACCTTCAGATCTACTAACACCTGGATCCAATACTGAGTCAGAAGAAAGAACATTATCTATGGCATCACTAAGCTGTTCCTGCAGTGGTAAGCTTGCTTGGAGGTCTCCCCTCCAAATACTAACCAGCCCAACCTGCCTTAGCGTTTAAGATCACAGCACAAGGTGGTATGGCTGCAGGCCATAACTCTAATGAAAACCTGGTACAGTGGGTAGATTGTTCCTGGATCTCATTATGGGCAATTGTTCCACTACTTCTGCTGTTTTTAATTCCTAAACATAATATTTACCTCTGAGCATTCAAAGTTATTTTGAACTTTATCTTGACAAATCACTAAGGGGTCTATTCTTCTTTCAATGCATGCATTTAACTCTCATTAATGTTCACATGAGTTATGCGCAGAGCTCAGCTCCAGCAGGTTTTTCCAGCAGGACCTGAATCTCGGCCCTTATATGGCATTTCAAAATTTCTGTGCTTCTGAACAAACATAAAATTCTTGTGCCCGAATGGAGCAGAACAGTGCTTCCTCCCACCCTCTGCTGTGACCTTCTGGTCTGCTACACAGATCAGGCCTGCACTGCAGCAGGCAATCTCTGCCCCCTTCTCTTTACCCATTTCCAGCCGTGCTTACGTATGTGTACTGGGATTCCTAAGGGCCTGCCTGATTTAGAAAAGAACTCATTCAGGCTCAGCGTAGAGAAGCCTTGTGCAAGCTTTCACTGTAGGGAAACTGGGGGTGTATTTTGTACTGAATCAGGCTCTAAATTACGCCTGACGCTCAGTGAACTGGAAAGGAAAACAAGCTTGGGTATGTTGCACACCATTTTGATGTTCTGTGAGCTCTCTGCCAGTCTTTCAATTATACTTCCTGAAGATGCTTTTGCTTTTTTCTTCATATTCTTGACAAAGTGTTATGTATCCTAGACTGAGCCCGTTATATCTAGAAACCAACAAACCCTAAAGGAATTAATTTTTAGACACAGGGACCCAAAGATTTAAGAGGATGAGTGACTCAGTGTTGTTCATAGTGTATTAGCTACTGTAGCAGGAGTTGAGAGACTTAGCATAAAGGTTTTGGAAAATTATGATTTCCTGGGGCTTCTGCACCAATGCTTTGATACAATGCAGGTTACTTTATCAAGCGCTGACTGAAGCAATCTCAAAGAAAATGCTGGAAATAGAAGGGCCTATTTCAAAATTTGAAAATGCCTCTGCAGGGCAAGGTGCATTCTCCTCTGCCTGGTGAAAGGAAAATAAATCTCTCCCTAATAGAGAAGAGCTGTAAAAAACAGACCTTGAAATACCAATGTCTGCATTACAGAGATCTCTGGATAGTGTCATGAAATAGCCAAATAAGTTGCTTCTAACAGTGCAGGTAGAGTTGGCCAGGAAACTGAATTTCCATTCTGCCATAGATTTTAGTGTTTTCTTTGAGGTTGGAGGAAGGAAGAAGGGAGAATTATCCCCCATTTTTGACAAAAGCCAAAACCACAGGAAACGTGGTATATCCAAAATGAACTGTGCTGCAGGGAGCACTTAGCTGACTGATGGAGGCCGACATAGTTCTGGTCGGTTTTACTGCTGTGAGTTGCAGAGAAGAGTCAAAGTGGAGGGAATTTTGTACATGCCAGGGCTTCAGCGACCCACAGTCCATCTTTCAGCCTGTCCTGAGAGCAGAGACCCAAGACGTATAAACCACCTACCTCCCAATTTGCGGAGTAGTATGGGAGACAGACAGCCTGTGTAGATATCAGAACTGGGAATCTGAAAGCTTTGGGATTCAGTATGGTGACAAATGTCGTTCTGTGGACACCCACAGGCTGCAGACCCTGAAGGCTGTTTTGCGGCATGTGATAAGGGTCCGTGATCCCAAAACCTCTGGTGAGACTGAGGTTGGCAAGGCTTCCAGACAGATAAGAATGCTGTTCTAAGATCTCTAGTAGAAGGGCATAGAGAAGCCAGGGAAAGTGGGCTTCTCCACAGCTCAGCAGACAGGCTGGCTGGAAGGTAGATGTGCCAAGACAGGGTTTCATCAGATCTTGGCTGAAATAAGCCAAGACTTGACTTTGACTTTTCCTTGACTTTGGGGAAAATATGTAGATTTTGATGAACCGGCATTTTCAACAAGTAAGTTTCACTAGAGAATTCGCAATGACCTTTAGTTTCCAGTGGCTTGAGATGGTTCAGATATTGCTGGTTTTAGACCAGCTCTTAAAATACTCAAGCAGACAGCAATTACTAAGAAACTATGATGATAAGTTATCGGTGGAGGCATGGGTTACTAACAGAAAGCTAGTTCCTAAGTAATCACTACATATGTTTTTCACAGAAGGCCAAGAGTTCTAGGAATTCACCTCTCCAGTTCCTAGATGGAGATGTCTGCTTTGTCAGTCAGTAAAGGAAAAAGAAAAGTAAGTAACTGCAGCCTCAAATGGAAAAGTGCTGTTTGATGTTGTCACTTCTACTTCCTAGAGGACAGTATCAACAACTTCATGATCTGTTACAGAAGCAGCTCTGATTGAGAACCTCTTCCACCATGGAAACTAAACATGCTACACAGACCAGGCTCTTTTCTCTTGTGGAGATTTCAGTTTGTTGTGTGAGCAGAGTCCACTGCATTCCTAGCTCTTCTCATTCTCTTCAGTTTTGGGATAGAAATGGCTGTGACAGAGCCTGCTGCTCATTTGTGTACTAGTTGTTTTAGTAGAGCTGCTTTTTGGAGTTGTTTCAGTCTGTTCATATTTCAACCTCTTTTCTGTTTCCTCCCCACTGTCTAGGTTCCTCTCTCAAGGTGCTTTTTGTTTTCTAAGCTCTTGTTCTGGTTCCCTGAGAGCTTCCCCACTTCATGTATATCTCACCAAATTGTGCAGTGATGCAACATGATCATCGTGTTCCTACTGGTTCCAGGAGCAGCCTCTTTCTCAACCTCAGACTAATTTTCACTGTTGCATGAGAAAGGCATTAGTAAATGTGTCTGGTGTAGCAGGAACTCCCATCTTTTTCTAAGTCCTAATATCTAACGCTAAACTAATGCTCTAATCCAAAACCTTGCAGAAACTGTCCAACGAAACAGTCACACATTATAAGCTTCCATGCCTAAGAAAACTAAATAGAGCAAGGGCAAATGGATAGTAGCCTTTATAGCACTATTTTTAATATACTATTTGTTTTTATTTTTCCATCCTCTGTGTACTTTTTCAGAGATGGTACACTGAACTCTTCTTTCACCAGTGATGAGAATAGCTTTTACGCTCTCAAATTACAGTTTGTTTTACCTTAGAAGGAACAATAGTCAAGCCTGTATTTTCTTTAACTGGGGGCACCAGTGATCTGTACAGTTGTGGCAGTATCTTTGTTTTAAAATAGTGAGCTCGTTAGAGGCGGTGGACTCTGCTTCCATTGGAACGATTAACAAGCTGCAACACAGAACACTTCTACATGCCATTCCACCCCCTCAGACTGCCTTAGTCATCTGCACATTTATAGCCCATAAGAAAGACAGATTGTTTGCTGAAATATGAAGGAATTTTACCATTCTGTGGTATTGGAATTAGTGTATTTTTATTATTATTAGATTCCAGGCTTTTATTACTTTGATGTCTTTATTTTGACTAAGGTTCTTAAAAAAGCAGATCTGTGAAAGAACTTCTGGCTTAATATATAAACATAAAACATATTTAAGGGCACTATGGTAGAAACACACTTGATTGAGAGCCGTGGGTATTAATATAACTAATTGAAGCTAAATTTACTTCAGTGCCTTGTATTTACTGAGACAACTTGAACTAAGCAACGATTATATGGTCTTACACTGGAAGGAAAACAATTGTTCATTGTATTTCTTAGTGTCAGATGTGTGTTTGGGTGCTGTATGTGTGCAGTCTCATTTTTGCCACCCTGAAATAGCACTGAGCTGTTGTGTTTACAGTGATGCTGAGGACTAAGAGACAGCAGCAGAAAGAAGCTCTGTTATCAGTAGTGCTGTGTCTTCCAAAAACTATGGGGGTTTCAGTCAGGCTGTTCCCCTTCGTCCTACATAGGCACTTAAGCTTTAGCTGAGCATAGCCTTCTATATATGTTTGTGGTTTTGTTTGCTTGTTGTTTTTTTTTGGTTGTTTGCTACCCATTGTATTAGTGGGTATCCAAAGATACTACTGTGTGTTTGTAGACCTAGGTCTTTTGCTTGAACTCAGAATAGGAGGTATGAAAAGTGGCCTTCTGAAATACGTTCCTCCTATGCCAATGTGTGCCCCTGTGGCAACAGAAAGGATTTGCATTACTTGCCTGATGTTTTCTGTTCTTCACCTTGAAAGAAAGGGAAGTAGCATGGTCTGTATCCTGTGCAATCACAGCCTTTTCTAAATGCTGTGGTATGTTATTGTAACTTGCCTTTTTCCCTCTTAAAAGTCTCTTCTGTACTACATTATAAATACCAATAAAACGCTAGTAGGAAAAAAACACATAAAATGCATGTTATTTGTTTTAGAAGTCTATGAGATACAGTGAGTGTAGGAGGCTGGAATTTTTTACAAGGGGGAGTATTATTTTCACTTTTTAATTTCACATTGACCAATATTTTTACTTTGGGTAAAATAAAAACATACATTTTCCTGAGCCTTTACCAAGATAAATTTTCTGAACGTTAGGCATTCCAGGATATACAGCCAACTCCTCCTGAGAGGCCAACGGACAGTTCCATTTGCTTTGGGATATGGCTTTCTCTCTCTCTTGTCTGTCAGCTGTTGCCTGTGGCAGCAATGCAAAGGGTAGTTGGCAAAGCAAGTCAAAGTTTTTAAATTTGCCCCCACCACCTTCACATCCCTCCTGTCCTGTGATGGCTTGGGTTAAGAAATATGGCCAGGAAGAAAGACCGACCTTTTCCCTTTTGATAGCCTGAGGAAAAGGGACAGCAAAACTACTGTTTGGGGTACAAGTGTTGCACATGCTGTAGGGTTGCAGAGACAACAAGGTGCTGTGATAAGGCAAGGAGTTTTTAACCCCAGCAGTATTTGTCCTCCTGCTCCATGACAGCTTGGCTTCCTTGGTAGCTTCACCTGCAGAAGCTTTTCACAAGCCCTTTGTAACTGGAGTTAACTTTGAGTTAACTCCTTTGATTTAACAGTTACAAAAGTTAACTCCTTTGTAACTGGAGTTAAGCAGCTCTCCTTGCCTGCTATCACACTGGCACACACATAATCATAAAAGACTGAGAGAGACAGTTTGCTTTTGCATGAATCCTTTTCCCTGTTACTTGAATCAGTTTTCCGAATTCAGGTATTGGGACATAGGATGAAAGAGTAACTCCATGATCATTGAGATACCTCATGCTGAAGCGACAGCATTCACTTGGCCCTACTCCTTTGGGAAGTGCCTTTAGCCAGCAGCATAGTCAATTTATATTTAAGACCTTCTGAACTCTTGGAGTAATGTCATCATCTGTACCTGATGATTCATTGTTTTTGTAATTATCAGGCTGATCAAGAACCTTATCCCCTGACACTTCAGTTTCTCAAGGTATATCATCTTTGCTACAAAAGAGGAGGGAACTTTGATCTTGGTTCCCACCTACAAATCTCTATTAAATGCCTGGGAACTTAAGATTACAGCATGCCTTGAAGGTCTTGATATTTTGTAATGAAACCAAATCTGGAGATATGAAAATACAGCAAATTTTCCTCCAGTCTCTGTAACTGGTCCTTCTCATCAATACAACACAACTAGAGCATTATGTCTAGTCTCTTTCCCAACCTTCTCTCAATTAGGTGATTTACATGGTAAATAAATTGGTAACAGGGCCAAAAAAAAATTTTAGGTTCATTCCAAATTTGCTTAAACTGTCACTCAAAAGAAAAATAAAGTTTTGGGTTGAGAAATCACACATAAAATATATTCAAGTAACCAAATTCACCTGTCACTCCATTTTTTTATGCCACACTCCTCTGAAATTCTTCTTGTGTTTAACATGGATCTTGTTTGTGTATTAGGTATTTTGCCACCTGTGAAATTCTTAGCAGAAATTGTAAAATAAAGGTTCTAAATTAATGGAGGTGTTCTGAGAAGTCCCAAGCTTACAGACTAGAGAGGGCAGTGCGTGGCACCATTAAGAATAACAAGAAGAATTCTCTGATGGGGAGTCTAAAAAATATAGTTGTGTGTTGTAATACAGAGCACAAAAACGGATGAGGTATAACAAAATTATTTATAATGAGAAATACAGAATATTGTTGTGCTGAGTAGTTACTCAGCACAATAAAATGTGGAGTACTTACAAGGTTATCACTAGGAGCTGAGTGCTGGGGTGCTCACAGATGTTTTCTACCTAGCACAAAGAGTAAACTGTTTTTGTCTTGTAGGATAGACAAGCCTGGAGTTGGAGGGGACCTAACTCCTCCTACTGATTATGTATAATTCAGAGCCCAATGGCAATAGTGGCTCTTTGGGTCAGTGTAACAAACAAAGCAACTTTAGGTTGATTGAAGGATGGTTTTCAGCCTAAATGCTTTACAGTCTCCTGGATTCTTTTTGACACAATATTATCATATTCTCACCTTGTTCTTTATAAATAAACAAGGAAAAGTGTGCGCATGCGCACCCAAGGGTTAATGAAATGTGGCAAACTGAAATAGCAAAAGGTTTGCTGTGAGAGCAAGGAGCCCTTGCTAAGCAGCTACTGTAACATTATAAAACCTGAGGCTGGAACTCTGCTCCCATTCCACAAGTACAAAGATTTCTAGGAAGCGCAGTAATTCAGAGAGTTGGCTAAGCATTGTTCCAGCTTACTCACTGAGCTAAAACATCATTTACCCACAACATCAATATGAGTTTTATACTATCATTTAAACATTTAAACAGCAACAGATTTAGAGCATGGACTCAAGGTATGGCTGTAACTAATACTGTAACAAAATCAATAGACAAATATTCTAGCAAAGGGCAGTGACTGCTGTTTTCACCGATGTGTGTATGTGTGCATAGCACAGTCACACCAATGTGTTTTAAATTCAGCTCATAGGAAGGAGTTTTAAGCTTAGGGATTTAAAGTATTCAGACTTCTTCAGACCAAAATCATATCAAGACACGGCTAGGAGTATCAGTGGCCATGTCTAGAGCCAATAAAAATCTGTGGAAGTGTTTTTCTACTGAAATTGGCCTTTGGGGATTTTCCTTTAAGATTACATTTTAATTGAAGTAGTGAGCCAGTTCTGCATGTGGTGGAAGTAAGAAGTCTGCTAACATCAGAGTTCCTTGCAGAGCTCTGCAGATTTTGCCAGGTTAGTTAAGACATTTCTGTTGGGCTTAGCCTTCAAGCTGTGGAATGATGAAACACTCTGCGCTATTTCATCAGTGCCTCTCATCTTCAGAGGTTGATTTTAGGCGAACTATTAGTGGTTGTGGTACTCGGCTGGGATAGTAGCTGTTTGCTTTCAGATTTCAGGAATTTACATCAATCACCACAAGCATTTTGACACCTCATAATGTCCTGGATTTAAAAATACATATAGAGAAACAGGAAGAAAGGTGAAAACTGAAAGGATGGACAGAGTGTCCATGGCTCGCAGCAGAATAAAGTCTGTGTAAACATCAAGCATAAAAATTATAACTTGAAGCATTTACCTCCAGAAGTTACAACGTGCTGAATATCTTTGATCCACACACCTCAATCATTAAAGGTTACTAAATAAGTTTTTCTTCATATATATGACTTTTACCCTGCATTTATGGACTTAAGAGTACCAACTTAGAAAGAAAGACTTACATTGATTCTTATTTTTAAATTAACATAAGCTCTAGTGCTCAAAGGCCTATTTCATGAGAGACAGGTGGTCTTTTCCTTTTATTTTTCCAGAGGTTAGCTGTTCAGAAAGAGGAGGCATTAAGTAAACTTAAGAATTAAAATGTCCTTCCCTCACCTTAGCAAAGAAACAGAACAAGTTTAATATGAAATAGAGGGTAAATTAATTTTATTTCTTCCTCAGTGGACAGTGGTTGTGCATACAGCTTGAGCAGAGCAGGTGATACCAGGAAGGTGATTTACGCTAACATACTTTACCATTAGGACTGGCACACACATGATCTGTTCAGCTGACAAGGGGTAGCTTGTTAAGTCATGGGAGCACAACTAGTTTTGATCATGAGCCTATATGATAAAACGTTAATCTGAGGACCTCTTCTAATTGTTAGCAGTAATGTGTTTGTTCACATGGTAAAGATATCCTGCAGTGGCATAGGACAAAAGGGTCAATGAATAAGCACTGCCAAAAAAACAAAAACACGTGTTGCGTTAGGAAACATTTCCGCAATACTGTGTCCTTAGTGTGAGGAAGTGTCACGTGCAGCTTCAGACTATTTATACTGCCTAAAATCAATTTTGAAAAACGTAAGCACTGGCCACAGTGGGGCCCTGGCAAGGATTTGAAATAAACCTCCCAGGAGAAGGATGTAATTATTTTCTCTTAATATCTGAAATATCAAGTTTAAAGGGAGAAGGTAAAAGCATTCATTCAGCACAAGTGCCTCAGTGTGTTCGTTAAATGGCATCACACAGCCTGGAGGCCAGTGCTGCCCTGCATTATATGCCTGCTGCCCCACTAACTTTGCTGGGATTAGAGAGGGTGTAATTGAGTGTAGAATTTAGCCACGAGATTCAAAATCCACTTGGGCTGAGAAACCACACATGGACATGTGTACACATTCACGTGCAGACACACGCAGCGTGCTGCGCGCTCCTGCAGGTGGAGGTTACTGAGGTATGCTTGTGGGGTGGGGTCCCTATGGTAGGAATGCCAAAAATCTTTTTAATCTTATTCACCTCACAGAAGTTATAGCCAGCCTTGACAGTGGCATTTTTGTCTTCAAAATGTATTGCTATTTTAAAAACTAGCCAAATACACTTAGTTTAAGAAAGCTGTACTGCCCTGGTACTTTTCCTTGCATTTGTGAGCTTCCACCTGTCAGCCAGCTTGATCGTGTTCAGATGAGACACTCACATACCAGCTTCTCTGAGCAGCAGCATATGTGCCTGGGGAGCTGAGGAGGAGGAACTTGTAAGCTCTTTGCACTGCTGAACGATAACCATGTCTTCCATTCAGGAAAATACACTCTCAGAGACTGCTATGAGGTACCTCCCTTCCAGTTGGAGACAGATGCAGAGCATCTCGGCATTTGGGTGTGAAGCCAAAGTGAAAGTCCCAGCCAGAGAGGTCCCTCAGCTGCTCTGGAGCTCTGTGAGGGCTGAAGGTAGAAGAAGGTCAGAGTAAAATTTCTCATTTTGAGAGGTGTCATAGTGTCTCATCCCATAGAGCTAAGTTCATGATCTTGCAAAGTAGTGAAAATCTTCTGACAATTAGTTCCTTTGCTCTTTGCTGACGTTAGTAGAGAATTTGTATTCCCCAGCTCTCAGGAGGGCTCGGCAAGGGTAGGGTCTGGGCACGTGTGATGTTGGGGCCATGTACAAAACTAGTCAGGGGCTGAGTTCAAATTCCAGACACATCCGGGTGACAGGAATTCAGATGCCACATTTTAGTCTAGGCCCATCTCTGTTTTTTACTCAGATGTAGTAGGGACAGAACAAAACAAGCCAGGTCTGTCCAAGAGAGGAGATTTAAAAGCAAAGACCTGATATCTAGAGGAAGGATTGCTGCTATCTCTGGGCCATATTGTGTCATTGATTTTTAGGTTGATCTCTTAACTGATTCCAATGGGGACTTAGACTTAAAAATAGATGATACAATATGGCCCTATGTGATGAAGAGTAACGGCTCAGGTTTGCTTACAGCTCCAGCCATTTAAATCCTGAGTCACTCCGCTCTGCTGGAGTTAGGTCACTGGAGCTGGAAGAACTTGGAGCCTGCTACCGAGGGGTGAGGGAGGGTGTGAACCCACAGTGCATCAGCTGGTCCGAGGAACAGCCCACCTGTACCCTCCCTGCCCTCAGCTAATCAGATAATTCAAGGCAGCTTCCCTCTCTATGAAGGAAAGATAAGCAACCTTGAAGTAACCATAGGATAAAAGCATACACACAGGCAATTACCAGAGAGCAGCTGATGCGCTGTAAGTTCACACCCTGCTTTACCCTGTGGTAACTTGTTTGTAGGCCGGTTCTCTCTGGAGGCAGTGCTGGAGAGCAGGCTGCAGCCCTTTACATCATGTTAATGACTGCTACTCAAAAAATATTTGCAGCCTGTTAAGCTCTTTCAAGAAAAAAGAAAAGGGATGGGCTAAAAAAAAAAGTGTTCCTTTTGGGGATATTTTCCATATGTTTTGAAGTAAGGCCAGCCTGACAGTTCTTACTAGTTAGTGTCTAATAGTACTTAAATGTAGTCCAGTTGCTACCCTTAAGATTCCAGCTTCTGTCTGCTAGAATTTGCTACAGCTGTCAATAACCAGATCACAGCAATAATTACAGTGGTGCCTGCTGACACCTCTGTGGTTAATGTCAGTCATTAGTTTCATTATAAATCCACATTTGTTAGGAGTTGTAACTTGGACAGAGAACCTGCACTTTAAGGTGAATTTGCCCATATAATTATAAAGCATTGCCTTTTAAAAATCCAGTTATTTTTACATTTATCAAATGCCAAAAATGAATGCTTTAGAACAGTTTACAATGTAAGAAAGCTTTTTGTTATTTTTATTTGATCATTTAAAAATCCCATTGTTTGCCAGAATTCTACTCAGACCAACAATGAAACAAGTTAACACCTCAGATGCTGAGATATTATAAATTCCAAAATGGCCCCAAAGATATATTCTTTACGGAAGCTTGGGAACATATTGTGCTATAGGAGATGCTGAGACCCACAAAATGGAGAACTGACTTCTGCCTTCAAATATAACCCTGCATCTCTGTTAACTGTATTCTGATTAATGCTATAATTTGGCCCCGAAAATTTAGGGCAAAGGCTGAACCTATTGGTTAACACATAACTGCACTGAGCGATTGTGTGAGTCTCAAACCTCTTTTTTGTCTTACAAATCATTGGCCCTGAAATACCTATTAAAGGCATAAATGGGTAATTTATAGATGAAGGGCCAAATTCACCAGTGCTGGGTCTGGAAGATATAAATAACACTTTCTTGTTTCAGCATGGCTCATTGCACCTTAAGGGGATTGACTCTGCCTTCCTTTGGTGTTTTCTGATGATGGAAGGAGATTAATTTAATTTGTGGTTGGGATTTCATATGAGCCTTGCTGTTAGCGGCTGCTGAATCAGTGCATTCCTCTATTGCTCTGGCCATTCACTCCTTGGCTGACTAGCACACATTTTGGTCAGCTGTGGTACTTCCATTCTGCTGATTCCACCACTTGACAGGGCACTGGGTTTTGGCATAGATTGGTAGAAACTGGCATCATTTTGGTCTGAATTCACTCTGGAATTTTAGCTTAAATTTGTGCCCTCTGGTCAGTACCACCGGCAGGCTGACTGCCAGTCTACTGCTTCTAATCAAAACATCATAACATTACTTTAACATATATATTTGTTTGGATTAATAATAAAGCACCAATTGTTGATCAGGAAAAAAAGTTTGCTATAGGAACCAAGCGTATGTTTTGATTGGGATATGTTGGAATATTTATGGAAAAATTCCTTTGACCAGAAAAATTATAATAAACTACATGCTACATTAAACCCTAAAAAAAAATGGACCTGCTTTATGTTGCTTCCAAAAAGCAGTTCATAATCCAGCAGTATCTGGTCAATGCTGATGGATAAACGGTCACTGTACTTAAAACACCGGGGAGCCTTGAGGCAGGAAATGATATTCATTTACAGGTACTGGTGCTTCATTAGGAAATCATAGCTGTGAACCAAGATTTTACTAGTTCTTGTAATGTAAAAATCTGATTACTTTGATTCTGTTCATTGGCGAACTTTTCAACTAGAGGCTTTAGCAATAAATTTAGACAAAACAAAGACTGTACAATTTAAAAGCCACTCCAGAAGGAAAAAAAAAAAAAAGCATCACTAGTGGTGTTTTATATTAAAATTTATACCATCTATCATTCTAATAGATTTTCTCTATGATTTGTCCATCATGTCTTGAGAACAAAATGCTATCTTGTCTCCTTGATATTGCACTTTTTAGAAAAGCAACCCCTTTCCTAGTTCTGTCCTTTGAAGTAGCTCATAGCATGAGAGGTCCAGCATCAAGAGTAATTAGACTAAACCGTGCAGAAATCCCAATGGAAGTGAGCAGGTAAAGACAGCACTAACTGCTTAAAAACTGAAAAACAAATCAGAACATTTTAGAGGACAAGGAGGATGAACAACTCCTTTCTACAAAGAAAAAAGCAAATATGATAATTTTTTGCTTATTCTGATATTCTTAATTAGCAAAAATGTTATAGCATATTGGGATTCATTTTCTGGAACTCATGAACAGTTATTCTTAGCTGGAGTAAATGATGTAATGAGATTGCTATAATAATTGCCATGCTGCTGGGATATTGTAGACCAGCAAGCTACATGCAGTTTTCAGTGTATGCACGTACGTGTATTTCTGGGGATTTTTTCTCCAAATTGGAAAGGAATTTTATACCAGAATACAGACCCTACTTTTCTGCAGGGAATTACTTTTTGCTGTTATGTATAATCTTTTAATTGACTTCAGAAATCAAGTTTATAGAGTAATTTGTTGAGGCTCCTTTAAGTATGTGGTATGAAGTGCTTTTTCTCAACCAGTGATCTTTCAAAGAACCAGCAAATAACAAAGGAATGGGCCCTACTGCTGGTCCATAGAGAGGTGCTGTATTTCTGTCCTCTCTGTGAGGTGTTGGCTGTGCCTTGTTTCCAGTTGCTTAACTGCATTATAAAAAAGAAGTAATATAAACATCTCCCCAGATTAATCCTGTACCTTAAAAAAAGCTCCATTTTGGTGTGGATTAAAAGGAAGTTGCCCATGGAAGTACACTGATCACCGTAATCTTAGGTATAGCACTTGAGCTCTGAGCTAACCTATGACAGAATCTATCATGTCGAGTTACTATAGGCACAGCTTAACTCACTAAAATTAGGTACTCTCAATCGCACATCAGTAAGATGCTTGAAAATCCTAAATTGCACATGAATTACTCTGCTCAGGGCAACTCACGTAAAGAGACTCTATCCACACTGTGGACTTGAACCTTTTGTTTACATCCTACAGAGGATGCAAAACTCTGTATATTCTGATCCCTAGTTTAGAGTGATACGTATTTTAGCAGTAGCATAAGTGCCTTGTGCAGTCAGTCTCCATCACATTCTTTTTAGCCCCAGTATGTTGGTATTCATTCTCCTAGATGAGAACAATAATTATGCTTTAATAAAAGTAGCAATGTAATATGCTAGCCAAACCGGGATTATTTATTAGACCACATCATTATATTTTTAGAGTTTTTTTGTACCTCCAAATAATTCAGAACAATGTCTTCTCTGTATTTCTATGTGTATGCTTTATTTTTTAAATAGAAGAAAAATAAAACAAAGAAAGTGCGAGCTATAAGAATGACTAGACCTCTTGTAAAAGGTTTCTTAGTGCTGCTGCTGACCTTCTCAGTCTGTTCTGCTTTGCTTTGGTATGTTTAACTGCCCCAGGAGGTCATTATCAGACAGTGGTGACTGTTTTGTCAGGTCTTATTGTTTAATTAGATCACAGCTTATGTCAAAATTCTAAAATTCTTTTGGCACATGCCAAAATTTTCACAGTTTTTAGTTTTTAAGTTGAAATATTTCTCAAACAATAAGCAGCAGCTACAAGGGAGTAGATAAATTTATTTAATATTTACAGTGTGCACTTAAAAATTTGTGCCTTGGGTTAAATTCATTGAAATGTGACATCTTATTTTCAAGAGTATCCTATGGGTAATCCCTTGAAACTTGTATTGACATTAATATAAGCCTTAAGAAATAGGCCTGCTGAGGCTCATATTATCTATAGGAAAGCTAATTTTTTCTACTGATCTTGCCTCCATTCATCTGAAATGGTAGAAGATTGTGTAAACAAACCCTCATCTACAGAATTAGAAAATGATGTTTTTGATATGCCTTCCCTGCCCTTGAAATTATATGCCTGGAGTATGCAATCTGTGATGTACCATGTTCCGCTAATGGTAGGATAATTGGTACAAATTTCTAGGCTAGAGGTAAATGCCAAACTGCTGTACCACAAATTCGTTGCTTGGATGATCTACTTGTTTCTGAATAAGGCAACCTACCTATTTTTTTCTTTGCCATATTTAAGTAGAACCTATTATAGAAATTAGTAGAAAAAGAGGTATATTACTCATTCCTCACTAGTGCAGCATCCTATTCAAGAATAGATTTTTAGTTGTCATTTTCTTATTCATCTTGTGCAGAGCCAAATCAATTAGTGCCCTTGGAAAGATGCAGTACCCAAACTGAGCCAAGAGTGATGGTGTTCAAAGGATCAAAACATTAGATGACCTCATGCAGGTCCTGTGTTCTGGAAAATGTAGCTGCTTTTTCCAGCTTTCTCTCATGGCCTAATAAAGTATATTATCTCTCTAAAGACACTTGGTGTCTCTCAACAAAATAAACTTGAAAGCCCCAAATGTCCCTCACAATAAGCTATTAGTAAGGCTATTCTGTGTCTTGATGCTTCATTGTATGAGACTGGAAATCATACAAGCTTTTGGGGTAATTTATTTCTCTAGAGCTATCATGCTTAGATATCTCGGTATCACTATTCTCCAAGCAACTCTCTGTTGAATATTTATGGGGAATGACCCCGTACTGGGGATTGTTATGAGCACTGCAGTATATCAGTGTCCGGGCATTTGGTAGAGCAAGGTCTGTGCTATACCTTCCGAGCAAGCAATGTCGTTGTCCCTCCAGGGTAACACAGGGTGCTGAGTCACTTGCAAGGATAAACGACAAATTCAGATCCTGGACAACAGCTAACAGGACAGTGTGTGAGGGAGGGACTAATTACTGCTGCAGCTATGACTAAGGTCCGTCAGTAGGGCAGGTATAATCCCAAACAGATTGGGATTGCTCTGGAGTGACTTCCTGGCAGGTGCTGTGGCAAGAGCAAAATTGGAAAAGGGACCAATTTTCCCTTTTCCCTACAATTTGTTGTGTACATGTAGGTACTGAGCAAGCAAGGAGCCTGAGGAAGGAGCAGTTTGAAGCAGCCCACAGCAGTTTCACATCTGATCTCTGGGGTGGCTCAAGAACCATGAAAAACTATCTTGTTTTCCCTGAAAGAAAAATGGCAAAAAGTAGTGACTCTTACATAAATGAGGAGTCCAAAGTAATCTGCACGGTAACTTGCGCTTTGGGATTCAGTTTGATGTTTCCAGCATCCCTGAAATTTGACAGCCCTGATCATGGAGGCAGCAAAGCAAATGCAGAGCCATGAGGAGACAGTGCATGCAACAGGGAACCAGAAGTAAGTTGCAGCCAGCTTTAATGTGGCATATTCTCAATCACAACAGCTAAACTTACCTGAAGCCCTAAGGAAGAATCAGCACAGGTGTAAAGATGGCTCTCCTTTTCTCCTCCCTACATTTGGCCAGTGCCAAGGGCACATGGCCAAGACAAACGTCCCCTGCAAGCAGCCAAGGTTCAGTTGCTCACTCGATGTGCTTCAGGCCTCTTCACATCACTCATTTGTTTGCAGATTGCTCCCAAATACCTGCCTACCTTGACTAATGCTGTCCTGCTTATCAGAAATGGGCTGCTTTCTGGCCTGGCTCTAAGCCTAGCCTCTCCAAACAGAGCTAACTAAGCCTCTGCCTTCAGCTCATGCCCAGACCCCATCACATTTAACCTTCCCCATGCTGGAGAAATTTTGCAGCCCTCTACTGTCTGGAAAGAGACTTGCAGATAATACATTTTATTAGCAATCTTTTTTGTGTCTGCTCTCAACATTTTTTTTCAGTCTGGCCATTCATCATTAACCCTTTCCTATTATCTGACACCCAGCAGTAGCTTTTCATAGCTGCCCCAGTGGCAGACCTTTCCTCAAGTACCTTTCTAAGAGGTGTATCAAGCATTTCATTTCACCAAGATGTTTGTAATCTCTAATATCTGTTCTTATTGATAAATTCTCTAATTGCCCAATTTCTATGCTGCAAATAAAAATAATCTCAGAAGGTATCCTGACTTTGCAGTGTTGGCTAGAGAGAAAGCAGAGAGAAGCCTTTCAACCTCGTAGCTCTATAGAGAAGATCGTCATGTTAGCTCTGCATAGCTGGGGATAGGGCCAACTCTCTGAGGATAAGCATGCCCCATGTTTTCCCATGCCTCAAAGCATGAGGAAAAACAGATCCACTCAGTATGTGAAAGAGCGTTTGAAAAAATATTCAAGATTGTGAACCATTTCTGAAGTATCTTTGCTATAATACCTAATATTATTGTGTCACTCACAGAGGGAAGGATAACGCCCTTCAACACCACATTTTATAGGGTTGGTATCTGGTCAGGAGAAACTAGCTGAACTCTGAGCCCAACTCTTGACTCATAATGAACTGAGTTCATTTCACATATAATTAATGGGCCTTTTTTCTCCTTCCAGACTGTTTTGCTGAGCTCATGTTAAGGTTTTCTGCTTCTGCTAGTATTTTATTATTAATATTATGTGGGAGCTAAGTATGTTTACTGTGTTGCATGTGTGTAACATAAGACAATCTCTGCCCTGAGGTACTGGCAGTCTAATGCAGAAACAGCTACTGTAGAATGTGAGGAATCTGATTTTTTTAGATAAAAACAACTGTGGTTAATAAGGCATCTTGCTCGATTTTTGAAAAACTTAAATTGCCAAATTTATTTTGACAGATTTAAAAATTAAGTTGATAAAATTATGCTATGTGACAATATTTATACTGAGAATCAATACGTGCAGTAGTACATTTCAGGGTGAATTCATAAGGCTGCAACTCTCCACGCTGCTTTGCAGTGGGTGCTACAATACAGCAAATACAGCATAGCTGCTGCACTGAGTTCTCTCCCAAAGAACAGCACTGACAACAAAACAGATGCTGGTTGTAGTATTAAAAGAGTGTATTGTGTACAGATATTTGTAAACAAAGCAATCTAATAAATTATTACTTAGTATTTATTCAATTATTAAGTACCTCTCAATTAGTATTTACCATTGGAACGTTAGTGCTGGAATGCTGTCTTGGATGGGAGAAATGTGCAATTACGGTTCCTTCGTAGTTGTCCCTAAGCTGTTTTCAGAGAATTAGCTCACTGCAGCTCTCCTCACCAGCAACTGATTCCCTGAATATCTGTGGATTTATTCTGTCGACCGTACAACCTTTCATTGCCCTGGGCCCCTTCCTAGGCATTAATAACACCTTCCCAAGTCTTCATGACGTTCCAGACCTGCTTATGATACCTTGAGCTTTTCCAAGAAGTCATGTTATAAAATTCACTCTTAGCATGTTTTTCTGGTGCTGTAATCAGGAAGGGACTGTGTATGAGATTCAGGCATTAGCACAGGCTTGCTGATGAGAACATACAGACAGCACTCAGAGTTGAGCAGGAGCATGTCACAGCACCACTTTTACTCTGGAGAATACTTCTGTGCCCACCTTTCTGGACAGCAGGTTGTGTCCTGAGAGAGTGTAATGGGAACCACTGCCTCAGGCAGCAGCAAGATGCAACCAAACCTGCACCCAAGGAGTCTCTGCAGAGCCTCTGCCCAAGCACTTCCTGACCCCTGCATGGCAGGCCAGGGTCCTACTGCAAAAGCTGTGCTGAATTTGAGCTAGTGTGGTCAGCACATGGAGCGACAAAGGACTTCCATGGTTACTTCTAAGGTGCTTTACAGTATATGATATGCATACTTACCTCCAGCAAGTAAAAGGCCATTCAAGCTGATGGCAAATGGATACAAAAAGTGCTGTACCATTTTCCTCTCTGACTTGGAGTCTCAGCAGGTTTTGCTCTTCTCTGCCCAGATAGCAAGTTGGTGATGGAGCATTTGTCTGATAAACATAAAGGAAACTCTCCCATTTCATTTTCAACAATGCTAGCAATATGTTATTAAAGTTACTTCTATTTATATAGCCTCTGATGACTTTATGTAAGTCTCTCTGCTTTCTCTTCTCATCTGTTCCACGTTTTCTGTATATGCTCTCTTTGCACTTTGTAACCTGCAAACCTTATTCATTTCTTTACCTGTACGCATCACAGGCAATGGACTTTAATTAGGTAACTAGCCCACGCAAACCTCATTCTACTGATGAAATATGTTCTTAAAGCCTTGACTTTGGTGTCAATATTAATCAGCACTTGGCTTTCAGTTGGATTTCTGGTTTTCAAATATGAGGAGCAAAACAGATAGTCAGGCTTCTTGAGGGCTATTTGACTGGCTTCAGGCTGTTCCATGAGACTGTACTGGGATGGAGCCAACGGGCAAATGTAACATTTTGTTAGCAAGATGAGAGAACCTTTCAATTTTCCTCTAACAGGTTGAAAACTTAGTGCAACCTGTTCACATCGTCATGAATCACCAGTGCAATATCTAAGATGTGTTTGTGATCGTTATTACTGTAGGATCTGTACAGCTACTGAACAAACAACTCCAGGCTTTTTTGTACTGAATGGACACAGTGAAGTGGAAATTATGGAAAAGCCATTGATAATACTGTCAGTAGATGACTATACAAAATTGTGAAACCCAGGTGCAATTTTAGGATAGTATTGTAGGTTTCTCAAGTTGTATGTGCCTAGAAGTATCTCTCTCAGATGTGTATATTCAGTCTCTGTTCCTATTAATGTTTGTGCTCATCAGCAGAGGAAGTGAGAGTCAAGGTTCCAGTCTCTCAGGTCAGAGGTCTGACAAGTAAGCTGTAGTCGTGCTTGCTTTGTTCCTTCTCTTGCCGATGACCTGGATGACTGGAGAAGTGGTCTTCTTTTAGCTTAAAGATTATTTCTCTTCCCAGTTAGTTGCTTCTCTTTAGTTACTTCTCTCTTCTGACCTCTTGGAATGTGAGTTATACTGATTTAACTTAGAATCTGCGCTTCATATTCAGAGGCAATGTGTAAGTTACATATAACATAGTTTGCCTAAGTAACTAGCCAAGTCTCAGTGCATGCGTCTGAGTGAGTCTCATGGGGGTCTAAATTGGTATGATGTGCACAGTGAGGGGGCTGGAAGAAGAGGTTAGTTACCCCAATTTAGGCTTCCTTCAGGCTTAATTGCCATTCTTCAATTTACTTAGACACCCCTCTGTTGTTGGCCCAGCATCTTTTTCATAAGTAAATTTCTATTCCATGCTCTAGAAAGAAAACAGTTGAAGCTCTGGATTTTGAATGTAATCAGACTTATTATCTGATTTGATCATTATTTTGTAGAGATTTGATTTCTATTTATGATCTGTAATAGAGGCCATTATTTTATTACTTGCTTTCTGTGTGTGATTAAGCCACTTAAATGAAGATTTTCAGTTTAAGTTAGTAAGAATAATATATTTCTGATTTCTTGTAAATAAACCTTAATTTCCACAAATCTGCATGCATTATACTATGAAAGCTTTTTTTGTTAGAATACACAGATTCATAAAGTAGATTCATAAAATGTAGAATTTTGTGCAAGCTAAAAATATTATTTTCATAGAAAAATTATTTTTGGTTTTAAATTTAAGACATTATCTCTAGTGCTCTAATCCCATTATTCAAATGCCAGGTTTTCGGGGTGAAAGATACAGATCTTCATTCATTGTTATGTGTAGCCCTGAAAAGTAAAAGTAAAGCAGGATTACTCATCAAACTTTGTAGTCCCAAAGCCATGGACCACAAGTTGAGTGTTTTATAAATAAATTTAACATTGATAATATTTACTGTGTTAAAAGGTATTCAGTGAGATTTGTAATTGTTCAACTGCATTGCAGTGTTATGTGTTAGAGTGAGCCTGTAAAAATTGCCTAGTAGAGATATTTGCCTCTTATTAACTTTAGGATACGTCTTTTATTCAACCCTCTCTCAGGCCCTTACACTCGTTCTTACACTCTGTACTTGTTGTACAGGATGGAACAAGAAACGCAAAGCGTATTAGGCAGTGCTTGGTGGCTTTGAGAGAGAGCTCAAACACAACCCACCTGGTGTTTAGACGTCTTTGAGCTTCCCACTCAATGGCAAGAAGACTTCTTGGAAGCTGCACCTAGCATATGACTTTGTGAGCAATAGGAGTGGCATGAGGGCTCACCAAACATCAACAGAAAGGGTGAGAAGCAGAATGAGGCGAATGGTCATACTATTTTTTTTTTTTTTGTCCTGAAAACAGCTTCGACAAGCTCTGTTTCTGACTGCTCTAGCCTCATGAACTTTTTTTTTATACTGATTTAAAAAATATATAGATGTATATGGATCACTTTCCCATGGCAGAAATAAAAAATGCCTTGCTTGGCTATGAACTCCAGGAGTGGAGAGAGATGCAGCAGGAGACCAAGAACAAGAGAGTGTTTTTCATCTGCCACCACAATTTTGTAGGGCGATGCTATTGTATTTGAATGAGACAGTTCGTGTACCTTTCTTATGGTGCTGTGCTCCACAGGAACCTCACCTTTTAGTTAAACTGCTTGCTCTAAATTGTTTCTTAATGGACTGGTAACAATCAGGGCTCACCAGTTTTCTCTTTGTGTCTGTGACTGAAGACTTGCTGGAAAAAGTATAGGTAATGGTAGGAATTCAGATATATTGCTGTGATATGCAAGTAGCTGTTGAGTGGTTTGTTAGGGAAACCATGGCAGGAGATGGCCACATATTTTCTGTCCTAGGTTCAAAATAGTATTATTACCACCTAAGAAAAAAAAAAAAAGAAAAAAAAAAGTGGTGAATCTTGTTATTCTCCTATTTGCTTTATTTTGTGGTTTATTTCCAACTGAAAGTGGTTGAATTTGAAATTCAATTGGTACCGTCTTCATCTTGTCCTATTTTAAGCTATGGTAACTTTCCTGACTGAAGATTTGCCCATCGTTTCAGTGTGGCTGCCATAATTGGCTCTACATTTATACTTCAAGTGAACTTGGTAGACTCATTTGTCTTTGAACAGTATCTTAATATAAAGACTCAGTAACTCTACTAATTCCATAAATAATATTTTTCAACAAAAAATCCTTTTTTATTCTTTATAGAAGCTTCTTATATCTGTATTATCTAAGTAAAATAATTTTCTTCCATAACGTTTTCTGGTGGAAGATTTTGACATCAGTTCTAGTTATGCAGCAAAATAGTTGGCTGCACCAAAGAGTCATTTTTTCTGGACCTGCCTCAGAAAACAGCATGCATGTTGAAATTTCATTTTTGAATTTAACTTCTCCCTCTTGGAACAAATTCGCTAAAGTTGAAGTCTCACTTTTTATAGCCACAGTAACTGTTTCTGGATTTTCAAAGTCAATTCAGCTCTAAGCTGAAGTAATTATGGCACATGCTATAAACCCCAAGCACTGTAAACTCAGCATGGACTGCTATATCACCATCTTGAAAGTATATCAATCTCCTCTTACTCTAATTTGTTATACACTGTTTCTTTGGTTGCTTTTTCTTACCCTCACATTCATCTATTAAAAGAAATGAGAATGGGGCCTGTTCCTAATTCATAAAAAGGTAGACCACTTTTACCATGGAACTTAGAATTAAAATGGCTATAGAATGAAAATGAATAAATTGTGCATTTTTATCCCTGTTGTCCCTTCTGTTGGAAAGCAGTACACTGATAACTTAAGGCCATTATTAAATGAGATTGCGAGTACTGCTATCAATGAAGATCCATTGACTGCACTAATTATTGTAGCTACTAAACTAGTACGTACTAAATTCAACTGAGTCCTGAATGAATATAACCCATGCAGTATGGATAGCTTTTTTCATATGAGGTATCTAAGAAGTAGGCAAGGAAACTTTGGATGTTTTCCTTTTAAGTATTGGCAGATAATGAAAGCACAAACCACTTGCAGTGCTTCATACGTGAACATTTCCTTGATGTTTATAAGTTTTACTGAGAATTTTTTTTTTTTTCAAATGTGTGCTCATCCCTGTTCTGCCCAGGCCTGAGTATGAAATGCCAGACTACCACAAGAAAGCCTAGGCATTGCAATATATTTCCAGCCCAACCAGCAGCTGAAAGTCTCATGAGACAGCTTGCAGATTTCCAGCTCAAACTTGTAGAACCAAAGTGTTTACATAATTTATATAAGGTGGGGCTATATATGCACAGCATGGTTAACTCTAATAATAACTAAATTTTCCAAGTTGCTCAGCCCATGTAGCATTTGCGCCTTTAGACCCTTACAGATTAGTGATAAAATAGTTGGTCAAAAACAAATGGGACAAAGGTCAAGTGACGTTTTGCTACCTTTTTTACTCGGTTCAGAATACTTTATTTTAGATGATTAGTGTCACTGAGTGTTATAGTTATTACAATTTTATTGAGCATTTCAAGGCTTTAAAACAACTAGCAGTAGGTAACTTCAGGTAGTACTAAAGTATTCACACCTGAGTATTTGAGTAGTTGTAATATGACTTACATGGATGTGAGGTAGGAATAAAAGCCTGACTTTTGTCTTCATAAGCAATGACAGAATTCTGGTTCCAATGGCCTGTACATTGGGTCACTGAGTGGGAAAACTGAAGGAGACTTTGATGGGTGCTACCAAAATTCCACTGCTGTTAAACATTTATCATTTATGATATGTACTTTTCTCAGTCGGGCTGTTCTGAATATGAGAAACAGCTTTGTAAAGCTCAGTAGCTTCAAAGGAAAAGGATATCAACACTAAAGATCTCCACACTGAAATATCTGTGATGACAGGGGAAAAAAGAAATATATAGTATAGCCAGGGCCACTGTCCATAAGGAGATAGGTGCAATGAATGTGCTGTTTGCACTTTGATCCTGAATGGAACATCATTAAAAAGCTCTTGTTCACTGTTAATGGCATACTCCAGGAGCAACAACATGTATGCTAGCCCTAAAATAGTGAAAAGATGGAACAATGCAAGGGCTGCCACATATGATGGGGTGAGACTTCAGGAAGCTTTATAACATATGAGTCTTAGAAATCCAAAAGAAAACAATCAGTGAGTTTACAGAGGACACAGGTTTTGAAGAAAACTCATATATTATTGTTTTCTAAAAATACTTGCTGACCACAAAGCAGTGTGGTTTGTTGATACTAATGGATGAAGTTACCTGTAAGAACCTTTTCCTTCCCATACTAAAATGTAGCAGAGTGCAAGAGACATTTCTGAGACTGATTTCTTCACGACAGCAGCAGTATATTTTAAATAGAGGGAAAGCATACTTTATGAGGAAATGAAAAAAGGTCCAAAATGACTTTTAATTTATTTTTATAATAAATATCATTAAACAGAATTTTGAAGCTGTATATTTTTATTTTGTATGTAATGCTTATAATGTAAAATGGAGCCATTTCATGAAGCTTTGAAATAAGCAGTTGCTAACAATGAAGTCACTATTTTATTGAAACCTGATAAACTTTCCTGGATAATTCAGGATTTTTTAACAACATTTTTTCAAGGCTGAAGAGAAAAAAGGACATTAAATTTGGCAGAAATGAAAAATTATTTCTGTGGCAGCTTCATTTGGACATGGAAAACCTGTTTCAAACCATTCGTGGCTCCACCTCTCACAACTATTTATTATGTACTATAAATTACATAACATGTAGCACAAAATCAAATAGAATTGTTCTCAAACCATAGATACAGATTGAGAGTTAATTAAATGAATGCGTGGGGAAAAATCTGTGTGAGTTAGAGGACTAGGGGTTCCCTGCTGTACCTATTTAATGAAGTCTCATCCATCTGATGGCTCCTGGACCCACTCTTCAACACTTCCACAAAAATGTCACATTCTTTATGGGGGAAAAGTGTGGAATGTGCCTTACCCACATCAAGTACACCATTTTACAATTCCAATCCAATTAATTAAGCCTCTATTCTTCATGCATGAGTGGCCGTCTCTCAGTTACACACCCAAGGCAAAGCTCCAAGGGGGCCAGCCAGTCAGCCAAAAAAATGAAGGTACATTCCCAGCTCTCATTTACTTAAATACATATTTTTGGTAGGAACAAAATGTTTAAAATTACTTCAAATAAAAGTGTGTATATTTCTCCAGGGCCAAAGCATCAATAACTTATGTCTCAGGCAAATGAGCTTTTATTATTTTTATTTTTATTTTTAATGCAAAGTCATAATTAAAGCAGGGAGGAGAGGACAGCCTCCTCTGTGAATGAGAAAATTAGACTCAGTGTAGTGAGATGGGAGGGTGGAAGGAGACTTTTGATGCATGATTAAATGAGGAGGCAGTATGGTGAGGGCAGATGAGACACAGCACAGTGGGAGTATGGAAAGCGTGGTGAAAGAAATAAACAGGAGACAAGATGCTAAAGTACCATAACCTGACTGCACTCCTGAAGAGTTAAAAAATAAACCGATCATCTGTCAGGAGACCATACATGAGAGGGGAGGGCTGATTCCAGTCCCACCTCCCTGGGTACAAATGTTGCTCGTATCTGATTAAGGGAGAAAAATAACTATTTTCTTCATGCTGCACAGCATTGCGCTGTTATTTTTAGCACTCAGTTTCTAAGTATGTTTCCTGCAGATCATCTGTCATTTGAGTGTTAAAAACAACCATGCTATTTTTCTGTAATTATACAGGGTCTCTTCATTTATGCACTTGTTAGTTTATTTTACTTACACTGATCAAAACCTCAGTCAGATTCCCTGTATTGTCTGGACCCCTGAGATCCAGTTCAAGTAAGCACATGCTCAGGTTCTCTCTTGTACTACAACCTCACCCCTGAAGGAAACCACACATTTCAAATAGCAGCATGTAAAAAAAGCTATGTCTGCTGCCCCAGTATAACCTGTGTGCCAAGACGAGGTCGCAGACAGAGATGACCTTTTCCAAAATTAGCCATAGTAGTAGAAAATGTTGCAGTTCCCTCTCGTTAGTGCCCGCCAAATGGTTATTATTCTCTATGGGGAGAATCATGTTAGTACTGCCCAAAGGCAATGGCTGTCATCATAAATAGTCAATCATTTTAGTAAAAAAAAACAACTGGCGGCTGCTTGGGGCTTGTGAGAGGAATTTGGGGTGGGGGCTGGAACTGGCAGGCCTTGCTGTTGCTCTAGCACCTGCTCTCCCCTCTTTTCCCCAGTGCTGCTTTCTGTGCCAGTATGTACAAAATGCCAGTGCAAGTACGTCCATGACAGGTGCTATTAGGCCAGAAGATTGGTTCACCTGTTGCAATTACACCTTGGAACTTTTTTACACTTTTCTGCAGAGGTGAGATTTCCCAAATGAAATGATATTTTCCAACTGGATTGCAAATTCAAGGCATTTCACCCATTTACATATCCCTTCAATCTGTCATCTTTGATGCTAGAAGGGAAAAATCTGAAACAGAAAGGGAAAGCTGACAAGTCCTAAAATTAAAAAGTTATTGATTAAGCCATTTGACTTGTTCTTTCATTCCAGTATTGTACTCCAGGAAACAAATGTTTAATTTATTTTGGATAAAGGGATTCAATTTGTGATAATGCCATGAAAATATAATATCCTTACAAACTCAGATTTCTCATAGGAAAATGTTAATGAGTCTTTTCTATTATACTAAAGATACTGTGTAACAGAGCTAGTTGAATATTGCCCAAACACTGTTTCTGAGCATTTGTCAGAATTGTTGCTTGGTTCAAGAAAATTCATATTGCACTGCGCTCACTGTTTGCCAACATTTGCATGAACAGTTTTTGTTTAGGTTGGTTTTGTAGAGGTTGTTTTTCTCCCTAGTAAAAAAGTTTTTTTTCAGTTCATTCAAAATCACAGAACAGATACAGGATCAGGTGATTAGACAACCAACCACAATCATAATTTCAGATAATGTTTCACTTTGCAAGCAACCTATAAGATCAAAATTGTTCATTAAAAATACAAGCATAGTTGATTTTATGCAAAGTCTAGTTTAGGTATTTTTCATACACAGAAAAAAATAGAAGGATTAAAGCCCGATTGTCAAAAGCAACTATTAAGCATAGTGCCGGAATTCAGACATGGTCTACAAATATTCATTAAAAGGAAAGAAAGTAAAAATGTTATCATAATTCCTTCGTAGCAATTCATTGAACAGCACATGTTGTTTAATCGTATAAAATATTTTTACTCAGAAGTGTTTTCTTTTCAAATATAAAGAAATATAAAGAACTAGTCTATCTTTGTTTTGATGCATTGGCAGCTTTACAGTCTGTATTTGAGTACTCAATCAGAATTTGACTTCTTTTTACACATAGTGCTGGTAAAAGACATTCATTGCTACAAAGTACATAACCTCAAGTTATTTCAACAGCATAAACGTCTTTGAAATTGTGAGAACATAGTCCATCAGCTCTTCCCTAAATTACAGAGTACAGTTCACCAGCAAGCACTGCACTGCATTCTTTCCAAATATTGAAATTTGACATATTATGTTTTCATAATTAGGGATTTATTTGGGTTTGAGGAGTTGTTTCTGAAATTGCCATAGTCTTCTTCAGAAAGACTTTGAATTTGCTTTTTAAGGAAATTCATTAACGTTAGGGAGACAAAAAGTCCTAAAATATGGATAAACCCAACTGTGGGGTTGTGCTATTTCAATTCTGGATTGAAATAGCAGAGACTTTGGGTGAAGTTGCAGCTAGGGGCCAATATAAACTTTATGATTGTTGCCCATGCACTGAAATAAAATTCTAAATATAAAACACCTTGAACTCTGGGACAGTTCAACTTTGTTTTTCTATTTCTTTCCAGTGAACCCAACACCAGTTTTAAGTTTCTCATGACTCTCAGATTTTGTTATAAACATTTTCACAGTTCCCCTCATGCATTATTTCATTTACTGTGAACTTAGTCATTAATTGTTGGTTGCGTTTTTTTTCTGTAACTGTGTTGGGGATTACTTGTAAAGCTTTTTGGTTGCGTTTGTTTTTAAAGCCCATAAATCTTACAGTATTTTTTAAGACAATGGATTACTCAGACTAAGACATTTAGTAATCCATTGATCTGTGTTGGTGTTTTGTTTTGTTTTATTTCTTAAATAACTGTCATGAAGACTGCATGTATTTAGTGATATGAATTAAGAAGCAGAGTACTCAGCAGATTAAACCAGTAGTTTCCTTTACCTACAGTCATCCAAAGCGTATCCTTATTCCTTTCCTTCTTACTTACTGATAGCATCCTACTACTGGCAGGATTGATGTCATCACTTATCCTCTCCAGAAGGATATATTCCCAGGAAACTAATTAAGCGGGGAGAGGGAGACTTTCATCTATTTTAGAGATTTTTTAATAGTATTTCTTTCATGAAACAGTGGCTCCTAATGTGGTATATTTTTTATACTAGTAGTTTTCTCATTGTTGACTCTTCCTCCATCAATTCTCCCTCCCCCTGTAACAAAATAAGAAAAACAGATTACTGTAAATTTTGGCACAGAAAGGTATTTGCATCATTTTCTTAGAAGTCACGTGCTTTGGATTTCCTCTTGTTTATGATATATTGAAATGTCTTCCAGATGTTTTTAATTATAAAAAGTTTTCAGGAAAGCAAAGTAATCCGTAATAAAATTTCCTCTACATTTTTTAAAATAGCCAATAAATTAGTGTACTGTAGCTTATCAAACTGCCACATAATTCTACATTTGACCCCAATGCAGCAAGGTCTGGCATTTTCTTAGACAGCTAGTTTGGTCAGAGGCAAAGCAGGCTTCCCCAGGCATGCTTTCAGTTCCTTTTCCAAGGGAACGTGTTCCCTTTCTGTGGCCAAGCCCAGTGTGTGAGCACTCATTGGTGCAAGCGGCCCTGACTTCCTACACAAATGTGACCACCTTTGCTGCACTGGCTTGGAAGAAGCAGCTTTGTGACAAGGGCAATGCCGAAGTTTGGATTCAGAACAGAGAGAGAGAGGGTATTTTAGCTGCTGGTATGTTATGCTGATGCTGTGCTACATGAGGAGGCTTTCATTTATAAATTTTGGGCAGTTGCCCAGATTGCTGTGGTAAAATCTGGAAGAAAATACAAGAAGAAGAAGAAGGAGAAGAAGAATATATATGTGGTGGGGGTGAGGAGAGATGGGGGAGGCTTTAATAATAAAAGGCAGTATCAGAGGTCAAAGAACTAGAAGATGAACAGTAGCTAGGTATTCTTTAAAATCTTTGCTGAATCTTCCCCCTATATTCAGGGGGAATATTCCCCTATTCAGGGGGAATCTTAAAATCTTTGCTGAATCTTCCCCCTATATTCAGGTCTGTTCATCCTAATGATGTACTGAATGAGGATACTTACTGTAAGCCTATGTTTCTATCAGGAGATAAGGTAGGGAAAGCAGCAGTAAATAGAATCCAACTTTGCCATTTCTGTGACTGATTTTCCGAAGTGGGTAGTGATGGGGTCTTTCTTAAACATTTGTTATGATAAAAATCAAGATCTGAAAGAAAGATATGGCTATGAAATTATCTTGGTGAAACAGCAATTCAACATGAAATTTGATCATTTTGGTGTCTCGTAATTTTAGTGAACTGTAAGGGTTTTTATGTTTGTCCTCCCAGAAGAGACAATAATCCGAGATATCTCTGGGAAGTAAGGATACTGCACATGCTACACCCATGGTCTGAAAGCCAGGGGTACAAGAAGGGAAGTGTGTGTGTTTAGTAATAACCAGGTACTGGGTTTTGTGGCACTCTGAGGTGAATTTGAGGCAGTAGGTCGAACAGTATGATGTTAGGATTTCTGAAAGTGTATATACAGGACCCTAATAAACAAGATCCTCCTGGCTTCTCAGAATTAGTACTGTTCTAGAGGTGTGAAGGAATGGAATCAAACAAAAAAAAAAAGAGCTCTGTATGATTTTTTTTCTTTTCTTTTTTCTTTTTTTTTTCAGTGACTAAACACAGCAGGACTTGTAATAAAAGAAAATTGCTGTTAACGTAGCTATCCCACATTCTCAGGTGGTCCAAGTGTTGTCTGAATGGTGAAAGTGAGCTCTGTTGGCTTGTACCACTTGAGACTCTTGCCTTTTCTCACTAATTTGCCTTGAGTACTATTTCATCATTTGTAAAGAGGAGTTAACAGCCAAACTGAAATCCAAGCTTTTTTTTTTTTTTTTTTTTTTTTTTTTTTTTTTTTTTTTCAGTAGGAGGACAAATGCAAAGGTTTTACTCTGCTAGTGAATCTACTTCTACAGAAGCAGCGTAGCACAGAATTTGGACCCAATTTTAGTGTTTCTGTCACCAGAAAGGAGACAGAACACTAAGAAACAGATGTAAGGCAGACAAATGGCCCTTTTATGGCTCCTAGAAACAGTAACTGAGGGTAGTCTTGCCATCCAAATAGAAAATGGTAATCAGTAATAAGCTGAAATTTGTAGATATCTGGTAAAAGCAAATTACATGTGATGTAAAGCTACCCTGGGTGGGATGGTGGCAGAACATGAAAAGGGAGTAGGGACCTGCAGACCTCTCTACAGCAGCCACCATGGCTGAAAGCTTTGAATATATTTTGAAAAGGGTATAAAATCTTAATGCTGCCATGCCGCCATAGCTTCTTCCTGGATCCCCCAGGTTTTGAGATATCAGAATCCGTTGGTCCCCAATCTTAGAATACTTTTACATCCAGTTATTTCTTGACAGAAGTTTCGCAGCACTGCTGGCACTTGTTGCTTACGCAGTTGTCAGCTGCCTGCGCCCTGTTAGTGCTGCTGTCCACAGTGGGGCAAAGCTGCCGCTGAGACTTGCGGAAGTGTAGTTTTGATAAAGCTGAGCCTCTTCACTGCTAAATATTTTCCATATGAAGAAAGATGGGGTTTTGCAGTGCTAAGGAGAATTTTCAGGGAGACAGAGAGACCTTGGTGGTCAGAGTCTGATAGCTGCACTTGCTATTGCCAACACTGGTGAGCAGAGGAGCGTGGAGCTAGGGGATAAAAAACAAAAACAAAAACAAAACAAAAACAAAACAAAAAAACAGCCAAAGCAGGAGATACACACATTTAAGCCAACATTATAAAATTTTGTACCAAACAACCTTCTGTAAAACTAACCTGCTGTTACTTATCCTGTTGTTTGATGCAGAACAACAAGCCACTGCAGTAGCACTCAATCCTTGTGTGTTCAGACCAGTGGTGATTATTTTAAAAAAAAAAGTTTTTGCTTGTGATTTTTTTCCTTTCTATTCTGTTACTCTTCTCTTGCCCTGAAGCCAAGCTTAATCCCATCCCTAGAGGGGTGCACTGAGCCCATGGGCTCTTGCTGGGCCAAGGGCTGCAGGTACCAGTGGCCACCTGTGGTGAGGAGAAGAGGTGGAAAATGCTCTGCTAAGAAACAGTGAGTCCTTTTGGGTCTGTGAAGACTGAGCAGTGTTTCTCTTTGGCACTGGATGTCCTCTTGACACAGTTTCAAAGGCAGAGACAGGCAGTTGTGCTCTGAGGTGTCTGTCAGAGCAACCTGTGCAATCTCGCCCTCTTGCAGTCCCTTGTGCTTGCAGGCCAAGGCCTCAGAGCAGGGGAAGCTGGTGTTTCACAGAGAAACCTGAGGTACTTCTGAGAGAAAAGCTGAGCTGTAAGTAACAAAGAAGGGGTAGCTTTCTCTGGAAAATGCATTTAAAGTGTTCCCCAGTATTTTTGTGGAACTAAAACTGTATAAGCCATACTACAAGTGTCCGTGAAGGGGAACTGGGGAGCATTGCGCAGCTCTCAGAAAGGCAGCGTTACTGAGAGTTGGCACGGTCAGGGCCTTACTGAGAGCGGTAAGAGGAGCAGAAGCAGTGCCAGTACCCAGGTCTCCAGAGGTATACTACAGTGGATATTAACCATCTCGGGCCTGGCTTTTACATTCAGATTTCAGTTGTTCTTCACATCTGTGAAAGACAGAAGAGAACAAAGGAGAAATAGGCCCAAGTTCTTCTGGTAGCTGTGTTTGTGGCCGTGCAGTTAGGTGTCTGCTCCTTGGCCTACCTGTGGGAGAAGGGCTGCAGAGGAGCTTGAGGGATATTTGCTGGTTTGGTCATCCATCAGGGAATATTTATTTGTTCGTTAATTTATTTTATGAAGATTGTACAGGCTACGTGGTACCGTTCTTCACTGATCACTCTTTGTTCAGAGTTTACAAACTGTGACTTGATGGGAAGTGCAACGCTACAGTCTACCTCCTACTCTTGGAGCAAGCAGTGTACTGCAAGTTACTTGGGAAGAGACTGTAAGAACAAGCCATGGTACTGTGCCTTTGTGGAGATCATTAGTCAACTTTATTTATTTCTTTCTTTATTCAGAAGTTTTTGAAACGGGACTTTGATATCCCCTTTGCAGTGGACTAGAAAAGCAATTGCATGCGGAGAACATCCAGAAAAATTAAAAACAAACAAACAAAAACAATGCTGGCGTAACTTTGTTACATTAAATTTGTGTTAAACAAAAAGGAAGCATCAAGAGGTGGAAGCTAGATCAGGTCACACAGGAGGAGTTAAGAGACATTGTTCAAGTATGCAGGAATGGGGGTAGGGAAGCCAGTCCACCAGTTGGACTGGTGAGGATCTGAAGTGCAACAAGAAGGGCTCCTTCAGGTGCATCAGCACAAGGAAGGCCAGGGAACATATAGACCCATTGTTGCTGAGGGGAATGAAGAAGAAGAAGACAGACTTCTCAGTGGCACCCAGTCGAAGGAGAAGTGGCAACAGGTACAAACTGAAAAACAGAAAATTCCACTTAAACATAAGACATACTGATTCATTCTTTTTACTATAAGGGTGACTGAGCATGGGAACAAATTACCTAGAAAGGTTGTGGAGTCTCTGTCCTTGCAGATATACAGAACTGGACTGGACACAACCCTGAGCAATCTGGTCTAGCTGACCCTACTTGGAGTAGAGGTTTGGACTAGGTGGTCTCCAGAGGTGTCTTCCAGCCTTAACTATTCTGCAAAGCTATGAAATTCTGTAACTTGCAATTTAAACCAATATCTGTGCTAACAATCTGGACTAAATTAATCTCTCTGTAAATCAATTGAATATTCATTATCAAACCTCTTGTCAACTTAATTTAACCTAAACATAAGTGTTCTGTAAAAGCTTTTATTGAATCAGAGGCCAGCAGAAATGTGTGCAGCTTTCAGTTCCAATGAAATCAACTTTTTTTTCTTTCCTTTTTTTTTTTTTTTAAAAAAAAAAAAAGCAGAAAAACAAACAGTCTTTTTTGAGAGTGAGGTAAACTGGCTGGCAGCAAGAGTGAAACTTGTTTTATTGCTTTTTATTGTTCACACAGAAAAACGGCAAAAGTAAATGGAGATCATAGGTAATGCTAAGTAAATTGATTTAAAAATATAAATTTGTTTACAATAGCAATGCCACTTTCAGTAATACAGTGAAGAAATTAGAGCGTTTACTGTTACTCTTATTACATTGACAGAGCCTTTTTGATCTTTTGTTTGAGCTTTCTGTAGCTCTTCCTCTTGTCATCAAATTTCTTTGACCCAACTGAAGTGTCTCATGGTTGTAAATATCTGTAAGATGTAAGTTGCTATAATTTGTAAGAGACTATAGGAGGTAGACTAGTGTAAATCTCACTGAGAAAGTGAATGATTTATTCTGGAGTAAGTGCAGCCCACTGCTGTCATTGGCCCCAGGAGGAGAGATGCCCATTTGTGCCTTTGTGTGCCGAGAAAGGTGAAGGCTGAGTTAAAGCAGTTGAGGCCTGCTTTATTTTACACCTTCTTGTTGTCTGTTTTGCTGATAATTCTGCCTGATCCTAATGTCCATTCCTGTTATTGGGATGCTAACCTACACATATGTTTCTTTTGCCATTTACTCACACAAATAGCCACCCAGTTACTCACCCTCCTGCATGCTCTCTCTGCAGCTACAGCCACTGACCATAAGCTACACAGGGTTGAATGTAACTCCTGGGGAACAGGATGCCTGTTTTGCCACCCCTTGATCTGATTGGGCTCACTTTAAATAGTACACTATGCCCTACAGATTGAATTGATAGTTGTTGAGTTGTGTAGTGGGATTTAGAGAGAATACCATCCACCAGGCACTTCTCTGGCTAGGTATGGATAGATGACTAATTTTTTCATCCCAAATTAAAACAAAAGAGGTCTGTGACCTTCTCTATGCCTCAAACAGTGTACAGGCATTTGTGTCTGCTTAATTCCTTCTGTTGTAGGCCTTCCTCTCCATGCTTGTTATATATGGCCTATAGTTATTCCCTCGTATACCTGGTACAAGGACTCCCTCCTTCCCTTAGAAGTAATTCTGATACTTGGCAGCAACAAGGATCTCTTCTTGCCTCTCTTGTTATAAGTGAACTTCCAGTACATAAACAGATTCTTTTTGAACTAGCTTAGTAGCACAGTTTTATTTATTTTGTCTTCCATCTCCATTTAAAATGACTCACAAAGATTTATTTAAATTTTTGAAGTTCCCTTCTAATGCAAACTCTGATTCAGCCTCTAGTAGAGTAAGATGCTGTAACCCAATAATACTAAATCTTGTTTTCTTAATTCTTAAATGTTTCTATTCCTCCTACCCTTCTGGGACAGGTGAGAAAAGCAATTGCCTCTGCTGCATAATATGTTGCAACTCAAAAACTCTCTCTGTCCATGTAATTTTGAATCCCAGCCCAGCTGGTGGTTCCTAGATTTCAGGCTCCAAATATGAGTTCAACACTTTAAAATGAATCATTCTGAACAATACTTTTGTCGGTCTTTTTTTTTTTGGCTGTAAGGTTTTCCTGATTTTTCATACTCAGACCTTGAAAAAAACATTTTCATAAATGTACTAAATTCAGAGAAAAATATTTTTTTCATATTTCTTTACAATACTTGTCCTCTTTCTATTGTCTTTTACTCCAGCAAAGTGGTCCCATGTCCCACCATGGGGCATGCTATCTTTGTATATAATTGTCTTTGTTATTAGTTGTTATAGAACTGTCTTTGTTCTTATCATCTTTATTCTTTTATTTCTTCAGAATTAAAATGGACACATTAGTGTTTTGTGCAGTAACTGAACAGTGAATTCCTATCTCTTGAGGAGCACTTTTTACCTTGTATCATAAGCAGGTAGGGGGGTACAGGTTCTCCTTTACATCTGCTGGCTGTGGACAGTTCTCTTCAAAAACAAGATAATGGATACTCTCCCAGTTCTCATCAATGAGTTTGGGTTTTAATAATCAGATGATGTAGTAATGAGCGCTGAGCTCATCAGTTTATATGTAAAGTCAGAATTGTTGATTCCAATGTGTATCAGTTTACATTTCCTAACATTAAATTTCATTTATCATTCTTTTACCCAGCTATTCATCTCTTCAAATCCTTTTACATTCCTTCACAGTCAGTCCTTGTCTTTGCTGCCTCAGTCATCTCTTCAGCCTCTGGATCAAGTACCTGACACCCCAACCTTACTTCTGGAAACGCTTTAAAAGCAGATGTTCTAAAAGCTCCTGCTGGGTAATGCTGACTAGTGCTCCAAGCATAAGTCCCAGGCAGGAGGGTGAAAAGACGGCATTGGAGGCAGGTTCCAGAAGGTGAAAAGCTAAGGTACTTATGCACTGTGCAGCTTTAATAATTGATAGAAGTAGTTAAAACATAGCTCTTGAATGACTGTGCAGGGTGGTGAAGAATATTTTTCCCCAGTTGGGCCCCTCACCATATGTACAGTATTATTACTGTAACTGTATTGTACCATATAAATGAATGATTTATGTAGTGATTTATCCACTCTACCATGACTGTGTGACCAATCTCTATTACTAGATCATATTCAAACCCTTACAATGGCAATATATGCAACTTTGTATTCCGGAGCATTACCTGCTCTTTAAGCAATAAGACCCGATAGGGCATATATTATTGGCCACTAGAGCGTGCCTCCATGCGTTCATTAAGTGCAAGGCAGGAGACAGAATGCTGGGGCTGCATGCATGGAAGAAGCAGGTTTCAGTCTAGTCATATAGTCCCAAGATTGTTTTCCTGGCACAAGAGTGAACATTTGTAATTTTTATTAGAGACCAGAAAGTGACATTTGCTTTCCTTTTGCTCCAACTCTTCCTTGATAAAGAAAAATACTAGAGGATGGGAAGAGATACTCAAGTGACAGTCATTCTTGTGCAGGTTTTAGCTAATGGTTCAGGTATTTTTGACCGTGGTGTGTTTTTTTGTTTGTTTGTTTTCTCTGCCATTGTGACAGCTCCTGCTCGTAAATTCTTTACTCTTTTCCGTTTGGTTCTGAGTTTCTTTCCCTCTCAAATTGGCTTTTCTGGCAAGTGGGCCACTTTGATCTTTTGTTAAATGACAGAAGAACTTGCAGGGCACTAAATAACAGGTACAAGTGGTGGTTTTAAGTGATCACTGTATTCAAATTAAAGCTGCCATTGTCTGTGACCTACCTGAAGTCCCTGAGCATTCAGAGGCACAGAGGCTTTGGACCACACAGACATCGTGTCCAGCAGGATTACAGAAGTGATTGTCCCCTTGTATGCAGCACTACTGAGACAGAACCTTGAATACTCTGTTCAGTTTGGGCCCCTCACTGCAAGGATATTGAGTTGTTCCAGTGTATGCAAAGAGTGGTGAAACTGGTAAAGGGACTAGAAAGCAAGACATAAGGAGCAACAAAGGAAATTTGAGTTTTATTGTTTGGAGAAGAGGAGGTTGAGGGGAGCCTCACTGCTGTCTACAATTACCTGAAAGGAAATTGTAGTGAGGAGGGTGCCTGTCTCTTTTCTCAGGTGGTAATTGATAAGATGTAAGGAAACTGCCTCAATTTGCATCAAGGGAGTTTAGATGAGGTATTAGGAAGAATTTTTTTCACAAAGAGGGTGGTTGAGCATTTGAATGGTCTGCCCAGGGAAGTGGTGGAGTATCTCTTAAACACCTCCAAGCCTGGAGGTGTTTAAGAGATGCATGGACATGGCACTAAGGGGCAG